>NC_007271.2:225000-950000 GCF_000002725.2 Leishmania major strain Friedlin | reverse complement strand
GCTAGAGGGAGGATGGGGCAGAGGAATGCACCTCTGCCACTCAGCTGGCGTTGCCCATCGTTGGCTACTTCGCCGCCTACTTTGTCTATACCCGCACACCCACCCGTCGAACAGAGCACAGATTGCGGTATTTATTGTCGCGGGCTTTCTGCTTGCATCCCTCTTCCTCGCTCTTTTGCCTCTCCCCCTTGCTGCCTCGTCGCCCATGCGTGTGCATCATGCGCTCATGCTGACCGCGTCTTTTTCGTGGCTTATTGTTCGTTGTTTACTCCCTCCTGCCTCCGCTCTTCGAACGCGTCCGCTGGTATGACACTGCACGTGTGGCCTTCTGCATCGATCTCGCGAGGTTTTTGTGTGAGCAGTTGTACTGGGATTTTTTCCTCCGCCCCCCTCCCCCCACTATCCGAGACAGCCACCCCCTACCGACACTCACACAGGCACCGGCTGCCAGTACCAGCGTAACAGCGCGAGACAAGGAGAATAAGACGCGGCGAAACCCTCACTAATCGACAAGAAGATAAGCGACACTACCCGCACACAAACACACACACACATAAGCACACCGACGAGCAAGGAAAGGTACGCTACACTCGTACACGCAGCGACGAAGAGAAAGGCCACCAAAAAGAGGCAAGGCGCGCAGACGGACTCGGGCATCTGCGCACACACGAGGGCGGCACGACATCGAACCAAACAACGAACAAACAGCGCGGAGAGAAAAAAAAAGTAAAACGCAGCGCTGCAGTGCGAGCGAGGAAAAACGCCAGAAATCGAGAAGAAACGACGGCGGCTCACCAAGCAGCAGACGCTCACTTGTGAAGGGAGGAAACACAAGCTTCTCCCTTCACCGGCATACATTCCCTATATACACACACACACACACGCATCTATATACACTCATTTACATCAACCCCCTGGGGAACGACAACAATACGCACCTTTTTTGTTGTCGCACAGACACACACAACCGCTGTCATCCTTTCCCCATCGTGATCGCCCTTGTGAAGTGAGCTCCTCTGGATTTGCGCGCACAAAGGTCATCGGCAACCCCCTCGCTCAGTTTCCGTCGCCGCCTTCCTCCCACGTGTTGCACATACTTTGTGTAAGCGTCTTTGTGTTTGATCGTCGCCAGTCCCTCCTTCGATCCCTCTCAAGCCTCGCCTTTCCTTTTCGCGCCCATCTCTGCTGCTTCGTGCGACAGGGAAGCCCGTGCAGCAACGCATACGTCGTCGTGGACGATAACAGAGGAAAGCACGGCGCCGAGCAGGGACAAAGCGAAAGAGGGGAGGGGGGGGGGAACAACACACGCGCCACTTGGTTGCGTCTCGTGCGACACACACACACACACACAAAAAGCAAAAAAAAAGACGAATACGTTTCTTCGTACGATTTCCATCCTGCTGGCTCCTGCGTCTTCGTGAGTGTGTCTGTGAATCCGCGCTTTTCTCACGTTCTCTCCTTATAGTGACGCTCGCGCCACGCGAACCATACGCGCGGCAATCATCATCACCGTCCATCCGCCTCGTTTTCTCCATCCGCACAGCTTCCGCTGCCGCCCTCCCCCCCGTCCTCTCGCTGTTCGCTGGCGTTGCTCCTCCGATTTCATTTTCTCCGGATTCGCAGCCGGAGGCGCCCGACACTGGAATCCACATCGACGCTAGCACCCACGTTCGCCCATCACGGCGCCGGGGCGAAGCAGTTCAACACGCAGGCAGCGAGGCAGTGACTGTTTGCACACTCGGCGTCTTGCTTTCGCCCTGCCCTCTTGCTGTTGTGCACCTTTGGGCCGCTGCTTGGGACGTTGCCGCGATTGGTGCCGTAACTGTGCGCCACAGACGGCGGCACGTCCTCCAACTTCGTCTTTCCTTTGCCTCTTCACCCGCCTACGCCTTCCATTAGAAAGCATCCGCCATCACAGAGGCACCAGCACTTGGGTGCATCTACATTGTGCACCCAGAGGCACGACGCATCAAAGGGGCAGCTGTCCTCGTCACGCTTTTACGCGAGGCGCCCGAGATTGATCTCCAGCGGTTCCGGGCCGGACCGTTTTCGGGTCACGCTCGCGTGTGCCTGTGCGTGTGTGCATTCTTTCGCTTTTCGGTATTCTTATTTGTTGCTTTGTTTCCGGCTACAGTCGTGGTGCGCGGTGCAGAGCGGGCGCTGGCGCTGGTGCACGTGCGGGCACGATAGAGTCCTACACGAATCCCTCCACACGCACACCGGCATGCCTATTTGGGCACGTGGTCCATCTGCGAGACTCGCGCCAACCTAAAACTCCGCTAGCGTGCGTGTATATGCTTTGGTTTGTGTGGTTGTGTTTGTGTACCCGTGTGCGCAGAGCCATTCGCTCCTCTGCTTTGTGTTGCGACCGTGGGTGGCAATCGCGAGGGGCAATCGACAGCGCGCCCAAGAAAACGAAACAGTCATGAATGCTAGGACGGATCGGGACGTCGCGGCTGCCGCCGCAGAATTGGAGTTGTCGACCCAAACGTCGTCTTCGTCCTGCATGTGGGACATGGGTGGCAGGGGCGGTGGTGGCGCACCTGCGGCTGCCGCAGATCTCTTCAGCGCCGCGCTCCAGAGGCTAGGAAACACGCGTGGGGCTACCGCCGCCCCCGGCGCGACGGAGGTCGCCCCCTCGTCCTCCTCGGCTTCAGCCCAGAACCGTGAATGTGACAGCGACGGTTTTCTGAACAGCGACGAGGGAGATGAACAGAGGGACGCGGCTAGCGGCTCCAGCGCGTCGTCGTTGTCCTCCTCGGACGGCATGTGGGGCACTTTCAATGGCGCTGAAGCGAAGCTGCCACTGTGCGATGACGACGACCATGAAGCGAGCTCTTCCGGCGAGGACGACGTTCTCTTTGTTCCAGACCCCGTCTTCGATCTTACCTCGTTGCAGCAGAGGGCAGCGATGCCGTGTCTGACGCAAGATCAGCTCCCTCTTGGAGTGACAGTGTGGGTGATGGACGAGGACGACGTGGCCACCCAGCTGACCTGTAATTTTAGCGCTTCGTACCCGCCCGTCTGCAACGGTCGGCTAAGCGGCGAGGTGGTGCGGCACACCGGCCACATGACGCTGGTCCGCTTTCGAAGTAAGGCGTCGGATTTGTACTTTACGCTGTGCCTGCCCACGTCGTGTCTGTCGCTGCAGCGAATCGAGCCGTACGATAGTGTGCCGCATCACGACGACTCCTACGGACTCGGCTCCGGCGCGTACGGCATGCTTGGGCCTCGAGCTGCCTGTCGCGGGGGCACGGAAACGTGCGGGAACGACGGCTTCGTGGGCCACTGCCTCTTTGAAGCGATGCCGGCGTATGACTTTGAGAAGCTGCGAGGCACGACACTGGAAAAGGCACAAGCGGCGTTCTTTGGTGGTGTGTTTGAAAAAGCACTGGCCTCCGTAAATGAGTACATCGACGCTCAGCCGACGTCACCAACGGCGAGCGCAAGCACTGACACAGATGCAAGCGCTATCCTGGCCACTTCCGGCGACGCACCCCCAAAGGCGGCTGCCCTCGTCGACGCCCTCATCCTGCGCTCGCGCATCTTCGTCTTTCTCGAACGCTACCACGAAGCTCTTGTCGACGCGCAGCGGTGCGTTCAGTTAGAGCCGCGATGGGTGCGCGGGTATTTGAGCGTCGCGCGCGCGCACTGCGGCCTGGGTCAGTTCAGTGAGGCCGCTACAGCCACCGCGCACGCGTGCATCATTCTGCCCTACAGTTTGGAGCTAGAGCGGATTCGGGAGTTGAATAACCACATGTACTACCTTCAGTCGCAGCTGCGGGCCGAAAAGGCGAGCTGCTACTTGGTTCTAGACTGCTATTATCGCAAGCGACTTTGCGTCAACGCTTCTGTGGCAGCGGAGACTTTGCTGTGCACCGAAGCCACGCCCATCGTCGCAACGCACTCCGTATTTGTAGCCAAGGATCCGCCACACCGCTGCCCAGTCTGTTTTCGCGTCTTCACCACGGCTGAGCAACCGGGCAGCGTCGCCGGAGACCCGTCACCCGCGGCGCTGACCCCGGAACCTGCGAGCACCCCACCCATCAATGATATCTCGCCGCCGCTCTCCTCGCCGGGGGGTACAGACATGGATGACGACGTTGAGTACTGCAGCACCGAGTGCACGCAGCGAGCGAGTCTTTACCGGCCGCTGGAGTTGAAGCATCGCGCGCCGCTGGCGCAGGTGCGGTCGCTGATCCTCTCTAAAGGCGCCGTCACGCTCGACGTGCTGCCGCTCGAGATGGCCGCCATGGCGGTGCGCCTCTTCCTCATGGTGGTCACGATTCATCGCCGTCTGTCCGCCAAGCGGCGAATCGAGGACTCGAGCCGGCGGAATCTCGACGGTGAGGCGCCGTGTTCCTGCCACGACAAGATGCGGACATGGCCTGATGTGGACGCACATGTGAGCAGCGCACTCGCCAGCTCGCAGTGCTCCTCACCGTCGCCGCCTCTGCGAGTCGAGACGTCCCTGCGGCGGCTCGGTGTCTACCCGCTCTGCACGGAGCCCATCGCGCACAACAAACTGGACGAGCTGAAGATCTTGTACGACGCGCTCACGGCGGATTTCAAGGCCGAAGACCGCGCCATCTTTTCTTACGAGGTCCTCTCGCAGCTTTACGCCTATGTCTCAGCGTACTTCACCCCCGTAGACTTGAACTCGTTCCAGCCGCCGGATTCGCCAGGAGGCACCGCCTCGCATCAGACCGTCTTTTACCTGCCTCACTACGTGGGCTGTATCGAGACGGCCAAGGTCATATCCTACACGGCGGCTTCACGACGCCGGCGGTTGAACGAGGAGTCGGCGCACAGTGAGGATGATCTGCTTGCCTCCCGCGTAACGGAAAGACCTACAATGAGTGAGATGGCCATGTCGAGCAGTAGGCAGAGCAGCTCCACACACAGCCACGCGAGCAGTACCAGCACCGCCACCGGTGACGCAAAAGATCTTGCAGTGGCAAGTAGTAGCGATGCGAATTGTATTGTGCGCATGGCCCCGCCTCCAGCGTTGCTAGAGCTAGTCACGGTGGCCCCAGTGAACCGAGAACGAAAGCTGCGTTGTGTCCCCGTGACGATCGCACTTGACCTCGATGTGGCGTAGAGACGCGTTCAGCGATGTGTGTGTGTGTGGGGGGGGGAGGCCCTGTGCATGCATGCTGAGGGAGAGTGGCGGATGCAACGAAACGCAGCCATGGGAGGAGAGACGAGTGGGGGTGGGGAAGGAGGGATGGGTATAGAGAAGGAGCTTGCATGTGGGCAGGACTGAAGGCGGAGCAGAGGCAGCTGTGTTGCTCCGCGGATCGGTAACAAAGACACAAGTGGCGAAGATAGCATGCGAAACCCGGCCGCGTACACACGCGTGCGCGTGGTTCCTATCCTCACATGGTCTTCGAGACAGCACCGGTTATACACGCGGACGCCACTCTACTGCATCCTTGCTTTCTCCTTGTTCTGCTTGCCCAACCACTCCCTCTTCCCCCGCCTCTTCAGGCGCCTCACCTCTGACGACTGCTTCCCTCCCTTCCCTTGTCATGATCGCATCGTCTCTTCTCATCCCCCGCGCAGGTGTTTGAGGTACCCATTTGTGATGCTTTCCTCGGCACGTTGCGGTGTCGTTGCGTTTTCCCGTTTCTTCTCAGTTGTTGTTGTTGTATGCGCCCTTCTTGCCGCTGTTTTTTTTTTTTTATTGTGTGCGACTTTACCTTTTCAAAGATGTCCAGTTTCTCTGTATGGCCTATCCCACCGCCGCCACCATCTCCTCCGTTGTTGTTGTTTTTGTTGTTTGCCCGTCTCCTGTCTTTCACGCCTCTTTTGTTCACCTTGTTGTCTAAATATCGGCCTACCGTGTACCTCAATCGCCATTTTCATCACCATTGCAGTTATTATACCTTCTCTCTCCCCCTCTTCTCCTCCTCCTCCTCTTCCTCCGCGCGCTTGCTTGCTTGCTTTCTCTTTCCCTTTCATATGTGCTGCCTTCTCTGTCGCTGTTTGTCTGTTCGCGTGTGTGTGTGTGTGTGTTCTGCGGTAACATTCTGTGAGAGCGTGGAGCGCGATCGAGATGTGGGCGACGCAGTCCGATGCTGTTCGTTTTTTTTTTCGTTCTGTGCACCCCTTCTTCGTCGGTGTTGTGTCGCCTCCTCCGCCTCGCCTGCTTCCTCATGTTTCATCACACATTTTCCTTCATTATAGTCGTGCGTCGAAACCTAGCTGTCTTCGCTTTTGTTTGTTTTGGGTTTGTTTCATGTTGTCGTGTGCGGACCTTTGCTTTGCTTGCTCATCTCGTGTGGCGTCGAACCCCCTCCTCATTTCAGCATGCGATGAGCCTCTCACTGTCTACGCCCGCTCTCCCCTGTATGTTGCTACGCTTTTTGGCACTGGTACATGGTTTCCTCTCTCGCGTTTTTTCCTTTTTCATGTGCTGTGACCCGTGTGTATGAGGCGCCCTGTAACTCTTCATGAATTCCACGTCCTTCCCGTTTTTGTGATGTTCCCGTGTGTTTCCTTTGGTGTTGTTGCAACTCCTGCGCCTTTTTTTTTCGTGGGTTTCTTTCGCACCCTCCCCCCTCCCCCTCTCTCTCTCGCTCTGCGTGTTTGAGTGCTCTCATCCCTCTTCGTGACGTGGTGCGGCTCTTGTTTTTCTTTTTTTTTTCGTTTTCCTTTTGGTCTCTCCATCTCTCTCCCTTTTGCGTGCACAGTGTTCTGGCTAGCACTGTCTTCGTCGTGTCGCTTGTCGCGGTGGGTGGGTCGGTGGTGGTGTGTGTGTGTGGGGGGGGGTAGTGCTCAAACAAGGTTCTGTCCAGCATACCTCTGTTCTCGTCGAGCTTCTTCGCAACACCGCTCTCCCACCCCACCGCACCAACAGTGCATAGAAGTGGAGGGGGAGGGGCGGATACACCTGCTAAGACTGAAGAGTAGAGAGGGAATCACACCACCTCCAAGAAGAGGCCCCACAACTATATATATATATATAATGCGTGCACTGCGATGCTCGCGCCAAGGTACCTGCCAGCTCACGCGACGCGTTCCCGGTGCCCCACGCGTACGCTGGACCAGGTGAAAGCCAGGCTGCGAGCAAGTCTCTCGAGATATGAGGGTACCCAGGCGACTAGAAGACACACGGCTCTCTAGTGAAGAGCAAAAAAAAAGGATAAAACGACTTTAAACGAGCTAATCAGCTATTAAATCGTCATGAATACTCTCTCCTCCGCGCATTGTTGTGTTTGAGGAGGGCGTGGCCCTAACACTCGCATGCATCGCAGTCTTTTGTTCCCCTCTTCCATCTCTCTTTAACACCTCTGCTGCCATTTGTCCTTTTCTGTCGCGCACACGTCTGTTCGGCACTGAATCGCCACCTATTCTGACCAAAAACCTCATACTCTCCCCTCCAGATGAGCGGGCCCATCAATCATTATCTCTACTGCTCACCCTATGAGAGCCCTTTTTTCTTGATTCCGCATCCCTCCTCCCCTCTTTTGCCCCTCCTGCTAGCACCGAGCACACCAACGAGCGTTTGTGTGTGTGTGTGTGTGTGTGCGTGGCGCTTCGTCTAGAGACGCCGCGCCGATCCTGTCACTGTTTCTTTCTTTGTGGTTGTTTCGATTGCACACACGGCCACCCACCTGCAACACACTTTGCCAGGCGTCTGTCTTGTGTGCGCTTGTTTCGATTTCGCTCTCGCTCTCTCCTCGTGGGCGTCGCATTTACATTTACGTATGCATTGTGTGAACGCGTGCGCCGCCACGTCGCCCCCGTATTTGCTTCTCGTCCCCGCCCCGTTCTCCATAGAAGACAACCCTTACTGGAGAAAAGGGAGAGCGGCTTCCTTTGTTTCCTGCTAACCAGTGCTCTCTTGCGTGTACGCGTGTGCTTGTATGCTCCGTCTCTCTCCTCTCTCTGTGTGACCATCACAGTAACAGAAAGGCTGTCATTCTCCCATCTTTCCCGCCCCTCAGCTAACGCGTCTGTCCGGTATAATCTAGTCGATTGATTGCAGTGGCTCCCCATCTCCCTCTCTCACTCTCTCATTGTCAAAGACACATAGATACGTCCCCCTTTTTGGTGTGTGTTCTTGCTCATCACACATATTTAGTCTGCCTTCTTGTTTGTTCTACGCATCCTTCCTTCTATGCTGTGTGCTGAAGGTGTCAGGAAGGACTGAAATCTGCATCTCTCTTTGGTTTACGACAGCCGATCGAGAAAGACACGTCGTTGTATTCGTTGTTGTTTTCTCTCTTTTTGAACTTGTTTCTTCTCTCCACCACCACCGCCACGATCTTCGCCCCTCTTTTCCCTTTAGCCTTCGTCAGCAGCAGCCGCAGACATATTTTTGCGTCACGCCTCATCTGAACCGCACAGTCACGCTCTAGGCCACCGTGTTCGTAGCACCTGTCGCTCTTTTCGTATTTTTTTTTTGTGTGTGTGTGTCTGTATCTGTGTGTGTGTGTGTGTGATTGTGTGTTTGCGCGCTCCCTGCTGCCTCACCTCTTTTTTGTTTTTCTTTGTTGTTGTTTCGTGCTCGTTTGGTCCACTCCCCATGTCTCTCCCCTCTCCCTTCCCTCCCCTCCCCCGGTGTATGTTTCACTCCATTGATCTATCGTTGTCGTCAAAGCAACGTCATCGCGCACTCCGCCTTCGCTCTCGCCTCCATACACAACGTCCCGCCCATCACGTAGCGCTGCGTGTCTGACTGTCTGTCCGCCTCGGGTGGGTTGCTTTTTTTCACCCATCACTCTTCTCTTCTGCGTCTCGACGATCGACGTGACTCTCCTTCCCTGTCGCTCTTCTCTTTTTTTCTTTCCGCCTTTTTGCTGTGTCGTGGTGCTTGGTGGCCGTCGCTTGTTTTCTTTTTTTTTGTTGTTCAGAGGTGGTTCGTCGGCCTCCGTCTTGGGTCTCGTTTGTTTTTGCTGTGGCGTCTTGTCAGTGTATGGGTTTCCCTCTGCTCGCTGTCCCTTGCGCGCGCCCGGTTTTTCCTCCCCTTCTCTCCGTCCCTTCACCTGTCTCTTTGAGGAGTCTCTCCATAGACTGCTTGATTCCGTGTATCTCCATATCTATCTACATTTGTCTGCACCGCTGGTCTGTTTCTGTACGGTGGCCTTTTTGTCTGCTTGTTCGTTTTGTTTGCTCACCGCGTCGTCTGCGCCGTGTCACTGCTCCATCGTCCTCTAAAAGACCCTCCCCCTCCCCTTCCCCCAAACGATAAACCGACAAGGATCATCAGCACGTTCGCCTCCCCCTTCCCCTACCCCTCTCTCCCAACACACAGACTCCCATACACAAACCCAACAAAGGCGCCCTTGCGAGGCAATCATGTTCAAGAGTTCGCTGGCCACACACAGCAGCATCGATCATGATTTGTTTCCACTGCTGACGGTACGCAGCTGCGTAAGCGAAGCTGACGAGAGCAAGAATGGGCCGCGCTTCTGCGCTGAGGACAAGATGACCGGCGGCGCGTACGAGATTCGAAGCCGCAAGCTCGACTTGGAGGCGGAGCAGCTTGTAGACGGCGCGGGTTGCCGAGACACTCACCGAAATCTATCACCCAATGATCTTCGCACTATTAGGCGGCAGCAGGAGCGGATCGACGCCCTTCTTACTGCCACCGCTCACTGCGCGGTGCCGCCATGCGTGGCGCTGCCGATCGACGTGTACATTCAGGAGCAGCCGTCCACCGCTTACACCTACGTGGCAAGCGTGGATGCGTTCTCCGGGCTCTCACTGGGTGATATCATTCGCTCCGGCTGGGGCATGATGGAGGAGAGCGTATTTCTAGAGATTCTGAACGCCGTGGAGGCATTTGGCTACGCGAGTGCCAGACTGCCCCCCCATGGAAATCTTAGCTCCGACGCCATCAAGCAGCTGCTTATCGTGCGCGACGGTGCCTCTGAGGCGCGGCAGCCGTCACGGTGGGTGGTGAGCGATTGGCTGCTGCTCAGCGACGACAGCGTTACCTCATTCGACCCACAGGCGTTTGTGGCTGACCTGGAGTGGGTGCTGCATTCCTCTTTTGCACAGCTGCACATCTCGACGACCACCGCGCAGGGGAGCACCCTCATGCCGGCGGCTCGTGTCGAGGAGCTCGTGGGTGAGACTGTCGACCGCATTCGCGCTCATCTTCTCCGCCAAGGCGCGGAGGCACACCACATTACCTCTTCTGACGGCTTGACCCAGCTGTCTGACGGGGGACTGCAAACGGACACGAAGGCCTTTCATGCACACCTCGATGCTTCTTCCTCCGGGGTAACCGACGTCGACGGCGCCAGTGCGAAGCAAACCTCGGCCAGCAACGAGGATGGCGTGCCAACCTTCTTCGATAGCGCTCACGGCAACACTGCCAACTGGGCTTCCGCTGCCACAGGAAGTGCGCGCGAGTTTCAGGCTACAGCGCAGCCATCGTCGCCTCCACGATCGTTCCCTGACCCTAGCGCGGCGACTGCCAGTACTGCGGCTGCTTCCTCGCTGAACACACTGCCAGCTACTTCGCTGACCAACGAGAGCCAAGGCTCGCGCGGCGCTGCGGACAAGTGCGACAGCGAGAAAGAGGCCTTCCGCGTCGCTCGGCAGATGTCTCTCAAAGACAAGGTGGCTTACCATCAAGCCGCGCTTCGCAGCGAGCAGCTTCTGGTGAACAGGCACCGTCGTAAGAACGCCCCGCTGCCGCCACGGCCCCAGCCGGTGTCGGCGCACATACACAACGCGCGCCCTATCCTCTCTCCGAGTGCCTCTGAGGAGGACGAGGAGTTCTTCTACGATCCACCCGCGGTGACGTCTCCAATTGACGTAAAGCCGAGCGCGTACTTGATGCAGGGCCACCGGTCCTCGCCGAACGGGCGAGGCGCCGGCAGCGCTCGCAAGCTTCAGTCCCCACGCAGCGCTCGGACACTCAATGGCGAAGCGCGAACTCCGTGCGAGCGCTCGCGATCGGCGACAACGCCGCCGCCATCGCAGCAGTCGCGGGCAACTCTTCACGCTTCCGCGTCTTGTGACCAGCTGCGCGAGCGTCTCTTAGATGACGTGGTGAGCATAGCGGTGCTGAATCAACGCCGGCGGGCGGAAGACCATCTTCTGCAGCAGGAAGCTGAGCGCCGCCGACGAGAGGAGCGGCAGCAAGTGCTTTCTCTGTCCACACCGCCTCGCAGCGTTGCCGGCGAACGCCTTTCCACGCCAAACCTTTTGGACAATCGCGGAGCGTCTATCTCCTACCCTACTGCTCCGAGCTCCCCTTCCGTAGAAGCAAAGGCTGCCAAGGCCGCCGACAATCACCGGCGGGCCTGTCGACGGGGCACAGTGCCATGCGGCTCTGCCGCAAACGTGAGCCACGGCGGCAGTGCATCACCGTCAGGCTATTGTCTGGTTCTTATGGCGTCACCCCATGACGCAGCGATGAACCGCTTTGACGATGCAAGCAAGAGCCCAGAGCCAACGCCGCCGTCGCCACGTTGGAGCCGTATTGTTCGCCCTACTTTCTGTCAGAGGAAACCCGCTGGGAAGGCTGCGGCTGGCACGCGGGTGGCACCGCCACGGGCATCTGCACGTGGTGCAGCTACCACCGCAGTCGCGAGCCGATTGCCACAGACGGCAGGCAAAACCATGGTGCCGTCACAGACCTTCCTGTACGGCGTCCGCACCGGCACGGCAGCCACCATAGTGCGATCGGATACAGCCAAAATGTCCGTCAACGCACGTGCCGCTGCGGCGATGGGAGGGGTAGCGACCGAAGCGATTCCCGGGAATGGTAGCAATCTAAGCCGGCAACTTGCTGCGAGCGCTATGCCTCGCTCTGGCCGTAGCACGACGGCTGCTGGAAATCGAGCGGCTTGGATTGTCGGACAGCAACAGCGCTCTGCAAGGGCGAGGGCTGCCGCGCCGCTAGTGCAGAGAAACACTCGCGCCTCAACCGCATCTCCTCTGAGTTCTCCACGACAGAAGACAGCGCAGCAGTCGGCGGCGGCGCCCTTTGTAAAACCGCTGACTTTTGCTTCCGTTCTTGGACGCCTGGCGTCTCCGCGTAAGGCACCAGCGGTGGGTGGTGCGAGCAGTCCGCCTCCTGCCAGCCGTGTCGCTTTAGGGCAGCTGGTACCCGCACGGAGAGCCGCCGCAACGTCTTCCGGCTCGTTTTCGTACTTCTCGAACGGCTCTACTCGAAAAAGCATCACGGATGCAAAGTTTCAGGCGCTGCGGTGTCCCAGCACTGCTCGCCCGCCTCCGACACAGCTGCGGCTGGCCGCGTCCCCGCGGGTGTACCAACGCATGTCGTCGACCGGAGTTCTCCGCTCGCCTCGCAATGGTGTTCCCGTCACACCTCTTAGACGATCATCAGCAGAAACGCCAACCACCGCACTTCAGTTGTCGTCGTCGATTGGCGAAGTGTCACGTAGCGTGTTGCAAAAGCCAGCGGAGCTGGAAGCTCCCACACCAATAGCGCTGCGCACAACGCAGCCACGGCTACCCGTTGCCGCCGACTCCGCGTCGGCAAAGGGCCGTGCATCCGTCAGTCCTAAGCCACTACGGCGTCTGCTGCTGCAGAAAGACTCTCCAGGTCTCTCGGCTAGGCATGCCGTCACCCTTGACACTCAGAACACCGATCTGCCGCCGACTTCTGCGACCGAGGATAGCCTAACCTCACCGCGCACCCCACCACCACCACCACCACCACCACTGGCTTTTACTAATGGAGCTGCCGCTACGGGGGCTGTACGCCGATTTACTTGCGCGGATCCTCCGGCTCAAAGCGGGGTGGCCGAGGTTGAGAATCGCGCGCCGCGAGGCAGGAATGTCGGAGGGCCGAGCCTGTCTCCTGGCAGCCGTCCGATGGCAGCGTCGGCTTTAGCGACACAGAGGGAGAAGAAAGGTAAGGCGCATGCGGCATTGCCGTGCGCTGAGCCGCTGACGCTGGGTAGCGTGCGTCCGGTGAAGAAAGCGTCGCCCGGCATACCGCTGCTGCGGCATCGAAGCTCGACCATGTAAATGCGAGTAGCACCTGGCAGAGGCAGAAGGCGTCAGTGCAGTGGCCACGTCTGCCGCCGTAAACGGTGTATCTTTTTTTTGTCGTTCTCTCGGAGCGCAGGCGCACATCTCTCTGCTCCCTTCTCTACCTGTATTTGTTTCTCTGCGGTGCGTGTGTGTCTCTGTGCCCCGGTGGGTGGTCGTGTCCGGTGCATAGAAGAGAAGATGTCTGGTCGGCGCAGTTTGCTCCACTTCATGTCCGCCGCCATTCCAGTGCTTCCTTGTCTGTCACGGAGTGGTGGACAAGGCGAGCACAGGGTACATCTGTACATCTGCAAAGTCACGAGCGCACCATAAAGCGAAGCGAGCGATGGTGGTATCGCAGCCGCTCTGGGCCTGGTCCGAGCCGCGGCGGGTGAATGGGAGAGTTGGGAAGGGCAGTGTGAGTGTGTGTGTGTGGGGGGGGGCATCAAACCGAATGCAGTGACACAGGCGATCGTCTCGGGTCGTCCCGCCACTTGGTTCTTTCTCCTTCCTTTTGAAGGCTGCTGCATGCGCTGAGTCACCACTTCCTCAGTTCGAACAGGACAGGCGACACGCCGAAGGGGCTGCTGCACTTTGTAGCGTTACGTAGGCGAAGAACTACAGAGGGGGCTCACCGGCACGGGGGCGAAAGGCACCTCGCAGTTTGGAACATTACTAGGAGTGCAGCTTGAGGGGGGGGGGCTAGTTGCCATTGGCGTGCCGCTTCGTTTTCTTCTCCTTTGGAGGATCGCGGGCCAGAGGACACACGGCACCCTCTGCTGCTCTCCATATCGCCTTGCCCTCTCTCTCTCTCTCTCCTCGTAGTCAGAAAATTTTCCCTTCCGTCTTGTGTGCTTCTCTTTCACCGAGCAACAGCTCTGTAAGGACTGCAGACCGCATCCAGGGACGGTGGCGTGTGTGTCTCCAACGTGCACGCAGCTGCTCACAGGGAGAGGGGAGAGTTGCGGCGACTCTGACCAAGAGCCACATCCACAGCGGCAGTGCTATTTTGTTTCTGGTTGTACCGTACGCACACGTTGGTGTGTGTGTGTGTGTGTGGCGCTGCACTGGCGACTTGTGTCTCCGCTGCTACATCTGCTTGTGCTTCCTTCCAACACATACTCGAAACATATCACAGGACATTTTACATGCTCTTCATGACCGCCTCTGATTCCGTGCTGGATGAGACAGCGCAGACTTTTGCGTGTGCAACGGGTACAGTGCTGGGGTGTACGGTGGCGTTGTTCTGTGCGGCCATCGTGCAGCGGGTGACAAGCCGCCACGCGGCATCGAAAGAAGCGGTGGCGTCACCGGTGTTGTCGCGACGAGATCGAGCCACCAAGCTGCTGGAGGAGTTGCGCAGACAATCTGCTACTGCCGCTACTGATCATGCACATGCGGCGGACGGTGCGTCGTCCGACAAGGACATCTGGGAGTCGGCAACGAGCGGCAGTTCCGACGAGGACAGCGACAACATGGATTCAGACAGCGAGTACGAGCAGATGGAGGCACTGCGGCTCAAGATGGTCTTCGTCGTGAGCAGCAGAGTGCAGCCAAAGATTACAGCACAGGAAGTGGCCGTGCTCACGGCGTCGGCCGGCGTCCAGTTAGTCGAGCTGCTTCAGCAGGAGACTAAGCTGAGCGCAGCTGTGAGCGCGCCATCATCCGAGTCTTTGTGTGCAGCAGACTCAGGGGATCATCAGCGCTGGCGCCATTGGTACCTGTGGTGGAACCGTATTGGCTGCGGCAAGATTACGCTCAAGTGCCCCGACAAGGAAACGATGGAGCTTGTCGTGGCTACGGCACGGAAGCATCAACTGCCAATGGCAATGGCCCGGCGTTCAGAGATGGCTGTCACCGGGGGTGCGCAGGCCAAAATGGTGGCAAAACCATCCGACGTTGTTGTAGTGGCGCTGGGTCCAGCCCCGTCGGATGTACTCGAACCGATCACTGGCTCGTTGAAGCTCTTCTCGTAATGGAATGTGTGCGACTCGCTCTCTTGTAACGTGTGCCGTCGTCTCTATGCGCTGGCACTCCCTCTCACCTGTTTGCACGTACAACTCTATCCTCCCTGGGTGGACGTGACGTTTCGCTACTTCATCATACGCTGGGTGAGGGCGTTTCATGCGACGAGAAAACGAAGGAAAAGAAAAGCTATTCATTTCGTCATTGTACTCGAGTAGAACTAGTCGCAGTGAATTCTGTGATGCGCAACTGCATGCACGCTGCCAGTGGAAGCGACAGCGTCGGTTGCTGGAGGGAGGGGGTCTCTGTGGGGCCTTTTCCTGCTGATTGCAGTACCTATCGAGGTGTCCAATCGCTGGATGCGGCGTGGTCTCGACACCTGGGCACGCTTGTTTTTGCGCAGACCAACGTGCGCATGTGCCTACGCGGGCACCATTGCGTACCTGCACTGCGTAGGTGCAGTCGCCTCCATGTCCCAGGTTGGTCTCTCTGTGTTTCTCTGCGAAGCGCTCATAGCTTTTCTCCTTTGTTCCTACCTTCTACTTGTGACTCCTTCACACAGTACAGCGCGCAAGCAGACCCTCTCCTCCTCGCCAACACACATACACGCACACACACGCACACAGCCACATACAAAGTTGTGCGTCGCTCGCACGTACAGATACGCAATCCGTCCCTTGCTTCTTTCACTACCATGAAAGAAGCTGCTTGGCCGTTTCATGAGTTGTTCCGTCTGTGTGTGTGTCTGTCTTGTTAAAGTTACTTTGTGTGTTTTTTCTTTTTATTTTACTGTTTTATTGTGGCTCGTTGTACGCGCGGAGTCGCTTGAACCCTCGAAGGCTCTCATCGCTCGCGTTGCTACCCCCTCCCTCTACCGCGCCCAAGGTCCTTTTGTTTTTTGTTTGTGGAATGTAGTACCCGCTTTTTCTGTTGGTCAGCCATGCAACCACGTAAGACGCACACCTCGCTTCATCTCAGCCAGGAGGCGGTTACGATACAATGGAATGCGATGCAGGAAGGCGGCTCTGTTCTGCTTCTCAGTGGAAAAGTAGAGCTGTTTCGTAGTTCACTGACGCGCAACTTGCGGTACGCCTTTCCAGCGGGGG
Organism: Leishmania major strain Friedlin; assembly: GCF_000002725.2. NCBI lineage: Eukaryota > Euglenozoa > Kinetoplastea > Trypanosomatida > Trypanosomatidae > Leishmania > Leishmania major. The sequence continues at coordinate 933,963 of NC_007271.2, read as the reverse complement.
CGTGCATTGTGCTGGAGGCCTTTGGTGACGCCGTTGTGCAGATCGACGGAGACGCGATCACCCTGCAGACCCTCATAAGCAGTGCCCTAGATGAGATCCACGCGCTGCTCGACACTGCGCGCGTGGATGCAATGCTGGCCATTGAAGAGCGCAGCAAGAAAGCCTTGTCCAGCTCCGAGGAGCTCAAAGACTCTTGGCAGGGCCCTCGTGTGCTTGTTGTCGGCGAGAACCAGTGGGAGAGGGAGGCGGTGTCGCGAGCACTGCTCAACCTCGCAGTTCGCCACGGTAGCCCGTACGGCATCTGCTACGTGGACTTGGATGTGGCGATGCCTATGGTGGGCTGTCCAGGTACGGTGTCGGCTGCGTTTGTGGAGGAACCGGTGACAGCACCGGAGGACTTTGGTGTGATGATGCCGCTGACGTTTTTCCACGGCACGGCCTCTGTCACGAGTGCGACGCGGAAGCGCTACTTGGATCTGTGCGTCTGTGCGGCGCAAGCGGCTACCTCACTCGGGTTCGCCAACTCGAAGTTTGAGGCGGGTGGCTTCTTGATCCACTCCTTGTCCCCTTCCACCGAGATTCAGCACGACGTGCTGAGCGACGTCCTCTCCATTTTCGCCGTCACGCACGTCGTCGTCACTGGCGCAGATCGGGAGCTGGAAAAATTTCTGTACAACGCTGTCTTGGGCCGCACAGTGCACTTTGTGCGGCTGCCGAAGCTGGCAGGTGTGCAGTCGCCCAGCTCCGCCGGGGCGGAGCAGCGTCGGCGCGCGCAGTTGGAGCGCTACTTTTTTGGCACCCCACGTACTCCTCTGGTGCCGGTGCGTGGTGTGGCACGAATGTCGGAGTTGGTGCTCCTCCACGCGGAGACATTCGAGCCGCTGAGCTGGAGAGAGGTGCCGGACCTGGGTCTTGCCGCGGTTGTCTGGGCCGACACGGCTGCGTCTGCTGCGGAGGCGAACGTCGCAGGGTTTGTTGCCTTGCTGGAGGTGGGAAAGCAGTTTGTCAGCTTCCTCGCTCCATCCGGTGGAGAGCTGCCCAAGCCGTTTTTGGTGGTCTCGCCGTCCCTGCACCTGCCACGGGAACTGGTGATGCCCCTGCCAGTAACGTAGTGGGCAACCGGATACTGAGCGCACATGATAAGAGTGTCCCACGCATCTCGTGCGTCTGTGCCTTCCGGGAGCACAGAGACGGGTGTCCACGTGACAGCCGCAGCTGGTGGCCCCAGCAACAACAAGCGAGCATGCCGTCAAACAGAAGAGTGCCACGTCTCAGCCCCTTTCGTTCTGCTGCATTGCGGCTGCCCCCAGCGATGCAGAGGACTCGGCGTCACGCACACGGCTACGGACGCGCCTCTTGATGGGTGCTGTGCTTGAAGGATGTGGCCATCAAGCATAGCAGACGAAGCCGAGAAGCGACGTAAAAGAGGATTTTCTGAAAAAAGGAGCGCTCGATGCCACAGGTGGTGCGGCGCTGATTCTGCCGCGGAGACCTTTGCCAGGTCAAAAGCCGTGTCTTGTGTGCGCCCATCACGGGAGGAGCGCCTCCGTGCGTACCATTCTGGAATGTGTTTTCTCTCCACCTCCCAGTTCCGTCCCCGCCCCTTTCCCCTTCCCCTTGCTTTAGTCGCTGTCCGGCAAACGGGAAGTAGATTACCAATACGGGCCGTCACGCCCTTCTGCTGGCCACTCACACAACGGCGCACGAGCAAGTAGCGGCCGCCCACGCGCATTCTTTTCTCTCCCTCCTCTGCCCTCCCTTCCCTCCCCCCCCCATCTGATAAACAGAAGTACGACGAGACGTGTCTCCAAGACGACGCTTCAGACCCCTCTCGCCCCAACATGCACGCAGGTGCCCCCACGATAATGAGCGGCTTCCACCAAGCCAACGCAGGGACGTCCAGCACGCATTATTTGCCCAAAATCAGTTCTAATCTTGAAACTGTCCGACTGACCTACGGCGCGTTTCTGCGGCTTTGTCTGCACGCTACTGTGTACTACGGCAGCCAGGGATTTGCCGCGGAGAAGGTGTTTGGCAACAAGGGCGCCATGATCACCTCAGAGCGCGAGGCGATGCGCTACGTCCTCTCCATGGGGGCCGAGGTGGGCATATCGGTGCTCCTCATGCCCGTCCGCTACCTAGCTGCCTCCACAACACCGCGCTTTATGCTGGACTACATGTTCACGCGTTGGTCAGATGTGCTGGCGCTGCTCGATCGCTTCAATCCTAGCACCTACGCCAGTTACGCGGTATACGCCTTCGCAAGCTCGGACGACGAATGGAACTTCGACTTCTTCACCTGGCAGATTCCCTCGGTGCTGATGACGATCGGCAAGCTGATTGCGCGCCGGCGCCTTGTAGGGTCAGCACGGTGCCGCACGAAACGGGTCTTTGGCGTGCTGCTGTCACAGCTTTTTTTGCGAGCGTACATGTCGACCTTTTCTGTGATGATTCCTGAGCAAGGCTCTGAGGCGGTGGTGGCGCTATTGGTGACTGTTTTGGAGGGCATGGCAACTTCCTACCTGGCGCGGCACACGTGGCCGTTTCCGTGGGACGACGTTGCGCACACTGCATCCACGAACACGACGAGCTCCTCTACCGCCATGGTGTCGGAGGGGGCGGACACGCCGCCGCGAGACCACAGCAGAAGCACAGAGAAACCAGGCTATGACGCAGAGTGGAAGTAGGGCGTGTGTTGACGGAGGCCGAGGCAGAGGTGAATGCGAGGGGTGGGGGTGGGCAACCGGAAAACGAGGGAGGCATACGAAAGGCTCACGCAGATTCCCTCCATGTCGCTGCAGTAGTGCCTCGCTGAAGCGCATTACACAGCCCGCTGTCTACCCTTTCGTTGGCGCCAGGTCATGGCAGATCCACGTGCTATCCGCAAAGGGCAGGAGAGACAGCGTATGCCGTTGACTCTACACGGGTTGTGCGGTCTGTCTGGCTTCGGGGCTCACGGTTCGGTGTTGCTCGCGCTGATGGCTTCGTGTCTCGTGTTTCTTCTGTTTTTTGTTTTTCCGGCTCCTCTTCGCTTTTTCTCTACTGTTCTCGTGCCTCTTATTCAATGTGCGCCTCTGATCTTCGTTGTCTTGCTCGCCTCTTACTGCTTCGCTTGTGCGTGTGTGTGTTTTGCTTACTGGCTTGCGTGTCGCCCGCCCGCCCCGCCCGCCCGCCCACTTCTTTTCTGCTTCCACGATGCTTTTTGTATGTGTTCACGTATGCGAAGTTGTGCTCGTGTCTGAGATGAAGGCGATGCGCTTGGGTTGGATGCTGGCGCTGCCGCTGTGGTTGTTGCGCCGCACGAATCGAGGGCTCTTCGCTGCGTGAGGCCGCGTTGATGCGCTGTAGACGCGAGCGGAGTAAAGGAGAGCTGGCTTGTCGGGCTTCTTTCCCACCCACCCCACACTTATGTAAACGCAGGGCAGATGCACATACCAGCAGGCGTTGATGCTCTTCCTCACCATATAAGCCACACCAACAGCAAAAAGAAAAGCAAAGAAACCCAGTCACAAAACCACTTTCTCGCGTGACCTTTTTCGGCCACACTTCCCCGCTCTGCACACACACACACACACACATGCAAACACAGCTACTCATGGACCGTTCTTGTGAGTCCAAGCATCCCTCTGCTCCCTTTTTCTAGTTGGGTGCGTTGTGCGTGTAGGTCTTGCTCTCTCTCTCTCTCTCTTGGTGCGTGTCCGCTCGTATGTGTGCCTGTGTGTGTGGGTGGAGGTGTTCCTCGTGGTTGCTCTTGTTGGCATAGTGGCGCACGCACTCGCCTTGTGTGCGTGCGTGTGTGTGGGTGGGTGCTCGCTGGAGTTTTTTCTTTGGTTGTGTTTCTTTTGATTGCTTCTTGCGGGTGTTCGCTTCTGCGTCCATGTTCGCCTTCTCCCCTTGTCGCTTGTTGCTCGTTTTGTCGGCGGCCCTTTCCTCCGCCCGCCTCCTCAACCTCTTTTCTTTTGAATTTTGCTGGGCCGCCCCCTCCACTCCTCCGAGCGGCCGTTGAATGCTTCGAGTGTGAGCCGCTCTTGTTCTCGCCGTGTAATAGGCGAACACGGTGTGCCGGGGTCTCTGCGTGGAATAGGGACATGCCAAATGCGTGATGTTGCCACCAGTACGGAATGCGACTGCAAATAACGCGCAGCAGCGCAGCGACGAGGAGTGGCCGGTGGAACTGTTGAGAGCAGGGGGAGGGGGAGGGAAGGGCGAGCGCTGCCAGCGGTGAAAATGTAGGTGCAGCCGCCATCGCACCACGAGCAGATCCACTCAGGCGGGCCGCAAGAAGGACCTCCGCGGCACACGAGTTTTAGCGGCTCTTTACTTTTTGGAGGAAACCACAAACAAACGACGAACAAAGAAAAAGAAACAAAGAGGAGCCGGCCGCGAGGCAGCTGTGCTGATTGTTTCCATGGGGGGGACAAACATCCCCTAAAACGCAGATGGATGAGCGATGGAAAAGACGAGGACTCACGTCCAGGTCGGGGAGCAATCGCTGTAACTGCACGAAAAGGAAAGGAGCTGACAAGCGCACATAGAGTGTGTGTGTGTGCGCGTGCGCGGCACCCGCTCACCGCACGCTATGGTCGGGGAATGGCGCGGCAGCCTTGTCTTGCGCGTATGGTGTTGAGTAAGGGAGGAAAGGTGCAAGAGGTGCATACAAATGGTACAACGAGTGGTGCCACAATGAAAATACTCAGTGCGGTCTGTGCGGCGAGGTCGTAGCAGCAGTGCGTGAGGCCAGGGCACTACTCGTTTCGTTTTCGTGTGTATGTTTGTGTGCATCCTGCGTCCATCTCCCCTCTGCGCTCTGTCTTTCTGTCCTTCGGTGACTAGACTGCGTGGACGTACGCGTTCTCATGGCAGTTCCTGTGGCTGCTGTTGTGTGTACTCTTTGCCTTCTCGCTTCCTATTTCTGCCTTTTGGTACTCCACGACGTGTCTTCTGCTGCACTTGATGCGGTGATAAACGTTATTGTCTCACCCGTTCTCCGGCTCTCCGTCATGCAGGCCCTGTGGAGGACCACCGTAGATACATTCGTGGACTCGCTGAGTCGACACCGCCACTTCCCTTCACTCCCTTAACAACACATAGAAAAGCGAGTTTTGTTTGTGCGTGTGTAAGGGGGCGCGCGCTTAGGAGCCCGTCGTTGTGTAGGGAAGAACCTTGCTGGGCGTTTTTCCGTTACTTTTACGCGGACAGTTGCAGCTGCTTGCAATACACACACGTATACGTATACAGTATCTCTCTCTCTCACTCTCTCCTCTCAAGCGTGCACGTGGCCATCATCGCATTTTTTCACCGGCTTGAAGTTTCACACCGGGGGACTAGTGGGTGCTGAGGAGGGGGCGGCAGACGTTGGTCACGCCTTCTCATGTACAATAGGAACTTCTCTTGCACCGTAATCTTTTGTTTCGTTGCCTTTGAACGCCACTCAGCGTTGCTGGGCTGCATCACAGACGTGGTGGATGGGTTACTCACCCTTTTGGACCGCATACACACGCTCAGACACACGTGGAAAAGAAACGCAGGCGGTGGAGACGTTGTTCTTGCTTTCGTTTGATTTCTAGTCTTGTATTCGTTGAGGACATTCTCTTTTTCTCTTGTTTCTTCTGCTGCGGCTGTTTTGCACCGCTGACACCAAGCCGCTGGTCTCCCTGTCCTGCCCGATAAACCTACATACACCGCCTGCTCGCGCGTACATCGGGACACAACATAGAGAGGACGCACACACACACACACACGACGAACCGAAGAAAAAGAGAGTGGAGGCGCGGCACCGACTGCAGCAGCATGACCTCGTCCATCACACCGGTAGCCTTGCCGAGCAGTGCTCTCCTCAATCCCAAAGAGGCGGCTGCGTTTTACGAGTCCGTGTGTCGTAGTGAAGGCGTCTTTATCCAGTCGACGTTCCTCAAGCAGTTGCTGCTCGGCTCCGTGATCATCCAGTTTGAAAATGGCTACCTTGGCGAGAGTGGGGTGGGTCCCATCATTCGAACCCTTCAATGCGCACCACTTCGCGCTCTCCTCCTCGCAAAATGTGCCTTGAGTACGGAGGACATGAAGATTGTGTGTGCCGGCCTTGCGCAGCACCCGCAGCTGGAGAAGATCGACATCCGTGGTGTTCCCTTGACCATCTGTGGGACCAAGGAACTACTGCACCTTGTGACGCATAACACGCGCATCACAGAAGTGCTGATGGACGAGTCGCTGCCAAAGTACGTCGCCATTCAGCAGCAGTGCAACCGCAACGCCGAGACCACGCACCAAATCAGCGAGTGTATGATCTGCGGATCGGCTGTGTCGTCCGAGGCGGTGACCTCGTGCGAGACGCTGGTCACTCGATTGCTGCTCGAGTACTTGATGCCAGCCTCAAAGTCCGTGAGCGTCGCGGGCTTGCGGGTGCTGTGCGGTGCTTGGCAGGAGTGCCTCAATCGCAATAAGGGCATTTTAGCGGTCTGCGCTGGCCTGTGTGCTGAGTCGCTCGCGGAGGACTTGTGCCACTGCGTGTCCAGCGTCACCAAGGCCCTCGTGACACACAAGCCCTACAATGCGCCGAACCTCGTGTTTCTTCGCACTTACCTCACGCGCGAGCACATGCGACTGCAGGCGGAGGCGGAGCAGGCCCAGCAACCTGAGCACGGCTCTGCACCCTCGCCGTCTCTGCTAGTCCCTGGGCCGGTGGATGCTGTGGTGGAGGAGCGGTGGCGTACCAAACGTGCTCGCATCGATATCGATGCCTTCTTCCAGGACGACAACTCCCTCTGTCTTCCTCGCTGCACCGTGTGTGGTTGCCCAGCCGAATGCTCCCAGGACGGCCCTACGTGGCTGCTACGCGTGCTGCAGAAGGACATCACAGAACATGGGGCCGTGGTTACACCTGTCGCGCTCGTGCGGCTCTGGCGTCTTTTCGAGCTCTACGCGGACCTGCAGCCGTGCTCGCGACGTTGTGTGCGCCACCTGGTGCGTTACGGCTTGTACGGCTACGGCGGCGTGAACTGCAGCTACGCCAGCGGCTACCCATCGCTCTCGAGCGCAGTAGGCGGCCACGCCGCGCTCCAGCGACTTCCTCTCGTCAACTTCAGCGTTGTAGACGTCGAGCGGGAGGTGGTCGAGGACGTCTGTGGCGGGGAGCTCAACTGCGCCTTGACCGTGACAAGTGCGCTGTCGGATGAGGAAGCGGCTCCCATGGACCCCTATCTTCTCTTTGCGATTGGTCGGCAGCTGCGCCAGCAGCCGGTGCGCGCCATTGGCATGGATCTGGCCAGCGCCTGCGAGGCGGTACGGTTGGTGGGCTGTCTGCCTGTCAGCGAGGCGCCGTTCAAGTACTATGGGCGCAACAACACCGCCGAAGCACCGCCGCGAGACCTTGTCGCGGACTGGGCCACGTGGAGCAGCAGCAGCGGTGAGGCCGCCGTGCAGAGGTGGCTCCACCGCGCCTTTGCTCACCGGCGGCAGCGCGTCTGCGTGGTGGATGGCCCACATCGCGATCTCTTCGATAACATACGCGCCGCGCTATGGACGCTGCGACGGCAGGCACGCTCTATCTTGGTGACCGTGAAGTTTGCCATGGCGTGGCTGTCGCTGCCGAACGGGGTCATAGCGCCTGATACGTCGGCCCACACGCACGGCTTCTACACAACGGCAAAGGTAATCGGGCAGAGCACGCTCCACAGTACGGTGTACATCATTCTCCAGTTCCCGTTTGGCATCCGTGTCGGGTACAAGGGCTTTTTCTATCTTCCCAAGACCGTCTTCCTGCAGATCGTCCGAGGGCTGGCCTTCGTCTTTCTGGACGCTGTGGGGATAGAGTATCGCTCAGCCGGTCGAGCCGGGCATGTGTACGGCTACGAGTTGGTTGGACGCCCCCTCGGTGACACATCGCCGGACGCGCTTGCCCTTCTGCGACGGCTGCTGATGTGCTTGACGGTGTTGGGACTAGAGCAGAGACAGGCTGCCGCCACAGTGTGGGGGGCTGCGCTTCGGTCGTGCGACGTGACGGAAATGCGACGCCTCTTGAGTCACGAGCATCTGCCGGCGCCGCTGCAGTTTTTGCGCAGCTTATTAGAGGCGAGGCAGGTGGCGAAGGCGACGTCTGATCTCTCAGACTGCCGCCCCGGGATGGGACGGCGACGTCAGGGTCATGCAACTGCTTCGCGCACGTACTGGGAGCGCGTGCTGCTCTTCAGCCGCTTCCCGTCTCAGCTCCTGTTCTTCTTTAGTGAACTCATCGGCACTCGGGAAAGCTTCGATTGGCTACAAGAGGCACTACGCGCCGCATCGGCCGTGCTCACGACCGCAAAGGACGGCGGTACATCAGACCAAGCGGCACTGGGCTTGAATGCGGCACAGCAGGGGGCTGATCTCATGTCCCACCCACCCATCGCCACTGCTGAACGCCAGTGGATCATGACGCTCCCATCCCCGTCGCAGGTGGTCACCACCGTTCGCTTTCCGGAGTCTTCTCTGCGGCTCGATAGCACCCCGACAGGCGTCCCGTCAAGGCGGTCGCCCTCGGCGTCGCAGCAGCGCAGGAGCGTGAGGCGCGAGCAGATGATATCGATGGCCCCCAGGCATGCCTCGGCCAAGACCCCGAAACCGCCGTCCGCTCTGCCGTTGGGCGAGAAAAGGAGAAAGACGCTGAGGCAGTCTTCTGCCGCAAGCTCGGCGCCGAAACGATCGCTGAGGGCGAAGTCTGCGGAGAGCCAAGCGTCAGAGGAGGCCATGAGCACCACCAACGCTGCCTCCACGGCCTTGCAGACGGAGAGCCGGCCCTCGTATTCATTTGACACGAACCTTCTGCTGCATCAGCTTCATCGGAAGTGGGCGGGGGAAAGGGCAACGCGGCAGAAGATCCTTCAAGCAGCGTCGTCGGTTGGGATTCTCGAGTTTCTGCGTGCTCTGCACCAGCCCAGATCGGCTGTGAAGCAACTGAGAAGGGGTTCGAACAGCGCATCGCAGACGGTGCACGCAGATGACATGCACGCTCTCGACGCTTCGAATTGCGGTGACGCGCCCGCGGCGATTCCGGGACGACTTTTGGGCAAGCCGTGGCTGGTGTTGCCGTTTCCGGAAGGTACCGGCAACAGCAACAACACCGCCACCTCCTCCTCGTCACCCGTGTCCGACATACTGCTCCTGTTCATTGGTGATACTGTCAGCGCCTACAGTCAGCGTGAGTCCAGGCTCCTCTTCGGTCCAGTCACAATGTGTGACGATCCTTTGCTAGTAGATTTTCCTTTCCGCACGGGTGTTGACGCGGCGGTAGCGCACCCGACTGAGCCTCACCTCGCCTTCTTCTTCTCCGGGAGAGAGTGGCTGTTGTTTGATTTCTACCTTGCCGAGTGCGTGGACGGTCCCTACGCGATGTGTAGCCACGGCCAATTCCGTCGGCTGCCGTCCATCTTTCACGATAGACTGGATGGCGTTGTGCACATCCCTCATACGCAGCTGCTCGTCTTCTTCCGTGACTACTGCTACGTTGTCTTCGATACGTGCACACAGCGATGCGTCGGCGGCATGGGCTTTCTCGACCCGCCGTCGAGGGACACCGTTGGCCCAAACGGACCACCTGTGTTAGCGGGGCACACCTCCTCCTCCATGCCGCCCGCGCTAGAGGACCTGATCCAGACTCTGCAGCAAACAAGCGTAGGGTCGCAAAATGCCAAGTCCGCACAAGTGCGCCGAGACAAGCCAAGCGATGTGGACAGCGACGCTGACGACGACGCGGCGCGGGCGACGGCCGGCCCAAGCGGCATCGGCACGACAGCGCTGCCGCTCCTGCTTTCCGCGCAGCTCCAGGGACTTCTGAGGACAGCACCCATGACGGCCTTCTGTGTTCGAAGCGCCGACTCTGAGAAGAGCGCAGAGGCCTGCTATGTGGTGAGTCGCACCGGCGCCGTGATACCAGTGTGCTGGCAGCCCCTGGAAGACGTTGCGGCGGCAGCTGAAACGCAGGAGAGCGGAGCGAGTGTGCCTTCTGAGCCACAGCGCCGCTGGCTTCTGAATGTACAGGAGCAGGCATCTCCCACTACGGAGACGCCCCTGCGGAACCTGCCGCTTCTCTTTCGGCAGTTCACCACAGCGGCGCTCACGGGCTTGTGTAAGCTGGCCGTTGAGACAGAATGCGCGTTCACGCAACCATGCACCGTTTTGGCTGCCTCCTCGCCACAGCTGTGTGTCTTTGATCCTGAGAGGCAGGCGCGAACCAGTAACGTATCTCCGCTCGCCGCCGAGACCCCGCGTGACGCAGACGCAGAAGGAGACAGTGTCACCGCCAACACCTCTTCAGGAGCGCCATACTCGCCAGGGGATAGCTGTGGAAAGCCACTCTCGACCAGTGCCTCGACAAGAATTACTTCCTCGCTGATTGCGACAGGTCTGGGGGAGCGGGTGCCGCTGGCGCTATCGCGCTGCTGGTCCGCGCAGGAGTCAGACGTCGAGTTTACGGGGAACTCGACCTGGCACGACGAAGTCCTCTTTTACGGCGACGCAGAGGAGCCGCAGCGGCCGCGTGCGTGTGAGATATCGGATAGTCTCGCTGCCGAAGGTCAATCGTCGCCACCGCCGCCGGAGCAGGAGGTTTCTAGTGGCACTGCAGACGTGGACGGTGCGCAACGGGTATCCTTCATTGAATATGACCTCGGCGCCTCTGCCCCGCCGCGCATCTTCACGGCACTCCTGTTGGTCCTCGACACCTCCGCGCTTCCTTCGTCACTTTTGCAGCTCTCCTCCTTGGTGGCCTCCGTGGAGAGCAGCACCGATGGCACGATGTACTTTTCCCAGGCTCTTGTTCGAATCACCAGCCCGGTGGTAGCAGCGCGGTGGGGTAGCGGCGCCGGGTCTGTGGCTTCCTCTACCGCACGCTTCTGGAGGCTGCGATTCCGCACGCCGGTGCCGGCCTGTCTCGGCGTTGTTCGTCTCTTCTGGATGGAGACAGCCCCGGGCAGCTTCGCAGAGACGCAGCTGCCCGCGCCCACGGTGCTCTCGCCGTGCCTGCCACTGACGCTCACGGTGCCACCACTACCGCGGGAGCCCACCGCCAGTGATGGCGATATCGCAGACGCGCAGCCGTCGTCTCGCGGCGGTAGAGCCGCCACCGGAGATCCCCTCATCATTGAAGCAGAGGAGCTGTTCCAAGCATCGAGGAGGCTGATCTCGAGCGACAATTTTCACTCCGTGTTCGCCGATGACCCGAGCCGCAGCGGCGCCGGCTGGTTCGTGCCGCACGCGGTGATGCCGGAGCTCGTGAGCTCCTCCCTGTCCACATGTGTCTTCGTGTGTGCTTCTTCCATACTCCAGCTGGCTTGGGCCCACCAGGGCGCAAGCATTGCTGCGACACACGCAGAGGCACAGCCCATGGGGCGCCGCACGGGTTTCCGCGATATACCCTACCCTTTCGTGCTTGGCTGGGATGCAGCCTTTTACGTCGCGCCACGCGAGCACCCAGGCAGGGTTGCCCTACTCCGCGGTGATTGGATGCTGCTGTGGGACCTTCACGAGCAGCGACCCGTAAGCGACGTGCTGCTGTGGCGCACCTCGGCACTGCTGGGCAAACTAGGGTCGCTGCCCATCGCCACCGTCGTCGCTGTCATCAATTGCTGGTCTAGCGAGGAGGGAGACGCGGTGATCGGTATATTTCATGTTGCGTCGTCGCTAGAGGAACGAGAGGTGAAGTACGTCGAGTTTGACCTGGAAACAGGTGCGGTGCTTGATCTTCCAGTGCTCCTGGCCGCATGCTTGACAAATCGTTTCCGTGCACCGCCGCCGCCCCCTGGCAGCACTCTTCATACGGTCTTGTGTACACCATGCTCGCCGTCGACGTGGTACATGTTTTGGGATCGCAGCGTGCAAAGAGTTTCCAGGACCGAACTCATGGCCGAGAACGGCGATGGCGGTGATGATGGGGTAGCTGCTGCCGACCCGTTGTCCGAGTCGCGTCTCTTCTATTCGGTGCCGCTCTACCTGAGCGAGTGGGGCCAGCCGCAACACCACTGTAGCGTGCTGCTCGATGTGCCGCAGCTCCTGAAAGCTGTGCAAGGGGAGTCGGGCGAAGACCTCCTGATCACCGGCATGCAGCTCTACAGCGCCGGCGGCCGGGGTGGTGAGAAGACGTGCTGGCAAGTGCAGTGCAGCGAGAACGGCGGGGGCGAGTGGAGGGATGTGGCAATGCACTACCAAGCCGCTGGGGGCCGTGTGTGTGGCGAGACGCTATGGACGCCAAGTGAAGCCTGCGCGCTGAGCAAGTGCCCGTACTGGCGGCTGTCGCGGGTGGCATCCTCGCAAGATCCATATGCAGCCTTCGCTGCTATACCGTCGTCGGCTGCGTCGGAAACTGCGGTGGCTCAATCATACTCGCAACTGCGCTTGCTGACCCTGCCACGACGGCGCTGTCGCCAGCTGCCGACGCACATCTCGGGCGACGCAGCAACAACGACAGTGGCAGACATCAATTCCTTCTTCTCCCAACGCGCGCCAGGAGCCGTGACGTTGTCGTTGCAGCCGTGTGCCTCGGCCGCGGCCACTCCCATGGGCCCTTCGTCGGACAGCGTTATGTACGAGCTGATGTGGGACTACGGATCGTCACCGGTGGCGCTGTGCAGCGTTGCCTTCGAGCCTCGCGATACATCGCCGTTCACCGTTCAGCGCACGTGGACGATGTGGCACAGTGACACGGCTGTCGGGCCGGGTATCTGCTCTGCCACGACGACAAAGCTGATCCGCGGCAGCGACACTTGCGGGAGGTGCGCCCTTTCCTGGCTGCCAGATGGCCCCTATCGCTACTGGCGCCTGCAGTGTGAATGGAAGACGGTAGCGGGTGCCGCCTACGGCGATTGCCCCCCATCCTCTCTCACCATCTCGTCTTTCAGCGCACACGAGTACGACGGCCCCCTTATTACCGTGTACAACGCCGACGGCGGCTGCCTGAGAGCGACACCGCTGTTGTGGCCGATGGCAGATCGCGCGACAACCTCGTCATATCAGCTGCAGTGTGTCGCCAACAGCGTTATCCTGCTAATGAACGTCCCGCTGGGCCTGACGCTCTGGGAGACAGAGTTCTTTGGCGAAAGGGGCAGCTGCACGGCTCGCATCGCCGTGGAGTCTACCAACGACGCAAGAACATGGTCTATCGCAGCTGAGGCGACGATTAGCACGGCAATGGCGACGGCGTCAAGACCGCAGCTGTGCTCGCTCTCGTGGCCGAGCTGCGGCACACATGTCCTCTGGCGCCTGCGCGTGCTCGAATCATCCGCTGACGTGACGCTGCACTTGACGCGTGTGCGACTCGGCCACCGCCCAACAGCCAGCCACATCTCCATGTTTGTGCCCCAGTCGATGACGAGTAGTCTGAGCTCTGCAGCGACAGCGGCCGCAACCGCCGGAGCCTTGCGCAGGAGCTTGCCCATGAAGACTGTGTTGGAAGCACCAGTCGAGCACGCACCCGTCTCGATGCTGAGGTTGACGCGTCCGCAGCGCATGGTGCGGGTGCGCGCCACGCTTCCGAGCAGCGCTGCCCGCTACCACGTAGAGTACCTGGGCCTCGATGGGACCTCGTGGCTTTTCGCAGCCGTGATGGATAGTGGCCGTGCAGATGCGCTGTGCAGCGCCTACTCGTCCAAGAGGTCTTCCGCGGTTGTGGCGTCCGTCTCCTGGGATGGCACCCTTGTTTCCCCCAGTACCCACTGGCGCCTTCGCCCGGTGGATGAGACCTCGCTCGATCAGCCGCAGGGTGTGGAGTGGTTCGAGCACAGCAGTGAGTATGCGGAGCTGGTCGACACAGCAGAGATACCAGGCATGGTCGTGAGCACTACCGGGTTCACAGAGGTGCAGTTTCCAAGCATGCTGAGCGGCCGCGCGGCGCACCGGAGGACAACGGAGGCATCCACGGCGCGCATAGCTCCCCCGATGCCGGTGCTCCAGTGCGCGGCGCAGAGTCCGCAGAGCGCAGACACGGTGCAGGATTCGACGCCGACAGCGGTGACGTGGTCCTTTCTCTCTCCCGTGATGTTTGATCAGGTTCTGCTGTTCGTGCAGTCCACCGTAGATGAACCTGTCGCGCCCACTGTCGTGGAGACACCGGGAGAGGAGAGCAGCGCTTCGGGTTATGTTGACGCGGAGGCGCCACCTCCACCGCCACCGCCACCGCCACCGCCACCAGCACCGCCACTGCCCGCGAATCAGCCGCTTCAGCAGGTGCTCGTGGAGACAAGCAATAATGGACAGGATTACGTCACCGTTGCCGAAACCGTGCTGCACCTGTGCGACCAAACCGTCTCGCTTCGCTGGGTGGAGGTGCCTACGGCGGCCTTTTGGCGGCTTCGCTTCGCCCGACGAGTGGTGCCACCGGAAGCGGTGCCAGGAAAGACGCCACTGTCGGTGGACGAGCCATTAACCTTCACTCTAAGCTTGTACGCAGCACGGTGGCTGATTCGACGTGGTGGCCACGCTCTTCTTGCACAGGTTGCGAAGCCCACACCGGGGCACTACACTAACACCATCTACCGCTCATGGATCTCAGACGCGTTCAATCGTGAAGGTGCTTTTATGCAGTCGTGCCTGTATGCGTTTGAGGAACACATGCGCACGGTGAATCAACGGCGGCAGACGGACGCCATAAGCCGACTAGGGCAGGTGGCAGGCACTGTGCAGAAGATGAAGCAGATGTACCAGACCTTCCTACAGAGGGCCGCAAAGGAGGCTGGGAGCTACATGCGGCTGGGCGGCGAGGAGGCGGCGCAGGAGGCGGACGGCCGAAGCTCACGCGCGGTAGCCCCTCTGTTGCCACCTTCAATTCCTGCGGAAGTTTCGGAGTGGCTCTCGAGGGAGTATCTCTCGTCTGATATCATCCACCTTCTCGTGGTGTCGTCGACGACCACGTCGATCGGCGGCCCGCACGTGCTACACCTCGCCGAGCTTCTGCATCATCCGCTGGCGTTCCGGCAAGCGCTGCAGTTCACGAAGCGGACAACGTCCTGGTTCTACCCGTGTCTGGAAGCCGTCGGCTCCCTTGCAGAGGACTGGTACGGCTTCCCGGCTTCTAGCGCGTGCGCGTCTCTTTCCGTGTTCTGGAGTCTGTCCACTGTGCTCCAGCGTCAGCTTGGCGCGCTGCTCTCCACACCCGACACGATCACACCGCTGGATGAGCACGTTGCGAGCCCGCTCGTTGTCGTTCGCATCACTGAATCCAACTGGGTGCCAACCCACCACTTTCCGACTGTGGCACCGTTCCTCTACGCCGTCGGTTTCCACGAACGGCCCTTTACGATGGCCTTCGCAATCAACGACATCGTTTTCACGCCGCCGTACGCGATGGGCGTCCCCAGCGCCCGTGACTCACAGCCTCTTGTGAGCCCGTACCCTTACAAGATCGCCGCGGGTGTCAACTTTGTGCAGCAATGTCCGCTGGCGTGCTGCCCGACGCCAGTGATGGATGTGCTGCGCTACATCCTTCCGGCAAGCGCCTTCACGGTGGATGCAAGAGGGAACGCGGTTGTGCTGACCACGTTGGTGCTGACTGTCGGCTCTCTTCGCGCGGGCAGCGGCGTTGGTGGCGAGGAGTGCAGCGCGGTGCTGCGCTTCACTGTGTCCGGTAATGGCGTCAACTTTGGTCTCGCTGGCCTCGTCATGGAATCGATCGAGTTCGAGGTGCTGATGCTAAGCGCCGATGGCGTCTGCGCGGACCGCGAGGCACCTGCGGGGCAGCGCTTCCATCAGATGAACTTTGTCTCTCACGGAGCGCGCTTTGTAGGCGGTGCGGGTGCCTTGGCAGGAGGACTGCCAGCGTCACAGCCGGCGAATGACGGACCAACGCCTGAAATGGAACTTCCTTTGAGCTTGATGGGTGCCGTGGATAGCGACGGGCTGCCCTTGGTTAGCCTGCGCGGCGATTTCGGCAACGCTCGCTTTGCCACGGTGGCGGAGCTCCCTGGCGCCGTAGTGACTCACCTGCAGTTCACAACCATCTGTCATGTGGAAGGTTCCGTACCCGTGGGGGACGCATCCTCGACTGAAGGCGGAGAACGCGACAGCAACGTCGCGCATTGGGTCTTTGCACCGTTGGAGGGCGAGGGACAGGTGCTCCTCCCTGGGGTGTTGTGCAGCTGCAACTGTGCCTGCACGGTCGAAATCACGTGGGGGGAGAGTGAATGGCCGGTGCGGCTGAGTAGCTTTCACATCGCGGTGGATCGCTGCTCTGTCGACGATCTGGAGGCGATCTTTCGCGCGTGCAGGGGCGACGAGCGAGACCTCGGTCAGGAGCTCTTTTTGTCGGCAAGGAGGGACGCCACGGCGTACGATGTGGGCGGGCTGCGTATTGAAGTGGCTGCCTCATTGCGCGTGTTGACGGGCCGCGTCGTGGACGACCGAGTGCGCATATCGCTGAAGGGCATGGCGGTCCTGAGCTTGGAGAACACGGCTATACCTGATGCGACGCTCGAGATGGACTGTGAAGCCGGCTTCATCGCTCTAACGGCGCGGTGCGTGCACTCGCTGACGGTTGGCGCCATTCTCGTAGAGGGATGTGCGGAGAAGCCCATCTTGATGCAGCTTCTCCACCCAGTCGGTGTGTCCCGGAGTATTGGCGAGAGGACAGACCAATGCTCAGCCCCCGCTTCGGCACTCCGTTTCTTGGTGAGTGGCTACAGTCGCCTCTTCAGCGTCCATCACATGGCTCAGGTGACGCTCGAGTTGTCGCAGAGCACGGAGCGGTTCAACTCCGTGACGTTGGTCGCCGCGTCTTTGCGCCACGCCGGCCTCGTCGTGACTCTCCAGGATTGTGCTGTGTCGGAAGTGTGGCGCTTCGCTCAGATGACGATCAATGAGCGTGCTCTGCGAGGCATCATTGAGCGTGACATGAGTAGTGTGCCGATGATTGCGGTGATGCAGGCTCACCAAATCCCGTTGGCGCTCTCTATCACCTCGATAACCCCAGAGCCGTACGACCTTGTGGCGCAGCGCCTGTCGTGCCGCGTGAAGGGTCTGCTCTATGGCGCATCCTTTGACGTGGTCACCTCTGTTGTGGCGCCTGACGACTCGGACGACGTGTGGTCCCTTCTTGGGGCCCAGTGCATCCCTGCAATGCTCGAGCAGTGCGAAGCAAATCTATGGGCTTCCTATGCCAATGTTATTGGGCTGCGCGAGACCAGCAGTGGCTGCCGCCCCGACATGGACGCAACCGTATAGAAAGAGCATTGTGAAACTGCATTGCCTTAGCAGGGTTCTTCCTGGTCTGTTGGTTGTTTGTTTCCTTGGCTGTACTGGACTCTCGCAGGTCTTTGTGAGGGGACGTGTTCGTGTCGCAGCGTGCAGAGCTCCATCGTTGGCGGGTGTGTTCCGGGCCTCTATTTTTCTGGTCACGTTCGCCTGTTCCACTTCCATGTATAGCCCCGCAGATGCCCTGAGAATCTCAAATTGCAACGAGACCGATGAACTTGGAATACCCTCCCACCCACCACATTCCGCGCATGTTCCGGAAGGCCAACGATCTTTTTCGCTCGAGCTTAGCTTCGCGCATCTCCGTCGGCTCTCTCTCTTCACCTCTTTTCTTGCCCCCCTCCCTCCCCTCGCTGTCTTGTGCGAGGCGAAAAGGGCAGGCCAGAAATGGGAGCGGCCTCTCTTTCGCGCTCCACCGGCTCCACTGCTCTCCTTGCTTGGTATACCCATCTTTTTCGTTCTTCTTCGTCTACCCTACGCGTGCATATCGCCAGCACCACGGCGCATACCGGGGCTCACTTTTTCTCCGGTCCACTGGCTGTTGCTGTGCCAGCCGCTTCCCTCACCCTCTGTCTCGCGACCGTCCCTCGCACTTGCTTTCACTCGGGAATTGTTACCACCGCCGCACCACCACACCCAGAACCAGCAGCAGCAGCACGGGCGCGCCGGCATGTCCGCGCACGACTCCTCGGCGATGGCCCTCATCGCCCACATGAATGACATTGAGCAGCAGCGCCGCGTGCTGAGCATGAGCCAAAGGGAACAGGAGGCCAAGATTGCCTTTACCACCGCAGAGAAGGAGCAGTTGGTGCAGGCCGCCAAGGCTGCGGAAGCCGAAGAGGCGCAGCTGAAAGACGACCTCGAAGTCCTGGCCACAGAGCAGCAGCAACTGGAGTTGCAGAAGATGGAGGCCACAGACCGCCTGCGCAGGACGCAGGCAGAAGAAGCGCTGCACACGGCAGCCGTCGAGGCCGACCTGCAAGCACTGGCGAAGGAGAAGGTCCTCTGGCACGAACGGGCACAGGATCTGGAGTCGCTGCGGCGCTCGTGGGAGGAGGACGCTGCTACGTCGTCCTGCATCGCCGCGCTGCGCCAAGAGAGCGAGATGCTCGCGCCGTTGAAGGCAGAAAAGACAGCCGTTGAGGACGCGCTGGCAGAGACCATGGCAGCTATTGAAAAAGTGCGAGCCGAGCAGCAGGCACGGCTCACGTGCTTGGGTTCCGTTGGCGCCCCCGCCGATGCAGTGCAGCGTTCTGGGCTAGCTAGGGCGCTGGCATCCATGCACGGCTCGGCTTTGAGCGATGGCAACACTGCAACTGTCGACGACGACGACACCGCAGCCGCTCTCGAGGAGGAGATCAAGCGGGCTGACTACGAGGCCGCGCAGGTGACGGCTCGCCATGGGCGCACCATCGCAGTCTTGCAAAGAGAAGTGGACGCGCTTTCCACCCGCGCCGGCGAACTGCAGCAGCTGCTCTCCAGTATCGGGGCGTCGTGGCAGGAGGTGCTTTCCCGCACGCGAGACCTCCAGCACTGCAAGGAGACGGGGCTTTGCCGTCGCTGCCTCACGTAGGGTATGGCTTGGGAGGGACAACAAGCTGAGATGGTGTGTATGTTTTCTTTTTTTTTTCTTCCTGTGCCACCGTATTCGGTGGCCATGGCTCTCTTTCGTTTTTTCCCTCTGCTGTGCTTCTTTATGTGGCTCACCTTCGTGTGTGCTCATCTGCTAATTCGCTCAAACCATTGAGGCGACTTTGTGCCGGACGCCGCTGCCCCTGCGCACACAAACACACACAGACAGACAAAGAGAGAACTCTTGTGCCATGCCGGAAAATGATACAGCTCCGCACTGAGCGGGTCGTGCGACGGGGATATGCCGAGCTCCCTTCTACCTTCCACTTGGTAGCTGCCTCGTACGCATTCTTTTGCGCAGCTGCAGTAGTGCATGAAAATCAAGGGCTGCTGTGCTGCTCGGACGCATCGGTGCAGCCTTGCCGCACGCTGTTACACAACAGAGGGTGCCGATTTGCCGAATCCCGACCCTGAGGCGCGTTTAATGAAGGGAGAGACAACGTGCGCACCTCAGCTTTCCTGCTGGCTTCTTCGACGCGCTCGCCCCTTCTCCTGCCAGCACGTTTGACCTTTCTTGCTCCCGTCTGCCTCACTCGCTCTTTTCATCTCGGCGTGCGTGTCTGTTCACAACACCGGCTCCCGTGTTGCTTTGCGTGATGCGTTTCGGCACCATCCTGCGCGCCGCCACATTGCACGTCCGCGCAACTGTGGCTCTCTTTACCATCTCCTCTTCCTCCTATCGCGCTCTCGACAACAGCAACGGCTGCATATTTTTCGTTTTTCAGTACTGTTGAAGAGTGTGTCAACATACACGTATACGGAGAGGGGCACCCTCAGCGCTTCTGCTTCACCTGTCTCTGGCTCGATCTCGGCGAACCACCGCTGCTCCCGCACTTACACGTACCTATCATACGCGATTGCTTCTGTTGCTAACAGAGGCACCGAAAGAGGGAGAGGAAGAGAGAGAGCGCCATCCAAACACGCACGCAAAGGCACCGGCGGCATCCACGCAATTTGTACTAGCCCTTTCTGTCCTCCGCTGTGTCTTTTGCCGTGTGTGTGTGTGCGTGTGCTGGCCTGGTCACCTTTGTAGTCAGTCTCTCTTTCTCTCGTATTTGTAGTCTTCGCCGTCCTCTTGCCTTTTCGGTACCGCTGTGCCATCATGCTCCGTGGTCTGCGCAATCGCATGAAGCGCGAGAATGAGCCTCGCGTGCTGATTCTCGGATTGGATAACGCGGGCAAGACAACGATTCTGAACAAGCTAGGCGTGGCCGAGGAGCGCTCCGTTGAGGCACCTGAGGGACCAACGCAGGGCTTCAACGTCATGAATGTGAACCGCGACGGCAAGCGCGCCAAGCTCTGCGACTTGGGAGGTCAGCGTGCCCTGCGCGAGTTCTGGGAGGACTACTACGCCAACACAGACTGCATCATGTACGTCGTCGACTCCTCCGACCAGCGTCGCCTGCACGAGGCGCACGAGGCGTTTGTCGATGTCGTGAAGGGCGTGCCGAAGGTGCCTGTTCTGGTGCTGGCAAACAAGCAAGACTTGGCCACCGCGAAAGACCCGCAGAAGGTGGCCGAAGCGCTCGAGCTGAGCGACTATCGTGACCGCTCTTGGCACATTCAAGGGTGTAGCGCGAAGTCCGGCGACGGTCTCGAGGAGGGCGTCGCATGGATCTTCGAGGCATGCAATGTAAAGTAGAACTTGAAAACTGGACGAAAGAGCAGCACAGTCGCGGTTGCAGAGGTTGTCTTTTTAACGTGTCGGGTGTCCACGCTGGGTAGGGGGTGAACGTACATACGTGCAGCAGAACGATCGCCGCAGTGAATCGACGTGTGTGCGAAACTGCGCGCACTGCCTTATAGTATTCTCTGTCATACGCTCTGGTGTGTGTGTGTGTGTGTTTGTTTTGTCGCTCTTGCCATCTCTACTCGACCGCGTCTGTTACGAGTGCCAGTGAGCCTGCCTGTCTGCTAGCTGGCTGCCACGTGCGTGCGTGTGTGTGTGTATGAGTGCGTGACTGTCTGCCCATTGGTGCTTGATTGAGTCTGTAAGTGCTATGTGTGCGTCTGTTCATGTGTGTGCGTGTGTATGTGTAAGCGGCGCTGTACTCCAATCACATCAACCCTGAAAAATCGCAGCCTAGTTAATCGCGTCGTACTCGAGGCGCTTCGGCACCGTCGCTGCGTCGCGATCACAACTTCTGGACGTTGCCGATGATAAATACACACACACGCACACACATGCATGCATTGGCTGTTGCAACACTCGACGCAGATGTGCACAAACGCATTGTTGTGCTCGTTCTTTTTTGTATGTGTGTGCGTGCGTATGTGTTCTCAGGTTAGATGCATAGGGAATGAGGGAGGAAGGGAGAGAGGAGAGAGGGCGAAGCCGCCTAAGACAAGCCGCTGACACCCCCCTCCCCCCCCCGTCCCTCCTTCACATGGACGACGTGCACGGAAACGGGCTCCGGTGGCTCTCTGCTTTCTTGCGCCTTTTGTTTTTCTTTCCGTCACTTCAGCGCCACAGCGCGTGCGAGGGTGTTTCGGTACTGATCTGTTCGCAGGCTGCTTGCCCCTCCCCCCCCCCCCAGCCCTCCCCTCCTTAACCCCACACATAGACATCTAGCCATGCACATAGAAGAAAACGAGAGGTGATTTGACTTTATTGCCCTTTTCTCTTTCGTCTCTCTCCATTAGCGGAAGCGCGCGCCTCGGATCAGTGTGACTGGTGGCCATCTTTTCTGGGGAGCAACTCAAGCGCCCTCCACCGCCGATCTTCGCCGACCTTTTCCGTCACGTGGCATCTTTGTGCGACCCTCCTTTTTCGCCGGCGCACATTCACACACATATAGAATCATGCCCGCGCGTGTCATCACATGTGGTATCTGCTTCAATGTGCTGGACCATCCGCTGACGTTCGATTGCCACCACTCCTTCTGCACCGGCTGCGTCCGCAGACAACTTACCGAGAATGGTAGCAACGGCTTCCAGTGCCCGCTATGCGCCACTTCCCGCACCGAGGTACACTTGCACAATCTCGCGCAGTACGCTGACCACGAGACGGAGGTGTATGTCGAGGTACTGGCGCGCGGCACGTCCAATCCGCCCAAGTGCCAGTGGTGCGAGACGACGTCTGCCAAAGTGCAGTGTGGTGAGTGCATGTGCGTGTACTGTGAGGACTGCTGCATTGCTGTGCACAGGAACAGCGCCAAGCGTGATCATGCCGTTGGCAAGCTTAGCGAGTCGAGTCGAAACTTCATGCCACGATGCCCGCTGCGCGGGCATGAGGAGTACCGAGCCGAGTTTTTTTGCTCGCAGTGCCGGCAGGTGTGCTGCGCCTACTGCCTGCAGGTCGGGCCGCATCGCGACCACCTCCATGTGACGGTGGCGGTGGCCGCTGCAGAGGCGCGGCAGCAGCTGTCGCGTGACATGGAATCTCTCCTCGAGGTCAAGCACCGATTAGAGCAGCAGGCGGCGGAGATGAATCGCGTCTCGGTGCTCTACTCCGACACGTACGACGCCGTCGAGAACATGGTGACGGAGCGCTTCGAGGCGTTCAAACAGCAGCTCATGCAGCGCGAGTTGGAAGTGCGGCGCACCCTGACAAACCTTCGCGATAGCGGTGATGCCGCGCTGACGGCGTCGCGGCGGCAGTACCTCGACAAGCTGAACAGCGTCAACGAGACTCTCCTGCAGTTTCACGCGATTCGGAACGGCGGCACAGACGACGAGGTGCTGAAGCGTCACTCACAGTTTGGCAAGTGCCTCAATGCAGATCTGCCCACCGTGACGGGGAACGGCTTCAAGGTGGTCAGCCTGGGCGAGATGACGTTGACCAGTCTCGATATTGGCTTAGATTTGCAAACAATAGAACACAACCATACCACTTCCCCTAGACTGAACCGATCCGGCAGGCTTAGCGCGGGTAGCAACATGTCCATGAACGGTGGCGGCTCTCTCTCTCTCTTCGCCGGCAATACCTTATCGACGCCCCTGCGACTCACCTTCCCCGTCGACGACGATGTCGAGGCGACCGTTCTGGCTGAAGGAGTGCGACTGCGGTGCGTCGCCAGCGGCGGTGGCGATACGCAGATTGGCGTGCGCAGCAAAGAGATGTTCGAAGCACTCCTTGCCCAGTTCCCAGAGGACCGCGGTGTGGTGTCGTGGCAGGTGCGCCTCGACTCCATCTCGGACACCTTCATTGGTGTGGTGGAAAAGACGTCGCAAGCCTCACAGATACCGGAGGGGTTCTACTGGAAGGCGGCCTGCGCCGACGTGATTGACGGTCGAATCGGCCGCTACACACCTGCCGTGCGCCGCCTTCCCGTGTGTCGAAACGGCGATCGTATTCGTTTCTTGTACGATGGCGTGCAACGTGCCCTTCGCATCGTCGTGAACGACAGTGACGATCGCGGCGTCGTGGTGGCCGACCTGCACCCCCGCATCGCTGCTTGCTTTATCTTTTACCCCGGCGAGTCTCTTACCATCCTCTTCTAGGCAGAGGCGCCAGGATGGGCGGGTGCACTATGCCGTGCAAGATGATTTGAACACACGCTCGTCACCGCGGCAGAGAGGGGGACGACTACGGGCTCCTGCGACTGGGACGTTTGGCTCCGTGTGCCGTGCACTGTCACACACCCTTATGCATGTGTGCGTTTCCCTTTTTGGAGAGGTTGCGGTGGTGGTGACGTAGGGGGCCATGTGGCGGTTTCTGTTTGGCTGTCGTCATGGTGGCCGTGCCCCGGGTGGCCTGTGGCTGGCGCGGTGCAACCCCTTCTTGTGTGCTCGCTGTCGAGCTGCTTTTGCTGCTTCCTCTCTCCCTGTCCTCGCCGAGCTTCCTCAGCCGTTTTCTCGCTTTGTGGGCTGCCGTGCGGTGTATCTCTGCGGGTAGCGCAAAAGCCAACGAAAGGATGCATTGCTGTCTCGGGAAGTGGGCATGGAAGGAAGCACGTGGTCGGGGGAGGGGGCGAGAACGAGGCAGCGCGCACACCCCCTGCAGAAGACGGTGTTGCTGACGGGTGTAACGTTGCTGCGTTTCCACAAAGCTCTGTTTTTTTTTTTCTTCGTTGTCTCTCGTTTTTTGCTCATGTGCTTACACACCATAGACGCAACTGCTGTCACGAGCTGCACTTGTCTTCCTCCCTTGTGGACTGTCTAATCTACCTCAGGTCCGTGTGCTAGTGTGTGTGCGTGTGTGCGTTCTTTAGTTGTTTTTTCGCTTATTATGGACGTTGCTCAATTACCCCGCCGTCTGCGGAGCACGAAAGAAGTGTGTCTACGCCTCTTCTCCTATGCCCTCCTGTCCCTCCCTACCCTGCCCTGCCTCCTCTCGCTCACCTGTGCGAATCAACAACGCACTCGCACGCTCATCAAGGCGAACGAGCATCATGGTGAAGGAGATGCTGGGATGGTCTCCTACTGTGTACGAGCGTTTCACTCGACACTCGGCCTTTGTGTTCACGAGAGAGAGAGAGAGAGGTGGGCAAAGGGCACTGGGGCGAGGGCGGATTCTCGGTGTGCGTTTTGCACCGAGGCGCGGTGGCCCCTGGCCTTGAGGGAATTGTGATGGTCCGCGCTTGCCCCCGGATCACCGATGCGAAAGGAGCATCGCCGACATCTTGTTTTTTTTTTCTTCCGCTCACGCGAACTTTAGAGTATGGCTTGTGATAACGTGTGTCCCCGCTGGCTGCTGACAGCCTCGACTGCTCTGATCCACTCTGACTCTCTCTCTCTCTCCGCCTCTGTCCCGCTCTTCTCGTTACCTCGTGTGCTGTTTTATCTTCCACACCGACTCCATACATTGCGCCATCTGTAGTGTGTGTGCGATCGATCGTCGTCACAGTTGAGTTTGCATGCCCCTTCCCTGACTCACCCTTTTTGTTTTTGTGATCTTTTCTCGGTTTCGTTTTTTTGCAGCTAGTTGCGTGCATGTGTATCCGTGTTGTGTGCTGTGTAGTGGAGTGTGTAACTGCCTGAGACTCCATTTCTGTCCCCCCCCCTTCCCCGCCCGCCCTGCCATCCTCCTCAACACCATCACCACCACAGTGGCTCTCGGCTTCTTCTGGCACGTTCCCTCTCTAGCTTTCACCGTCTACCGCATCTACCTTTTCTCGCCCCTCACCTCCTCCCTGGCATTCGAGCGGGAACTCCTCACCACCCCCATCATCGCTTCAAACTCAGCTCTGTTTCCTCACCCTCACCTCCCTTCTCTTCCCTCCCCTGCTCACCTCACAGCATTTGGCACTCGGTGCGGTTGCTCGTGCTTCTTCGCCGGTCAATTCACCTGCTCCTTCGGTCTCGGCGATACCGCTGCCTTGGTCGCCATTTTCTTGTTTTTCTTCCTAAAGTCGTGTTGTGGGTGTGCGCTATCAACGTAAAGCCGACGTTGCAACAAGGGAGCGACCGTTGACACAAGGAGAGAGCGAAAGACATTCTCATCTACGGAAGATAAGGCTTCGTTCACGGCTCAGTCTATGTAGCTGTCTTGATTGCCCCTTACGTTGTTTTCCGTCCCGCTCTTTTTCTCTTGCCCGCAACTCAGATAAGCAGAGCACACGTGCGCACGCCGCAGGAGAAGTTGAAGCAGTCCGTCTGCACCCATCCGTTCGACTGCGAAAGTGTCTTTCACGTTGCCGCGTTGGAGCACCCCACTCTTTTTTTCTTCGATTTTCTTTTTTTTTTTTCGTTGCGTTCCGCGACCCTTCTTGCGCCACCAGAGGCTTCTCTTGGAACACCCTCGAATACACCTCTTCCACGACAGCGACCCCCTTCCTCCCTCCGTCGTCAAGCATTGGCTGTGTGCTGCGGCGCACGTAAGACACAGCCATCATGACCACCATCTGCCAGTACCTCAACGAGCGGCTGAAGGACAAAAGTCCGACGCAGATTATTGTCATCACGCTCAGCAGTGTCGTCGCGGCGCGCATCGCGGTGAACTGCTTCCGCGACGGCCGTTTGGCGAAGCGCAGCTACCAGGCGGCGTGGCGCGGCATCCGCACTCTAGCAGCCCCCATAATCCGCAAGGAGGTCAAGAAGGTGGTGAGTGTGGTGAAGATGCCGTCGAAGAAAGGCGAGTTCAAAGCCCTCGCTCTGCCAGAAAAGTCCCGCTCTGAGGCGGAGGTGTTGCAGCTCGTCACCCAGCTTCACCACGACCTTGACCTCAGCTACGAAAAGGGTTTCTTCAGTGGAGCCGTCTACCACGGTGGCAGATCGCACACCGCCTTCATAAACGACGTTATGGCCATCTTCCAATGGAGCAACCCGCTGCACAGTGACATCTTCGGTGCGACGCGCAAGATGGAGGCGGAGATTGTGTCCATGGTGCTGCACATGTACAATGGCCATTTACTTCCGGACGCCGGCGGCGTCGTGACGTCCGGAGGCACGGAGAGCATCCTGATGGCCCTTAAGGCGTACCGCGACTGGGGACGCATGACACGCGGGATCGAACACCCGTCTGTGGTGGCGCCCATCACCATTCACCCCGCGTTCGACAAGGGAGCAGAGTACTTTGGTATTGATCTCATCAAGGTGCCGGTGCTGGTGACCACCGGCTGCGTGGATCCAAAGGAGATGGAGAAGTACATCCGGTACGACACGATCGCCGTCGCGGCGTCGGCGCCAAACTTTCCGCATGGCGTCATCGACCCCATCGAGGAGATTTCGGAGATGGCCTACAAGCACAACATCGGCATGCACGTCGACTGCTGCCTGGGCGGCTTCATCATGCCCTTCCTCGAGAAGACTGGCCGTCCGGCGCCGGTAGTGGACTTCCGCAATCGCGGTGTCACGTCGATCTCGTGTGACACGCACAAGTACGGCTATGCACCTAAAGGGACGTCGACAGTGATGTACCGCTCGAAGGAGCTGCGCAGCTTTCAGTTCAGCTGTGTTGCGGAGTGGCCAGGCGGCATGTACTGCTCTCCTGCTGTGAGTGGGTCAAAGCCAGGCAACGTGATTGCCGGCGCGTGGGCGGCAATGGTGCGTATGGGTATGGAGGGTTACGTCGATTGTTGCCACAAAATCGTGACGACGCGCGAGACGATGACGAGGGAGTTGAGCAAGCTGCCGTACATACGCATCATTGGCGAGCCAGCCGCGAGCGTCTTCGCCTTTACGAGCAATGTGATCGACATATTCCGTCTCGGTGACGATCTCAAGTTACGTGGGTGGGTGCTGAACACCCTCCAGTTCCCACCCGGTTTGCAGTTTAGTGTGACGCTGCTGCAGACGCCACCGGCAGTCACGGCGCGGTTCCTGAGCGACGTGAAGGAGATAGGGGACATCCTCTTTGCTGAGAGCGAGAAGCTCATCGCGGATGGGAAGAAGCCCGTACTTGGGGAGTCGAGCGGCACGCTCTACGGCACGGCACAGCGCGTTCCTGACCGCACGATCATGCAGGATGTGCTTCGCGAATTCCTCAACACGTACTACCAAGGTTGATGCAGTTGGCAGGAGGACCATGTGTGGGTGTGCCGCACCAATGGCAGACGAAAACGTACTGGCGTGTCTAGTTCCGGCCTCTTCGCGCATGCGCGGAGGCGTGCGGCGAGAGAGAGAGATGGACAGCGAGGCACTCGTCAAGAGTGAGGGCGATTCGTACTTCTGCGCAGCTCTTTTCCTCTCTCTCTCTGAGCGGCGACGGGAGTGTCAATGTCACTGAAGAAGGCGACCCATTCTCTATGGATACGGTCAAACTGTGCAGGTCGACAACGCGCCCCCCCCCCCGACCTGCCCTTCCCACGCCCACACAGGCACGCCAACGCTGCTTCCGCTGCTCGTTCCACGTCTTTGCCTCGAGGAGCCCTCCATATGTCGAACCCGTGCAAACGGAGCGGCAGAAAATGGTGCGCCTTGTCGTGCTCCTGCTTCTACGCCCCATCCCCTCCCCCGGCCTCTCTGAGATTTCGCGTGCGTGCGTGTGTGCCTCTGCGGAGTATCGTTCCCTCTCTGTTGGTTTCCTTTGATGCCTGCGGCGCTCAGCTGTGTATGTCTTCTCAGACACTTTACTGCCTTCCTTCCCCCGCCCCCGCCCTCTCACCCGTCTCTTTCTTCATTTTCTTAACCGTTCATAGTTTTATCGTACAGGGATCGTTTTTTTTTTCGTCGTTGTTCTGAGAACAAGTGTGCGCACATGCATGCTGTACGGACTGGGGCACGTGGGCTGCAGGTGTCTGTGCGCGTGGATCTCTTCGTCTTACCGTTTCCCACCCTCTTCGCCCTCCCCCCTCTACCTCCCCCCCCCGCACACATACACACATCTTTCTCCTTTCTTCGTTGGCTTTCGCGCTTCGCATTTCCCTCGCGCGCGCATCTCTTCTGCACGCATTTGCTTGAGTTTTAGTGCCATGCATGTGTGCGTGCCTGGCGCACTCTTGCTCTCCCGAGGAATCTGTGCTTGTCTCGACTGTAATGTTTTGATGACGCCAAGGATCTGGGGTGGTCTCTTCCGCTCGTGGTTGTTCTTGTGCTGGTGTAACGCGACTCTCCCGCTCCGTGGAAGATTCCTCGCCTTCATTTTTTTTTCGTAGCGTTCTGTTTGCCGTATCGCTGCTTTGCTTTCTCTATCTCTCACTGATGCCAGAAGGACACACATACACACACACACACAAACACCTCCGCGCGTGGTATTCTCAGGGCTTTGTGGCACCTGCTTTCCCTCTCTCTGCGTGGAGGCCCAGACAGCCCCTATATATCCGCTGCCGGTCCCAAGCCGCGTCTGGTGCTGACAGGGCCCAAGTGCCGACGACGTAGGGAGGCCGGAGCGATGTATTGCTGCTGGTGCTGCCGGCGGCCAGGTGATGGACAGTGTTTTGCTGGAGCGAGCGGCGACCGTGCACATGCTTGCGCCATCTACATGATGTGGAGAGTGTTAGCGTGGCTCGAACCCAACCTATCACCCGACCCCCTCGCATTGGCCTACTGGCGTGTGTGGGGGGAGGGGGGGTCGGAAAGCCTGAGGCGTGTGGGGTGGGTGGCGTTTGAGGCCGGGGCCGTGCTCGCACAGGACTGCGTCGCCGCCTTGCTGTACTTTGCGTGTGTCTAGCGCTGCTTTGGACCAGGCGCATGGGGCCCTGTGGCACTGTCGGTGGGGTCGAGCGAAGCTGACCTCGTGTCACACGGCAGAGGCTGGGCACGTTGCAGGTAAGGAGAGCCGTTCCTCTTGCCTCCCTCACACCGAAAGAACCCTCTCGTTGGTAATTTTTTATTTTCGGTGTCGCACTCTTTATTTGTTGTTCTGTCCGCGACGGAATCGAGGAGTTTTTACTATCAAACAGTGAACGCTCTGTTTCCTTGTGAAATGTGTTCGTTGTGTGTGTGTGTGTGTTTTGCGGGCGTTGCACTTCTTGTGGATGTGATTCTGTGCACAGGGCCTCCCAGGGCCCCTACCTTCATCTGACCAGCTTCCTCCTTGAACTCGTTCGGCATGCACCTGGACCACAACCGCCTACTAGTCGAACGACAGAGTCCAATGCCTGTGCCCCAACGCACAACCCTATACGAGACCGACATCGATCCAAGGCGTGCAGGGCAAGTGGGTCTCTGTCTGGTGCCCTCCGGCACTGCACAGGTCGGAAGAAGGACCGAGGCAGGACAGAGGAAGAGCCCGGGAGGCGCGTGGCCCTGATTGCATGGCAAGACGGCTCGTCCTAGACGACCAGGATTCCGCCGTGGCGCAGGAGTGGCAGGTGAGCTGCGGTTGTGGGCGTATGCCTTTGTGGACTTGTTCGCGGTTGAGTGGACACGTTGAAAAAGGAAAATCGCGGTCGGGGTTACGTCTTGTCTTGCTTCCATAGAGCAAGTCTGGCTTCAACGCACGTGTAGGAGTGATGTATACACAGAGAGGAGAGCAAGTTGTTTAGCAGGGAGTCAGTGCAGACAAGTTCCTCGGCAGCGGTCAGGGATTACAGTGTTTGCCGTAAAATGTGGAAAGCAGCGGCGGAAAAAAAGAAAGGAATTATGGTCTGTATCAGGACATCTTTACGTGATCACTGTGGGAGGTGCGGGGTATGTAGTACTGTGTTTTCTTTTGATTTTTTTTCTCTTCTCACTCTGCAAAGTGAATCCTGCACGCGTCCTACGGCTCGTTTGTGCATCATTGTGCTGTTGTGGCTTTGCTTCTCCGCTTCGCTCTGTGTTTGGCCTCGCAACTGTCTGCTACCCTTTCTTCATGCAGCCCCCCCCCCTCTCTCTCACGCACACACACGCATGGATCTCGCTGTGGGGCACTCTCATGCACAAACGACTGACGAAAGCGGCTGGGCGCTCGCCGAAGTCTTTGCAGACTGCGCGTCCTTCTCCCGTGTTTTTCTCAACCGGGAAGGAAGCGCTGAAGTGTTCCTCATTGGGCCACGTGCTCCTCTACCTACCACCTCCACAGGAGTGCACCATCACCACAAGCGCTCGCATTCACTGCAACCGTCATAGACACATACATACACAGATGCGCATGCAACAGCGCTCCTCGCGCGCGCACATCGAAGGGGTTTTGCAGGTAACGCCGATCCACCATCGAGAAGGATCGCATCAACGCATCAAGAAGTGACTGAAAAGGAGTAGCAACGTACCCAAAGAGGATAACGCCTTCTGCGAAGTCGCGTGCGATGCCGTTTCGCTTTCGCCTTCGCGACCCACCTAGCGATGTCGCCTTCGTCTCCCTCGTCGACGGCGAGGCTCTGTACAACGCCGACGGTGCTAGCACGAGGGATGTGAAGGAGGCGACAATTCGCCAGATGGGCTGGCACCGCGTTGAGCTGCCGCAGGATTGGTTTCTCTCACGCCACGCACTCGACACCGCCAGACAGCTCGTCGAGGCGATGCAATGCACCATACAGTACCTGAGGTATTGTTGCAAAAACGAAGAGAGGCGCGCGCAAAAGGCGACGGCGCAGCTTCGGCGGTGCGAGGAGGGGCGTGCATCAGCCTTCGAGGAGCTCGTAGAGCTGCGTGAGTGTGTGGCAGGGTATAAGCAGCAGCTGCGTGAGCTCCGACAGGAGCGGCAGCGTGCGAGGTCATCTCCATCGCGCGCGCCTCTTGCCAGAGAGGGACAGGCGAGCCATTCACGGGGGGCTGTGGACACGGTGTGCCAGCTAGCCTGCAGTTTCTGCGGAAATGTGTACCCAAGTCGGCACGCACTCGAATCGCACATCCGGAAGCGGCACAAGAGGTTAGAAGGGTGTGCTGTCATGGCAGCTGGCTCCGCTGCTGTCTCTCTGAAGCAGCCCAAGCATCTGAAGCAGTTCGAAGCCGCACCCCAAGCTCCCCCTTCTGCGCCGCAGACGTCGTCTGGTGGTTTTTTTGTGGATCATGTGCCCACAGTGGTGCAGGAGACTGCTGACAGATGTGGTGATCACGGCTTGCGAAAGGAGATCAGCGAACTGCGGCTGGCGGTGGCAAAACTCATGGAGCAGCAAGCCGCGCTGCAGCGTGGCATGTCACCGTCCTACGTGGCCGCGGCACCGCAGCAGACAGCGGGGGAGGCAGTCACGGCAGGAGGGCCAGTGCCAAGCCTCGGCCCCCTTTCTGGCACGCAACAGTGTGGAAGTCGATCGGACGAAGAGGACACCCTGCTTCGTATTCACCGAGAGCTGCTGCGCACCGGCGCAGAACTTCAGCAGTTGCAGAGCGCCGTCGGCAGGGAGAGTGAGCAGCATGGACGGAGTGCTGTTGACGATCGCGGCTCCTGCAACTTGAGAACCGACCTGCCGCAAAAGCAGGTGCAACAGCAGCATCGTGATCCCTTGGCGGCACCACGAGGCACGCGGGCTGCCCTCACGCTGAATCCGCAGAACGTTCTGCACTGCCCTTCACGCACCGAAGGAAGTGACGGCGGAGAGGCAGCACGGCGACGAGGAAGCGTAGGTGAAAGCCTCGTCGTTGTGTCCCCCATCACGCCCCCGGCAGCGGCAAGGGCATGGACGCAGCATGCACTCGCGAATCGCGAGGACACAACTGCCGCACTCAAGCAGAAAGACGTCGAAGAGTTGCCGCTCATGGCGTCGGAAAGTCCGTGCGGCAGCCTCAGCGGTCCGAGCGCCTCTCTCGAAACTAAGCCAACAGCCGGTGCCGTGGGCAAGATATCGCCCTCCCCGTCGTCAGCACTGGGCCTTCCCTTTGGTGGCAGCAGCGTTGTCGAGGCCGCTGGTGCAGCGCACAGCCACGACATTCTCACGCCACAGTCGGCTCCCTACGACCCTCCCAGGGACTTCAGCGGCATCACCGGCGATCGCAGTCCCAACGGCCTCGGTGCAACAACCCGTGGGGGCGACGGCGAGCAGACGGCCTCGCGGGAGCCGGGGACCACGCAACTGGTGCTACCGAATTCTGCCTCCCAGAGCTACTTACCCTGGATGAGGCCCGAGTTGGCGACGGCGCACTTTGGGAGAGCAGATCCTGCGTCGGCGAATCGCTACGGCTCTGCACCGATTGACGAGGCGACGTCATGGACGAGTGGATGTCATCTTCTAGCTGCGGAGGAGAAGGTGCCGGCGCAGCGCAACCTGATTCCAACTTTCACCAGAGGAGACGCGACGCCAACGCTTGCCCTCGCAGCAGCCGAGGTGATGACTAGCTCGAAGAGTGAACTTATCCCCGCCACGTCAGCCGGTGCACCGCATTATCGTGGCTTCTTGGAGAGTAGCGAGGCTGCATTCGCGGAGGAGGCGTGCCGGCGGTCGAACGGCGCCACGCAGGGTGAGCAGGTTGGGGTAGGCGCGGTGCACATGGTGTCGAACCCGCACCAAGTGGCACGGGATGAGGAGCGGGGTCGTACCCAGTTACCCTTTTGTGAGCAGCCGCTGCCGGGGACCCGCATCGCGCCAATGCCGGTGCTGAACGTTCCTGGCAGTGCACCTTTCCCTGGCAGTGCAGCGGCGGGCGCTAAGTGGCCGCAGTGCTCGACCTCTCCCTTAACCGACCGCTCGACGCAGGGCTCACATGAAGCGGCGCCCGGCGCCGAAGTGTGGAAGGGCATCAGCGGTGGCGATGTGAGGGAGAGTCTTACGAGCCGACCGCACGTCCCCGGCGTGCGAGCCCAGCATTCGTTGGCGGCTACCGGGCAGGCCGAGCACGGTTCTACATCGAAAATGATCCCGGTTGTGCACCTCGTGCCGGCGGCGGCGTCTGAGTCGTGTGACTCATCGCTGCAGGATCCGCAAAAGCGAAAAGAGGAACCCGTGCAGGGTGAAAGGCCGTCCTCCTCTGCGGTCTTGCTACAGGCGACGCGAGGACTGGATGAGAGCCGTCAGTACAGCGCGGTTCCCCAGCCACAGCTGCGTCGCAGTGGCGACGAGGACAGTAGCGAAAGCAAGGCTAGCGCTGAGGATGCCAACTCTTACTCGGTCGAGATGCCGCCATTCGACTCCTCGGAGCAGGGTGACGCCGACGATGTGCCCTTTAGCGTTCCCCTGGACGCCACAGTGGGGGATGGAAGGAATGTGAACGAGGATGGCTTTGGTCATCTCGTCATGGAGGATGTGTCGAGCGATAAGCTCGTTGATCCCACCCCTTCCGCGGCAGGTGATGCACGCTCGACGCGGCTACCCGTTTTCGGCGCCAGAGATGATGACGTCGAAGAGTATGCCTCCCGCTTCATGAGTTACAACCTCGCGAGGCCGACTGACGGTGGCGAACGCACGCCCAGTGAGGCAGACCGGCCCGCTGCTGAGTCGATACCTGCCGATTGCTCCTACTACACATATTCGTATTCGTACTCGGACGACGAGGAGGAGGAGGAGGCGGTGGGGACTGCTCAAGAAGGTATCCCTGTGGAGTTGCGCGTAGACGACGGCGATCAAGAAACGCACCGAGCATTCGCCATCCACGACAGCGCTGCCGCGGGTTTTCCAGAGTCCACTTTTCACGCGGACTTGACCCCTGTGGCGCACGCTGCGGGGGCGCGGACATCTGGGGAAGTGGCTGCGCAGCGCGAGGACGTCGCTAAGGCAGGCGCAGAAAAGTTCAAGAAGTCACACCAGGGCGGTAAAAGCGATGCGAGGCTGTCGGCCGCCCGGCAAGGTGCGCCGAGCCCGAAACACCACCCAGCTGCAGGAGGGGGCCACGGTGGGAAACCGGCCAGCGATGAGCTTGCCATCGTGCCGCGGCGCCACTCTTCGCAGCTGTCGGACCCGGCACCGCAACAGGTGGTAAAAAAGAGGAAGAGCTTCTTGGCAACGTTGTTTTCCAAGAAGCGCAAGTGATTCCGTCGCGGCAGACGACGGCTACAGTGTGCGATGAAACAAAAGAGAAACAACTGCGCAGTAGGTACAGGGATGCCGTCGGTGACACGTACCTCCGTCCTGCCGGTGTGTGTGGGGGGGGGAGGGCGGAGCACTACATCCTTCTCTCTCTCCCCTCCACGGGTGCCGCATAGAAGCGCAAACACGCAGTGCCATAGAGAGGTTGCTGTATTGCATAATGACAAGGCGGATGTCACTCTGTGTGCAGGGCTCAGCAACGTTGTCCTCGCAATGCCACAAACAAAAGGAGCCGAAGGTGCTCTGTGCATCGCGCACACGCTCCTGCCGAGCAGGTGAAGCGCGGCGGAAGCCACGCCTCTTTCGCAGCTTCTCCATGTGCGCCTCTGAGAAGACTCGTGCGCAGGCGAGGTTCTACCGATGCGGCAACAGTACTCCTAACAATTTTCATGAGTTGCTCAGCGATCGAAGCAGACAGCGTGCACGCGTGTGAGTGTTTGCTTGTGTCGTCGCCATGATTCGCACTCTGCTCTTCCCTTCGCCCGACCTGACAACCACTTCGGAGTGCGAGGCTCCGTATCTTTACGTCCCTCTGCTTCACCTCTTCCCACCGGTTCAGTGGACAATGACGGCCAACTCGAAAGCAAGGCGCACATGTGCTGTACTGTTGTGTACCATTACCACCACCTCTCTCTCCTCGCTGATGCTCTCGTTCTCTGTTCGCCTTATGCTCTGTCTGCAGAGCCGTGCTTACGAATCCTTGGAAGCGTGTAATCAAGCCCGACATCAGCACCACTGCAATAGGTGGCTACATGGACATTTTACTCCCCTTCCATAGTCACCTACCCGTGCGTGCGAGATATATGAACTGCCCTGCGCAGCTGTGCGCGAAAAAGTATGCGTGTGTGTGTGTGTGTGTGTGTGTGTGTGTGTGGATAATCGACGAGCGCACCGGCTACGATGGCTCATGATTGATCATATCACAGCAAACTGAAACAATCACACGGAAAACGAGGACGCAACGTCAGAAAGTCGCCTCTTCATCACCTCTCAACGAGACGAGGAACCGCACAGTATGTGCCCGCTATCCATGCGATGTCCTCCGCTTTTCCCGGATGCAGTGGTCACAGCACGATCTACTGTACGTGTGGGGCCCCACGGTCCCTGGCTGCTCTCCCTCCATGGGATTGCAGATTCTCTTCCTGTTGACTGCACCTCTACGTGGACATGTCCCGCTCTCTCCCTCTCGCCGTCTTTCCCCGCCACGGCCACCGAACATCTCGCGCTGTGGCGCACACACACAAGCGGTAACCCTTTCCTTCCACAGTTACCTCACACGCCGCACCATCAAATCTTGCCGCAGAGCGTATAGCAATCTACACCTGAGGTGTATTGCCGTCTGTTTCGTTGTACTCACGCACGCGCTTTCTCTCGCACTCCTTCCCTTTCCGTCTCTCACCCTCTGTCTCTCTTCCGGCCACCTTGCTCTCCTTCTCTTCCTTTGTTCACCAATGCCCGCTCCTGCCGTCCACACCGTCTTCGGTGTCGAGGACTTTAAGATCGATGCCCGTTTCCTCTCGCACATGGCATTTCTCTGCTCCCCTGACAAGCCGGTGGAGACGTCGACGCTGATCGGCAGCTACGCCATGTGTGAGATCTGCGTCTCGGAGACAGAAACTGCCGATATCATGATGTACCTGGACACGCTGCGCAGCCCCGGCCAGCAGGCATACGTCGGCAAGGTGACGTCGGAAATGCGTCTGTCCGCCAAGGCGAGCCGTAACACCGCCGTCGCCGAGGCTGCGGACGCCATGGATGCGGAGTTTGCCCGCTTGAAGAGTGTCTTTTTCTTGCGCGTGCGCTCTTTTGTGGTGATCAACACGGAGACGAACGAGACGGTGGGTCGCGTGGTGACGTTCCCTGGTCAGATCTCCGACGACTACGGCACCAACCTTGACGAGCACTCCGAGCATGGCGCCAACCAGATCAAGGTGGTCCGTGCACATTCTGCCGAGGAGCTGATTACTGTCTACATCGGCCACGGCCAGGGTGCGGCGATGGCCCAGCTCTGCGCCGTCGCCTCTGGAAGCCAGGCCATCGTCTTCGACGGCACGACGCTGTCAGAGCTGCTCGTGCGCAACGCTGTGGTGCACAAATGTGTGATGACGGAGCCCATTGACAA
Organism: Leishmania major strain Friedlin; assembly: GCF_000002725.2. Classification (NCBI taxonomy): domain Eukaryota; phylum Euglenozoa; class Kinetoplastea; order Trypanosomatida; family Trypanosomatidae; genus Leishmania; species Leishmania major. The sequence continues at coordinate 897,801 of NC_007271.2, read as the reverse complement.
AAGTGTGGAGAGGGCTTGGCATATCCTCCACTACCGCAGCGAGGCGTGGGCCAAGAAGCAGGACGCCACAGTAAGAGCTACCGTCGCCGCAGCGAGAAAGATCGACGCCGAGGAGAAGGCTGCCAACGATGCGAAAATGAAGGGTGAGTCCACGGGCTGGGTGACTGAGAACAAGGACTGCTCTGCCGAGGAGTGGCTCAAGAAGTGCGAGTGGATCACGATGAGCGGCATCATTCCTGTCGTGGCGCAGTGCCGCTTCGCCCGCACTGGCCGCTACAACGCCAAGGCGCTCAGCGACATGATAACAGACTACACCGCCTCCATGCAGGCTGCCGAGGACCCGTACGCGTAGAAGCAACGCGGCGAAGGTACACTAGAGTCACAGAGGCGGGACAGTGACGCATTGTGAGATGAGTATTCTATGAAGAAATGCGTGTCACCCACGCGTCTGCCGATGTCCGTGTCCGTGTTTGTGGGCGTGAATTATATCCTCCGTAGACAATGAGGAGAGGCGCTGCGAAGAGTCGCGAATCGTGGACGCTTCTCCCGTGAAGCCTACGCGAAAACGCTCTCGCAAGAACAGATGGGGAGAGGGGTAGCACACCTTCGCGCGCTCGCTCTCCTTTCACGCCCCGCTTTACTCTGGTAGCTCCCCCATTGTTCTATCCTCCTCGTGGCCTCATACACGCACTCGCAGTCTCGATTTCATACAAGCTCACCCTCTTCCTCTAGTGCCCTACCGCGAGCAGGTCTGTGCAGTTGATGAGATGTGCATGCGCTTGCCTCTTTCGCGTCATCTCCTTCCCCCAATCGCAGGTCTTCGCTCTCTGCCGACATCTGTCTATCTCTATCTATCTACAGATGTCGTTGGTGTTTGGTTCATTATTTCGTTGTACTTCCCTCTTTCTTTTCTATCTTTTTCTATTCTGCTTTGCGTTGTTTCTTTTTCGTCGCTTCCCTTCCTCCCCTCCCGATTCATGACACACATTTTTTTTTCTCCTGTCATTTCGTGCTGCTTTCGTGTCTTCGCCTGCTCCGTAGATGGGCACGTGCTTTTGCAAGTGCCCGTGCGCCGGCTCTCGCTCTCCTACCCCTCCTCCCCTGCCTCCTTTCTTCTTTTTCTTTGTGGTTCTTTCTTTCAGTGCCTCCGTGTGCGCGTGTGTGTTTGTGCTTGTGGTGGGCGCATGCGAAGCCGTACCACCACAACAAAGAAAAGCGAAATACGAAACACGTGAGATGGAGAGGAGGACGAATAATAAATCAAAGAAAGAGGAGAAGGATCGCCATTGTACACCACACACACACACACACACGAGGGCGAAACAAACAAAAAAAACGGAGAAGCGGTCATGCTGCGCCGAGCGCAACAACGACAACAAACAACAAGGGAAAACCAAAGGACGACAGCGAAGGAAGAGGGACATGCAGGCGGGCACTGGTGCGTTTTTCTTTGTCGTGTGCGTTGCTTAGCTGGTCTAGTTGTTGTGTCTTTTTTCTCGTGTGGTCTTTGAGTGTTTGCCGGGCGTGATGGCGCCGACTGGCGAAGCTGTTTTGATGCACAGAGAGTGTAACCCGAACAAAGAGAAGCACCAAGCGTTGGCAGGTGTGGCGGGGGGGGGCGTTGTCTACGACAGCAAACCTTCTTGATATATGTATTTCCTGTGTCCTGTGTCGGGGGGCACGTATAGACGTTTGCGTACGCATGCCAACAAGCGAGTATATCTCGGTTGTATGGCCTGGCCGTACGCGACGGCACTGATGTCCACTGTCCCTCGCCTCCCTTGTCCTGCGTATCTTTGCCGTTGGCGCCTCTGCGCTTACCGCCACATCTCCTGTTCTATTTGTTTGTCTTTCTTTTTTCCGTTTGCTTCTCTCATGTGCACGCTCTGATGATGACGAGCGCTTTATTATTATTGTTTTTCTCTATTGTGTTCTTTTGTGTTTTCGTCTTCGCTTGGGCCGTTTTGTTTATCCGGTTATGCGACTATTAACAGCGAAGGCAAGGTCAGTAAACCTCATTTTTCACTCGTACCTTCAGAACTGCACGCCCGCGTGCAAGCGGGGGCGTCGCACGCGCGGTGCGGCCCACCCGAAGGAAACCATCTTGACAAACAGAGAGAGCAAGCGAATGGAATGAAAAGAAACAAGGAACGGGAAGCGGAAGAGCGTTCAAAAGGAGGACCCATTTTCCCTTCAGGACCTGCGGGATGATTCTCTCTCTCTCTCTCTCTCTATCTCTCTCTCTGTCTCTCCGTCGCGTGGGTCTTTTTTTTTCGAGATGATGTTGTTTGCTCGTGTGCTTGTGTGCTGGCGCGTCTCCTCTTTCGCCCTCTTATTGTTTGACGGATGTGTGCTCGGGCGTATTCGACTGCGCCGTCTTTTCGTTTGTTTTCGTTTCGAGTTGTCCCCTTTTCCATGTTTTGTTGTCGTCTCTTCTTTGATGATGGGTAAGCGGCCATATTGACCGAACAAACAAGATACACAAGCAAGATGAGGCGGTGGGGAAAACGCCGCCATCCCACATACGCACACATCGACTTGATCCTCCCACTGTTTACTGATGAATACTGAAACAGGAACAGCAACACCACGCATCACGGCAACGGTGCAAAAGAGAGGGGAAGCGAAAACTTCTCGCGTGAAGCCCAAAGGACAAAAAAAAAGCACTTACCCAAACGCCTACGTATGCATCATGCAGAACAATAGAAGCTCTCTGAGCACGGTTGAGCTGGAGCTAAAAAAAAAAAGGATAGACAAAACTAATCCGTGACCTACCCCGATCTGTGCGGCGCGGCTGCTTGCCTAGCACGCGACAGAATCACGTATGTGCTTCAACACGAGGAATAATGTGGTGCAACTGACGGAAGGCGAGAGCGGATCTCTGCAGAAGTTCGCACGCCGAATTTCGCGAGAGGTATGCATTGTTCAGCGGTTTAGTCACCGTTTTCAAGGTATCGCCTCGCCGTTCTCGCTTCCCTTTCCACATCCACCTAAAAGTGAGCCGAGAAGGAAGGGGAGTCCCTGTGTCTTTTTCTATTCTCTCTCTTTTTGTTTGGTTTGCGAAAAGAATGAGGGAAAGATTGCGCGCAAAGCGGAGGATGACAGGGCCATCAACGCACGTACACGCGCAGACACACAAAGAAGCACACGCTCTTATGGACTGTGCGTGAGCTGCACTGCGGCATGGCATGTCAACTGTTGTGCTTCACCGCCATGGCGTACTCTCGGTCCTTGTGTATCCACCTTTTCACTTGCGGTTTTGCTCATCTCCACTGGTGTGCGTGTGTGTCCTCTTCGCCACACCTCTACCCCAACTCTTTTCTTCCTTCGCATACTCGTACCCCATGTTCAGCTCATCATCAAGCACAAAACTGTGCTGCGTCGTCCCAAACTCACGCATAGCGGGCACGGGAGCGTGCCCACACGCACGGGCACGGAGTGTGAAGAGCATCGTTTTCGCTTAGGGAAGGGGAGATGCTTCGTAGACGTCTGCTGCCAGCATTCATTGTCGAAAGTCGGAGACGCGACACCCCTTTCGCTCCCACCCACGAAAAAGAAACGAATTCCTTTGCTCCGCTTTTTGGTCCCGACGCGGAGAACACACGGACACCCTGATGAGCCTCCTGCATCGGCTCCATGGCGCGCGCTGGTGTGCTTTGCGGCAGCAGCGACGGCAGCGCAACGGGGTTCGTGGCGTATTTGCAGCTGCCGCACTGGACCGCGGTGAGTTGGTGCTGTCGGTACCACTTCGCTACTGCTTCATTACGCAGCTTGACCTTCCCCACGCCGACGACCGTTCTTCGTCACCGTTATTGGACACTGTGAGGGAGGTGCGGCACCTGCGCCGCTGCAATCGCGGCGTGGCGTTGTTTCCGGAGGCGTGGGTGTGGCTGCAGAGGTTCTCCGCTGACGCCTCCGCCGACCGCGTATCTTTGAGCTCCGCTATCTCGTGCGAGGCGGCGCCGGGGAGCATCGCTGCCGCGCCGGCGGTGATGGCGCTTACTCTCTCCCCGGTAGAGGCCGCCCTCGCTACCTGCGTGGCACTGCGCTACTTCTACGCGCACGCGCTACACCTTTCAGCGGCAACACGTGTTGCCCATAGTGTTGGCCCGGCGCCACATGACTTGTCCGACCGGTTTACTGCCAATCTGCCGTTCGAGGACTACCTGCAGTGGGGGCTGGAGTCCATCTACAGCGACGCCTCCTCCGCGGAGGCACACCTGTGCCTTGAGCAGCTGTCCAGCAACCTCCGTGACGCCATCATGACGCACGCCAACAACATGGAGTTCCGCTTCCTCGACGAAGCCCCGTCGTTGTTCGACACGGTGCTTCTGACAAGCCTGTACCTGGTGCGTTCCCGCGTTCTGCGGATGCCACTACTTTCCAGTACCTCGAACAAACCCGATAGCAACTGTAGTGTCTTCGGGCCGGGGCTGGATGCACTGAATCACTGCAGCACGTCACCAGCCGCGGTGGTGGTGGTGTCGGCGGCGCGGCGCTCCGTTGTCGTGCGTGCACGGCGCCGCATCAACCGCGGTGAAGAGATTACGCTCGACTACCGACTAACGGGGAGTGGTAGAGGAGTGAGCCGGGGACATCCATCTCACAATGGCTCCCTCCTTCGCGGAGACGTAATCTGCATGAACGATGATTGGGCGGCACGGTACCTCATGAACTAGCCTTGCTAAGCTGCGATGGGGAGGGATTCCGGACGTCGAGGCGTGTTGTGTGATTGAGGAGGCAATCCTGCTGTGAGTCCACCCACGGCCTCGCACGTGCTTCAGGCCATCACACACATATGCGATGGCTGACCTGCAAACGCAGAAGCCAAAAAAAAAGGAGCGTTACCTTGCATTCCTTTGCCTCTGATTGACGCAACGCGCGCCCCCCCCCCCCCCTCTCTCCTTCCCGTCTGCGAGCTGCGGGCGAGTGAAGGGGGACGTTTACGACAACTAGCGAGATCGTCATCAGCGAACACGATTTTTTTGTTGTTGTTTAACCTTGCACTCGCAAAGGAATGAAAAGGAGAGGAAAGCGACACCGGCAAGAAAGCAGCCAAGGACGCGAGAAGGGAACACAGGCGGGAATACACGAGCACGCGTTGCATGCTCTGAGGGTAGGCGAAGGTAACGGCGACGACAACGACCGACGCTGGTCATGGACTTCCTGCATCGCTCTCCCGAGCGGGTCTTCTGTAGTATGTTCTCTGCCTTTGCTTTCTCTTCGCTCTTGACGCCCACGGTTCTCTATACCTGCCTCACTCTCGTCTTCCACGTCGGCCTCCAACTGCTTCTCCTCCGCACTTGTTCTCCGTTTCTTCAGATGGTCCATTGTTAAGAATCTCGCCCCCACCCTCCCCCTCTTCTCTCCCCCCTCTCTGCTGTGCTTGTTCGCCGTTGCTCACGAGCAGCGCATCGCATTGCGTAATCGACATCTATTGGGGGGCTTCTTCTTGTTGTTACTCGCAAAGCCGATGTGGCGTCTGTTGACTTCACTCTCACCACGTATCCTCTCTGTTCACACCTAGTTGTAACGGTATACCTCTGTATTCGCATGCACACAAAAGTTCTCGCGCCGCTGGCGGGCAACCGCATTCAGGCGGCGCATAAGTTTCCGCAAGTGCGTCTGCAGCCGACACTGCACCGGCTCATGACGCGGCGTCGGCAGTGCAATCTGCCACTGCGGCTCTTCCACCCCAGCAGCGTCGACTTTGCCAAGCATGAGCTGGAGGCTGGCCGCATTGTGGAGGTCCGCCGAGATGACAACTCGTTGGTGGCACTCGGTTTCTACGAGCCGCATCTTGAGCGAGTGGATGTGTTCGACATGACAGCGAACTTGGCCGCGATGCTGCCGGCGATCAGCGAAGACTTTTTTATGGCCCGTGTGCACGAGGCATGGGAGCGGCGCCGGCGCATTCTTCCGCAGACACAGAGCAACACGTACCGCGTCGTCAACGGCTACGCTGATAGTCTGCCGTCTCTCTTCGTGGACGTGTTCTCTGAGTCCTTCGTGCGCGTCGTGGCAACGTCATTTGGCGCGGAGCGGTTAGTGACACCCCTGTTGGATTTCCTGTCTCGCCGCGGCGCTGAGGATGTGCTCTTGGACACCCCGACTCTCGGCGATGCAGCGCGGGTGTCGATCGTCACGCCCACCATCTCGCTCCCGCAGATGTACGTGGAGAGCGGTGTGAGTCACCTCTGGCTGAGACCCGACATGCGGATGCCGTCAACGGACAACTTGTTTCTCATCAACCCCGCACACCGCCGCACCCGCCGCATGATGCGCGATGTGGGGAAGGGAAAGCGCGTCCTCACGATCTACGACCGCAGCGGGTCGGCCGCCATGAACGCGGTCATGACGGCAAAGCACGTCACCGTCGTCCACCGCGAGGAGACGTCGTTGGAGTGGGCGCGGACGAACCTAATTTGCAACCACTCCGCCTCTGTGTTCAAGACCTGCGAGACCGTCTGCTGCGACCCTGCCGAGCTGCGTGTACGACACCAGCAAGATGTCGTGTACGTCGAGTGCCACCCCAAATTCCTCAGTACCAGTAATCAGTGGGCAGAGCTCGTGCGTTCGCTCGCAAACAACAAAGTCATCGGCGTTGGCACGATGCTCATCGTGGCCCAGGAAGAGGCGCCGCTTGGAGTCCACGACCTCCTGCCCCGCCGCAAGGTTTTCTATGAAGGCGACGAGAGCAAAGCCAATCAGGATTGCCCGATGAAGCGCCGTCCCCTCGCAGACGTACTGCGCAACGCGCTGGAGAAGTGCCATCTGCGCCTCAAGTTTCTACGCGCCTTCTCTGTCGCCTGTGACCACCCGTTGCTGCCGGAGGCGGAGAGCGCATCCTTCTCGCTAGTGTACCTCGTAGAGGGCCCTGCGCTGGAGCAGGTCTTCCGTGTGTCAGCTTCGAGCCACAGGACAGAGTGCACCGATGAGGCAGCGTAAGAACGGAGTACTAGCTCTTCGCTGTCTGACCTCTCATCGGCGCTGCCGTTGTGGATGCTGAATGCGGATGAAGGAGAATGGAGGAAGGAAGATCAGGAATGAAACGGTGTGCGGTCAGGGGAGACAGACTCATTTTCTCTGTCGCTGCGTCTCGATCGCAGTTTGGGAGTTTTGTGGCTTTATCGTCGTAGACGGCTCTCTTCCCGCACTCGCTGATGACGGGGTTCCGCCAAAGCACGGATTACCCGTCGTGGCAGCATACGAACAACCCCCCCCCTTCCCTTCCCTCCCCTCCCTTCCCTTCCACCACTGTCACCACCAACACCACCCCCAAAAAGCAAAACGAATGATACAGGCAGAAGAGCTGCCCTTGTCGCTGGCGTCTTCTTACACTGCTTGCTCGGTAGGCAACTTGGAGTCACTGTACCTTGTCCCACACTAGAGCCCGCCCGCCCCCCGCCCCCTCCCTCTCTTCCCCGAGTTCCCCATAGCGCCATCGAGGTTTGTGCGTTGTCGTCGACAGGCCGTTCATTCCCCTTGCTTGCTGCTCTCATGCGTGCTCTCCTCCTCTGTACTTCGACTCCTCTTCCCGCTGCACGAACTGAGAACAGCCGTAAAAGCGACAGACGCGCACGCTCGCGAGAGGTTTCTCCCTCCTCCCGTCGTGCACCCTTCCATGACGGACTGGAGGGCGGAGGCGTCTCGGGTTATCAAAGCCTTCGATGACGCGCTTGGACGACCCCCCTTTCCTGTCGACGCCCCCGATGACCTTGTTAGCAAGGCCGAAGCGGTGCAAGCGACACTTGGCACCGTCGCCGCGGCCGGCAAGCTCGAGTCCCTTGAAGGGGTGAGCGAGGTGACGACGACGTTGCCCATCCTCTGCGCCTCGCTCAAGGAGGGCACGCCGAACCGCACACCGTGTCTGCGGCTTTATCGTCCACTGTTGCTGGCGGCCGCCCACGCCAGCTCTCTATCCACCTATCCCATCTCGTACCTTCTATGTGATGCAGAGCAGGTGCTGGCTCCTCAAGAGGTCTCTTCACCGACCAGCTCATCTGTGACGTGCACCCTCGCCAGTGCCTCGACGGCGGCGTCGAGGGAAGTCGATAGCGATGACGCAGAGGTGGAGAAGGAGGTGACGCTCTTTGCATTCATGGCGCTCACGCACACCTTGACGCCGACCCACATGCGCCGTTTTCTTCGTTTAGGGGCGCTGGAGCCCCCAACGGCTGGGACCGCTGCCAATGGCAAAGCGGGGAAAGGCCAAGGAGGCGCCTTACACGCTGACGATACCGACACCAAGCCGCATCCTTCTTCTCCATCAACCACTGCGGCTGGCGCCAATCGGGCAGGTGAAGTTGGTGGTAGCTACTCCGCTGTGTCACGTGCCCTCTTGCACTCCATGATCGAAGCGCCGCTCTCCGAGGAGTGCCGTGCCGTTTTCGAGTCTTTCGTCGACAGCACACCCAAATTTCTGGCCTGCGTCGCCGGGGACGGAGACCTGGCGCGGCGCATCTTGGATGTCTACGCGGGCCACCTCGTTCCGAAGCTGAAGCCGTCTTCGCTGCTCCCCTGCCTCGACGCGCCGCTGCTGGACTACTACGTGGACGTTGTCGCAGCCTCGCAGTGCGCTGGCCACACTACCTTGCTCTCTAGCCGCGAGCTTCGCGACGTAGCGCTTCACGCGTGGGACGCAGCGCGCCTCCGCCGACTTGGCTGCGCAGCAGTGTCGCGGTCTATCGGCACCGAGGACGCCATGGCGAGTTTGCTGGTGTACGTATTTGTGTACCTCATCTACTGCGACTTCCGTACGGACGAAGCCCCAACGACTCCCCCGCCGTCTCCGCCAGATACTGCGGAGACGGAGCCACGCCTGTCGGCTACGGAATCAGACTTGATTGCTGCCGTCTGCAAGGCAAGCAGGGCGGTCTTTCTCGCCAACAGAGCACCGGCGTCATGCGCGTCTGCGTCCTTAGCGTATACGCAGTCCGAGTCGGGTATTCTCCTGGTGGAAGGGAGCGCTGTGCCGATGGCGCTGGCGCCTCTGCAGGTCTTTGGGGATCGTCTTCTGGCTCGACCGGCCGCAGTGGCGCTCTGGCGGAGAGGACTGGTGCCCCAGTTGGAGTGGGGAACGGAAGACGCGACTTTGATGATGGCGACAGTCTCAGCGTCGGCAGCATTGGTGGAGACAAACGTCGTCAGCGTCCTCGAGGGTGTTCTCAGGGGCGTCCCGAGACCAGATCCAGGTGCCCGCCCATCCACAAAGCGTGAACAGGAGTCCGCAAAGGGTGGCGCTGCCAAGTCGAAGCGAACGCAGAAGAAGGCTGCCGGTCGAAGCGGCAAAGGCTCTCGTATCGATGCCGCATCGAGCTCATCGACTGGAGGGCAGCCGAGCGCTGCAGCAGCAGCTGTTCCAGCGCCTATTCCTCTCTCGGAGCTGCTCTCTGGCTGCTGTACTTGTCTTCTCTTGACGGCGCTGCTGCGTGCTGGCACAGAAGCGTCACGCGGTGAGGGCGGGAGTTCCGTGGAGAGTGTGTGCTATCAAGACGGACATGTGCTTGACTGCGTCGTTCGCGCGTACTCCTATCTGTTGCAGTACCAGTCGCAGCGCCTCAGCGCTGCCTTGTGGCACAACTTCAGCATCTTCACATGCTTCGTGTGGCAGTGGGCAATGACAGCGTTGTGCAGAGACACTGAAGGCGGTGGCGTGACCTACCTTCCGTCTATGAGGACGCTCCTGAGTGCACCGTCGACGGTAGTGGTGTTGACCGCTCTCACACAGGACACGGGCTGCATTTTGTGGCTATCGCCCCTCTTGCTGCCTTCGTATTTCTCTCCGCCATCCACGTCGAATGCGGCTGCGGAGATGCTGTCGCAGGTGTTGTGGGACTTTCCCTGCCGCGCGCTGTGGATCGCTATTGTGCGTGCCGCTGCAAGTGGAGAGATCGTGCGAGCAGGAGGGAAGACAGCCAGGCAAGCAGCCAAGACCACTTCTTCGCTGTTGAAACAGCAGTTGCACCCGATCCCTCCCGCCTTTCTGCTGGGTCTGCTGTGCAGTCAGTGGAGCGACGCCGTTGTTGCCGACGTAGCGGAGTGCGTTGCCGCTACCACGGTGGGCTCTGGCGACGGCACGGCGCTGGTGGCCAGCCTGATCCGCATGCGCACCTCAAACGCATGTGCTGGTGAGGTAGCGCTGCCGCCAAGGTGCGGTCTTGCGTTCGAGCGTGCACCGGCTTCCGCTTCCCAGCACGGGCTTCAGCGTTTGCTGGACGAGGTGGGAAGGCTGCAGGCAAAGTACCTCGCCGCAGCGAAATCGGTGCGGCAGGAGGCGCACGAAGAGAATCGCCAACGGATGCAGGAGCAGCTGCAGAGCATTCACGCGTTAGCTGACGCGCACCGTGCGTTTTGCAATGCAGCAGAGGCGAAGCGCGCGGCGCGGACTGCTGAGCAGCAGCGTGTGCAAGAGGAGCTCCAGCGTCGGCGCGCCGCCCATGCCGCTCGCCTCCGTGACGATGCAGCGGCACTGGAGCGAAAGCGGCAGGTCGCACTCGAAACACTGCAGCGCAAAGCAACGCAGAGCCGTGCAGACGCCGAGGCGGCTCGTCAGCGGCGCTTCGACTCCTATCGTCGCCGCCTGGAGAGCGAATACCGCGTATCGACTTTCCTGGAGCACCTGCAGCTGTCCTCGGCCCGCGTGATGGAGGTGCGGGAGGCGCTGCGGACCGTCATGGACAGCATCACCCCAGATGACCTTCTCGAGTATTTAGTCTCTGGAAAGGCGAAGGTGCCCGCGGACATGCTCGACGGAGATGACGGTGTGAATGCTGCCGATAAGGTTGAGGCCAGGGGCGCAAATGTGGACCAGAGAACCGCTTCAAGCTGTCAGCGAGCGACAGAGCGCCAAGCACCGATGTCAGCGCCACCACGTCCCCCAGCCACCGGAGAGCGGCGCGACTTCTGGGCAGATGTTATGGATGGAGCCTCGACCGATAGAGGGACTGTCTCCCGAGGTGATGAGGAAAGCAGCTATCATCGAATCAGTGAGGCCGCTCCAGCGCCGGCGATGACAACGGCAGATGTTAATGTGGCTCCCGCGCGCCACAATCGTTCTTTTCACGCTCGCATCGCGCCGTTGATGGACCTCTTCTGCTACGATGACGGGGACGAGTTTGGTCGTGTCCCTCATATGCTGCCGAACCTTTGCCTGCGTATGGCGTCCCGTGTGTGGCCGGCACCGCGGGTGCAGTCACTCGGCTTCACCGACGTGCGCGACGCTTTTGAGCGGATGAGAGACCGCGGCCTTGTTCGCATCCAAGACGACGTTTCGCAGCTCACCCTTCTCGGCTTTCGCTACCACTACCCGTTTCACGACCCGGATGGGATGCTTGAGGTACACCTGCGCGAGGCACGAGAACGCGTACGGGCGTTGGTGGAGACACAGAAAGGCTGGCGACGCGACAACGCCGCCGACGATGAGAGCAGCGAAGGTGACGAGAGCGTGGTCGCCAAAGAAGACGAGGCGAACGAGGAAGATGAGACGAGTGGGCACCTCCGCGAGGATCGACTTCTGTCAGATGTGGAGTTTGGTATCTAGTGCGGCTTTCGCGCAGTGCTGACGAGCCTCTCGTCTATCCGTGATTGGTGGGGGCGACATGTCGGTTGCATGCGCGAGTGCTGCTATGCTGCACGGCTCGGTGGAGAGGAACGCAGCCGCATCCACGAATACGAAAAGAGCGACCACCGCAGCGGGAGGGGGTGACGGCTCGCCTTTGAGGCAGGCGAGGTGAGGTGAAAAGCCGCCAAGCTTTTCCGGGGTTCCAGTGAAAGTGGGAGAATCTCTGACATCGCGTTGCCTGCGACCCCCCCCCCTCTCTTCCCCCCTCGGGAAGGAGTCAGTTTCACCTTGATATGCTGCTGGCGTGATATATGTGCGTGTGCTGCGGTTATATGGCTCCTATGCGCGCGCTTGCGAAAAACGTCCTCATCTTCCCTTTTCACGTTGTTGCTCTTATTGTTCTTCGCGACGCGACCTCGCTCTCGTTTTCGCCGTTCCGTCTTCGCACTCTTTGCCAGCGTCACTGCCACGACGGGCATCCCCCTTCCACACACACACACACACATATATATATATATATATTCTGGAACGACGAGAGCAAGCCCTCCCTCAGAAAAGCAAAGAAAAGTCTGCGAGCGCTGCTCTCGCTATTTGCACACCGGCAGACACAGATGTGCATGCATAGAAAGCACAGTCTAGAGGCACCTCTGAACGCTCACACATCCACAGGAGTATCCATACATATTGGCGCACTCATATATTGCGCACTGTCATGACATCACGTACCTTGTCCGCTCGCAAGTCTTTGGTGTATCTTTTAGCGCAGCTCCAAGCGGTGGCGCCCTGGCAATGCCATCATCGTCCCTGTCGCAATCGTCAGCGCCACGGCAACCACCGCTGGGCGACAGCGGAGAGTGCCGGTGTAGTACCTTGCCACCGAAGCCACCGCTTGCAGGTGTCGAGGAACCTCAGCCGAGTGACGCAGAGGACCCGATTCCCTTTCTCGCCACCATGTCCATGAACCAGGTCGGCTTCCTGCACGCTCGCAAGTGCACCAGGCGCGACCTCCTTGGTACTTCGCTGGGAAACTGCCCTGCGTCGGAAAATGTGCTCGCCAACGGTGCTTCCCACGGCATCGAAGCAACACCTCTTCCGGGATCACGTTCAGCCACCTCAACATCTTTCACATCGCCAACTTCTGCTCCTCTGGCCCCAATGGCTGAGTCGGAATGTGATGTGAGCTACCTCGAGCAGATGCTTATGCAGATCATGGACGCGGCCAAGGCGTTTGCGAACACGAGCCAGGCACCGTCATGTGATACCGCGCCGCAAAGCGCAGACACGCTTCCGGCATGTGAGTACCTGCTTCGCAAGTGCTTCCATTTCGACACTGGCGCCTTCAAGCCCCGTCAGCAAGAGGTGTGCCTGTCGGTTCTCGCTGGCGTCAACACGCTCGCCGTGTGCCCTACTGGGTGGGGAAAGTCACTCTGTTTCCAGTTTCCCATGCTTGTTCATCGCCTGCTGTTTCAATGCCGCTACACGCGGTGGTGCCGGCAAGCTGCGACGGCACCGGCAGCCGCGCAACAGTCAAGCGAGACGGCGGTCAAAGAAGGGCAGACGGGTGCCTCGAGATTTGCCGGCGCTCTGCCAAGCGCCGGCCTACCGGCGCACCTGTTCAGTCGCTTCTGCGTCGTTGTCTCTCCTCTCCTCGCGCTGATGGAGGACCAGGCGGAGAAAATCAATGCCGTTGATCACCTCAGCGCCTTTGTGCTGTCAGCGAAAGTGGGCGCTGACCGGGAGGCACGGGTGCTTGCCCAGCTCGAGTCCCCGGTCTGCCCGCTCGACATTCTGTTCGTGTCGCCGGAGAAGCTGATTGCGAGTGTGCCGCTGCGGCGTCTCTTGCAGGCGCAGGCGCACCGGCTGGCGCTGGTATGCGTGGACGAGGTGCACTGTGTGTCCGGCTGGGCCTACGACTTCCGGCCCACCTTCATGTACGTCAGCCGCGTCCTGCAGAGCCCCCTTCTTGGCGACCCAGCGGCACACCCATGTCAGGAGCGACAGGCAACGTGCGCGAGGGAGGCACTGGCGGCGGTGCCGTATCTGTGTCTCACAGCGACTGCCACGAAGGCAGTCATGCACGACATCCAAGCCAGCTTCGGTATTGTGCGAACGGTGGCGTGCGGCGATCAGTGGCGTGCGAACCTTCGGCTGCAGGTGACGGACCTAGTCGAACGCCACACGTCATTTCACCACCTCCCTTCAGCGTCGGGCGATGATGCCGAGGCTCGGGAGCCGTCTGCGCGAGTGACGCAGGACGCGCTTCTGGAGGCGGTGCAGCAGCTGCCGAAGCCGATGATTGTGTACGTACAAAGCCGCGCAGACGCAGACGCGTTGTCGGGATTGCTTTCCACCAAATGTGGGCAGTCGCACTCGCCGTCGCCATCGGCGGCGTCGGGGACGCGCTCTGGTGTGTTCCACGCCGCGCACTACCCGCTTCCACGCGAGCAGGGCAGCCCAGCCTATGACGCGGAAGGCGAGAGCACGGCGGAGAACCCCAATGACGGGCAGGCAGAAGCGCCACACGCTCCGGAGGCCGCGATGGTGATCCGACCCTATCACGCCGCGTTGACACAGACGATGCGAAGTGCCACTCAGAGACAGTTTCTGCAAGGCAAGATCGACGTATTGGTGGCCACGATTGCGTTTGGCATGGGCGTCGACAAGGTCAACATCCGCAGCATCATCCACGCCTCGGCACCGAGTTCGATGGAGTGCTACGTGCAGGAGATTGGGCGGGCGGGCCGCGACGGTGCGCCAAGCATCTGCCGTCTCCTGTACAACCCTTTTGACTTCTACACTCTCCGGTGCCGACTCTGGGGCACGCTGCTCTCGCCGTCCGAGATGCACTCCATCGTGCGTGCGATCTTGTCATGTTCTACCACCCACGTCGGGCAGCGACTCATGCTTGTCTCTGTATCCGCTCTTTCAGCAGAGCTGGGGTTCACTGAGGAGATCATCGAGACGGTTCTTTTCCTGCTACTCACCGCAACTCACGTCAAGGCTCCGGTTGCCGAGGACTTCTCCTCGTGCGCATCCTCTTCCCCTCTACCTGCCCCTTTCAAGAGTGTTTTCGGCGCGTACCCGCTCAGCTACAAGGTTCTACGGGTGCAGGAAGAGGCAGGAAAGGCCGACGATTCGGGGCTGTCGAGTTCGGCCAGCAACGCCACCCTCCACGGCAGAGCAACGCCGTTGAAGCGACGGCGCACTGGCGCCACAGCGGCACTAGGTGGCTCCTCCTCGCCAGTCGCCGGCGTGAGTCTTCTCCTTCGGCAGCTCGGGGCCACTGACGCCGTTCTGGAGCTGTGCCGCGTGACACCAAATATGTCGAACCAGATCGAAATGGCGAACAAGCTGTCGATGCCGCTTGACGAGTTTCAGCAACGCATGCAGGACCTCGTGGAAAGCGGTGTCGTGACGCTCGCCAAGTATGGCAGGTCTTCAGCTCTGCTTCTTGAGTTGGCAGACTCTTTCGACGAGGCGGCGAGTCCTGCCGCTCAGCAAGCGCTTGCCTCACACCTTTTAGCTCTCCATCGCGGTCGTCTAGATTCGCAGGTGGCCGGGCTGCGACGGATGTTCAGCGTCCTTCAACGCCCGACCCACGAGGCCGTTGCGGCGGAGCTGAGCAGGGAGCCCGGTTGGCACGGCACGGGGCTCGACAACGGTCCTCTTTCATGGAGGCCGCCCGGTCGGGGGCTGGGCAAGATGAAGGCCGTATCTCTGGTCAACGCCTTTGTTGAGGAGAATCGCCTCCGAATCCATTCCACCTACGAGGCGCTGCGTGCTTTGTTGGGAATTCGCCCAAGGAGTCTTATCCAGCATGGCAAGTACGCAGGGCAGCTTCCCTTGGCTCAGAGCTGGTACGTGAACTCCCCGTACTTTGGGGCGCTGCGCACCTTTGAGCTGTCGTGGGTGCTACAGGTGCTTGCGCCCCACCACCTCGACGCACCAACCCTCGACGCGTGAGGCAGTAGTAGCGCTCAGTAGCGTGACGGGAGAGGAGTAAAAGCGAAACCGCTGAACGCATCTCTCCCCCCCCTCCCCCAAGACAAGAAATGGCCGAGTCCTGAGGGCAGCGAAGCACCGCCCACACTGTCCCGCATGGCGCGCGTGTTTTTTCAGCGCGGAGTGTGCGGCGAATCGACGTCGGCCCGGATTCGCTTGTGTGCCTGTGCGTCTACGCTTCTGCGCGCGTTTGTATGTGTGTGTGTGTGTGTGAAGACATCGTGGGTACCCCGCTCTTTCCATGAGATCCCTCTTCCTCTGGTGCGTGTGCGGCGTATTTATAAGCCATGCCCTCTTGCCGTGCCCTTTTCCTTGTGTCGGCCCCCTATCCGCCCTCTCTTTTTTTTTCCTGTCCTTTGCGTCGTTAGTGGCGAGAGAGCGACGACAAGAGGGGGCGTACTTTCGCCGGGAAAGTAGGTGTCACTGGGCGAACGCGGCTGGCGAAGGCACGCGGACAAGCCCGGCCCATGGTGTACTGGCTCAGATCGGAGAAGATACGCGCAGCGAAACTCCTTTCCCCCTCCACGCACGCGTACACGCACATACACGCACGTGCACGTGCACGCATAGATGCTGGCGCACTCGCGCTCCGTCAAAAGAGCACTGAGCACGAATAGCGAGCCCCATGGCTTCGTGTCTTGGTTTTCCACCCCCTTTTTGAGTTTCTTATGTCCTTATCATGTCGGTGTCGGCACGGATGTGCGCGGGGAGACACGATGATGCATTGCGTCGTGCAAGACCATTTCGAGTCTTGTGTGTGTGTTTGTATGTGTGTCTCTCTCCCTCTTTCCCTCTCTGTGTAGTTATGAGCGTGAGGGAGTGTTTCGTTGGCCCAAGTGTATCGACCGTGAGTGAGGGCATAAAGCAAAGCCGAAGCCCTCAACGGGCACGTTCGCCCAGCACCTGCCGTCGCACGCACACTAGGTCATTGCATCTGTGGCACAGAAGGGTGCCACATGTAGGTGACAACGCTAGAATCATGGCCTGCTCGCCTCAACTCCCGGGACATTCTTTTCGTCAACCGAGTGCAGTGGTGCTCTCCAGCAGAGTGGCTTCATGTGAAGGACGGGGCCGCGAGTGGCAAGGGTGATTCAACGCACGGGTGGCACTCCTCCCCCCTCCCCCCTCCCCCGACCCTTTCCCATCCGTCTGTCCGTCCCGATGGCATCCTCTGATCATGTCTTTTTTTTTCATGTTTGTTTCTGCGCGGCTCCGACGGCGTTTCGCCCTTCGCTGTCGCCGTAAACGCGCCCGGAGGGGCGACACGGGCACTCGTTTGTGGGTCGTGAAAACAATTCAGTACGCCACCCACAACACACACACACACACACACACACACGCATACAGAGGCAGACATACAGACAGACGACTAATCCAACGGGCTCTCCATTGTTTTTTTTTTGGTGTATGTGGGTGTTTGAGGTTGAGGGGCCTCTTGGGCGGATCGTTTTTTCTCCTGCGTCGCCGCACGCAGACGACATTATTGCCCGGCACTCGCGGCGATACAGAAATTGATTAAGTAACTGGTGCTGAACAGCTTGGATGTGAATCGGTGCCTTTGTTTGGCTGTTGATCTCACGGAGCGCAGAACAAGCAGTGCGCGAGAAGGGAGCACGCTTGTCATCGCACCGGGAGGCAGAGCAGGCGGAGGTGGAACAAGCGAACAGGAAGAGGAGACGTCTTTTCCGCCGCTGCTCGACGGATAAGATCAAACGCTCGTTTGCCTTGTTTTGGTTCGTCCCTGTGCGTCGGGACTCTCTACGCGCTCCCTGTACCCTTTCCTTGCACCTTGCTGCAGGAACGCCCTCTGCTCGTGGCACTCGTGCACAGCGACATGTTCCGTCATCACGGGCGTCTCTGTGCGGCGGCGGCCGCTGCAGCGGCCGCGAAAGCGGGTGAGTTGGCCAGCAGCTGCTCCTCTAAATCGCCGTCCCTCATACACGCGGTGGAGTCCGTTTCGCCGATGCCGGTATACTTGAAGCCGTCGAGCAGCCCGCAGCGCAAGGCAAGCTTTTATTTTCCCCGTATGCGTGAGAAGTGCCCCCCGGGCTACGCTTTCCAGCCCAGCTCGCTCGGGACTGCGTTGCCGCTGTTCAGTATCACGTCATCCTCGTGCGAGTACTACGCCTTACGGCTGCCGCTCTTGAAGGCTGGGTTCCGCCGTGTCCCTGCAGAGGCTCGCGACGTGGCGAGCAACCTTGTCTGGGGACGCTCGATGCGGTTCTGCGAGATGCTGCGCGACGGACAGCCGACCCCGCTGCTCGACTTGCCCGCTGCTGATTCGTCTGAGCAGGCAGCTTACATGGACAAGCTTCGCATGGTCAACTCTCACCAGCGGTACAACCACTTCCCGCTCAGCCACGCAAACCTCGGCTGCAAGCGGGGGATGGCGGTGAATGTGCGCCGGGCCTTCAAGGATGCCATGCAGCGTACAACGACGCCAGGAGAGCGGAAGGCGGTGCAGTCGCGCTACAGCTATATGCCACGTACCTGGTTCTATCCGCAGGAACGGGAGAGTTTGGTGACTGTCATGAAGGCCGCACCGAGCAACCGGCACTTCATCTGGAAGCCGTCTCGAGGCAGCTGCGGTCGGGGCATCTTGATCTCGCAAGGCGGCACGGCGCAGGCGGCGTCGTGGGAGCGCATCATGGAGGTGATTGACTGTAAGGCAGCCTCTAGGGAGACTCGGCGGCTCTTCAGCAGCTACGTTGTGC
Source organism: Leishmania major strain Friedlin (assembly GCF_000002725.2). Taxonomy (NCBI): domain Eukaryota; phylum Euglenozoa; class Kinetoplastea; order Trypanosomatida; family Trypanosomatidae; genus Leishmania; species Leishmania major. The sequence continues at coordinate 879,522 of NC_007271.2, read as the reverse complement.
AGGAGTACATTGAGAATCCTCTTCTCGTGGAAGGTCGGAAGGTGGATCTGCGGCTGTATGTCGCTGTCACCTCCTACAACCCACTCACCGTCTACTGGCACGAGGAGGGGCTGGTGCGCTTTGCAGCTGAGCCGTACAGCGACGCGACTAGCTCATCATCCCCGGGCATCGACGGTGGCGGGATGGAGGTGGGCGACGGAGTCGGTCTACCCGGCGCTCTTATCGATGGCGCGAGACCCGAAAGCGCTGCTTCTCGCAATAGGGGCGACCACAACAGCGACAGTGCGGCTCCGTCGGATCACTGCGCAAAGCACATGCACGACCGTTTCCGTCACCTGACAAACTACTCGGTTGGCAGGCGTTACGTTGCCATGCATGGCCACGGCCGTTCCGTGCTATCCTTGCCGACGGAAACTAACGCGGTTGACGGGGATGCAGCCGCACCTGCGCTCAAATGGTCTATCCAGCGGCTGTGGGACTACATTGATGCCCGCGGTGACAGTACTGTGACGAGCCGAACGGGGGTGGCACCGGCTCGCCGCCCCTCCGATGCGGTGCGCGAGGAAATTGCCCAGCTGATCACACGCACGTTGATGGCGGTTCGGCCTGTCGTCGACGACGCCGTCCGCCGTGTGCCGATGCCGGGCAGCTACTTTGAGCTCTACGGTTTCGATGTCATGCTCGATGCCAGCCTCAACCCGTTTCTCATTGAAGTTAACACGCTGCCGTCACTGGAGAGCAGCTCGGCGTTCGACTACGCCACCAAGACAAACGTGGTGGCTGACCTGCTCAATTTGGCCATGCTAGAGCCGTTCGAGAGGAAGATGGCACCAGGTAGCACGCTCTGGAACTCGTCCCAGCTGCGCGAGGATCTACACGGCCCCCTCGCAGCAAAGGATCGGGGGCTTTTCCACGCTGCGGAGACGGGTGACGTCGATGTGGTTGCTTGCGGCAACGCTGATGGAGCCCGCGAGGACGTGGAGCTGCGCATGAGGGACGAACTTGCCTATGCCCGCGGCTTCCACCGCATCTTCCCCGCGAAGACGCTTTCAGGGACGTCTTCACAGCGGATAAAAATGGAAAGCTCAGCCAGCTTCTCGGGCTTGTCAGCACCACCGACTTTGCACCAGCCACTTGACTCGTTGGCGATGTGCCCCTCCTACCTGGCTGACTTGCACGCGTATGAGTCACAGGGCCTTCTCAGCGAGGAGGATACGTGGGCATTGGCGGCGTGATATTGCTATTTTTTTTTTGTCTTTTCTCATATCCGGTGACGATACCAATCTCATGCGCACGTCTACACACTCATGCTACTTGTGCGCGAGTACCGCGCTGCGGCAGTGTTGCTTGGGCGACGAGAGGCAAAGAGAGAGCATAGCGAGATGTAGGGACGAGAGTTTTTTCGGGGTCCTTGATCTTCCTGAAATGGGCCTACTGTAGCTTCTGTGAACCCTGCCTCCCTGAAGGGATGCCGACATATTTTCGGTGGTGCATCTCCCTTCCTGCTCGCTCAGAAGCTCTCCGTGTGAATGTTTGCCAGTATGCGTCTCTCTTTGCGCCTGTCAGTCTGTCTCTGATGCTCACCCAAACCGATGAGCCTGCGCCTCCTTTGCAGGCGAATATGCGGAAGAGGGGGGACGTGATGATTTTGGCAGTGCGGCAGCGCGATGGTGCCGCGAAGGGAGCAGGAAAGGAGGTGGGTATGCCGATGCAAGACACAGGCACACGCATCGTTCAAGGAGGGAGAGAAGGAGAGGCATTCGATGCTCCATGGATTCCTAAATCTCTGTGTATTGCCTCGACTCCAGTCCGCGCGCTCTCTTGATTTGCTAACGTGCCATGTGATCCCGCGCGGTGGACATCTTTCTCGCCCTTCGCCCTACCGCCGCCCCGCTGCCTTTCCTCGCCCTTCCCCAAACCGCTCTTGTTGTGGTGGTCATGAATGCTGCGATGTGTTCTTACCACTTTTATCTTCCCCAGCCCTCTTCTTCACAGACACCGCGACCCCTCTTTTGTTCCATCCGTAGACGCACACCCAGTGTGCGCCATCCTCGTTCTCAACGCGCACACACACCTTTCCTCAAAAACACCGCGTCTCAACGAGGCTGGACAGACAAAAAACAAAAAAACAGAAAGCGAACTGCAGAAACAGGCAATCCGCAGAAGTCTAATATACGCGTCACCGGTACTCGACTGCCGCTGTCTCTCCCTCTCTCGTGGTAGTGGTGGCGGTGGATTCTAATCCGTGTCTCATTCCGTTTCTCGTGTATGCTTCTCTCCTTGCCCCTCCCTCCCCCCAGAAGGGGGCTCCGGAAAGTGCAGAAGCATACATCCGCGTACTACTACTAGGCTCACCAGCTCACCACCAAACCTTCCTCCCCTCCCCCTCTCTGCAGAGGTGACGAAACGCCCTTGCTGTCTTCCTTCCACTACGGCACCTTAGAAGCCTCTGGACCTGATCATGCCACCCTCCGTCACCGTGCACGATGCTCACAGTTTACTGTGTCTTTGAGGCATTGCCTGTCCTCCGCCATACTTCTCTTCCTCTCTCTCTCTCCCCTCTCCCCACTGCACCCGCTCGAACATGCCACGTATCGGCGACAGAAGCAAACTTCACCGCGTACGCACCGCGGTCACGATGTACTACGGAGGTTCCAGGCACACGCGGAACCGCTGTCTGCTGGGCACTATTCCTTTGTCATGTTATTCTCTCTATAACAAAAGACTTCTACGAAACAACAAAAACACGCAGGATACTTTAGAATGAATGTGGGCTCTGGCGGCGAGACTAATGGCGAGGCGGGCCAGGCAGCCGCAGCGGTGGCGTCTTTTCCGCAGCTGACGCTTGAGGAGGAGGCTGAGCTGCTGACCAAGTACGGCGCCGAGGGACCCTGCGACGACGGCCTTGAATGGGCAGCACCGAGTCAGTTTAAATCGCAGATGGGCGACGGCCATGTCTTTCTTACGGGTGCGGCGTCCGACGACGACGACGTAGGCGATAGCGCTGCCGCCGCAGACTCCTGCCGCCATCGCGGTGCGACTGCACCCAGGCGTGGCCGCGAACATGCACACAAGGACCCGCTTCGATTGTATCTCCACGAGAAGTTTCCTTCCCTCATGCTGCTGGACAGGACTACACCAGCGTCGCTGATGGAGACCGTTACGGACGCCCTAGACGCACTCGAGCACCTGAGCAATGCCGATGGGCTACAAAGAGAGCGAACAGAGGGCCACGTGTCAACGCTGTCACTTACCGGATTCACGCGGTCTCCCGCGGTGGAGCGGCATGCTGCCGTCTTGCGAAGCGGAAAGGAGTGGGCACGTCGTGCAAGTCTGGCCGTCCAGGGCGCGTCTATCACTTCGATGGCATCGAAGTTGTTTGTGCCGGACACGCATGACGCACCTTTGGCGTGCCGTGGTGATCGTTCCCCCCTGAAAGCAGCCGGCGCCTCTGCATGCACCGAGGATATGGAATTTCACCGCCTGGTTGAATCAACGGAGCAGCTGCTCGCCAAGGCAGCGGAGATACTGAAGGCATGTTCCACGGAGGCGTGTGACAAGGAAGCAGACGACATAGCGCACGCTGTGCGCAAGCAGGAAGAGCGCGAGGCGTTGCTTAGCGAGGATGCGCTAGATGTGTATTTCGACAGGATGGAGGTGCTGAACGGAGACGAAGACGACGAGGAGGCAGTGCAGCTGCTTCGTCGTGCTCGCGAGGGACGTGTACGGCTCCGTGCCGCCCTAGCGCTGCGTACAGTGGACACGCCTGCAAGCGACATCCGTGCGGGGTATGATGAAATGGAGACGGCACCGCGCGCCGAAGATGTCGACGCGGACGCGCCGTCCCTGTTTGCCCTAACGCCGGACCTTCCGTATCTTTGCGCATTTGAGATGGAGCTGCCGCTTCCGCAGCCGGTAGCGGTTCAGCCGCTGCCTGGCAGCAACGGCGCTGTGGCGCGGGCATCAGAGGCGCGTTCCAGGGTCCGCAGTGCAGCGCATGCGGTGCCAGAGGCGGCGGGTCCGCCGACCGACTTTACAGCTGAGGAAGAGAAGTCCGTGTCGCTGTCGCAGCTGCTCACGAGAAGCACGGAGGTACTTTCGTTGATCGCAGACGCGGAGCTTCGCGATGCGCAGGCGCAGGTGGACGCCGCGGCGTCAAGAGAGGCGCACGTGCGAGTGCGTCGACCCGGTAGTCCTGCGCGAAGAGGAATGGCGCAGACAACGCTGCAGAGCGACGACCGAAGCGCACTCGGCCTTGCAACTCTTCCGTCGTTTGTGCAGCAGCTCGACATACTCCTCTCTCCCACACGAGAAGAGCAACATTACCGTGGGGCAGCCCCAACGCGGTCGCTTCAGCCGGATACCCAGGTAGGCCTCGATGATGGCCCCAACGCCGCTCTGGAGCAGCAAGGCCGAGGTAGCGGTGGTGCAGCTGAGTCCGTCTCGCTTGTGAACACTTCGCTAGAGCGAATTCGCTGGCAGGCGGCACTAGAGTCTTTTCTTGTAGACCGCGAGGCAACTGAGGGCCACCGTATGCGCATCGAAGACGAGCTGGTGGAGCGCGAGATTCGCGCCTGTGCCGATCGGCTCACTTGGTACGCAGAGCAGCGCACTACGTTGGCGCAGTCTGCCGTGCAGGCGGCGGGGCACCTTTGCGAGACTGAGAAAGCCGCATACGCCGAGCTCCTCGCGGCCGCCAACAAGGACAGAGCGCTGGCGCAGCAGTCACAGGAACTCCGACGCCTCCAAGAAGCGGAGAAGCTGGTGTACACGCTCATCCTCGAGTATGAGGTGCAACGGGAGAAGCTGTTACAAGAGGAGGCACTATCGCTTCGGTTGTTGCGTCGCGACGCAGTCGAGGAAGAGCAGCGTGCTCGAATCGCCACCCGGAAACGCGTGGATGGCGAGATGGCCGCTGCAAAGAAAGCCATCGAGCAGCTTCGCGCCGTCTTTGAGCAGCAACGTGTATGGCCAGATCCACGGACACGGCAAGGCGAAGATGACGCGCCTGCAGCCGACACCGCGGTGTCTCTAGAGGAGAACCCACTGCGCAAGAGCCAATGGTATGTTTGGCAGATCGCGCCGTTGCTTAGGGAACGGGCCACATTGCTGCGCTGGACCTCGACGCAACAAAAGGCGCTCGAGAGCGTCCGCAGTCTTCTTGTAGAGGCTGAGGGCCATTACCGCGCTCATGTCAAGGGTGCTGCTCAGAGTTTCAACATCGAAACTCCAGCCTCTGTGGTGGTGCTCCCCGAGAACCCCCCTGTAGTGGAGAAGCGCGGTATGCCCGCCGGGCATGCCGCCGCAGAAGCTCGAGTGCTGGACGCCGACGCATTTGTGAGGCTGCTCTGGCCGTCGCTCCACGCTGTGGTACGCAACCCACGGCGGGCACCCCAGCACCTGGCGAAGCTGGTGCTCTCCCTCGAAGACCTACAGCAGGTGGACTGGGGCCAGCTGCGTCAGCTCAGCCTCAGCGCTGCCCAAAGTGCAAGGACGCAGCGCGAACCCGAAGCCGCGGTTTCGGTCGCGCGTGTGGTGAAGGAGTTGGATTTAAGTGGGAATCCCTTGCAGCAGTTCGATGTCGTGGAGGCTGTCCGCACCTTTTCCTCATTGCAGTCGCTCAGCGTCTCTCATGCGCAACTGCGTACCCTGGACGCATCAGGCGCGACAGCCACGTCAGGCAAAGTGCACGCCGCGGGATCGCCCGACCAGCGCCGTCTCTCTGACGCCAGCGCTGCCTCTTCTCGCTCCTCGCACCTGCGCCACGTGGCGGCGGCCCGCAACCACGCGCTGGCGGCGCAGGTTCATCTGCTGTCTCTTAGCGTCTCCTCCAATGATCTCGCCTCGCTCACTCCGCTGGGTACGCTTGCCTCTTCCTCCCTGGTTCGCTGCACGGCCACGGAGAACAAGCTGACTACCCTTGAATCCCTCAATGGCTGCGTGCAGCTGCGCGAGCTGTCAGCAGCTCATAACCGACTGACTGATGTGCGAGCCGCCAGCACAATGCCGCTGCTGCGCGAGCTGGATGTGGGGAACAACGAACTCGCAACTGTGACTGCAAGAGCAGATGGAGGCGGAGACGACGCTACATCGTACTCGCCCATGCTGCTCAGCAAGCTGTGTGCCTCGCACAATCCACTGCGTGCGCTTCCCACGAGTCAGTACGTCTACCCCTGCTTAACGCAGCTGTTTGTAAACCACACCAAGCTCACCTCCCTTGGCGCTGCCGCCCTCGGGTGGTTTCCGATGCTGACAGTGCTGCAGGCCGAGGCTAATGAGATCAGCGACATTAGCGGAGTGCAGCACTGCCCGCGGCTGAGGTCTCTCCGGCTATCGCACAATCGGCTTGCGTCTCTAAGCGAGCTAGAGCCGCTGAGATGCTGCACGCGGCTGCAGGTGCTTGATCTCACGGGGAATCCGTGTCTGGTCGAGGACTCCAACGATGTCCAAATTGCAGCGGCGGTGACTCGTGCACTATACGAACTCGTGCCGTCTTTGGAGGTGCTGAACAACCGCCCTCGAGAACACGCGCGTGAGCTGCGACGAATGCCGGAGTCCCACTCGCCATCCACGCATGCACCGACAACAGGGGCAGAGGTAGGCGACAATGGGGACGGCGGATGGCACGCCGACGCTGCTCTTGCTGTGTGCGTCACGTCGTCGTCGCGATACCTCCCTGCCACCCCCAAGCTATACCGAGAGGTCTTTGCCGCCCTGTGCTGGGATGCGCAGCTGCAGCACGTGCTGGAGGAAAAGGAGCTGCGCGAGGCGTACGCACAGCGTCCGTTGAACCGCGCTAAGGGCTGGGAGCTCACCGCCTCTGACGCTGCTGCTGCTGTTGCTGCTGTTTGTGCGGAGTGCGACGGCGATCAGCCACCGAGTAATCGCGGTGCCGCAGCAGTTGCAGATCTGAACGCGGTAACGGCGGCACAAATTCACGTTCGCACAGCGGAGCACGAGCGTCACGTGGAACACTACCGGGTCGACGCCGCGGCGGTGTCTGAGTGGATCAGCCTGTCTCCTCGTCCCTCTTCGGCGGCGCTGACTGTGTCTGCGGAGGGTGACCCGCTAGCAAACGCGCACGTGCGTAACTTCTCCTACAAGCAGCAGCAGCAAGACCACGTCGCCCTTCTCGCTCGCGCATACCTTACGGAGTGGCTGCACGGCCGCGTACTCGTTCGACGAGCTCGCCTCGAGCTGGCCCGTCTGCGGCTCGCGCACCGGCAGTCCCGGGCGCGCCAGGAGGAGCTTGCCGTCCAGCGCATCCAGCCGGTCTGGCGCGGCGCAGCGTTGCGCTCACGGCTGCGGCGTTTTTTGCACCCAGAGCGGGCCGGTAAAGGCGAGGAAATCGATGTCGATGACTTTCCCAAGGTCGACGTGGATGACTGGCTCATCGGGAACGCCGATGCTCTGGCACCGGTGGAGGTGCTCTTCCACGACGTGGTGGAATCGGCGCGCGGTCTGGCCCCCGTGCCGTTCGACATTTCGGAGATGACGGCCTCGCACGCTGTGGCTGCAATCAGTGGCGTATCGCCACCACCAGTCTCCACTAGCCTCACCCCTGCACTCTCAAGGGACGCTTCGTCGCACAACGGGGTGGTCAGCGGCCACGCCGCACCGCTGCGCATCGCTGGCGAGCCGCCGGGTGGTGACGTCGCGGTGGTCGGTAAGCTGAGGAGTAGCGGTTCGACCCTGGCTGAGCAGTGGGGTCCCCTTGCAGCGGCGCAGATCCGAAAGAGGCGGCAAAAGCTTGCTCGCTCGCACCAGCAGCACATGCGCGAGGAATTCCTCCAGGACCCGCTGCGTGTAAAGCGGGAGGCGCGAGAGGATCGTGCGCAGCAGCGGCCCAAGTAGTAGAATGCTCCGGATCCGCAGGTGCCCCTCTTCAGTGTCCGCCGCAGCAGTCACGGCGGAGATGCAAACAGCGGCGCTCCCCACCGCTGCCCTGTGCTTTGCTCCTCGTGGTCCAGCGGGATTCGCGGTGACTCTGCCCTTCTCCGCGACTGAGTATGCGCGCTCTGGGTGAGGCGCGCGCCCTCCACGGGGTCGTTGGCAAGTTTGTACACTACGTATGCAGTGGAAGTACGACAACATGAAGGATAACGCAAACGGAAGTGGCGTGGAAAGCCTGACTGCGCTGCTGCATCTGTGTTGGCAAAGGAAAGCGTGCCGACTCCGTGAGGAATGGCTTGTGGACTCATCTCGTGGGGGCTGCCTAGCGAAGAAACAGCGAGGCATGGACGCTGCAAGCAGGCAACGACTCCTCCGAAGGAGATGACAGCTGTTTTGCCGCTGCCTGTTCTCCCTCGAAATGTGGCACGCCTTGTTTGTCAATCAGGGGCGCACACATGGGCGGCGCCGACCTCCACGAAGGGTGCAGGCTGTGGATGCTTTGGCTCCTGAAGAGGCACTTCTCATCCCTTGCCTCCCTCTTGACATCCCCGTCGTTGCCCCTTTTCCCTTTCTATCAGCCACCCGCACAGTGCGGCTATCATCTCTCATTTTCGCTCACGTGTAAGCGCGCGTGTGCGTGTCTCGATCTCTGGGCGCGCGCTTCCCACTCATTCGCTGCCTTGGTGCACGCTGCGCGACGGTGCCTCTCTACCCCTTTGTACCACCTCCGTTCGTTGCCTGCTTGCCTACAAGCCTGTACGGACACAGGGCAGCGCAACAAGAGAGAGGGCCCCGCCTGCAGCTTTCATCGGTGCCGTCCAATCAAGAACAACAACACATGCAACATAAGGACACCGGGACATTGCTTTCGCTTCCGTTTTTTTTTTCGTATTGGTCGGATATCCGTGTGCTCTCGCTGCAGCACACCCCACACAGCGTCCGCCACGCCTGTCGCGCTTTACATCACCTTTTTCTTCCTCCCTTTATTCATGACCGGCCTCTGATCGCGGTTCGCATTACCCAGCGGCCATCGCGTACGGACGACCGTTTGGTGAGCTCTCCTTGTTGTGGTGTGTGAGCGTGTGCTTTCTCTGTGTGTCGGCACCGCGTGCATCTGTCGTGCAACGACGGCATACGTGCACGCCGGCCGTAGGTGTAAGGTCTGGCTCACCCACGTGGCCTGTCGCTCGCTGATCGCGCCTCTGAGCACCCGCCGCCCTTCTAGCTGTACTCTTTTAGCGGCCACCACGATTGCTGGGAAATGGCGGGTGCTGGGAAGGCGGCGAGCTCCTTTATCCCGCCGCCCTTCCAGCAGAGCAGGGTGCCGGGTTCGAGTCTGCCCATCACCACCGCCCCCAGCACTTGCCGCGCCAACTCCTCTACCTCTAGTCCCCTCCTCCCACCTAGCACCTCCACCAGCCTCTTTCCGGTTCAGCGGCGCGGTGGCGGCTTTTGCTTTGCTCGTACGTTGGACAGCTATGAGTCGCGCGGCGACGCAGGCTGCAGTGACTGTGCGTTCAACGGCTCGACCCAGAGAAGCCACTCATCGACGAGCGAGAGGGTGACGGCGACGCCCGTCTCCGTAGGGGCCGCGGCTTCCCTGCGGTGCAGGCGCTTAAGATTGCGACTGCAACGCTGGTGCAAGAACGTTTCCCAGCGCCTCTCGTCGACGAGGGTCTTCAAACGCGCAGGGGACAGTCAGCGGAGCCGTGCCACTTACGCTGCGGTGCCAAGCCGTCACTTTGGCAACGCTGATCAGCACGAGATGCGCCGCATTCGCCTACTAGACGAGGCCGTGGCAAATCAGTACTGCACGAACCTTGTGGTCAACAGCCGCTACACGGTGCAGAACTTCATCTTCAAGAACCTCTACGAGCAGTTCAGCCGCCCTCTTAACTTGTACTTTCTGGTTGTGACCGCGCTACAGTTCGTTTCGGTCATCGCGCCTGTAAACCCGCTGTCCACGCTGCTACCGCTCCTTTTCACGCTCACGCTGACCGCCGCGAAGGAAGGCTACGATGACGTGAAGCGGCACCGACAGGACCACAAATACAACCACACGCTTCGCAGGGTGCTTGACGCCGAGAAGGTGGCCTGGGTTTCGCGCATCAACGCCGACATTCGCGTCGGCGATGTGCTGCTGCTGCGCGAGGACGAAGAAATTCCATGCGACGTTGTCGTACTCGGCGCGACCTCGGGTGTGTACATCCGCACGGACAACTTGGATGGCGAGATTGACCTGAAGCCGAAGGAGACGCTTCAGTTCACTACGGTTGACCCAGGCAATCTCTCGCGGCGCACGCGCGCGGTTTGCGAGGTCAGTTCGGAGGCGGAGCCGCCTCCGGCCGTGAATGTCATTTCGTCCCTCACCGGTGTGTGCCTAGAGTGTCCGCCAGCGTCAGCGATCATAGACTCTTTCGAAGGCTGCGCGGACCTTCAACCCACTGCCCAGGCGACCGTCTCTTGCGCCGGCGTCCCATCGGAGCGAGTGCCTCTCACCCATCACCATCTCCTCCCCCAGTCGTGCGTCCTGAAAAACGTCGCGCAGGCGGTGTGCGTTGCAGTGTACACGGGCGATGACACTAAGTGTGGCATGAACAAGCGCAAGGCGCCTGCGAAGTGGGCGCAAATCGACAAGGCCGTCAGCCGCTACTCCGCTTGCATTTTTGTGTGCCAGATACTGAACGCCCTCGTGTTTGGCGTAATCGGGTTTGCGAAAAACGGAAGCATGCACGACATGGTCTGGTACCTGCCGCTGCCGGTGAGCGAGGCGAGCGGGTCGGCCGTCATATACCCGCTGCGCTTTTTTCTTCTGACGACGGTCATGATTCCCGTCTCCTTCAAGTTCGTCGTCGATGTGTGCAAGTACTACATGGCGAGAGCGGTCGAGTGGGACGTCTCGATGATGCATACGGCACCAGCGACAGCGCGGTCGCGGCGGCCAGACCGGTCGCAGCAGATTGGGTGCAAAGTGAAGAACTCCAGTATCCTCGAGGACCTCGGTCAGATCGACTACGTCCTGTCCGACAAGACCGGCACCCTCACGCAAAATGTGATGAGGCTGGACGCCGTCACCGTCTGCCCTGGCCACCATATCTCTGTTTCCAAGATAGCAGACACATGCGCAACTCTGCCAGAGGAGCTGAAGAAGCAGGACACCGCCACGCTGGCGACAGTGCGGCGATTCGCGCAGATGGTCGCCCTGTGCAACACCGTAGAGGTGGTGCATCCCCAAGCATCTTCGGCCGCTGGCCCGAATGGCGCGGCGATCGCCTACCACGCCGCGTCTCCAGACGAGGTTGCTCTCTGCGTGGGGATGCGCAAGTTGGGGGTCTCACTAGTGTACCGCAACGAGCATCGCGCCGTGCTTCGCATGCGGCGCGGAGAGGGCAGCAGTCGCACCGAGGCAGCAGCTGCACTGGGGGCTTGCCGCCACGGTAACAGCGGCGTACGCGTCGCAAGGGCAGACGACGATGCTGAGGACGACCTGACGTGGACGGTGCACCACACCCTCCCCTTCTCCTCTGAGAGGAGGACGATGGGGGTCGTTGTGGAAGAGCCCGACTCTGGTCGAATTTGGTTTATTGTGAAAGGCGCCGACGATCGGGTGATAGGGATGGCCTCACGGGGGCCGTCATCCTCGGTCGCCTCGGGGCACCCCGAAAACCTTCCGCTCCATCCAGAGTGCGCGGCGAGGCTGTCCCTGTACGCCCGCCGCGGTTTCCGTACCCTTCTCGTCGCGTGCAAGGAACTCACACGGGCGGATCTAAGTGTCTTCCTGCGCAACATCGCGGAGGCGAGCTGTTTGGTCGAGGGCCGGCAGGCCCGCCTCGACGCGCTGCGCGCGCAGATGGAGTCTGGTGTGACCATTGTTGGCATCACAGCCATCGAGGACAAGTTGCAGGATGATGTGGGGGAGACGATTAGCGACATGCTCGTCGCCGGCATCAAGGTTTGGATGCTGACAGGGGACAAGACGGAGACGGCAGAGCAGATCGGCTTGTCGTGCGGTCTTTACCGTGCAAGTGATATGGTCATTCGCATTAGCGAGACGCAGCCTTCTGCGGACCTCGGCAGAGACACCTGCGAACGTGGCGGTGCGGCGACCCATGCGAGAAGCTGGCGCGAGGAGCTGCTCACCTTCCCGATGGAACAACTACCTCCGCCACCTTCCTGGCAGTCCCGACAGAGCAGCGCTGCATCCGCGTTTGTGTCCGCTTCGGCAGCGCAGATGTGCGGCAAGGCGCTGGAGACGCGCGTACTTGGTTTCGACGCGAGCGACTCGTCGCAACTCTCGAATGGGCCGTTGCGCACGATGGCGCAGGCAGCGGACAGTGTCGCGGAGGCAACCGGGGGCGGCGCGGGCGGTGGTGCCTTTGTGAGCGGCGGCCCTGAGCGCATCGCCGTCTTAGTTGTGGAGGGTGGTAGGGTACTAGAGACCATCCTACAAGACCCGGCGCTTCGGGCACGCTTCCGCGAGATGTCGAGCCGCTGCGGCAGCGTCATCTGCGCGCGCTCGACCCCGAGCCAGAAAGCCGCCATCGTCAGGTTTGTGCGCGGCGGCGGCTTCATGACGCTGTCCGTCGGCGACGGCGGCAACGATGTCGCGATGCTGCAGGAGGCTCATGTGGGCATGGGGATTGCGGGCAAGGAGGGGCAGCAGGCGGCCCGTGCCGCAGATGTCTCCATTACGCAGTTTTCTGACCTGCGCGCGCTGCTGTTTGTGCACGGGCAACAGGCGTACATCCGATCCGCGTACGTGATCAAGTACAGCTTCTACAAGTCGATGCTGATTTCATTCATTCAGCTCGCCTACAACGTAATCGGCACCCATATGTCTGGTGGTACCTTCTGGAACAGTTTTTCTCTTACCATGTGGAACGGCTTCTATACGCTGCCACAGACCATCTTCTACTGCTTCGACCGCTGTGCGTCGCGCGTAGTGCTGGAGCGCAATCCGTACCTGTACAAGATGACGCGGCACGCTGTCGACCTACGTCCGGGCGAGTTCTTTGGGTCGTTTGTGGTCCGTGGCATGTTGCAGTCTGTTGGGCTGCTTTGGCTAAGTACGCGGTTGTACGGGCCCGGATTTGCGTACGCCGACAGCGGTGGTACGGCGTCCAATGACGTGACGTTCAGTGTCTCTTACACGGCCCTGATGCTGTCGCAGGTGTACACCATGTGGTGGGAGTCGCACGCCGTTACTCCGCTAAACCTCCTCATGCTTCTTGGCATGCCGCTCTTCTACGTGTACTCCACGAGTGTCTATAGTGACAGCCCAACGCTTCAGTACTTTGGCGTGTTTCGCAAGTCGCTTGACACCGCCGGAATTCTTTCGGCGCTTGGTGTCTCGGTGGCACTGGTGGTACCAAGCATAATCTACCTCACGGTGACGGTCTTTCAGACGCCTAACCCGCGCGATGTCCTGCGCCAAGCTGAGATTCGTCGTCAGCGGCTGCTGCTGACGAGGCGCGACTACAAGCGCATGCAGCCGTTGTGGGTTCGCTGGTTTGGCGCCACGCCAGAGGACTGCTCCATGTTGTGTAGGCGATGCTACAGTGCGCCAAGCATGGACATCGACGACGCAGGAGACGACATGATTTGACCTCGCGAACGTTTTGGGAAATGGACAGCAACTGGTGCATGTTCATCTACACACAAAACAAAAAGGTGGGGATTACGTGTGCCGTCAGGCGCTTGCCAAAGGGGGGGGGCGGGGCCCACTGGCGGCGACGGTGCAAAGGGGAAAGAGGGAGCCGCGCTGCGTCCGTTTGATGCGCCACACATCACATACGCCGCCGGGTGGCCCCCTCGTGAAGCTCTTGACGCGCCCTCCATTACCGTGAGGACAGGAAGCCCCTTGGGTGGTGACGAGGGTCCCGCACCCACACTCTTGGTGGCGGCTGACAGGGCTGTGCCGGCGCTGGGCCGAGGAGGCGTGCAGTGATCAGCATGCCAGCGCCAGCGCACTACAAATTGTGTTGATAGATCACCAACTATGCGCATTCGCCCGATTTTTTTCGGCATGCTTTTGCGACGTTGCGGTGATGTTGAGGGAAATCCTATACCTGGCTTGCGCTGTATGCAGTGGTATGACGATAGACCGCGCGGCGCCCAATCGTTGTTGGTTGGCCCGATACGTTCTTGACGAACAGCCGCAGGCAACAGCGGCAGATGCACAGTTGCGGTTGTGTACACGTATATTCGCTGACCTGTTCGTGGTTGAACGGACGCGTTGGAAGCACAAGAAACAAGTGCACTCGCCCTTTCGGCGATCGGGGCTCCTTGTCTCCGGGCATCGCGTCTTCGTGTTGGTGTGCGCGTTTTTGTGCCGTGCTGAAGAAGGAGACATGAAAGCGCACAGCGACAGGAGAGCAGGAGGCAACGCTCTCTTCTCTTCCTCTGCCCAGCTTTCTGGGTTGGTAGAGTGAGGTCTGTCTGACGCACGCGTGCCGTTTTCGTTTTTTTTTCTCTTACTCTCGCGTTCCCTTCCTATTCTCCACATGCAAGCTCCCCGTTTTCGCTGCTTCTCTGTGTGGAAGGCTTCGATGTGTCTCGCGCCCTCTTCCTTCCCCCACCGGCACCGTCTGCCGGGGAGGCGAAAGATGAGGTTACCGACAGGCCTCCACAGGCAAGAGAAGCGTGCCTGCTTGCACACCAATGCCTGCGCTCTCAGAGGTGAAGAAGAGTACATGAGTTAGCCTGTAGCACCTCTGCAGCTGAACTTCGCCGTCTTCGCTCTGCGCCCGAGTGATGGGGCTCGAGCATCACCACCCTTGTCATTGTATCTCCGCCCTTTTCTCTTTCCTTCGCACTCTTTCTTTCACTCTCCTCACAGAAACGGCGCCATCCCACACGAGGACACAGCTCCCAGGTGCTTCTCCGGCCTGCTCTCGCCCTCGTTTTTCTTCTTCGCTTATGTTCTGTTCTCTCTCTTTCTCTGTCTCTCTGTCTTCTCGAACATAACTTGGGATCCTGTCATCACGATTTTTTTTGTTGTTGTGTGTTCCTCTTGTTGTTGCCTTTTTGTCTTGTGTCGCCGCTGTTGCTGCTGATCTTGTTTTTGTTGTGTGTGTTTTTTTTTGGGGGGGGGGGCGATTATCCTCTTGAGAAGAACATCACTACAGGGCATATTGTTTACGGAGTCTTGGTGCCCGCTCCCATAACCCGATAACGCACCTCTCTCCCCTCTTGTTCTCTCCCTTTCTTTTTAAATCCACGAGAGACAAGGCAGCACGACGAGTAACAGAACAGCCTTTTGTTTTGTCTCTCTCTCTCTCTCTCTCTTTCGTTCTCTCTCTTTAGCCTAACGTATCCTTGTTCTCTGTTTCGATCAGCTCCCTCCTTTGAGGCATCACGTCGTCGACCACCGTCCCTCACACCTCGCCAAACGGATTCGCGTAGGGTGTTGCTGCCCAGTTGTCGTTGTGCGGGTTGCAGTTTGGCCCTGGCAAAGCCTCCCCCCCCCCCACACACACACACCACCACCACCACCACCCCTCTGCGCTCTCACTCATCTTGCGGTTTCGTTCTGCTTTTTCTCGCATCGCCTGCTGCGCCGACGTCGCCATGTCGCGCTGTGGTACGTGCAACGTGGTGCTAGAGAACGGTGAGATACTGCGTGCTCACTATGGGTCTGAGTTTCACCTCACTAATGTGCGTCGCCGCGTCGACGGCTTGCGCCCGCTGTCGCAGCAGGATCACCGCCTCTCTAGCAATGAGATGGAGGGGGCTGTGCTGGACGAGAAGGGCACGCCCGTCTACTCATGCACGCTGTGCAAAAAGACATTTCACTCTGTCCAGACACTGCAGACACATATCCGCTCAACAGCGCATCTGATGCGAAAGGAGAAGCGCATCATCGCGCGTGACTCGGAGACGGCGAGTATGCTGACATCGACTTCGCTCGGTAGCGCGGCGATGGGCCTGCATCGTCGCCACAACGCCAAGAAGGGCGCCGCTGCGCGTGGTGACGCGAAGCCGAAGACCGCTCCGAAGGTGGACGCTGAGGAGCGGGAGGAGGACGCGAGCGAGTTGCGCTGCATGTTCTGCGGCTTTCTCTCGACGGATGTCGTGTCCAACGCGCACCATTTAGAATGCGTGCACAGTTTCACAGTTCCGCTGGCGGCTCACTGCACGAACCAGGCAGCGCTGCTCGCGTATCTCGCTCGCAAAATCAACGGTCTTATGTGCATCGTGTGCAATGAGCGCACCCGCTCCTTCTCTTCGCTGGAAGCTCTGCGCGACCACATGCGCGAAATGAACCACGAGCGTCTTATTCTCAGCCCTGAATACCAGGAGTTCTACGACGTGGCGCTCGAGGACCCGGAAGCGGCGAGGCCGGTGCAGCTCGAGGGTGTCCGCGGCGACGAACTTGTCCTGGCGCACGACAAGGGGCCCGGGAAGAAGCGCGTCGTGCTGAAGCGCGAAAATGATGTGCCACGCGCCCGGCCACGCGAGACAGAGGAGCAGAATGAGAAGCGCATGGCGATTCTGGCCGAGGAGCAGGAGACGCGCGCGCTGGCGAGGCAGGAGCAGAAGGAGCTCGTGATGGTGCAGAACAAGGAGGCGGCGTGGGTGGCAAAGCGCAGCGGCGGTAACCGTCAAGACCTTCAGCTGGACGTTAGCATGCGCACGAATAAGCTCCATCCGAAAGGGTACGATGGCAACATGATGTTCAGTTAAGCGCTGAAGTGTGTCCGTGCAGGTGTAGCCGTTGCCGTTGTGGTTGTGCTGGTCGCGGCAGCGACGGCTGCCACGCCATCGCTGTGCGTCGAACAAAAAAATCACCATTCTTTTTCTCTGCCTTTCTGTGCTTGTGAATGTCATGGGCCATTCAAAGGAACCCTTCTTGATTTGTGTTCTGCATCTGCCACAGTCGTCATTGGTCTCCTGCGGTGTTTTTTTCTTGCGTATGTCTGCGCGTGTACGCCAGCTGCTGGTTGCATGGAGCAGGTCCCTGGTACGCAGTGAATCAGCCCCCCCCCCCACGGCCTGCCCGCCAGCCTGTCTGCCCTCTTTCTTTCAGCAGCCTTACACGGTAGTGGTTGTCGTCCTCTTCGGTCTTTCACCCCAGCTTCCGTTTCGTTCGTGTTGGTTCATTTTCGCTTTCGTTGTTGTTCTGAAGGATGGTCCCCCTGTCCTGTGTTATGTTCGGCCTTTCCGTCGTGGGCTATCGGGTCTTCGGCAGCTCCGACAGTGGTGTTGTGCTCACCCTCGCCTGGCGTCACGTGTTGGTTGCATGTGCGTGTGCTCGAGGGCTCAGAGAGTTACGTCTTCGAACAGCGCAACCATGATGGCGGAGGGCCAGTCATCATGGTGAAGAAACGCACTCACGAGCGAAGCCGACGACGCGCATAAAGCAAAAAGATACACCCAAATGCGTACCTGCTGCCCATAATATCTTCCGCGCATGCACGATCTACCACCGTTTGCCGCCATCGCTCTCTCCCTCTTCCTCTTCCCCTTTTCTCGTGCCTGCATGAGCCTCTGCACCATTCCATCTCCCCTGCGCTCTCTTTCTCTTTCTCTCCTCTTCGTGCAGTATCGACCACGAGCAGAAGCGCCGCTGCGCCTCCCTCGCGCAGCACACCTTCAGCTCCCTGCATGACGATCGCCTTGGCTGTAAGTGGGTGAAGGAGAAGCCTAACGGCCGCGCCGAAAGGGACAGAGCGCATCGCGTGCTGCCCACGCCCACTCCTCCTCTCGCTTTGTTCTGGCTCGCCTGAAAGCTGGGGAGGGCGTGCGTGCACTGGTAGGCGTTATCATCGTTGTGCGTCTTTAGTTTGTCGTTTCGCGTTTTAGCACTCTCGCTTCTCATAGTATCGGTACGGAGATAAGTCGATGGTCGTAGTCGCATCGTAGGAAGATATACGCGTACACAGCAGCGGATCATCGCCTCACCACCACCACCACCCTCCCCCTCCCCTCCTCCCCGAACCCTTTCTCTCCGCGTAGCGTGGTGAGAAGGTACTAGTTAGATAGCGATACCACACAAGTGGATCAGTGACCACCACGAAGCAAATCCGTTCGTGTTCTCTTGCCCACTTTCAAGCCTTCTTTCGCGCTGCACTCCCCCCTCCCCCCTCTCGCTGCGCGCACCGAAAGATAGCTCACTGGCGACAACGATGTTCGAACTGGTGACCTACGCCTACAACGGCGTCCTGGCGGCGGTGAACCGCGGCTTTAAAATACAGAAAGAAACGCCCAAGACACTCACAGACCCCGGCAGCTTTCTCGCCGGAGCCGTGGCCGGCGGCCTCGGTCGCGTGGCAGCACTGCCGTGTGACCAAGGGGGTCCAAAGGGAATCAAGCAGACTGTGGGCCGCCGCATGCCCCAATTCGGTTTCCTTATGATGTTCTACTGTCCTATAGCTCACAAGCTACTCCCCGGCCTCGAGGAGGACCCGTTGTCGAAGATGCTGACCACCTTCATGATTGGCGCATTCGCCGGGCTCAACATGCGCCTGGTGTGTAACCCCATCTCGCGCGTCATGGATGAGAGCCGCCGCACCGGCAAGTCATCTATCGACACTGCCCGCATACTGAAGAACAAGACGATTTTGCAGTTCTGGTACACGACGCCGAATCTGATTGCGAACGCCATGTATTTCGGCACTCTCTTCACGGTCTTTGAAGGACTGCGTCGCTTTAACGAGCGCAACTTTGCGCCGATTGTGCCGAACGAGCCTACCGAGGACGCGTTTGTGATGGGGGAGGAGATGCAGGTGCAGCTTGTTGGACAGCGTCCGCGTCACCGCCGGCCTGCAGTGGTGGACCATAACTGGAGCTGGGAGAACTACACCACTACGGTGGCCTCGAACTTTGTCTTAGGTGGGGCGGCGGCGACGGTGGCATCTACCGTGTGCTACCCGCTTAGTGCACATCAGTACATGCAGACCGTGATTCACGACTCGGCCATCTGCCGCGGACTCACACCAACCCTGCTGAAGGAGGTTCCGATGGTGGCCGTCATGTTCGGCACGTTCTCTGCCATCCAGCCTCTCCTGGCACCGCGTCACGGCGTGCGGTGCGGCTTCGGCTACTAAACCGCAGATAAGAGGGTGGGTGGGTGGCGGGCTTGCTGCCTGATGACGGCGACGATGAACGGGCGACACATGATGGCATAGGTCTACACTAGCGCTGCTACACCGTTTTGGTCTCTCGCCGCCTAGGCGGAATTCCATCACAGGCTCTCCACCTCTTGCGGACTGCAAGCCTTCGCTCATGCCATATGCTCGGTTGCTTTTGCTTCCTTAGAGCGTACGCTGCTATGTTGCACCGCGTTGTCTTGGCGAGTGGAGACGCGATTGCTTACGCAGTCACAGACGCGCGCCAGGAGGCCAGTGCGTATCTTTCTTTATGCTGGTGGTGTTGTGGTAGTCGTCGTAACGATGGCCATTGGATTGCGTGCGTGGGATCGTCGAATGCGCTTTGCAATCTCCGTTCTCCCTTTTCTTCGCCGGCCTGCGGCTCATGATGGCCGCACGGACCTGTTTTTTTTTTTTTGCGTGTGTGTGTTTACTATGTACCTGGGATCTTTGGTTGTGCCTTTTCCTTGTCCCTGTTGTAGGCCACCTGCTCCCCTCCATCATCCGTCTGATGGCGCACTCCTGCAGCAGATGAGAAGGAAAATACACACACACACACAGCAGATAAGGGCGCTACCTGCTTGAATCCCTGCCCTCTCACGCTGTGGCGAGAGACAGCATGCGAAGCTTGCGGAGTCACAGAATAGTGCCGCATGATTTCTCTTGGTTCTTGGGCCCATGTACAGGTGCGCCCCCTTCCCCCTCCCCCAACCCCCTGGTCACCACTCACCCTTCCTGCACGTGTCTCCCACAATGAAAATGGACCTCTGTATCGTCTCTGCCTCTCTCTCTCTCTCTATCGACTCTTGATCCGTCGTCACCCCCCCCCTCCCACACACACATGCTTATCTTGACCGCGTACATCTACCGCGCACCCGCGCCCGCATCTCTCCATGTGCAAAGCGGCAAAGGTATTCATAGCGTCTCCCTCATCTGAGCCCCTGCCCTCCTCATCACGTGAGGGCTGCGGACGTCCCATATGAGGCTCGCTCTTTCTCGCCCTTTTCCGCACGCTACACCGACACACACGTGCATTCACGCCTTTCTGAAAGTCGCACCGGTGAATCGCAATCGCGGCGGTTGATTATCTCGTTGCTCAGCGCGTCCTATCTCGAGGACGCCGTGGCCTCCGCGCGTTTTCCTCCCACTGGCGGTGTTTTTTGTTTTTTTTTCTGCGCCTGTGCGCGAACGCGTGCGCTTAATCCAACTCAGACGCCTGCGCGAAGCATAAACTCGGTCTCTCACACACAGATACGTCATTGCACGCACCCCCGGGGGGGGGGGGCGAAAAAGGACGCTTAAAAGCAAAAAAAAAACAGCAACAGAACAAGAGTTGGTGTGTGGTAATCTATCACTGCTTCCGGTTCTGTTCTCGTTTTTTTCTTTTTTGCTCCCTGTCTCTCTCTATCCTGCTGCTTCCGCTGCTGCATCCCTCGCCAACATCCATCTCTGCCCTGCACACACACAAGAAAACTGCTCTCTCCAGCGCGTGTGCGTGTACGCGTGTCTCACGAGGAGAGACGCGTTTAGGACTCCTCCGTCATCCTCTCTCTTCACACACACTCTCACAAGCATGCGAACACCGTTCTGAACATCACCGCTTCGGGTCCCGCTGGTTTAACGCTCTCATTGTTCTCCGTGTATTTGCTTGTCTCTGTGTGTGCGTGTAGATTTTCTCTGCTCGTGGCGACATCCACGCGTCTTTCCTTTTCATGATTGCTTTGGCGGCGGTAGCGGCGGTGCTCCCTCGTTCTCCCCGTCTCCTCCTCTGCTTGTCTTCTGTTCTCCCTGTTTTTTTTAACTCCCTCGTTGCCGGCTGCCTGCTCGCGCCGCGTCCCCGGGCGCTCGTAGTCAGGCGTCCTCACTCACCACTGCCGCCTTTCGCTTGATTTCACGTCACAGCCGGTGGGCCTCTTGTCGTTTGTGTGGCTTCCTCTTTTTACCTTTTTGTTTTCGTTAGTCTCTGTTCCCTGTCAGCCGATACTCCGGGCCATATATATATATATATATTCGTGTTGTTTAGTTGTTCTCATAGAACTACTGCCCCCCCCCTTACCACCACCACCTACCCGCCCCACCCCACCTTCTGCGTATCGCTCTCTCTCTCTCTCTCTGTCTGTCTCTGCCTTTCCCTCACTGTTGACGTGAAATCCGTATTCTCTCCGCTGTTGTTTGCTCTTTAGCGCCTAAGGTGGAGGCTGACTCGGCGATCTTCAACAGAGTCCACCTCTTTCTTTGGCTGCAAGCAGAAGCTTTCCACGACCGTCCTCAGCCTCTCACCCGGTCTACCGCCGTCTCTGCCTCCGCCTGCCGCTCTCGCAGTCCTCTTCTTTTCTGTCTTCTGGATCACGGACCCTACAGGTACCATGCGTCGGCGTTGTCTGCTGGTCGATACAATCCGGTTGTCGGACTTTGCAGATATGGAGGCAGTCCTGCTGCGGTGTCCAAAGTTTTACGCAAAGGAGAACCTGGTGACCGTCTTTCCAGCGGCAGAGCGGCGCGTGCGGTTCATTCAAGCAGCGCAGGCAGGCGGGGAGTCATCGGAGGCGAATTACTATCTCCTCTACACCTTTCAGTCATCTGACCTTGTGCCTAGTGAGGAGCCCGCTCGCTTGGGCAGTGGTGAGTTGCAGAAACTGGCAAGCGAGGATGACGGCGCGGCAACTGTAGAGACGTCGGCGGCTCCGTCGCCGTTGTGCTCGCCCTTGAAGAAGGAGGAGAACGGCTTCTCTGAGCTCATCCAGTGCTCCCCCGCCTCGGTGGAGTGGAAGGATCGCAGCCGCGAGCGCTTCTTCAGCTTCATGGCCGCCGCGCAGACGCGTTTGGAGAAGCGTCTTGGCAGCGCGAACAAATCGTCTTCACTTTTTTTCATGGACTGGCCCGACCCGGCGACGGGGCTGCCTCTCTGCACGGAGCGCGGCTCCACGATCTTCTGCGACGCCGACGCGATTCTGCAATTCTTCTCGTTCAACAGCGTTCTCATTGCTGGTCCTGGTGGTGGTTGCCGCATGATTGAGCATCCGCGATTTGGCCTCAACGTGTACCCGGCGGCCGGCGTTCTCGTCTTGCCACGAGACGCCGAAGAGACGCTGCGCGAGACGATCCGAAGCTTCGCGGCGTGAGGGGGCGTCAAAGTCAAGGCAGAGAAGCCTAGTACACCACGCCGCACCTGCTCCCGGAACCTCTTCTCTAGGTTTTTTTTTTGTGTTTGTTCGTTCTCTCTCTGTATACAAAGGGGGCGCCATAGGGTTTGCCTTTCACTTACTCGGCATGAGTACGCCTGATGCTATGGGGAAGGGAGGGGGGTCAGCGCACAAAAACTCCCTCCCGTGTGCCCCCGCGCGTGTGCCGCGCCGGCTGCTTTGCGCCGTGTGTGACGACTAACTTAGTTTTTGCTGTGTTACGTTTTTGTTTCGCGTGTTTTTCACTTTGGGTGTGTTTCTCTAGCGCGCGCACGCTCGCGTTGCCGTCCTTTTCGTGTTTTTCCTCAACGTGTGCCATTTTGGCTTTGTCGATGCGGGTGTCTGCGTGCGTGTGTAGCCCTTCGTGTGTTGTTGTTGCTGTTTGCCTTTTTTTCTGGCGCGCATGTGCGCCTGTGCCCCTCCAGCGATGCGTTTCCTCTCGTGCTCGCCAAGCAGAGAGGACACCGCGAATGAGCCACGTCTCTGCCTGCATGCTGGCCATTCTAGGCGTACCCTAACCTTAGTCGTCGTGATGCTGTGCGTTGGTACTGAAGGGGACGCGCTTGATGCTGGTGAGCACTGTTGCACTGATCGCTGTCCATGTTCCTCGCTCTCATACCCGCTCAAGAAGCAGTCGCTCGTCTCCAGAGACGGCTGCGAGAGGCGCCAGGGCTCCCATTCACGCGCACTGAACTACCTCAGTCTCGTGGCTTCGATAACGGACCACGGAAAAAACGGGCGCTTGCTATGCGCCCCACAGTGGAGGCGTCGCCCCGTCTTGCAGAGAGACAGTACTCGTGTGAACCCCACCCCACCCCGACCCCGCCAATGACCGAAAAATACGCTTGGAGGCACACTACGAGCCAGTGCCACCACAAAATCGCCTGTCGTTGTGTCGTCCGGATCTCGACTTTCTCATCACAAAAAGAGATGTAGGCGATATGCGTGCGCTGCACCACACGGTATGTGTGTCAGACTTGCGTGTACTTGGCAGCGACGCGTGCGCGATGACGCATCTACATCCGATCCTTGAAATGGCGGCGCAGACCGCAGGGTCGCCGTGGGGCCGTTACTAGCCATGCTTTGCTCGCTTTATTCCTTCTCCCTCCCTTCCTTTCGGTGTGTGGGTTGCCACCCCCTTCCGCTGTTTTCCACATAAAACAGCCAAAACACACACGCACATACAAAGCCTTCACGTTTGAGAAGTCGCTGTGCCATTAAGCAGAACCACGCTCCGTTCCGTGCGTAGCCATTTTTTTTTTGGAGGTTGCTTTATTCGTCTTACGTGTCGCGTGCAGAATCGAATGGACCCGTTTTCAGAAGCTCGTGACAGCACTCACTCTGGTTATCGAGCACGCACGCCATTCTCCTCCACCTCCACCTCCACCTCCACCTCTTCCACAGCGGAAGAGGAGATCACGGTTCGCCCTCGCAGACGGTCAGGAAGACGCGTGCGGAGCAGATATCGCGGTGACGACTACAATAACTCTCCCTCTACTACAGCGCCTCGCGCCTCCGGCCGTCGCCGTCACTCGCACGAGAACTTCGCCCTGGATGAGCGCCACAGCGTCCTCCTTCCAGATGATGAAAATGCAGGGCCATACCTCGCAAGCGCAGAGAGCCCTACCCGTGAGGATGCAATGGATATGATGTCGGGGCTTGGCGCCGGCATGGTAGAGGCAGAGGGCGTGGCGGAGGATGAACTTCTGGTGTCGACCTGGTCCCAGAGTCGCCACTTCCCCGAAGACCGCATTTTGCAGACTGCCGATCTGCGGACAGAGAACGTGAGAAGTGGCGACGGCGGCTTGCAGCACATCGAAGACGACAGCATTAGCGTGACTCCGTTCACGTCGGCCCCTTCCACAGCGCCGCGCTTTGCGGCTACGACTGGTGCGCCTCCTTTGGCGCCACGGCCTCTGACAGACACCTCCCCACTTCTGTTGGGGCTGCGCATGCAGAAGACGGAGATGCCTGCTGACCCGCGCACGAGGTTGCTTGACCTGGTCATCACGAACACCACTGCTAGCATTACACTCGCAGAGATGGAACAGGAGATGAAGTGGAACGCACAGTACGCCGCCACGTACGGGCCGCTCAAAGAATACCTGCAGTCGTACCAGTCTATCTTCGTCGTGTCCCCCGTGGACGACCGCGTGCGCCTGCGGCGACTCTTTTCCATCCGCACAAACGCCCTCGCGCGGGAGGTCCGCCGCGCGACGCCGCACTCGCCATCGCTGTCCTCACGCCAGCGACACGGGCGCCGCACAGGCCGAGATGCGGCGCACCGATCGCAGTCGGCAGCGGATCGGCGAACCGGCAAGCCGTCCCTCCCCTCTGCAGAAGCGCTCGCGGCACACATCGGCAGCGTCAGCTACAGCTGCATCGCAGAACGCCTAGACCTGGATGCGCTGGAAACCGTCTATCACCGCCGCGGCTACAAGACGGAGATTGCGCACGCTGTGTTGCACGTGTCCAGTGAGAACTGCTTTGACCTATTCCTCTTTTCGAACGGCGCCGTTGTGTGGTGGGGCATGGACCGTACAAACCACTGGATGGTGGACGACGACTTCTTGTCCGCCTCAAATCATCTGTTCGAGGGAGTCGTGCACCGCTACCCGCAAGCTGAAATTGATGCCCTCTTCCCTATCTGGTGCTCGTATGAGTTGGATGAGCAGTGCGAGGTCGTTCAGACGCCCTCCGCACTGGGGTTTCAGCCGTTGGCGGTCGAACCGGCCCTTGATCGACTTGCCAAGGTACTTTGCTTTGACCACTATCTTGTGCCGGCGAGCGAGCCGGCGCGCAGTCTCGTTATGCTCACCTTTTCCCACTCACTGGGCCGCTCTGCCGGGGTGGATTACTTCGAATACATAACGAAGTGGTCACACCGCCACATCCTGTCCACCCCAGCCGAGTTTACCAGCCTGCTCGACTACTACTCGACGAAGCGGCGCATTGCCAGACTCGAAGGCGAGATCGCCGTGGCTCAACTCGCGATCCAGTCGGCTCACGACATCCCGGATGTGCTGTGGGAGGCGCCATGGCTGCAGGGGTACTATGACCTGGCCGAGCAGCAGAACACGACCGAGTCGCGGCTGTCGTGGTTTACCTCGCGCAGTGACACGCTCCTTGAGCAGCTCAGCCATATCAAAGGCCGGCGGTATCGCCTCTTCATGCTGGGATCCGACGTCTTTCTTATCGTTCTTCTTATTCTGGATGTGATCTTTATGACGTCCCGATTGGTCGCCAAGATGTACTTTTAGGCGGGAAAAGGAGGCCGTAAGGACAGAAAAGACGGGATGATCCGCTTGGCGGCAGGCGTACACGCACACGCACACGCACACATGGAAAAAAATGAAGGTTGTGTTCCTCTTACTGTTGCCTTGCACTCGTTTGCGAGTGTATGTGCGTCTACCCGTGCTTGTGGCCCGGTTTCACGTAGAAAATGCATCTACCTGCTCATTCTTGTCAATGCTCATACACTGCTCTGCGCATGCTCTCGTGACTGGACATCTCAAGACATGCAATGAGTTGTGCGTGTCCGTGCTTTCTCTTTTTTTTTCGTGCTTCCTCTTCCCACTTGCCTCGTGCGTCAGGACGAGGCAAGCGTACAGGCCGGCTCTGCAGAGGGCCATGGCCTGAGGCTGATCAACTTCCTCTTTGATCGCGCCCGCCATGCGCCTAGCCCACCTCCTGTTATCTGCACGACAGACGCCATCGCCTCCGCGCTGGAGCACGGCCCTGGACGCGGCCCCGCTTGGGGATCCAAGGCGTGCAGCCCACCCCGGTCTCCGTGTGGCGCCGATCGGGCAGCATGCATGGCACAGAAGGGATGAGAATGGTCAAGCAGATCCCGCCAGAAGCTTGACAGGACGCAACGGCAGGACGGCTCGTCCTAGCGGACCAGGATTCAGTTGCATTCCTACAAGGGTAGGTGGCCCGCTGTGGCCGTGGTATGCGTGTGCTTGCTGACTTACTTGTGATGGCATTGGACACACGTAAACCGAATAATCACTCCACCTGGTGCGAACTACATTCTCGTGTGTGTTTGCCGCAGCGAATTTCTTCGCCACGTCCAGCTGGTGCTCCTTTGCGCTGCGCCTGCGTGTATTCTGTGAGATGACGGGAGTGCGCGTTGTAGCAGTAGCCGTTACCCACCTATCACAAACCCCCACCCTCACACGAGGAAAACCTATCACGGTCATGCCTGTCGGAGACCACAGTCGGCACTGAGATGTGCATGTTTGCACGCCCGCATGCATGTCCACGTGAAGCATGCATCAAGGTTGTGGGCATGGTCATGCAACGTCGTTTTCCACAACTCCAACCTCCACGCATCACCCCCCCCACGCGCGAAGCATGACCTCGTTCGACCACCTCTCTCTGCTTTCTACCGCCTCCGCATCCGTTTTCTTTGGTTCATCGCCACCGCTTGCGTCTCGTGCGCCCTGCTAAACCCCGCCCCACTTTCGACACTCACGCACACACACGAACAGCAACAACAGCAAGATCTCCACCGTACGCTAGGTAGCACGCACCACCATATCATTATCGAGTGGCACCTCCTCCGCTTCCTCCTCTACCCTTCCTTTACTGCGAAAGATCATCACTGCATCCTGTCTTCCGCTGCTGGGCTCTCTTACCGTGCCCCTGTGCGACTCTCTCCGAGTGGCTCGGGCAAACTGGGAAAGCAGTGGTCTCTCAGCGCTCTACCGCGTCACACTCACTCTCTGGCACAGCTCCGGATACACCACTGTCGACGGCTCAGCGTGGGCGTCCATGCCAGTGCCAGCCGTCTTTATTTTACGCCGGTGCTGTCCCCCGTTCTGACACGGCATCCAGCGCCTTTGTCTAGTCGCTTCTCTTGTTTCACGTGTCTCTTGGTCATTTTCGTTGTCTTCGTTTGTGCTGGCGAGGGGGAGGATAGTCTGTGGGGGTGTTGACGTCACCGTCTGCCCGCCAGCTTCGGTGTGTGCTGTGTGTCTTCTTTTATTTTTGGTCGATTGTTTTGGTTATCTATATCTATATTTGGGCACTGTGACGAACATCTAACGATTTTCTCCGGCAACAATGTCGACAACGATCAGCAGTGTCGTGTCTAGCGCTTCGGCTGCAAGCAGCGCGCCGCTCGACCACCGATCGTTCACCTCGTGCTACACCGTGACGAAGCATTCGTGGAGAGGCAAGTACACGCGAATCTTCTGTGTAGGTCCACAGGGCATCGCCACGTGCGACGTGCGGTCACTGACAAAACTGACGAACTACTGGCCTTACACCTCGAGCGTGCGCAGCATTGTTGCCGAGGGCGTCGGCAATGGCCACTTCCTGCTTATCACCCAAAGCAACGGCAGCAGGGCAGAGGAGCTACGCTTCTCGTGCGGAACCGACGCAGAGCGGGCGCAGCTTCTGACGGATGTGAACCGGTACAGACTGTGTTTCGACTGCAACTACCGTGCCTCACTAACGGTACAGGTATATTGGGCAATGAAGTACACCATCAATGAGACGCTTCGACCATGCACTCTACGGGTGACAGCCACTGGCGTTGAGCAACTGTGCCGTATCAGAGGCGATACGGGTGCCAACGCGCCTGCTGACGGTGGCGCCTCTGCAAGCTCGCAAGTGTCGGCATCGCCGACAGCCGCCAAATACGGGACGGGCGCACCGCCAGAGTATGAGAAAGTCGGCGAGTATCTGTTTTGCAGTATCCGGGGCATCACCACGATTGCAGACCGGCCGGGCAGCATCGTCATCGCGTACGGGACGGAAATGAAAATGCACCTCTACGACGTCGCTAACGTGAAGTTGCTGATCGAGTCGATCTACCGGAACGCGACAGAGTACATTGGACTGCCGCGATATCGTGAGATGAACGTCTTGCAGCAGAGCGTGTTCGACTCCGAACGCCTTGGCATCCGCCGTGACTCGCTCGAGGCCGTGGAAGAGTTCAGCGTCCTAAAGCACTCCCCAAAGCAGCGCGACGGCGCGGTGCGTCGGTTGCTGAGCACCACGCCGATTGCCATTGTCGAGCGCGACCCCGTGACCTACAACCCGATTAGTGCACACTTTCTCCACTCCATCTTTGCCCTCGTGCGTTGCGAGGACGACGATCAGCGCTTCTTAATCCTCTTCAAGGATTCACCGGTCATGAAGTCGTACCAATCACCCGCTCGCGACACGATTCTGGCGCATGTGCTCACAGCGTGCTACAGCGCCGGTGACGGAAATGTGTGTGTCATGGCGCGGCCACTGCTGCGCCGCAACCGACTCTCCTCTCTCGACACCCCCGTTACCGAGGAAGTCGAGAGCCTGCTACTGAAAGGGCTCGTCGAAGGTCGTCTTGCCGGCGCTCCGGTCGCAGTCGACACGGCGGGCTCGACAGAGGACAGCGTGAGAGCTGGCCTGATGGCTTCGCTGGAGCTCTTCAACGCCAACGTCCCAAGAACAGGGCTGACGTGGAGCGAGAACAGAGACGGACTGTTCTCGGAGAATCGCGAGAAGCTCATCTTCAACGCAGTGGAAGCGGTGCTGAAGCACTTTACGTGGGTGAAGCCGTCCGGTGGTGATGCGAGTGAGGGCAGCCGCGGTAGCAGCGGCGTGACGCTCGACGCGGTGAATCAGCACTTCATCGTGGAACAGTTTCAGGCGCTGGGTCGCCTCTCCGTGTCGAGAGTGGGGTTCAGCTCCATTGCACTGGTACCATCGCTGTTCAAGTCCGTCGGTGTCTACTCGGTGCAGGCGCTCCGACTCAACAACCTGGCCGTCTCGTTTGCCGTGATCGAGTTCCTGAACACGCTCATGACCCCGTTCCACAACCACTACGAGATTGAGCACGAGTCCATGAACAAGAACCGACTACTGAGCGCAGAGGGCTTTATTCGAAGTCTGATGGAGGTGCTGCGCGATCATATCCCCAACGAGAGCGCGTCGCTGCTAGTGTTGGAGCTGCTCTTCTTCTTCGAGTTCGCGCTCTGCCCACCGTACAGCAGCACCACCGACCCGGCGCACTTTAAGCGCATTTTGGGAGACTTGGTCGACATTCTGGGGCGGCACCTGTTCAAGTTACTGGGCCGCACATGCGACATTATTCGCTACACCGCTGGCCAACTCATTCGGGTGGTGATGGAGGAGGGCGACAAGGCGCAGTTTGAGCGCATGCAGCAGCTCGCCTTGTCAGAAGGAGGCATTCTGACGCAGTTCAACACAGCACTCTTCTCGTCGAATCGGAAGCTTCGCGACCTGGCGCGGCGGCTCATCGCTTACTGGGCGCACGGCCACGTGCCGACACAGGACATTCTGCGACGCATGGTGCCCCTCACGCTTTTGAACTTTCTGCAGTCGCAAGAGCAGGCGCCACCAAATGAGCAGGAGCTCGAGGAGCGGAAGAAGGTGACCCAGATGACGGCGGCGTTCCGTGAGTCGAAGACGGGCTGGTTCAAGAAATCGTTCAACCCGCGCGACGTCACGCTGGAGGCCAACCGTGGCGTTGGCAACGGGTCGACAGCGGCCGCGGGCTCGTACGCGGTGGACCCCGCTTCCCCGGACGGCGGCCGCGTGCGGTACCGCGTGCGCAACGTGAATGTGATGCCGATGATCAACTGGAGCATGTTCTTTTATCAAGCGAAGCTGGACCACCTTCGGCCGGACCTCATCTGGAACCACACCACCCGAGCAGAGCTCAAGACTGCCGTGCAGGCGGAGCTGGATGCGTTCCGGCAATACATCGACATGCGTCGGGAGAAGTTGATCGCATGGAACTACGCCGAGTTCGAGGTCGTTTACCACAGCCTCGACTCGGAGCTCAAGATCGGACAGCACTACCCTCGCCTGCTGTTCGAGGACGCCCACCCGATGATCGCGCGGCCGCGGGAGTTCTTCAACGACATGTACCACCGCTTCCTGCTCGTCCAGGACACCAAGAGCAAGCTCGAGTGCCTGCACGGGCTGGCGCTGCTGTACACGCACTACGCGGAGGAAATCGGCGAGTTTCATGATGTGCCGTTCCTGCTGCAGATGCTGGAAAAAACCATGGACCCGATGATGCGAGACCGCCTGCTGCTGCTGCTCGCTCACCTGCTCAAGGCACGCCACAACATCAAGCTCTTTCTCGACCACGACGGCCTGGCGCCGTTGATGGAGCTGGTGACGGTGGCTCACCTGCACATCGACCGGCCACAGTTGAAGTCTGTGCCCAACACCATCGAGTATGCTGGCAGTCTCGAGGAGATGCAGGGGCGGGAGAAGGAGTGGCATTACACCCAGAATGGCGCCAAGGCCGGGCCCGTTTCCTTCTCCGAGCTCAAGGAGCTCTACAAGAAGGGCGAGGTGACGGCGACGAGCAAGGTGTGGGCGCAGGGCATGCCAGGCTGGCGCGAGCTCGGCGCCGTCGCGCAGCTGCGCTGGGGCGTCTTGAGCGCCGATCTGCCTTCCATCTTGACGCTGACAGAGGTGACCTGCACGGTGCTAGACGTCTTTCTTCTCCTGTGCGAGCACTATCCATCGCTGAACGACGAGGGTGCAATCATGCAACCGCAGCCAAAAGTGAAGCGGATCCTCAGCAGCCCCCCCGTCCTTCCTCATCTGGTGCAGCTGTTGCTCACGTTCGACAGCGGCGTGTGCTCGCGGGTGCACACGCTTCTTTTATCGCTGATGGAGGCGAACCCGTTCGTCGGCCGCTTCTTTCTTACCGGCGTCTTCTTCTTCTCATGCCTCTACACTGCGTCGGATGTGCTGCCCATGTGCCGCCTGCTTGCCGCGACGCACCATCGACAGTCCTTCCAGTACACGGCGGGGACGAACGACTTGGTGCGCGACAGCATTCTGGCGCCACTGCTGCCGCCGGCAATGGTGTGCTACCTCACCCACCACGGCCCCGAGGCCTTCGCGGACGTGCTGCTCGGCGAGTACGACAACCCGGAGGCGATTTGGTCCCCGTCCATGCGACAGTACCTGGCGACCAAGGTTGCCGCGCACGTGGCCGACTTCACGCCGCGGCTGCTGGGCAACAACACCGTTGTCTACCAGTACTGTCCCATTGTGGGGGTGCAGTACGAGTCCTTGCAGAGGGAACTCTTCTGCTGTCAGTACTATCTTCGCCACTTCTGCGACGAGCTGCGCTTTCCAAACTGGCCGGTACGGGACGCGGTGCGCTTCCTCACCGATGTGCTGCAGCGGTGGCGGGAGGAACTGAACAAGCAGCCGTCCTCGCTGACGCGGGAGAAATGCTACGAAATCCTGGAGCTACAGCCGCAGCCATCGAAGCAGGAGATGCGCAAAGCCTACTACCAGCTCGCCGCACGCTACCACCCCGACAAGAACCCCAACGGCCGGGAGGCGTTTGAACAGGTCCAGCGCGCCTATGAATTCTTGGCGGCCGACTCGGTGGAATCCAGCGAACCGAGCCCGTACAACATCTCACTGCTGCTCAAGGCGCAGACCATCCTCTACAAACGCTGCGGCGCCACGCTGCGGCAGTACAAGTACGCCGGTTTCGGGCTGCTGCTGCGCCTGATCGAGACAGAGTTCCGCGCTCCCGATGCGCTGCACAAGGACATCGTTCTCCTCGATCCGGCAACGGAGCTGTGCTATTTCACGATCCGCAACGCCCCGCTGAATGCCGACGAGCTGCAGGAGGAGAATGGAATTCACCTCCTCGCCGACATCGCCACTTACTGCTTCGACCTAATAACACCTAACTCGCATGACACGGAGGTGCACGTGCGGATTGCAACGCACTGCATGCTCACCTTC
This sequence comes from Leishmania major strain Friedlin, assembly GCF_000002725.2. NCBI lineage: Eukaryota > Euglenozoa > Kinetoplastea > Trypanosomatida > Trypanosomatidae > Leishmania > Leishmania major. The sequence goes on along the minus strand of NC_007271.2, from coordinate 847,610 downwards.
TCCATCAGCGCCCGCTTCCCGGATTGCCGTCTCAAGATGTTGCGCGAGGAGCAGATTCCGTACCTCACGGCGAAAGGTATCTCCTACTATCAGGCGCCGGAGTTGTCGCGGGCGTGTACGCAGGCGTGCGCGAGCGAGTCGCGTAGCGAGAAGATGCAGTCGGAGCTGATTCGCTACGGATGCGTCTGGCACCTGCTTCAGCCGCTCTTCTCGTACGATGCCTCCCTCGACAAGGCCGGCGTTGGCCTCGATGAGGAGCATCACAAGCAGCTCTTTGCCAACCGCGCCGCCATCTTCGCCTTGCACGCCATCTACGCCCTCTCTGGCATTTCGCGTCTCCGTTCCATTGCGGTCGACAACGCCGTGGGCACCGCCGCGCTAGACGGGGAGGACGTTGCGGCCAGTGACGGCGGAGCGGCGGAAGGGACTGCTGACGACAACACCCAGTCGAAGCGGCACGCCGGCGTGTATGAGCTCCTGCAGCGACTCCTCACCCCTTACATTCTCTACAAGATGGAGCGGCAGCAGGACAGCGAAGCGGAGGTGCTGATGCTGCTGAACTCCAACTCCGATACGCCGTACTTCCTATGGAACAACTCGTGCCGTGCCGAGCTGGGGGAGTTACTGCAGACGAACTCGAAGCAGTTCTGCGAGGCCGCCTTCGGCGCCACCGACTTGCCCTCTCTGTCCACGAGCGTCGAGGGCTTCGCCTACTCGTTGCACACGGGCGAGGTGGTCGTCGGTGGTGTTTTTCTGCGTCTGTTCATTGCCCAGCCGAACTATCCGATCCAGAACCCCGTCGGCTTCTTTATGGCTCTGCTTCTCTTCTTGCTTAACAAAGAGGCTGACACGACAAGCGCGAAGGCCAACGACGCGGCGGCGCGACCAGCGCCGCCCTCCTCATCGAGTCGGATTACATTGCGGGAGGCGCCGCTGTTGGCGGCTCAGTCACTGCGACTGCTGAGCAGCGGCTACACCGAGACGCTCTCTGCGACCGCGTCCAAGCAGATGAAGTCGCTGGTTGCTCTCCTGACTCCCTCCTTCGCCGTGGAGACGGCAGGCGTTGCGGCGGCGGAGAACGAGGAAGATATGCGAAGCGCCATTTTTGTTGAGATTGCGCAGGCGTTGTCCAAGTTTCTTTCCTCGGACGCCTGTCTTCAGGCGCTCTCGACGGTCGAGACAGCCATGACCGCTGTGGTGCTCTTGCTGGAGCGGATGTTGGGACGCCACGACGAAGCACACGGCACTTCGGCGCTTTCATCAGAGGAGCCGGATGCGGTGCTGACGCTTATTCGGCTCATGCTTACGCACCGCACCCTCGTGCAGCAGAGCCTTGACCGTGGGCTCTATATCTTCTTGCTGTCCGTGTACGCCACCTGGCCCCGGGAGAAGGTGCGCGAGGAGTGCTGTCGGTGTCTGGCAAAGGGCTACGAGGATCGGCTAGTCGGGCCGCAGCTCTTTATCCGCTCCTCCAAGTACCTGCCGCCGGCGTTTCTGGAGATGATGAAGGACAACGTGAAGCAGGCGTGCCGAATGCTGGACGCGTGGCAGGAGAACCCCGAGCTGCTGTGGACCAAATCTCAGAGGGAGGAGCTGGTAGAGCAGTTACAGGCGAGCCGCCGACAAATTGTCGCCGCCCTCTCCACCGACGGGCTTGCGTGCTGGAAGCCATCGGACACAGCCGGCAGCAGTAGGGGCGCCATGCACAGTAGCTTCGATGGAGGCGGCGGTGACGCTGGTAGCGCCGATCGCCGTCTGCGCCGTCTCCAGGTTGGCGGCGTGTACGTGGCGCTGTACGTGCAGCAGCCGGGCTGGGCGGTGCGCCACCCCAAGGAGTTTTTGGTGTCGCTGCTGGAGCGCTTTGTGGAAGAGGCGAGCAAGGCAACCTCGCCGACTGCGGCCGTTTCCGGCGACGCTGCTGCTGCGCCGGACACAGACATGCTCGAGCTGCTGACCAAGGCGGGAGAGATTCTGCTGAGCAACTCGCCGGGGCTTCGTGACTACATGACGTCGCTGGGCTACGGCAGCAAGGTCGATCGGCTGCTTTCTCCTGCGACAGCGGACCACGCCACCAACGAGGCAGTCGTCCGTTATTCGCTGCGGTGGCTGCGGGAGATGAGTCGTTCTGCCGCGTGCGTCGAGTCCACCAGCAGCTCTGCGGATGTGCTGCCCTCGCTTGTCAACGTCATTGAGCAGTACCCCGCTCTTACTATGGAGGCGCTGCAGACGCTGGAGGGGTTCCTCAGCAACGCAACTCGGCGCTCTCGCGTGCTCGAGTACGCGCTGCGCGACCACATTCCCGAAAGACTGCTGAAGTACCTGGAAGAAGGCTTGCCAGATTCGGTTAGCGCGGCAGCGGATGTGAGCGCTGCGACCATTCGCGCCGCGCTGGTCAAGGTTATCAAGGCGCTGCTCGCCGTCCCGGACGATGTGCACACCCCGCACATTCAGGCGTTGCTGGATAAAAGCCTTGTGTGGACCAAATATAAGAATCAGAGCCACGATATGTTCCTTGTGCAGACCCATTTTGGCGGCTACCTGACCGCCGGCAGCAACACCCACCCTGGCGCAGCAGCCGCCGCTCTCTCCTTGACGGCGCCGGCGACAACGGAGGCGAACACGCGCTCAGAGCCGCCGCCGCTCGAGGACATCTCTGGTGCCCCGCCGCCATTCTCGACAGCCCAGGCTCTAACGTAGAGGTACCCCGCAGGTCCCGCAAAGGCACTCCCGCCAGATATCTTCGCCAGGGCAACGACGTGCTTCCAGCATCGCTTTTCGTGTATTTTGTTTGCGGTTTGCTTCGTCCTTGTGTATTGTCCTCTCACGACTGTTTTTCCTGTTGCTGGTCTCCTCTTCGCCGCTTTCTTCTGTGGCGTAGGGGGAGGCACTCCCTCCCTCCCTCTCCTCCGCCTATCCCCACCCCCACCGCAACCTGCACTCGACACCAAAAACGAAAGTGAAGGTACAACATAGCGTCGGCGATTCGGGAACGGCAGTGAGGCTGAACCGCAGCTCTGCGTCAGCTGACGCAGCCGAGAAGTCCACGAGCACGCAGAGGGAGAAGAACTACGCCCATGGCGCATGTCGTCCCTGCGAAACAGGAGTATAATTGCTTCGTGCCTGCGGTGGTCGAATGCGCTTGAAAGCGCTGCTGCACCGCCCCACTCATCCCCCCCCCCTCCCCTCTTCAGAGAGAAGGGGACCTACACTTAAGGCTCTCTCTTTTTGGATGCAAAATCTCTGACTAGACGCCATGCTGACATCCGTGTACGAAACCAATTCACTCGATTCGCTTGATTTTCGACTGGTCCCCTTTCCGTGCCCTCTTCTTCCTACACATGCGTTTCTCTCCTCCGTGCGTCCCCACACCTTCACACACACACACACACACGCATATATATATATATATATAACCATACAAACTGATGTACACGTGCACCACATGTCTGGATATGTGCAGTTTCGCTTGCGCAACAGTGTCCCTTAGCCATCCCCTACCCCTACTCCAACATCGCTTTCACCACCGTTTAAAGCAGCTCGTTGCCTCTTCAGCTCCTCACCATTTCAGCCCTCATTCTCTTCGTCGTCATTTTCGCGCTCTCAGTATTTCTGTCTTCTGCCCCTCCTTTTTCAACGCTCTGTGCTCCCCACCCTGAAAGGTTCAACCCTCCGCTCCCTTCTTTCGTACAAAACTCTGCCATCAGCCTTCGCCGAGTCACTCCCCACCCGCACCCCTCCCCCTCTCGCTCTCTCCAGTTCAGTGACTTTGCTTTTGTGCGTTCCTTGTTTCTAGTGCCCCGCTTCTCGCTCAGTGTGCCTCGGACGTTGTGCTTCGATTTGTGTGCTGTCTCATTCTTGCGCATACACGGACGCGATCTACGCACACACCAAACACGGACCACAAGCAGTTTTGCGTGATTCTCTTCGCGAACGCAACAGCAGAAAAGGAAGCAACGGAAAAAAAAAATATACCCAGCACAGATCATCATGCAGCTCTCTCGCATTCCGTCGTACGAGGAGGCCAGCGTGGCCGGCGCTGAGTACTCGCTGTCGCCCATGTCCCCCCTAGCCCACCTGAGCAAGAAGATCGACGTGACAAAGCTGAAGACGAAGGCGTGCCGCTACTTCCTCCTCGGTGTGACATGCCCGTTTGGGGATAGCTGCGCCTTCTCTCATAGCGAGCCTGTCTCCCCCGCCGCGTACGCGCCGGCACGGATGGCTGCGAAGAGCTCCGCCAGCCTGACCTTCGAGGATCTTTCCAAGTCCGGGAGTGCCCAGCTGAGCGATACGCAGTCTAATGACGCCGCTGGTGACGTGTCGGAGCGCGTTGTGTTTGGACAGCCCCCGCCGGCCTACGAGGTCGCCCTCAAGGAGTCCGAGACCTTGGCAGCAGCCGCAGCGGCAGCTGAGGAGCTGACGACCCCGCCGGCGTACCCCAAGCGCTTCCGCTTCGACCCCTACAGCGTGAACTGGATCGCCTACGAGAAAACCGCGTAAGCAAACCTTTCTACCTCCGCGCTCCGTGTAAAAGTCTACTAAAAAAGACGCTACTACTTAAGGAATAACGATCTATCGTGAACTCACTGGAAGAGAGAGCTCCATTTTTTTTTAGATGGAGCACGAGGAGTTCCTCCTCGTGCGCTCTCGCTTTCTCAACGCTCCAGGGGCTCTCTTTCGTTATTGGAAACTGCGTGTATTCCGTCGAACTGGGCGTTTCTGCGCCTCGTCTCTTCCCTGACTCTTCGCCCCCCCCCCTTCTCACCTTTGCCTCTCACTCCTCCTCTCTCTCGCTTTATGATCGATTAAGGAAACCTTTTTTTTCTTCATTTTATTTATTCGACTTCTATTTTGTATTTTCTTAGCTTTGTATTTCCACGCATGTGTGTGTGTGTGTGTGTGGTCATTTCGTTTTTTTTTTTTGAGGGGGGATTTCGTTTTCGGTTCTTGTCTGTAACTAGGTTTCCGTGATTTTGGCCTTGTTTGTAGTTTTCGCTTTCCCTTGCATTGTTTCTTCGTTCTTTGTTGTTTTCACTTCCGTTTCGCTTCCTCTGAGCCTTTGATTTTGTTTTTTTGCTTTGCTTTGCTTCGCCATGTGGCAGAGAATGATGGCACACACGTAAACAAACTTGTTTCGCTTGGTGTCACTTTTTAGCCCCTGTCGCGCTGTGTATGCTTTCTGCGTGCAGCCTCTTGTATGCGTATGGAGGGCGTACGTGGCTAGCACGTGCGCCCTCCATACGCATGCGCGTACCCGGTCCCACGTCCGCGAAAGCGCATACGTACATTCTTGCTCTCTCTATGCGGCTTTGTTTTCGTATGGTTGCCCTTTTTTGTGTGTCTGCCTTGTTTATTCCTGTGTTTGTGTACTTGCTTTTAGTCTCTTGGTTGTTTAAGCTCCGTTTTCTTTTGCTGTTCTTGGTTGTCGTGGTTGTTCCTGTCCCTGTCGCAGTCCGCTCTCACGACGCTACTTCCTCTGCCTATGCGCGCATCACCCCACTCTTCGCCTCTGTCTCCTCCATCGCTTTTCTCTCTCTCTCTCTCTCTCTCTCGGTGTTTGCATGTGTCGTTGCTACTTTGCTGTCAATGCTCTCCCACGCACAGGTGTGCATCTGTTCATGGGTGCAGCAATTTTCCAGTCCTGCCTCGCTTAACAATATGTGCACTGGTAGTTTCCTGTAAAAAAAAGCCGCCCTCATTTTGTTTTTCTATGCGCTCACGTGCATGTGGGTGCTGATATGTGTCTGTGCACGAGTACACACCCGCATATCCGGAGAAAGAGTAATTGGAGGCACGTAGGACGGTGTGTCTGTGTGTGTGTGTGTGTAGTGCTTCTTTGCTTTGCCATCACTGTGCGTTTCCGCTCGCTGCTCTAGTAGGGTATCGTCTCCCGTGCCTGTCCTCTGTGTTCTACACTGAGCTCTTCTCTTCGTCTTGTTTTCGATCATCACTTTTGCCAACTGGATGCTGCGTGCGCACCGCGTCTGCTCGAGCAGTCTACCAACGCTAGCTGTCTTACATTTTTGAATGATCATTTCTTCTTTCTGACATTCGGTTTCCGATGGTGACTCACTCTGTTTTCAAGGATGTTTGTGTTCTCCATGGCTCGCTCGCAAGTGATGAGGGAGTAGGCAGAGCAGTTGCGTGTTCTTATGGGATGTGTATGTCTGCGCGCTGTTGACCTGCGCGTAGACGAGTGACGGTTGCATATGTGTCTATCAATATATATCCTATCATCGTTCTCGCGGCTGCAAAATACATATGCATAGAGAGAGAGAGCTACACCGTCTGTTCTCCCCACCCCCACCCACACCCTACTGCTCATGTTCTCCTCCGACTGTGAGCTCAGCTTCGTCAATGATACATTCTTTTTTGTTGTTCGTTTGGTTCTTTGACGGAATGCGGCTGGTGTGTCGTTTTTTTTTGTTTGTGGTTGTGTTTTGGCTCTGCACTTCGCTCATCTCAGCTGAATGGCTCTCTCGTTCGCCCTTGGGTTCACCATGTGTCTCGCCAGGGAAGGTGAAAAGGAGCTTGTGGTTCGCTCTATGAGGGCGCCACGACACCGTTGCTCCACTCGATAGGTGAGGGACTGATGGAGGTCACAGCTCGTAGATGGCCGTGTTCGCCTTTCGACTCACGCTGGATCGTTCGCCCCTTCCCTTTCTAGCACCGTGGCAGCTTGGTCCTCTATCGAAACGTCGACTGTCTGCGCCCCACTGCTTTTTGCTCCAGCTGATGAAGCGCGCTGCTTTGGTTTTCTCTTTCTGTGCACCAACCCGACCGTGTGCATGAGCGAGAACACGCGCAAGGAGGAGGGCGACAACTGCGTCGTTGCCATTATACAATGTCCTTTGTTGTTGTTTTCTTTTTGTTTTCTTTTTTTTGCTGTGTGCTCTGCATTTTTTTTTGTGGTGTGCGTGGGTGGGGTATGTGCGCGCGTCAACGGTGATTTTGTTTTTTCCATCCGCCTCGATGCCTACTCTGCGTTATCGCATGCGAGAGATCAAAGAAGCAACCGAAAAAATCAGTCGACGACGCCGTGTGCACAGGGCGCGGAGGACGCGAATTGTGTTTTTTTTTTTGCCACCCACACACCTTTTTTTTTGTTTTTTGAAACTGCCGGCCTCCGTCTCTTTGCCGCTCCCTGCCTCCTCTCTTTTTATCGCCACTCTCTCCTCCTGCGAGGATCGTTTTACGCACGGAAGGCGGAGAGACAAAAAAAGGGTGGGGGTGCTGCAGTGACGGTCCATCAGCTGGGCAGTTGTTCTCTCTTGTTGTGTTTGTTTCTTTCGTCTGTCGTTGGCTTCCGTTGTGCTTTCTCGAACATACGCGAAGGCCAAGCAACGAAAAAGAAAAACACGCACTTGAGTTATACGAGTGACTTCGAAGCTGATTGATGAAGCAGAATAGCGATCATGTGAACACAGCGCCTACACTCAGCCATGTTTTAAAACCTCCCGAACGAACAGTCGAAAGCAAGCGGAACGTTTTGCACCATAGCAGCCAACGCACGCGGTTCTTGGGGGAAGTCGTGGCGATGCGGTAGCAAAATTGAAAGAGTGCTCACCGCAACGACAGTGGCTGCCACACGCGCGCACTCAAGGACAACCGGAACACTAAACAGAGATTCGCAAAAAGACACACCAAATTCGTACCTTCAAGGAAACAGTGACAGGCAACACGCATCAACTATAGTACAAGCAGATGAAAAGTTGCAGAGACAGGGAGGAGTGAGGACTCGCAAAGAAGCAGAAATGAAAAGAAAGGTGACGGGCAGGGAGCGTATTCGGTTCTCAGTGTACTTTACACTTGCCTCCTTCGCTTCCTCTCTCCATGATCACTAGTTCTACTTTGCGCACTTTCTCTCTTCTGCTCAGCGCGCACACACCTCAGTGTGTCTCGTGCAGCGGCTCCATTGGTGCGAGCTCTCTTTTTCTTTGCCCCCCCCTCCCCCCACCACACACACACACACCTCCTTTGTTGACGCTTGTTGTCCTCTGCTTTTTTCCCTGTTGGTGTGTTTGTGTGATTGGGTTTGTCTCTCTGTTTTTCTTTTTTTTTGTCACTTCTCTCTTTTGCTTTCTATTGTTACACCAATTTTTCTTGCTCTCCCTTCTCCCCTTCTCCTCTTCATATCTCTGTGGTTGCTTCATCTTTTTTTGTTGTTTTGGCTTGCACCCCCCCCCTCTTCTTTTTTTTTGCTCTTTTTCTTTGACTTACAGCTTACGAGACCAGTTTCGTTTTCGTTTTTTTTTTTTCGGGGGGGGGGAAGGTTTTGTTTGCCCTGTTTTCCGTCGTTCCCTAGCATCTTTTTTATGTCCCTGTTCCTTTCGCACTCTCTCTCTCTCTCTTGTTCTCTCTTTCGCTTGTGTTTTTGTGTGTGTGTTTGGTTTGTGTTTTTTTTTTTCACGTCTCTTCTCGTTGCTGTTTCGCTCGTAGCTTTCGATGCTTGTTTCCTTTCCACCACTCATATTGTCTCTTCTGATTTCTTTTTTTTTTTGCTTTGTTTTCTTTGTTTTCGTCTTCTTCCGGTTCTGTTTTGTTGTTCTTCCTTCTCTGAGGTTTCGCTTGCGTGCTTCATCTTCTCTGTCATGTATGTTTTATCTTGGTTGTGTTCGTCATTTCGTTTTTGCCTTTTACACAAGCCTCGCTTCCACTTGCCTGTTTTTGTGTTTTCGTTTTTTTTTGTCTACGTGTTTGATGGTACGAGCACAAACAACAAGCGAAAAACAAACGACAACCGCGATATATATGTAACGTATATACATCTATCTATATCTATATATGTATATATAGATATGTATCGATGCACGCACACGTACACACACGTCTTCTCTTTCGTTTTGTGTTTTTTTTTGTTTGTTTTCGGTTGTTTGTCTTCTCTGAAATACCGTGCATGCTCAAAGCAAGTGGGAGAAGCGCATGAGGCAAAAAAAAAGGAATGTTTATAGAAGGCGCAAGAAGAAATGCAGGATTCCTCTTGCCTCATACCTCTCCCCTCCCCCCTTTTCATACACGCACACGCACGTTCCCTCGGCCTATGAGTCCACGCTTCACTCATGTTTGCATGTCGGCACGTGATTGCTGTCATGTGGCGCCCGCCAACGTCACATGCCTGGTGGCAAAGCGTCTTGCAGCAGCTCTGAACTTCATTCTCTCTGCGCAGCGAACCACACCGACAGCAAATCCGTGTGCACTCGGGCAATGAGGGATTCCCCGGAAAGGGAAAAAAAAGTCTGTTATCTGCCGAGCTGAATCAGGAAGGTACAAGCCTCCTGATGTGGCGTGAGCGATGACAAAGCAGGCGACAGGGGCGAAGGGAGGGAGACAGGTGCGGCAATGAGAAGAGAGCGCGGACCCTTTCGCGTTGGTACAGGGACACAGAAGAAAAAAGCAACGGTGCACGCACACAGAGATCTGCTCGTTCGCACCCGACCGAGGACCACATTCACGAAAAACACGCATCACCTGCTTCTGTTGTGTGCGTGTGTGTTCGTTTTCTTGTTTATCGCTTTCGGTTCGAGCTCTCTTCTGCGCGCTCCTTGTTTTTTTCCTGTATTTTTTTGTTGCTCTTTCTCTTGATCGTTTCTTGAGAAAGTGCAGCCGCATGAAACAAACACCAGCGTAGGTCGTCTCCCTCCCACCACCACCACCACTCGATCACCTCTTTCTTCACCTAGCCTCCCCCTTTCCACAAGCCTGTTCCGAGAACTTGACAAGAAGTATATACACACATTCTCCCTCATACGTAATCCTGTGTTATTGTTTGCTTGCTACCCCCCCCCCTCTCTCTAGATTTTACGCGATTAATCAGTCTTCCCCTCCATGATGCAGCTGATTAGTCTTTCCCCAATACGACCTCTTGTGACCCCTTGCCCCCCCCTTCCTCCCCCTCTATCTATCTTGGTGTGCACACATGAAATGCGATCGCCTGCAATTTCGTTTCTTTTTTGTGTGTGTGAGGTGCTCTTGCCTTTTGATGTGTGTGACCTGTATGACTTTTTCCGTTGTTCTGGAGGATATGTCAAAGACAGGTGGAGAGGCGGGGCCAAAATGAGATGGGGTGGGTAGAAGGTGCCACGGGTCGTATCTGCTTTCTTTGTTTTGTTGTTTTGCCGACTTCAATAACGCTGGCCTATCCCCTCCCTCTCCCACCAAGTGCAATGACAAAGAAAAAGGCATACTTTGGTGAAGCCCATTGCAAAAAGATGAGGCGAGCGTGGCGGTAGCTGGTAGTGTTTGGTGGTGGTGGCGTTGCCAAAAGGGAAAAAGAGATAAGCACCGAAGAAGGCATGAAAGGACGTGTTGCAAGACGAAGCGAGAAGAAATATCGCTGGTGGCCGCAACGGTCGGACTCACCGATGTCACACAAAAAAGAACGCGAGATGCTGAGAAAGTGGAGGAACAACGAAAAAGACGCACACGACAACAACAACAACAAAAACGGAGCGATCGCGCTCGAAACAAAAGCGAAAGTGTAGCGCACTTCGTTCGCTCTTTGCACTCTCTCTTCTTGACTCTTTTTTCTCTTCTGTACCTCAGCCGTCTTTGTCTTCCTTTTTCCTTTTCTCCTTTTCGTTCGGTGTTGCTGCTCGACTTCCTTTTTTTTCTTTTTCTGTTCGGCTCCTCCCCACCCTACGAATCCTGGGTACGTGTTCGATGAGTCTCGCGTCGCAAGTACATTTTCCGCTGCACATCTTCGTTTCTTTTTCGTCTTCTTCGCTTTCGCTCTCTCTCTCTCTCTCTCTCTCTCGATGGCTCCCGCTGTCGTGTTAGCGGACTGGCGTGTGCTGGAGTTTTTTTCTTCTTCCTCTCTTTGTTTGGCATGTGCACCCTCATGTCCATGCTTTGCACGTGATTCAGAAGAAGGACTTACGGCACGCCGTGCTTGCGGGGAGCACGCATGGACACAGCATAAACGAAAAAAGAACCGATGGCTTGTGGCGGGTCCATTGTCGAGGCTGTACGACGAACGGAAGAGGCGGGCGAAGGAAGTTTTGCGAAAAAAAAACGATGTCGTCGATCATGCGCGACAGTCGGCGCGCTTTGTGCGAAACACACACACACACACACGCGCGCGCGCACATACAAAAAAAGATGACTTCGGATCCTTTGCCACCCGACCACGGCACGCCCCATTTCGCTGCCCAAAACAACAATGACAAGACCCTCTCACTTCAAAGACTATTTTCCATGCTTTTTTTTCACGCTTTCTTTTTTTTTTTCTGTTGTTGTTGTTGTTGTTTCTAGTGTTGGCAAGCCCTCTCCGCTTGCTCTCCTCCCTTCATGTATTTTTCATATGTATTTTAGTTTTTATTTTATTTATTCGGCTCTTTTATTTTCTGTTTTTCGGCTCGTCGTTTTTTTTTTCGTCGTTTCCGTATTAAGACAAGAAAAACCCAACGATGAAAGGCCACATGGCATGCTGAGAGCTACCCGTCTTTGCGAAGAGGGCGTGCATATGACGATGGATCAATGCTTCCGCCGTCCCCTTCGTCTTTTCACCCGTGCGAGCGTGTACGGGACACGGAGACGATGTGCCAATGTCTTACGGCCGTGCAGTGCACGTGCAGCGCAAGCCGGGGAGGAGGCTACGGTCAAATGCTTTGGCCTACAATGCGTGCCCCTTACCTCAGACTAGGAAGGCCGATGCTAGTGAGGCGTGCGCAACCACATGTTGCTCGAGAGGTTGAAGGAGTGCGAGTCGTGGATGAACTCTCGTGCTTCCTGCATAAGGCATGCTATGGCAATGCCGTCGGAAACGAAAAAAAACGCCTACTTCTTCTAGCGCATGTAGTTGTGCGGCCTAGGTCTCTGTTGTGATGCTGTTCTCATCCATTTGTGCTCCTGCATCGCTCTCGTCATCGTCTCTCCTGTTTCTTCTTTTGTGCATTCCCACTCAACCACAAGCCGCTCCCTCTCGTGCTCACATCATGGCGGTCGTCTCGGTACCGCCTCTCTATCGGGCCCAATGCCACACGCCGTCGCGCCGGAAGCGAGGAGCCTCACCGTGAACGAGGTGGGGCCATGCGGCGAGAGTGGCGACTTGCCGGTCCTCCCCATCCGCAGCACCACGGGCGCAACCTCCATGATGAACCAGCCGCACACTCCCATCACCGTCGTCACACGCTACAGTGAAGTAGGAGGCGGAAGGTTCGACGCCTCCGAAGGAATTTGTTATGCCGGCGTACCAGAAGTCTTACCGCTACAACCTGCGCAGCACTGCCTTCGTCATCGCGTGCAAGTACGCGTGGGACACACGCACACACACACACACACACACACACACACACACACACACACAGAACACTTTGAGCCGGCAATAACGAAAGACACGTGCACACGCCGAGGAAAAGAAAAACGAAGTGTGGCGCTCACAAACGTTTCGAAAAGCGACGAAACCAGCTTGAACGATTTCTTCGCTCTCTCTCTCTCTCTCGTTCTCATCGTAAGTGGCCCGTGCGAGAGACCATTCACACTCATGTGCATGTCACGCTCTCGGCGGAGCGTGTTGGGTGTGGCCCTAGATGGTTTTGACAACTTTCGGATCTGTCGTCACAGTTCTTCTCCTTACGCCGTTTGGTTAATTGTTGTTGTTTCAGGTCTACCCTCGAACCTTTCCCAGCCTCCACGCCTGCGGTCACCACCCCCTCCCATCGCTGCGGTGGAAACAATCTTTCTCCCTCACCAATCTCCTCTGCTGCATTTTCATCTTTTTCTTTGCCTTCTATCATTTGGCATCGTTTCAGGGGGTACTTCATGGCTGCCCCCCCCCCTCCCGCCCCTTCCCCCGCCCAGCTTCAGACAAAAAAAGCGACACCTCTCTGTATATATATATACATATGTATATATATATATATATATGTATATGCTTATACGTATGTATACATATCCGACGGCAGCAGGAAAGCCGCGGTAGCAAAGAAACGAACGAAGCATGCCAGCAATGCAAGGATCACCTCACTGAACGAGCGAGAGAGCACATGGGGGAGGGCGCGATGCCGCTCGCCACTTCAGGCACGCGCATTGCGTGTGCAGCTTCTCAAACTTCGAGCTTGCTGCTGCATATCCAAGGGCTGGTCCCTCTTGCATGAAACATCGACTCCTGCGTGTGGTTCCGTCTTGGGTAAGTGCATCATGCTTCACTTAACGTTGAATTTTTTTCTAGCCACAAAGGTTCCAAAGAGCTGTCCTCCGCGTTGGGTATTCTCACCAACCGGGGAGACCCTCGACATGCTGGGCACGAAGCTCATCTTCCGCTGCCGGCGCTGCGCAAACCAGCACGTGTCCTCCCTTGATGTGTTTCCTCGTTGTCTTCCCTCGCGCATCACCTACTTCTCGGTCTCTACTCCCCTCTTCCCAAAATACACACACACACACACACACACGTGCTCATATCCCTTTTTCCATGCAACGGCGTGCGGTCGATCCCCCCACCCACACACCCCCACATCTGTCTTCGCCCACGAAACAACATCCTCACGACTCCCTGCAGACCTCTGGACATCCCTCCCCTTCTCTGGCCTTGCTTTAGCATTTCGTGTCGTTTCTTATTCTTCTGTTTTTTGTTTCCTTCTTCTCTTCCTTCCAGTCCCCCTCCCCCTCCCGATCTCGCGATTACCCTCGATCCGTCAAAAGAAAAAAAGAACGAAAAAACTCTTCTCTGCCCCTCTCGTTCTAACCCCCTCTGTCGCTTGAATTCTTTTTACGATCCGCCCCCTCTCCCCCCTCCCTTTTCGCCCTCTGTGTGACTCCACATCATCATCATCGTTGCCTCCACCTTCTCTCCTACGGCTTGCAGACCTCCCAGCCGTGCAAACCGACTCCAATACCGGTCAGCGTGACAAGCACCGTCGGCAACGGCAGGGGAGCATCAAGGTGGTGAAGCAAACATAAGGTCATCGACAGAAAAGACGAAAAGAGCACAAGCGACACCCGCATCCCACAGCGACACGAGTCTGGTGCTCGTTCTCCTTCAGCGGTGCTGTAACCTCTTGTCAGTATCCTGCCGCGCGAAAAGCTGCTCCCCGCTGAAATTGACGTATCTATTGTTATCTCTTTGGTTTGGTGAACTGACCGACAGGTCTTTGTGTGTGTGTGTGTGTGTGCCTCCTGCAACTCGGCGTCGGCAAGAGTAGACGTGGTTTTTGCTTCTACGTCGTCGTTGTAGGCACGAAAAGCTGAGTCCAGGGGCTTCATTCAAAACACACACGCACACACAGAAAAAAAGTACGCGAACGAGCACAAAAAAACACCGCCAATAACAAAAAGTTTTCACGCTGCATCTACGAGTGGCCAAGGTTCTTTTGAACTTTTTATTTCTTACGTATTAGTCTGTACGCCACCGCCCTGAAGTTTCGTCATCCATTGTCTCCACGTCATCAAGGTAAAGTGTGGCTGTCCAGCTCTTACCTCTTGCATCTCTGCTTTTTTTTTCGCACTCTCTCCATCTGTGACCGGCAAAAGAAGGAGGAAGTCGAACGCTGGCCTGCATCTTTGGCTGTCTCACCGCATCTTTTTGTTGTTTTCTCGTGTCTCCTACTCGACTTCCTCGTACTGTGTCTCGTACTTGATACCAGCTTTCTCAGTGGACCTCTCCCTCTCTTTCTCTGTCTTGTTCTCTCGCATTTATAGGCTTTGGTTCTTCAAATCTTTGTGCAGTCACACGTACCTGCCTTTGTCTTTTTTCTCCCCTTTCTGTCTGTGGCCTTGCTTCACTTCCGCTAAGCCCTCCACCGGCTGTTGATAATCCAAGTCTGACTCTCAGGCTAAGCTCTCTCGCTTACTTACGCTGCTCGGCTGGCTGGGGTCGTTCTACGGCATATTCACAAACACAACGAAATCAAAAGGCAAACCTTTTTACCCCTCCCTGTCTTCCCGTCGGAGCGCGAAAAGAGAAGAGAGGGTGTGACTACGCCCTTCTGTCACTTTTTTTTTCGCTTTCGTTTCCCTTGAAACAGCCGAAGCGAAGGAACAACAACAAAAAAACTCCGCTCCGCACGGAGGCGGCAAAGCAACACAAAGGAATATAATAACATAGAACGGAAAGTCGGCGGCGCACTTTTCTCCCCCTCCCGCAGTCTTACTGTATTGCTAGTGTACAGTATCACTTTCTGTTCGAATTTCTCTTTGTTGTTTGTCTCACTCCCCCTACACACACACACACACACCTCCTCTCCTCTCCTCTCCCAGCGGACTTTTTTTTTGATTTTTCCGTTTTCTCTTCTCCCTCTCTGTCAGCGAGGACGCTACAGCATTTTGGCAGACGAAAAACGGGTGAGCGACTAATAGTACTAATAAAAGGAAAAGTGTGAATCGAATTTTTGTTTTTGTTTTCACTTCTCAGCTGTGTGTTCACTGCTGCCGTCAGTGCTTTATTTCTCGCTCGCGTCTACTCCTTCGTGGCTATCGCGACGCTCACGCTTTGTTGTTGTTCTGCTTCTTGAGTGCGTATGTGTGCGCCACCACCACCACCACCCCCAGTGCCCATACAAGGACCCTCAACTACGTATTGGGCTCATTGTGACTCCCAAAAGACTTGTTTTTGAACACAGCTCACAATTGGTACTTCTTGTTTCTCCATCTACCGCCCCTTCCGTTTTCTCGCCTGCGAGTGACAGACCCCTCCCCCCTCTCCAGCTTAACTTCTCTTTGTTTCTGTTGCCATTTTTCTTCTTCTTTTCCGCTCCTAGCATCAAAAAGAATCAAAATTTTTTTCTTGTTCTTCGGCCCCACTCACTCACTCTCTCTTCCTGTTCCGTTTTCGTTTTCTGTACCGAATTATATTTGCGTCACTCTCCTGATTTCGTTCCCCTTGTCGTGCTGCGTAGTTTCCGTCTCCCTACTGTACGCCCTTGATTTCCTGTCCTCTACTGCTCGCTCCCTCTCTCCCCCCCCCTTCTCTCCTAGTGACCTTGGTCTACGCGCTCAGTCTGTTTTCCTGGTGTCGTTCCCCCCCCCACACTTTTTTCATCGTCGCCTCCACTGTATCTGTTCTTTTCCCTGAATCTCTCATCGTTTTCAATTCGGGTTTTTTGTTGTTTTTCGTTTTGCGTGTGTGTGTTTTCCTTCGTGTCTGCCCAGTACTCTCCTTTACCTTCCCATTGCCTGTTGTAGGGTTGCTGGTCCGCCGCCTTCCAAAAGGTACCCAGCATACACTGCCCGTGCGTATCAGCCGAATTGGGTACAGGACAGCAAGGCAAATCGCAAGCGCTCACCTGGAGCAGATTTTGTTTTTCCATCTAGTCGCTATTTCTAGTTCATCTTTCTTTTTTGTTAGTCTTTTCGTATTTCTAGTGTCTCGGCCTCTTCTTTTTTGCCTTTCCCCTCTTCCTCTTCGCGCCCAGAGGTAGCACACTCGATCGTTGGTCGGCTCTGGAGCTGTGTAACGTTTTGTCGTTCGTCCTTTCACCTTCGTGCATCTGCCCCTCTCGCTCTCTCTATATATCTGCTTTTTGCTCCGGTATCTCATCTTGTTCACGAATACATTCCCCCGCTCCTCCTCCCCCCTCCCTGTGTCTTTCTCCCGCCGCGAGTGCTCTTTTTTTATTTTACTGCGCACCGCACTTCTTGTCCTTGTATGCGAGTGCGTGTATTCACCTTATTGTTTCACATTCTCCTCTCTTTCTTTCGTCATTTTGTTCTGGGTTTCACGGCTTTTTGGTGTAATCTGCCCTACGCAGATACGGTGACGCTGCCCTCTTCCTCTCCCTCCCCGCTTTCCCTCCTGTTGCACACATACAGACACCGCCATAGAAGCAGAGAGCCGCCCTCTTTCTTCTCCCTCTACCTCACACTTTTTTTCGGTGTGTTTTGTTTGTGCACCGCGCCTTCGTGGCAGCCGCTACTGTCACGTACACGTGTCTTGCGTTAACTGCCATCTTTTCTTTTCCGTTTTCTTTTTCACGATCTGCTCTCTGTCTCCCTCCTTCTCTCTCTGTCTGTCTGTCTGTCTCTCTCTCTCTGTGTGTGTGTGTGTGTGTGTCAGCCTCTCCTTCTTCGTCGTTTCCGCTAGCGGCTCATTGAAAAGCACCTGGTACTTGCCCAGCAGAAGCTTCGGGGACGAACAGGCAGTTCTATCACACCCTTTCCTCCATTGTCTTTTTCTTTTCGCACTGCAGCACGGAAGTGACAACGTACCTGTCCAACATAAAGAGTACCTATGTCTCTCCAGAACTTGTTTGTGGCCAAACTGCCGCGCAACATTAGCGATGCGGACCTCCTCCATATCTTCAGCGATTTTGAACCCTCCAGTGCTAAGATTATGCTGGACGCCGCGACCGGCAAGAGCAAGGGATTTGGTTTTGTGCTCTTCGACGAGGAGGAGAAGGGTGCCAAGGCGTACAAAGCACTGAACCGTAAGATGACACGCGCGTGTGGGCACAGTTTCACGCTGGTGATCTACCCCTCCAACCACAATGGCAAGATCTTCACCGAAGAGAGCAACGCACTGTATATCCGCAATATCCCGATCAGCATCGGCCAGGAAAAGATGGAGCGCTTCCTGAGGACCTTCGGCAACTTGATCTACTTTGCCATGCGTGAGGACCATTACGGCAATCCCGTGTGGGTCGTCTACGCCGAGTACGAGACCGTCGATGATGCCAAGAATGCTCTAGCGAAGCTCCACGGCAACAATACCTATTTCCACGGCTCGGTGCCGATCCTCGCCAAGTTCGAGG
This sequence comes from Leishmania major strain Friedlin, assembly GCF_000002725.2. Classification (NCBI taxonomy): domain Eukaryota; phylum Euglenozoa; class Kinetoplastea; order Trypanosomatida; family Trypanosomatidae; genus Leishmania; species Leishmania major. Next base: position 829,932 of record NC_007271.2, on the reverse strand, counting down.
ACAGCGATGATGCCAAGAAGGAGCGGCGGCGCCGTCGTGACGGCATGCAGACACACGCTCCGAACAGCGGGTGCATCTTTCCGCCACCGCACAGCCACCACGAGAACTCTGGATCGCTTCACACCGCTTCCACGACGCTGAGCAGCGAGAGTATCGTTTCTAGCGGTCACGGCGGCAGCTCGAACAGGACGGTGGAGTCGAAAACGTCTTCTAAGAGCACGGCCGGTCCGCGTCGCAGCGGCACCGGTGGCATCGCTGCCGCCGTGCCGCTCCTGACACCTGCGAGTGCGCCACCGCCGTTCCTGCCTGCAATGACGGACGTGGCGCAGAACACTCCGACGGCGGCCTTTTCCATGCCGCAGCAGCTGCTCCAGTCGACGCCAGGCTACTTTTACACGCTTGGCGAGAGCGGACAGCAGATTTTCGTTCCTGCGTCATCCTTCAGCTCCTCGATGCCGCCCTACAACTTTGCCCCCGCCACGCAGTCGGCACCCCTTCTGCTGCTGAACCCACCGATGCAGACAACGGATGCTGTGGCCAAGCCGAACTTTTCCCTGCTGAATCCCGCCGCGAACGCGACCGTGGTGCTCATGGAGAATGGGCTGCACTACATGCTGACTCCTGAAGCCATGAACATAAACTGCGAGCCATTCTCGTCTCCGACGTCGGCTTATGGACCGATGCTGGCTGGCTCGCAGCCGAAGAGCCTGTTGGGTATGAGCAGCAGCCAAGCAACCTACACGAACGGATCCGCTTGCTCGATAAACTCCTTCGGCCCATGCCTTGATGCTCTCTATACAGACCCACTTCACGTCGTGCCTCTCCGCTGCGACGCTGAAGATGAGGTTCTCGGCGAGGCAAGCATCGCAGGCCCCAACACCGAAGACACCGCTCGTGTTCACGCTCTGCAGCGCGCGAGCACCGAGGGAAGCGTGATCACCGGCCAACGGGGATTAGGAGTGGGCTGGTAGTCGGTGCGGCTGTAGTGAGCACTGTGACAAGCGCACAGGTGCACTGACACGACTTACTGCACTATAGACAAGGTGCACACACCGGTGCGCCCAAAAGGTCGGAATCACGAGTGGCAGTGTGGCAAAACGTTCGTCGTTGAGAACACCGTCTGCTTTCTTTTTCGTTTCTCTTGGCTGACGGGCTGTCGTTTCCACTCGCCCCCAGCGGGGTTCTATTATCCACTACCACCTCTAGGCGCACCAACTGCAGCACCTCCTCGGGAATGTAAGGTGCGCGTATGCGATCTTGCATACGTGCATCTCTGCACCCAAGAGGCTGGCGCGTGTCGTCAGAGTGTCACCTCATCGAAGAACAAATAAAAAAAGGTGTGCTGCCGCTTTCGCCTAAAGGAGTGGTGCAGCTTTCCATTTTTTTCCCTTGCTGTCTTTTTTATTTGTGTTTTCTACTTGTTACGGCCTTCCGTTCTGTTCATGTGTTTGCGTATCAAAAGGAAAGTACTCTTCCTGCGCACTTTGGCCCGCTCAGCTCCCCACCCCATCTCACACGGCCTTTTTGTTGGTTGGTTGGTTTCGGTTTGTGGCTCTCTCTCTCTCTCTTTTTTTTCTGGATCTTTCGCCCCCCCCCCCTGCCTATCTTTTTGTTTTTTGGGGGAAACTGCCCCGCTCGCAGGACGAACAACAAAAATCCATTCTGTTTGGGCACCTCTTCGGCGTTTCCACGCTTGCGTTCTTTCCCCTCGCTCTCTACATGCTTCTCCGATCTTGCTTCTCCCCCTCCCCCCTCCGTCTTGCATGGTGTGCCCATATGCTGCATTTGCACAGCCAGCTTACGCATTTGGGTGGATCAAAGGGCATGGTGCTCTGTATTGCTCTCTCTCTCTCTATATCTATTGTCCCTCCAAGTGTGTGTGTTCTCTTCTTGTTCTTCTTCCGGCGCTACCCACGTGTCGCACATGCCCTGCGTACTTCGCTGTACCCGCTATATTTTTCTATACACTTTTTGTTGTCTTTTTTCCTTGGGTTTGGAGGGGCGCGGTTGCCTTTTCCTCCTTTCTTTCCCCCCCCCCTCGTCTTTCTCTGCTTTCACAGATCGACGCTGGTCTCTCACTGGGCTCGCCTTTACTATTATGATTCACTAGTGCTCCGACGGTGCTCATGGAGATGCACGAAGGTGAGAGGGGCGCACTCCATGCGCCAACTCCTATCTTTGATTTTCGATGTGCTTTGTTGGACCTATGGTTACTGGTGCAGCAGAGTCCTGTGTGTGCGTCTGCTTGAGCTGGCGCGGAGGCTTGGCAAAAGGTTGCTCATATCCTCACCCTCGAATTGCATCCTTCCCTTTTCGTGCGCGTTTTTTTTTCTCTCGTTCTTGATATATACCTTTTCGCCGCTCCTGTGTGGGCGGTTTCTAGTTTCCTCTCTCTCTCTCTCTCTCTATATATATATATATATGCATACAGGAAAACTGCCATCATGCTTTTTCGTTCATTCTGCTTTTTTTTTTCCTTGGCGGCGGCTTCTTTAGGAGAAACTTTTTCACCGCGGTGGCTATTGTTCAAATGCTGACCGCTTTTTTCCTGCAATCGTGCGCGAGCCCCCCCGTAGCGGGGGCCACCTCCGCGCGTCGTATCCTCAGGGTCCAGTGGTGCCCTGTCTCTGCGGAGGAGAAGTCGAGCCGCCTCCCTCGCCCCCTATATATCCGCTGCCGGTCCCAAGCCACGTCTGGTGCTGACAGGGCCCAAGTGCCGACGACGTAGGGAGGCCGGAGCGATGTATTGCTGCTGGTGCTGTCGGCGGCCAGGTGATGGACAGTGCTTTGCTGGAGCGAGCGGCGACCGTACACACGCTTGCGCCATCCACATGATGGGCAGTGTGTCAGCCTGGCTCGAACGCAACCTATCACCCGACCCCCTCGCATTGGCCCAGTGGTGTGTGTATGTGTGTGTGTGTGGAGGGGCGGAGGGGCGGGAGGCCTGACGCGCGTGAGGTGGGTGGCGTTTGAGGCCGGGGCCGTGCTCGCACATGACTGCGTCGCCGCCTTGCTGTGCTTTGCGTGTGTCTAGCGCTGCTTTGGACTAGGTGCATGGAGCCTGGGAAGGACTTAGTAGAGTAATTCCCAACCCATGAGCTGCTTCAGAGGCGGCACGGTTAAAAATGTCTATCTTCTGGTAAAAAAGCTAGTCCAAAGGTTTCGGCCAGTGCCTATTATCCTTGTTTCTTCGCTGTTTTGAATCTCCGAAAACACTGAGAAATGAAAGACCGTGCGCACGCTGCTAGGCTGCTCGCAGACTGGGCAAGTGGCCGCCGTCGGTGAAAACGTGTCATGCCGTCTCCTGATGGCTCAGGGACAGGGCCGCGATGTGTGCGGTCTCATGATTCAACAACCCACCCCCTCCTTGCGTGCATGGCCTCTTGGGTCTATCCTGTCCTCTGCTTGCACAGCATGGCAGCTGCAATGCACACACACACACACACACGCACACCTCTCGCTCCGTGTACTCTCTCCTCCCCTCTCTTTCTGCAGACAACACGCCAGCTCAACGGAGCGAGTGTATAGGCTCATCGCTTCACCAGTCACCACCACCCCGACAGAGACCACCACGGCCGAGCGTGTTGGGTGCACCGAGTCCGACAGCAGGGAATTCAGACGCCGTCTTGCACTGCTTGAGAGGTGAAGGGCGGACTAGGCAGCAGAGGCACTAACGGGCCGACGAAAATCCTGGCAGCGCTCTCCGCGCCGAGGAGCAGCACCAGCCGCGAGAACCCTCAAAGAGCTCTGAAGACAGGGCTGCGTGCCGGGTGGCTCGGTGATCGGCAGTCCAAAGACACGACAATGAGATGTTCACAGGGGTGGAGACTTGCCACGCGGAAAGACGACGCGCCACGGAGCTGCCTTTTCCTCTGCTAGAGTGCACGCCAATGCAGTTGTGTTGCACGTGCGCAAGACTCGCAGCTTGTCATTTTGAGAGCCCTGATCGTGTGCATACGATGCGCACAACGAGATTGCACCTAGCCAACACACCGTCTTCAGGACCTTTCCGGTGTAGACGTGGATAGAGGGATCCTTCGTTATGAGACTCAGGGGGACCCCCACACTCCCACGCAGCTGTGCCGGGCGGCGGCGCTCGCGCGACAGCGCACGGAGTTGCTGAGTATTGAGAGTTTGAGGGGCTCGAGGCCGCAGTGCCACAGCAGATGAAAGTGTGTCGAGCAAGACGTGGAAGAGTGGAGTGTGTGCGAGTACGCGAGGGAGAGCACGGGCGAATCTCTAGGCAGCGCATAGCGAGCAGGGAACGAGGGTTTCTTACTGCACCCGCCCCTTTCACGGTTAGCCGTGAAGGGATCCAACGCGATCTGTGTGGGTTTGCAGATACCACTGTCTCGTTTCCGTTTTGGCGTTTTTCTCAGCAAAGGGTTGCCATCTGCAGTGAACGCCACGGTTTTGCAAGCAGCCGTCGATCTTACCCCATCCCCCTCTCCTCGCTCGCTACAGGCTTTCCCTGTTCCTCAGCCCCGCATCTTTTTCTCTACCGTGCTCCTTGTACTGTTTCTTCACAATGCAGCGCATTTGCGGATGCATGCATCGTGGTCCCGCACTGTTGATGAGGAGCGCAGTCCACCTCGGACAAAATCAAAAGCGGGAGTAGATGCTTACAGCTTCACCGACTCCCACGGTGGGGCCCACAGATGTTAAGGCGGCGCCCTTGATTTGATGTTCTTCGTATCTTGTGTTTTTTTGCTCTTTCGCTCTGTGCTGCTTGCATGTCCTGTGTTTCTACTGCCGTGGGTGTGCAGCTGCGTGCTTACCTGTGGCTGTCCACTTTTTCCCTGCTGTCGCCAAAACACACGAGTTGTCATGGCAACTGTCTGCTTTTTCGTTTACGTATGTGTGTTTTGTGTGTGTGTGTAAGTGTTGGGGAGTTGTCTGGTCGACCGCGCGAACTCTTTTCGAGGTGTCCGCGGATACTATGGATGTGTTCCTTTACCCTTTTCCCTTCATGCGGTGATCGTAGCCATGTGCTCCCTCCCCCAAAGCGGAACGAACAACAAAAAAGAAATGATCAACAGACTGAGGAAGGGCAACACGAGGTGTATCTGTTGCGTGTTGATAGCGCCCTACCTGCTTACGCAGTGGTGGCGTTCAGCTTACTTCACCGCTCTTCTCCTTGTCTGTGTCCTCTTCTGCGCTGCTTCTCTTCGTCTATTTATTGTTGTGTGCTTCGGTATTCGTCTCGCCCACCTTGTGGTTCATCTTCTTTGTGTGTATGTGTGTCTTCTTGTTATTCGATGTGGCACACATGTGGTGACACGATGGATGTGCCGTGTTGCTAAGAGTTTCTCCCTCTTTCGTCTTACCCCGACACGACACACACACACACACACACACACACACACAGATGTATGCAAGCCCACGCGTCAGAATACATATCTATAGCAATATCTGTATATGTCCATCTGTATAGATAGATATAGATGGACATGTATAAATAGACATGAATAGATCCATATTAACATGTGTATATATGTGTATATATTCTAAGCCGTCGGCGCTGTAGCGGGCCGCCTCCTCAACAGCAACAAAAGAGACCGACGCTCGCAGCGCGGTCATCGCGTCCGTGGTACTTCCTGTCCTGCGGCTCACGTGGGGTAATGAGGCCCACCAGGGGCGCACACACTGCCCCAACATACAAAGAGTGCGCAGCGTGGGATTTTCGAAAACCGTGTTCTCTGCGTCTCTCTCCATTGGTGGGGTGCTGTAAGCTGACCCCGGGCGCAGCACGACTGATGATCGGAGGTATGACCTGCCTGTGTACGCATGGCCCCACGCGCTGCTTCCGTTGCGATACGTGACGTGTCCGCCTATGGCATCCGAGCCTTTCTTTCTCCCGCCCTGCGCGTCACACCGGCTTCTCCGCTTCTCTCTCATTCTCCTTCGCATCTTTCTCTCCTGACCTCACCCTTCTCCTCCACCGCGCGCCACTGGACTTCCGAGCCGCGTTTCTGCACGATGTGTGCCCAAACATCATGGTGACTGCATAAGCTCCTCCCGCTCTTGACCTTCACAGCGACCCCTCCTACGCCTCCCTGCTCTGCTGCGCACACGCACACATCCAAAACGAACGAAGTAGCGAAAGCAGGAGACAGGTAACACACCATCAAAAAGGAAAAAAGGAAAACTAATGACTAGCCTACAGAACCTCTTTGTGGCGAAGCTGCCACGTAACCTCACTGACGCCGACCTACATCAAATATTTGTCCAATACAACCCCACAAGCGCCAAGGTTATGCTGGACGCCACAACGGGCAAGAGCAAAGGCTTCGGGTTCGTGCTGTTCGCGTCTGAGGACGCCGGACGCACGGCGTACGAGAAGCTGAACAAGACCCATGTCACGCTGCACGGCCACAACTTTAATCTCTGCATCTTCCCGTCGAAGCACGATGGCAAGGTCGCCATGGAGGAAAGCAACGCCCTCTACGTACGCAATATCCCGCTGAAGCTGTCGCAGGCGGAGGTGGAACAGTTTCTGCGCGGTTTCGGTCCGCTCACCTACTGCGCGATGCGCGAGGACAACTTCGGCGGCAGCGTCTGGGTAGTCTATGCCGAGTTCGACAGCGTCGAATCCGCCAAGCGTGCCCTGATGAGTTTGCACGGTAACCGCACCTACTTCAACACGTCGGTTGCCATCTTGGCCAAGTACGCCGACTCGGAGGAGACGAAGCGGGAGCGTCGTCGTCGGCGCGAGCAGCAGCAGGCGGAACAGCAGCACCTCGATACGGTACACAACTTTGGTTCTCCAACGACCGGTCTCGATAGCAACAAGGGATTTGCTGTCCAGAGCCAAAACACGCCACTGCCGCCTCCCCCGCCCCCGCCGATGCGTACCAGCCCTGGCCACAGCAGCACCGGGAGCACCCTCGCAAGCTCCTACTCTACCTCTGATATGCACAAGGAGGGCACCGGCGCCTCGCTGCACCCGCCGACTTTCGCCAGCATTTCCCACCACTTCGCCCCTGGCCGTCATGGAGGCGGCGGCCCACCGCCAGCAATGGGCCAGCCCGCAGCGCCGCCGGCGTCGTCGATGTTGGCATCGTCCACGCTCCAGCCCACACAGCCGGTGTCCGGCCAGCCCCAACAATCTCCCACTCCCAACTCGGGGTCCTTCCTCAACGTTATTTTTAACCCCACCAGCGCAAACAACTTCGGCAACAGCTTCACCCACTACAGCGTCCTTGACCAGACACCGAGCCGCAGCTCTCCTGGTACACCGCTGAACTTTAGCTTTGGCCCAGAAATGGAGAACTCTGGGGCCCTCGCCAACGGCCTCGGTACCGGCAGTCACGCGATGCTGAGCGCGAGCGGGCACGCGCCCATGACCCCGGTACGTCGCAGCAGCAACTTGAGCACAAGCGGCAGCTACCGTCACAACCCGTACGCGCCGGTCACGCCGGTGTCCTCGACGCACAACTCCACTGGACCCAGCACCCCTTTAGTTTCCTCCATTGCGTACCCCACAGCGCCGCTCGCGATCATGCATTTTGGGGCGTCGCACCATCTTCAGGGCTCGCCGGTGGCGCTCCACCCGCTGGGACCGGGCATAGGCGTCGCGAATAACCACTTTGCCAGCCGCGGGAACAACGCATACCTGGCCGCACCAGCAAGCTTCAACGACCTAAGCCACTAACGTCGAAAACAAAACGTGCCGAAGAAGAAGAACAGAGAGCAACATGAGCACGAGGATCGCCCACACCCGCGTACACACAACGGGGCAGTACCGTATCCTGTGAAACGCCCACGCGGGAGAAAAAAAGAAACGACATAGGTGGTATGCGCGCGGCGTGGAGAAGGCGAGTCCAGGTGAGTGGGGGGGGGACGACGAAGAGAAAGGGCCCGGGTGAGCATCGACCACACATGCGGGCCGAAGTGCCTCTTCAAAGCGCAAAGCACCGAAGATGCGCCGTCCTGCCCGAGGTGGCAGAACAAAACATAGCAGACACCCGCGCTGTAAAGAGGAAAGAGTAAAAATGTGGTGTCGAGTGCGGAAACGGATTTGGAAAGAAACCTGTATGCCGGCGTGGCCATCGCCGACGGCTTTCTGCGGTGTGTAAAAATGCTACTAGGTAGGCAATCGGAGGAAGAGAGGCGAGAAACGACAGCGCACAAACAGATCAAAAGGGATAAGGAGAAGCCGAACTGTGAACAGACGCAAAAAAAAATGCACGAGTGCTTCAACTTATTTGCATACAACTCCTTTTTGTTTGTTTTTCTTTGCGCACTGCTTTGTAACAAAGTTGTAAGATGCATCTCACCTCCACTGCCTCCTCCGACAGGAAGCAAGAAACTCGTGAAAGCGGCATACTCTACTTTGAGTGTGTGTGTGTGTGTCTACTTCGAGCTTCTCCGATGGTCTCTCGTTGTTCCTTTAATTTTTTTGTGGTTCGCCATATTTTCGACTCCCCGCACCCCCCCCCTTCTCCAAACCTCCTAGAGCCCCTCTAACATCTATCCTCTGAGATCACGGAAGAATCTTAAGAAAAACGCTTCGCTATCGGCTTGCCTTCTTTTTCTCCTGGGGCTCTTTCCTCTGTATCGGTGAAGCTTCGCCCCTGCCGTGTAACGCTGTCTCATCTTTATTAGTCTGACGTTCTTAAATGTCCATTCTGCCTTCTTTTTGTTTTTCAGTGGTTTCAAGTTGGCTCGCCTCCTTATGATTCTCGCTCTCGGCCACATTCCTTACTGCATGGCGTCCCTGCTCCTCTTTGTTTTCCTCTGTTTTTTTTTCTATTATTATTATTGTCGTTCTCTCTTTCTCTGGTTCTGTTTGCTTTCTTTGCTTTACCTTTCACTCTTCCTTTCCTTTTCACCCCTCTCCCTCCTCCACACACACACACACACACACACACACACTGTGGTCAATCGTGCATGTGCTCTGAGTAGACGTTGAGAAGTGGGAGCAGAGTGAGTTGTGCCGTGAAGAAACGCGCACACAACAATGCATGGCTGACCCCGCATGATGTTGTCTGGCACTTTTCTTCTCTCCTCGCCCCTCTTCTTTGCTCCCGTTCGATCACTGCCTGCTCGTTCTTTGTTGTTGTTTCTCATTGGTTTCTCTTCCCCTTCCAGCTCCCTTTTTTCTTGCCTTGTAAATATCTTTGTTCTGCTTCCATGACCCCACACATTCAGCGGAAGCTCACAAGAACGCATTGGACCACTGGCACAGACACCTTTGCAGATGGAAAAGTATAGGTCGCGATGATTGTGCTTCCGCCGCACATCACCTTCTCTTTTTCCTTTGTTGATTTTTACGCAGTCGCGCCGTTGCCGCACAGGTGTGTGTGTGTGTATGTGTGGCGGACGGATGTGTCTCCATGTCTGAGAGCGTGAGCCGCGGAGTTATCGCCGACCGTCTCTAGCGTATTGCTACAAGGTGCTGCGAACACGAGCAGCCGTGCGCACGTGTTCCTTCTTTTGCACATGACGGCGCCGGAGGTGGTGCCCATTTGCGTCCGCGGAGAGGCAGCTCTTCTCCGCGGGAGCTGGCGGGTACCGAACGGGGCAATGGATCGGCGCACCAGTGCGAAAGACGCAATTCGTATAAGACATTTCCTAGACGGATACATATATATATATATATGTATATATATATATATATGCCAAACGGTACACAGAAGGAGAAGCAAGGGAAGGGTGTATCTCGTGCGGAGAGAAGGACCACAACCCTGCAAACCGCAACAGCAACAAAAGAAAGAGAATGTCCAACACTTTTTTGGCGTTGTGCGCATCGCTGTTAACTCGCTTCTGCTGTCAGGTGAATCTTGCCACGGAGACGAGCAGTGTGCCCCTCCTCGACGGTTACGTGAAATTCCACATAGCGGCGCCTGTCACGGGCGCTTTGAACTCTGCGTTTTGTGAGAGAGAAGTAAAAAAAGTACCGTTCTGTACCACGACGACTTTTCTTCCCTCCCTGATCGCCTTCCTAATGAGGAGGGACAGCTCCGTCTGTTGTATCCTCAGGGTCCAGTGGTGCCCTGTCTCTGCGGAGGAGAAGTCGAGCCGCCTCCCTCGCCCCCTATATATCCGCTGCCGGTCCCAAGCCACGTCTGGTGCTGACAGGGCCCAAGTGCCGACGACGTAGGGAGGCCGGAGCGATGTATTGCTGCTGGTGCTGTCGGCGGCCAGGTGATGGACAGTGCTTTGCTGGAGTGAGCGGCGACCGTACACACGCTTGCGCCATCCACATGATGGGCAGTGTGTCAGCCTGGCTCGAACGCAACCTATCACCCGACCCCCTCGCATTGGCCCAGTGGTGTGTGTATGTGTGTGTGTGTGTGTGTGGAGGGGCGGGAGGCCTGAGGCGTGTGGGGTGGGTGGCGTTTGAGGCCGGGGCCGTGCTCGCACATGACTGCGTCGCCGCCTTGCTGTGCTTTGCGTGTGTCTAGCGCTGCTTTGGACCAGGCGCATGGGGCCCGTGGCCGGGTCGTGGGGTAGAATGGCGTCGAGTCTCATGCCCTCTTACAGGATATAGACACGATGAGGAAGAAAAGGCCTGTAACGCCGTTGTATTTTTCTTATTTGTTTTTTGTTGTAGAGCTTCACGGTTTCAAAATCCTTCAAGATGGGTAGGCTCGAGATGGCGTTTGGTGAAGGCAACTGCGGCTCCGCGCGGGGACTGGAGAACATTGTTTATGAGAGTTTCCACGTTCTCACGATGTAGTGCAGGGGAGCGCGGCTGAACATCGACAAGAAGGGCGTCGCCACTGGCCCTGTCACTGCTGCCGGGAAAGAGGGGCTCACTGGGCCCCTCCTCAGGCCGCACAACCTGGATGGTGGACTCGCGTCTTGCGGCCCCTGTGACCCTGACGAACAAGTTGCGCAAGTTGCTCAGGGAAATTGTCTCGAGACGACTGCTCGACAATCTGGAAGACAGTCTCCTATCAGAGAAGTCTGGTTTATATCCTCGACACTTCACTGGAGCCCCCGGGACCTACTGCTTCAGAAAGTAGTGCAGCCCCAGCAGGGTAGCAAGGGAGGAGCAGTGTTTGCGGACTCAACGCTCGCGTACGTGTGTCTCGGTCAATCACGGCGCTCTCACAACGTCAGTGAAGAAGCTTCGCGTAGACCCGTATCATACTCGCTGAATCACGGAATTTTCCGACGATCGTCGCGGCTGTGCTCGCTTCCGCAAGAAGGAGCCGGAGATGGCCAGGGTGTGGATGCGGAGCCCCACAAGGATCAGCCGTAGGTCCTCTTCTCTTCATCAGTGCAGTGGGCTTGCTGAGCGTGGAACTGCACAGGAGACGCGGACTGCACCACGCTTCCTTTGCCGATGGCCTCGCACTCCGTACGCCCTCTGGAGTGAAGGGCATCGGTCACTGGAGCACTTGGTGGCGCTGAGGGCCCCCTCAAAGCGAAGCACGCACTCACGCCAGGAGGCTACCCTGCGGATTTGGAGCGGGAGCTACACCCGCCGGATGAAGCTGTTTTGCCACGGCCCTTCGGCAGTTCCCATACGGGTGTACGCAGTGACGGACCCCGTCGGAGCCCAGCACGCAGTCACGTACTTCATGCGCAGCGGCCGCGTGCACTTCAACGCGTCCGCTCCCCTTGCCTGCGTTGGGCACATGGTGCGGCACGAATCGACATCAAGTCAGAGGCGGCAGCGGCGCTCTATGATTACACTGCACTCATGGGCGCAACGGCACAAAGGCTGCAGCCTCCTTGCTTGTAGTTACACCGCGCTGGGTGAGAAGCAGTGAAGCTGTGGTGCAGACTGGTGCGAGGACAGATGCATCGACGAAGACACACCAGAGCAGGGGCGCTTGTAGCTAAGGACGCACTCTCCCTCCTCATGGCGCTCAGCACAGGCCCTACAGCAGTGAGAGATGACATGTGATGACGCATCTGGGCAAAGGTGCTGCCTGCTACTGCGCTAGAATGGTGGTACTCCCGCCCCTCCCACCTTTTTCTGCGACGACGTCTCACGAGGCGATGTGCCCGGTGTGCTCCGCGGCATCCGCGGGTCGCCCGACGCTCGAAGCGCAGCCTCATTTTACGCCACAAGCTTGCGCGTGGGTATACTACTACACACACCTCACCCGCGCCGCATGGGCTTCCCCAGCCCCCTCTCGGGTGTCTGCCTTTGCCCACTGTCTCACTTCCCCCCCCCCACACACACAACGATAAGCTGTGAGCTTATTGTGCACAGGCACATGTCTACCGACGGGCCTCCTCCGCCTGACACACCCGCTTCTGTCAGAGGTGAGCGGATTCAGGAGAGGGTGACACTCCCCTGCCGCCACAAACTCATAGCAGCGTCCCAGATGTCGGGGCGCATGCGGGCAAGCCGTCCAGAGACGCCACCCTGTGAGATCTACAGATATGGTTGATGAAAAGAGGACGCCATCCTCATCGGACAACAACGCCGTCGTGAAGCAGGCCTCAGGATACAGAAATTCGAGCATTATTCGGACGCGCTGCTAAGCACAGCTGGTACACTTTGTCACATCTAAACAAGGCATCCAGAGGCCAAAGTAGCAAGATTGATCGACGAAAAAGGCAGGAGGAGGTCTACACCAATGAATGCCGCAGTGCATGTGGCCAAAGCACGCGGCATCTCCTACATCCGACCGGGATCGGCTGATGAGGCGTGCATGCCCGAAGCATGGCGAGAGCACCCCGAGTTGCGCCATTGGATTCTCCACATCTCGATGTGGAGAGTCAGCACACCATGTTGTGGGATGTTGCAGCTTGAGGTGACTGAGGACAAGGCATGGCATACAGGCCGGCTCTGCAGAGGGCCATGGCCTGAGGCTGATCAACTTCCTCTTTGATCTCGCCCGCCATGCGCCTAGCCCACCTCCTGTTATCTGCACGACAGACGCCATCGCCTCCGCGCCGGAGCACGGCCCTGGACGCGGCCCCGCTTGGGGATCCAAGGCGTGCAGCCCACCCCGGTCTCCGTGTGGCGCCGATCGGGCAGCATGCATGGCACAGAAGGGATGAGAATGGTCAAGCAGATCCCGCCAGAAGCTTGACAGGCCGCAACGGCAGGACGGCTCGTCCTAGCGGACCAGGATTCACTTGCATTCCTACAAGGGTAGGTGGCCCGCTGTGGCCGTGGTATGCGTGTGCTTGCTGACTTACTTGTGATGGCATTGGACACACGTAAACCGAATAAGAGAGAATGCCTTTTCTGTGAGTGTGTGAGGGTGGGTGAGTGTGTTTAGGTGGTCCTTGTATCATTGTGTGTGGGTGTTTGTTTTTGTTTTCATGTATGTGCCCGTGTGTATGCGCCGAAAGTGTTCGTGTGCGTTCGCTTCTCTTTCTCTGTCGTGCGCGTGTACTGCACCAAGTGTACATCTCTACTGCTCTCTGTCTCATTATTATTATGGGTTTCTACGTTGGTGTCGTTACCCCCGGTTGCTGTGTAAGTGCGTGTGGAATGTGGCGTCGGCCGCGGTGGCGAGTGTTGAAAGCTGTTCTTGTCTTCTTGTATCGTTAATAACCTTAAACATACTTCCAACACGGTGTCTTCATTTGCTATCGCCTTTTGTCATTCACATCCGTGGCTCGTGATACTGCTCTTACCCATGCCGGTGCTGCTGCTGTTTTCGCCCCCCTCTACGCCCCTCCGCTGGCATCTTTGCGTGCTGCTTTTTTTTGCCGTCGTGTCCACTTTGCCGATACATGGCACGAAGGTGTTGGTGTAAGTATTTGCGGATGTCTTGACGTAGACTCTCCATGTAACACTTTCGCTGCCGTGCGGAAAAGACTGCGGACTTGTCTCGCGCTTTGTTTCTGGTCATGCTTCCGGATCTCTTCCCTAACGAGAACGAGGGCAGCTCCGCGCGTCGTATCCTCAGGGTCCAGTGGTGCCCTGTCTCTGCGGAGGAGAAGTCGAGCCGCCTCCCTCACCCCCTATATATCCGCTGCCGGTCCCAAGCCACGTCTGGTGCTGACAGGGCCCAAGTGCCGACGACGTAGGGAGGCCGGAGCGATGTATTGCTGCTGGTGCTGTCGGCGGCCAGGTGATGGACAGTGCTTTGCTGGAGTGAGCGGCGACCGTACACACGCTTGCGCCATCCACATGATGGGCAGTGTGTCAGCCTGGCTCGAACGCAACCTATCACCCGACCCCCTCGCATTGGCCCAGTGGTGTGTGTATGTGTGTGTGTGTGTGTGTGTGTGGAGGGGCGGGAGGCCTGAGGCGCGTGAGGTGGGTGGCGTTTGAGGCCGGGGCTGTGCTCGCACATGACTGCGTCGCCGCCTTGCTGTGCTTTGCGTGTGTCTAGCGCTGCTTTGGACCAGGCGCATGGGGCCCGTGGCCGGGTCGTGGGGTAGAATGGCGTCGAGTCTCATGCCCTATGGTACAGAGCGAATACTCTGAAAAATAAGCGACCGGTTCTCCTCTCCAGATGCTGAGCGTTGGGGTGACGCGGTTGTAGTGGTGTGTGTTTTTTGTAGTCTGTTTTTTTGCACTTGATCTTGGTCAAATACGTTCCTCGTTCACAGCCTCCCTTACGTTCTTTGTGTGTGCGTGTGTGTTTGTTTTCTGGCACACCTCTCTGACGCACCGTTCGTACGCTTATCTAGGTGTGATTTCTTTAGAAGCATGTCTCTTAAAAAAAAAAGTCGTGTGCGTTGGTTAGTGGGTAGGGCTGAAAGTGCGTCGTTTGTGCTCGTCAGCACTGTTTTCAGCGATTGTGGCGCTCAGGGAAGCATGGGTGGTGTGCTCTGAACGTACACAACTCATCGCAGTCAACGACGCTGCTCTGCAGAACGCCTGAGCGGATTTGATCGTGTTATTATTATTATTTTGGTTGCTGCTTTTCCCTCCCGGCCTATTAGGTCTCCGCCTTCACTCTTTGCCTCACACATGTGATTGTTGATTTCTGTGTTGCTGGCTCATATTTCAGCGTTACATTCGACTGTGTTGTGCTCGGTTTTTTTTTTCGGTCTCTGTAAGTCTATGTATGTATATGTGTCTTGCGGGGGGGGGGGAAAGTGATGTGGAGAACCTTGTGTGGGGAATGGAACCGTTTACAGAGCAGGAAAATCAAAGGCATGCTTTTCGGTGACAACGCCTCCTTCTTCTCCCGCCTTTCCTTTCACAGACATCGTCCAATAGGACAGGAGAAAACACAAATGGATGAGTTCATGCTAAGACAGGAAGGAGTAAAGCTACGTCTCTCTGCGGCTCATCCGTTCGGGGGCGTTGATGGAGCGCTTGTGCGTCACTGTTTGCGCCTCTCCATCACGGCAGCAATCATGCCGTTTATTTATTCGTTTCCGCTTCCTTTTTTTTTCTACAGCATGCCTGTACGTGTTTGTTTTGCTGTTCCTTTTTGCAACAACGCGCCTCTGCAACTATAAAGACATAACACTGTTGTGCAGGATGTCAAGTGGCATTATCTCTCTCTCTCTCTTTCTCGGCCTTCAAATGAAGGGAAACATACGATGTGCTCCCTTTCGCTGCTTATTTTTCTTGCTGAAAGAATATACACATGTTGCTCCCTTTTTTGTTGTTTGTATTGTGTTTTTGTATTGTTAATAATGCGATTTGGCGGGTGTGTTGGGCATGTATGCGTGTGCAGGCGAGGTTGTGTGTGTATGTGCATGTGCGTGAGTGCGTGCTGACGCCCTCAATGCGTTCACGACGTCGACTTTGTTTGCGTTTCTCCCCCCCCTTCCCTCATCATTGCAACGTTTTGATTCAGATCCTTGTCCATCCACCCTTAACGACGTGTGCGAACGTATTCACGGGGTGCGTATGGTGCGTACTCAACGCGTGTGTAGGTGCGTGCGTCTCTTTCGGAGTGTGTACGTACGCTGTGTAAGTGGACGTTGTATTTCTTCCAGAAACGCCGAAACCGACAGAAACAACAACACAAAAGGACACACGGCAGAAAACGCCTATCGTACCGACGCATGCTTTTTCCCCTCCCGCACACGCACACGCGATTAATAAATATACGTGGCATTGAGGAAACGCAAAAGACAAGCCAGAAGACGAGTGAGGGATGGTTCAAAGCCTTCACAACACGGGCGCGTTACTGCTGAGCCTTGAGAGGCTTTGCGACACTGCTTTTCCTTGTTGATCAGTGTCTTGTACGCGCCAACGGCACACTGAGACGAGGCTAGGGAGAGCACGGAGTACCGTGATAGCAACCGTTTTACCGGTTACTCGCATGTGCTGTACTCACTGCCCATGATTGGTTATGGATCTTCCTTTGTGCCCTCCTCTTTCTGGACACCTGCGTCGGCGCGCTGCATATCAAGCCTTTTTCCGCCCCCTCCCGCCTCCTTCCCAAATTTGAGCCTTATGTGCTCTGCAGCCATGGGCACTACTCTTCACATGATTGCTCTTCATACGCCCTCGTCTCCCTCAGCGGCGGAGTCATTGTGACAGGCATTTCGTTTTCTTGCTGAATTTCTTACTGGTGAGGCAAAGTAACGCAGTTTTGTCACGCGCGCGCTGTTATTATTATTATCATTTGCTTTTCGTACGTGTGTGTGTGTGTGTGTGTGTCCACTGACACATGACGCCATACGACTCTCTCTCTCTCACGCACACACATCTTCGCTGACTTTTTTGTTTGAAATCTCCTGCGGAAGCTCAAAGGCGAGTCTTCGCCAAAAGCAGCGGCAGTTGCTCTGTGCTGTTGGATGAGCTGCCTTGGCCCGGGGGCTCTTCAAGAACACACGCTGATTTGCGATCTTTACGTTCAACGCGTGGTGGTCGCCGCCGTACGGCGTCACGCACTGCGCATTGCTCTTTGCCGTTGCCGGTGTGCTGCGCCAACGCGACGACCTGTGGACCTTCGGCATAGGTGAGCGGCGGCAGCTCAATAACTCAACGAAGCACAGACACCGACGCGTCCACCAATACATCTATGATCATTGCCACATGGGCACAAAGGATAAAGAAGTCATGTATGATCCGGGGTACGACAAGGAGTACTACGGCGAGGACGAGGATGAATATGCCTATGAGGAGCAAGAGGCAGCAGCGACGGTGGTGCCGTCTGCCAGCGTAGCGGCAGAGCAGAAATATGTGCAGTGCGAAGAGCGCACAATGGACGTGTCGGAGGTGCTGGCGATGCAAAGCGCCGTGGTACGAGAGGTAGTCAATCTGACCTGTCTGTCGACAAGTGCGGCCACGCTACTACTGCGCCGTTATCGCTGGTCGCGAGACGTCGCAGTGGAACGCTACTTTGAGAATTCTACTGCTGTACTAAGCGACCTCGGAATCACGGAGGAGGCGTCCTTGCATGAGGCGACGCTTCTCCACGGTGAAGCTGGCGGTCCCATCGTGTGTGGGATCTGCACGATGGAATATAATCCGCAGCAGGTGGCCTGTCTCTCGACGTGCCAGCATTATTTCTGCGTCGAGTGCTGGCGGGACCATATCAAGTCCCGCATACTCGAGAACCTTATCGGCACCCAATGCCCGGATCAAGGCTGTTGTCAAGTCGTTGGGTTATCCGTCATGTGCGAACTCTTCTCCAAGTGCGACGACGAAGCACAAAATGAGGCGAGCAAAAACATTCTGGAGCAGATACACCGCAAATACCTGACGAGTTTTGTAGAAACTTGCCCCACGCTGCATTGGTGCCCGAACCCGCAAGGCTGCGCCGCCGTGATTTACGCCCCCGTTCCACCCCTGCAGGGACAGGGGGTGCGGTGTCTCCTGTGCAACAGGTCATACTGCTTGCGGTGCAGCTATGAGCCGCATCGACCAGCCACGTGCGAGAACATACGGCAGTGGAAGAGCTACTGCTCTAAAGAAGGGGCGAACCTCGCCTATATTCTCAGTCGCACAAAGCAGTGCCCGGAGTGCAAGAAGACGATTGAAAAGAGTGGTGGTTGCAACCATATGACGTGCAAGTGCGGGCATGAGTTCTGCTGGGTGTGCCTAGGCCCCTGGAAGCAGCATAGCGGAGACTACTACTCGTGCCGCAACGTGGAACGCCATGGGTCTGCGGCCTCCGAAGAGGCCGTGGGCGCTTCCAGAAGGTTCACGTATCACTACGAACGGTACACACTTCACCTCGACAGCGCCGAGCGCGATGAGAAACTGCTCCGAACGATGGTGCACAACCCGACCATGCGAGAGCGACTGATCAAGGCTCAGAGGCGGATCGATGAGAATCGGGCCCCGGGAGTGGCAAGCGGAGCCTTGAAGCAGGAGGACATGCCCTTGGTGGACCTCACATGCGCCACATTGGAGGCCGTTTCGCGCGTCACCGACACACTGTTCACCGCGCGTGATATTCTCGCCCATTCGTACGTGGCGATGTTCTATCTTCCCGAGAACGTCAGCGAAGGGCAGCTGATGGCGCATCGCGTGGGGAAGCTGGAGGAAGCTACGGAGGCCATGTCTGGCTCGCTCATAAAATTGTTCACCACTACCAGGTCACAGTTGGGTACCTTTTTCGACGCGGCTGATGTGTTGGTGGCATGGATGAAGGCGCTGTGCGATGTCTAGCATGTTCCTACCAGCCAGTGTTGTTGGCAAGGGTGCAGGAAAAGGACAGGGGGCTGTGGAGGGGGACGGGTGAGCAGAGCGTTGTCTTTTCTCGGGTCACCCATGGTTCTCATCTTGTTTTGCCGGACCTTGTGATACCAATGCTGAGGTAGCCGTCTCTGCTGCCTGCGCTCATTCGCTTGCGGCCGCTGCACCCCTTGCGGTGAGCGGCCATTTTGCACCGAGTTGATGATGTCGGCAGAGCCCCTTCACTCCATGCATACACACACACACACACACACACACACGACTCGCTTTCTCACTTGCCGCCACTGGAGTGGTCTTCGGAAAGACTCTGGCAGAGGATGCGTTACACGCTTCATTCCCATGTACAGCCCGCTCTTTCTCCGCATTGCTTGTGATGCCCTCTTCCGCGTTGTTGTTGTTTCTCTCCTCCCTCGCTGAGCGTCGCTGCCTTTGTGTACATTTTATTTCACGCCTGCTCAAGCAGTCGTCCCTCTTCCTCCCTCTCCGGGATAACCTCATCAACTCACCCTCTTCGTTGTGTATCACCACACACACGCGCACACAACGCCTCACCGTGCGCGCTGTAATGGCGCGGCAAACGCGAGTACATGGCCCACGCTCGCTCTAGTCGTGAAGTCTGTCCTGGCAGACGATAATCGTGAAACACATCTCCTGCTGTGGCGCCACATGGAGATGGAGCGTGCAACCCACGGCAGTGGATGGGAAGGCGCAGAAGCAAGCTGAAACGGACGAAAGGGATCATGAGTAGAGAAGGGTGGGGAGCGTGGCGCGGCGGAGAGCAAAGAGCTTCAACGTGTTTCCCTCTCACGGAAAGTCAACCGAGTACTTGCGCGCTTCTGCCGCAAAAGATCATGACTGTTTTGTGAAGGCCTAGTTTCCCCCCTTTTCTCGATCACGTATCGCGCCGTCTTCCGTTCACATCCTATTTCATCTTGGACGAGGTTTCTGAAGCATGAAAACCGCCCGGAGGGGAAGGGGCGATTTTTCCGCGTGCGCCCGTTGATCTCACCTGGCGTACACTCGACTGGTTCTTCCCTGCGCATTGTTTCTGGTCATGCTTCCGGATCTCTTCCCTAACGAGAACGAGGGCAGCTCCGCGCGTCGTATCCTCAGGGTCCAGTGGTGCCCTGTCTCTGCGGAGGAGAAGTCGAGCCGCCTCCCTCGCCCCCTATATATCCGCTGCCGGTCCCAAGCCACGTCTGGTGCTGACAGGGCCCAAGTGCCGACGACGTAGGGAGGCCGGAGCGATGTATTGCTGCTGGTGCTGTCGGCGGCCAGGTGATGGACAGTGCTTTGCTGGAGCGAGCGGCGACCGTACACACGCTTGCGCCATCCACATGATGGGCAGTGTGTCAGCCTGGCTCGAACGCAACCTATCACCCGACCCCCTCGCATTGGCCCAGTGGTGTGTGTATGTGTGTGTGTGTGGAGGGGCGGAGGGGCGGGAGGCCTGACGCGCGTGAGGTGGGTGGCGTTTGAGGCCGGGGCCGTGCTCGCACATGACTGCGTCGCCGCCTTGCTGTGCTTTGCGTGTGTCTAGCGCTGCTTTGGACCAGGCGCATGGGGCCCGTGGCCGGGTCGTGGGGTAGAATGGCGTTGAGTCTCATGCCCTCTTACAGGAAATGAACACGGTGAGACAGACACAAAGAAAACTTGTGTCTTGCGTGTAGCTACACAGACTCGTGAGCTGGATCTGTGTACCGCCGTGAGATTCACACGGTGCTCGTGTGTCTTCTGCGCAACATTTTGAACGTTTTTTATCTGCTGCATGACCTTTTTGTTAATTTGTTAAGGCGTACCCTTTCTCCAACTCGTTTCCCTCACACACGCACTCAGCAGCGTATACATGGGCTTGCAGATGCCATTTTGATTGCGTACATTAGTTTGTCCAAGCGCGCGGATCGACCTTTGGCGATAGAGAGAGAGAGCGACCGGGGCCCGCTTTAGAACACATTTCGAAGTCCTTGTGTTGTTGTTCAGAGGAAACACAGAAATGGCCGATGAAAAATGAAAAAGGCGACAGGGTCGTCGTATGGCACGAGTCCTCTCACGAGAGCACATGAGAGAGGAAACGGGCAACAAAAACAAAGACATCGAACGTCGACTGCGCCCATGATGCGTCTGCGCGCCCACACACGCATACGCGTACAACAAAATATGCATCCGCGATATGCGACATGATGACTGAACCTCTCAATGGAGAGAGAAGGACCCTGTGGGCCCAAGTAAACGGGCGAGGCTGCTCACTGCACGTCCGCTCTCGCTTCCACTGTGCCTCTCTCTCTCTCTCTCCCGGCTGCTATGTCCCGCTCTCTGTTTGGAATTGTATACCCGCGCGCGTTTTGTTTTTGTTGTGTTTCGCCCGCGTCTGCGCTTGCTGGTGATACCCTCAACCGGTTGCCGTAGGCAGGCTGAAAGATGCGTATTCGACGCGCTAATGCGGGTCTTTGTCCTTGTAGCGGTTCGCAGCGGTGACGGCGGCGTAGCCACGTACCCACCCTCTGTGTGGCACCTTCAGCAGTGCGTTCGCGCGCGTAGTGCTTCTTGCTGTCACGCCACCTCTGGCGGATATCTGTGGACACGAGACGCGCTGTTTCGTGCACTTCGTCGAACGCATGTAGACGGAGCCCCCGCAAGTGTCCTGGAGAATGCAGGTGCATCACAACGAGCAAAGGCTGCCGCGCCGCCGTGCTTCTACTTCTTCTCGGCGCTCCTTGACGTGGGAAACAACGAGGAGGATGTCGACCTCGTCGCACTGCTGCTCATGGAACTGTGCGTTGCGTGGCCAAATGCCATCGCAGCTCACATGGAGGTGTGCCGTGTTTGCCGTGGCGAGCTGTCTCCTGCGCACGCATCGTCACCGCTTGCGGCGACCCTCGGCGAGGGCGAAACCGACGAGCCCTCGTGGCAACTCGAACACTTCACGCGGGAGGAGGCACTGCTGGTGCTGCTATCGGACGAGATCGAGGCGACAGCCGCGACGCAAGACGACTTTCTCACGCGGTGGGGGGTCCACAATGCGTGGGACCACCACAGAGCGCTGCAGGGTCGCAGTTGGTGGGTGAGCGGGGGGATTGTGGCCGTACTCCCTTCCGAGGCTGCGACCAGGCTTGTGGAACCCTTTCTGATGCTGGAGCTGTCGCGGATGGAGAATGGGTGCCCCCAGCTGTCCCGCCATCCCGCGAGTTGCCGTGACTCGAGCCAAACACTTGAGGAGGCGTTGACGCACGCTATTCTGGAGAGGGAACTCTCACATAGCGTGAGGGCGTACCTCCGCAACGAGGTTGAAGGGCGAATAGAGTCCCGCCGTTTGCATCGGATGACTACGGTGGTGCCACCCGCGATGGCGCTGTTTCTCAGGGGTGCGCCGTCCTCTGTGTTGCACGAATGTCTTCTCTACCACACCGTCGACTGTCCCCTCTTCCCGGTGGAGGGCGGCGGCTGCGACGCGGCCCAGAGCTCTACAGATCGCGCCACCGGTCTAGTGGCCCCAGCGGCTAGTCCCACTGCGTTCCTGCGGCCAGTGAAGTCAGGTCTATCGTCGACAGACCTGCTGGAGCGGCAGCGTCTTGTCGCTCGTGACGAGACGTCGCGTCTGACAGAGCTGTTTTGCGAGTATGACCTGCTGCTTTCCGGAGACGGGTATGTGCGAGTCCCGCTTGCGCCCGTTTCCCGCTACGTTTTTACGCAGCTGCTGTGTCAGTCGGAGCTTCCGTCCGCGCTAATGCTCGCGCTTATGCGGCGGCATTCAGACGTCACACGCCGTGCAGGCGACATGGGCCATCGCATCGACCCGGCCGCTGTGTCGAGCAGACTTCCCCCACCCACCGAGGAGGAGGTAGTGCTGGGGATAAAGGTGACCTGGGCAGTGACGCGCTGGACGGCCGCGCTACAAAGAGGCGCTGCGGCGGCGCCACCTGTAGGCCTACCGATGTGGAATGAAGAGCAAAGTCTGCGGAAAGATAAACTGTGCGGATGGATTCGCGAGCGCATGCGAAAAGCCAAGCGTGAGGCTGCCGAGCTGTACTCTCTTGAAGATGCTGCGGATACACGTGCCACAGGTAGAGAGGAGGATGGCGTCGCTTCCACGGTGTCCGCGCTCCCGGTCGCGAGCGGTGACACGGCCGATCCCCTGCGGCGTTGCCGAGGTGCCGCATTGGAGCAGCTGGAGCGGAGACTCTTCGCGCCGTTTCCATCATCCTACCGTGGCTCGTCGACTGAGTGGCTTGGACAAGCTCTCCGTGACGTCGCAAGAGAGCAAAGGCACGCAGCATCGAACATGGCACAGCGCGACGATGTGCGCGCATCCTATGCGGGGCCCGCCCCAGCGGCACGCAGAGCTGCTTCACCCAACGTGCTCGACAACTCGTCGAGTGCAAGTGACTCAGACGGGACGTCAGACGACGGCTCAGAGGGCGCAGGAGGCGTGGGCACCCCCACAAGGCAGGAGACGGAGAGCCTACTTGCACAGCTAACAGAGCTGGAGGTGGTGCTTCAAAACGAACTGGCAAGCCGGACGGCGATCCCTCTCGCATGCGGAGGCGACAGTCGGACAACTGACTCGCGCCTCGGCGTCGGTGATGCTGTCACCGGAGACCAAGAGATGGATGTGACGTCATGGCTTACCGCTGCAGACATGCAGCAGGTAACCCGGAACGAGCTTTTCCTGCATCACGTGCAGCTCCTAGAATCTGAGATGGAGCAGGACCAGTAGAGATGTTGACCGTCTGCCTTACCGTGAAAGACCGACTGCACACGGAGTGTAGTGTCGCCGCCCCCCCCCCTTGCACTTGGTGATGCCGTTGGATGTGTCTTTCCTCTTTTTTTCTCGGTCTGCTGAGATGAGCACGCATAAGCCTACACAATGACCAGGTAAAGGAACAGCACGGTAAGTTTTGGCGCCTGGCAATGCTGTCTTCCGGAGCCGCGCCTTTGGTACGTGTAGCGCGTGTCGCAAGCAGCAGCGTTGACTCTGCCTTTGTTCATCTACTTGGCTTGGTGCTCTGTGCGTAGATCGCCTCGGTTCTCTCCAACGGTGCACGTGGGACCCCCTCTCCCCTCCTACAACTTGGCCTATCGCTCGTGATGGTTGCTTTCTCGTTCACTGTTTTCTCCCTGGCTCTTAAGGGGCGGGTCGAAGCGCTACCTGTTGCCAGGCGCATCTCCATTCACTAGCGCACATACCTCGCGACAGCAGAGAATAAGACGCGTGCACATATACAGCGGCAAGCACGCTTGTCGTGACATAATCAGCGGTGACCGAGTGTCAGCTCCATGCGCACGCAAGCCTTTTGTTATTCGGTCTTTTTTTGAAGGAGGTCGTCTGTCGCAGCCGCGCGGTGCACCGGCGCGAGCCGCGTCTTGGCGGTTTCCTTTGTTGGAACGCTCCTTTCCGCGGGTTCGAGATGGCACACACACACACACACGCACACACACATGTTTGTTGTCCATTTGCCCTTCTGCGAAGTCTGAGCGGTATTGTGGAAGGCGATGTGGTCCGCGAACGTGAATGTAGATGGGGTGTTACCGAGAAGCCTCTGCATCACGCACGACGCTTTGTGGTGGGTATCTGCGAGTGGCGTGCTGTACACTTGGCGGACAGGTGAAGGCGACGGTGAGCCGACCGACCCGGTAGCCGTGGCGCAGTTGGACCGCCACGTGGAGTGCATGGTCGTTTCTTCAGATGCGTCGCTGATTGCAGTGGTGTCGTCAACCTTCATGGCACTCCTTGAGATCGAGCACACGCCGAGCCCGACATTTTTGCGGATGGGCGACGCCGACGCACTTGGCGATGCGAGTCGCGATGAGGTCGTCATTACGGCGGAGGAGATGAGGCGCATCGCTTGCACGGTTGGCGATGTGCGTGGTGTGGTATTCAACAGTGACGCCTCTATAGCGGCGGTGTGCACGGATTCGGCTCTCCTGCTGTTGAGTAACATTTTCGGTGACGCCTCGAATGACGATGAGGACGGCGCTGAACCACACCTGGCAAGCTTCGACTGCACCCATCTCGGCGCGTCAACGCAAGGGTGTTCCGTCACCTGCTTCACTGGAGCACGACAGCTGCTCGTTGTAGACGATGTCAACCATCTCGTACTCCTTCGATGCGTGAATAGAGAAGAGTCGAGCGATGTAAGCGAGGACGCCCACATGCGCGTCGCGTGCCCACCAAATGCGTCGCCGATGGCAGTGAAACTGCAGCTGATGGTGGACGGACACATATGCGCCCGCACCGCTCGCGTCACCTCTCTCGCCTGTAGCCACAGCGGCGTCTACGGGGAAAGCTTAGTGGTGCTAGGGCTCTCCAATGGCACCGTGCAACTCTTGAACGGACACCAACTGCAAGCACTGCGCACCTGGAATGTGCGGGACGCCATCACCGCCGCCTTCATTCGCTCCTCGGACGAAGCGGCGCTCGCCAGCTTGCGTCGTCGCAGTGGGCTGTCGCAGGCTGCAATGCGGGATCGCCTCGGGATTCCAGATGCGGCGGCATCTACTGCAGCGCCGCCGGTGGTGACTATCTTTGACGTCTGTGTCGGTGCTCATCTTATCACGGTGTGCACATCGCACGGCGTCGTCTACTACAGCAGATTCACGTTTCAGCTGGAAAGCGCGTACACGCAGCTCTTGACAACGCCGCTTGTGCAGGCAGGAGCGGCGGCTGCCGCAGGGACGTCTGCGCTCGGCGACGTCGCAATGCGGGGTGGGTCGAATGGCCGTTGGGCGTACATCAACGTGTTTGACGGCGTCCTCTACTTCTCTCGGCGGGACGTCGACACGCAGCACACACTGAAGGTGCGCTCGGCGGAGGGGAAAGCGGCTAGCAACGACATTGTACACGCACGTACCCCACTGCCAGCCACATGGTTAGACAACGTGGCCAGTGCAAGGCTTGCTCAGCGACCCTTCCTGTCGTCAGATGCGCGGCGGCGGCAGCCGACGAAAGGGAGCGGTTACACTGATGCCCCTTGGTCTGTGCAGCAGGAGCGCAAGCGAAAGGCACGGGCAGCCGCGGCCCGCGACCGCAAGGCACAGGCATTCGGGGCAGTGTCAGCCTCGGCAGTAGCGTCTACAAACGAGCTTCGCTTCCAGTACGACTTCGCCTCCATCTTCGGGGTCGGACGTGCAACACTGACACGCATGGAGGCCTCCAGCTCCGCCTTGCGTGGCCTTCACACGCGTGCTGTCGTGGCGACCGCGTTTGCCACCGCCGGCGATGCCCTCATCACCGCCGGTGCTGACAGTCGAATAAGGCAACTGCACTTCCCCATCGCGCGCACAAGGGGGACGGACGGAGTCGCTGGACGCATCTTGGCTGGTCACGCTGCGGCTGTCACCGCAATCGATGCAAACCTGTCGCGTCAGCATCCTCTCATCCTCTCTGCCGGTGCGGAAGGCTGCCTCCGGCTCTGGTCACCCGGAGCACGGGACACACCACTAGCGGAGTGCACCGTGGGCTGCAGCGGCGCCAAGTTGGCGCGCCCAGCGCCGGGGAAACCGATTGTGGCAGCGCAGTTCTTCTACCTTGACAAGCTATTGCTCTCATGCGCGGCAGATGCACTCGAGCTTCGCCGTAATGTTGGCGGCATCTGCTCTTCGCTGGCGACAGCAGCGCCGTCGAGCACCTCCGAAGCGGATAAAGTTCTCTCACAAGCCCCTCTGTACAGGTTCTCTGTCGGCACTGGTCACTCCATAACCTCAGCTACAGCAGTGAACCACTTCGCCAGCAACCTTATCTTCCTGGCCACCTCGGAAAAGGAGGTGCAGGTGCTGGATGTGGCGGCGAACACGGTGCTCTGGCGCGAGGGGACAACGCACACGCGCGGTATCTACCGCGTCGCCACAGGCCGCACGAGCCGCTACGCCGCAGCCGATGTAGACAGTGGTGCCGCGCATCTCTTCATGTCGGCGTCGCTCGACAGCACTGCGGCGCTTTGGGATGTGCGCATAGCGAAGCCGGTGCAGCTCTTCACGCAGCACTCGAACACAGGCATTCCATCGCTGGCGCTCGAGGTTGCTCCTGGGATCGGCGTGGTGGCAGTAGCGAGCCAGGATAATGCGGTTTACATGTACGACCTTCGTGGCGGTTGCGGTGGCGTCGCTCTCGACGTGTTGCGTGGGTTCGACTCGTACGTCACTTCTCTTGCCTGGCACCCTCTCCGCCCATTCTTGGTGGCAGGGCTGGCCAGCGGAGACGTGCACGTTCTCCAACACGCCACGTAGACGCATGATGAGAAGATGAAAATGCACGCAGTCTCTGCGGATGTGGTACGTGCCTACCGTTGCCCCTCACAGCGTGTGGTGGACGGTGAGGCCACGGCGGATGATGTTTCTCTCTTTGTTTTTTTTTTGTGTGCGCTGTTCCCTGTTGCTGCTCTGATCGGTGGTACCGTGAGGGACGCCATCCCTCATTCACATCGGCAGACGCTGCCTGAAGCAGCGCTTGAGGAAAATGTACATCGCATACCCGCAAAAAAAAAGAAAAAAACATTATCTGGGTAAAAAGACGACGCATCCAAAGAGAACGGGACAGCGAACGCAAAGCAGCAGCACCGCCGCTGCTTCGAATTCTCGACTTTGGAGACGCGATGAACGGTGAAGTTTCACAGTTCATGGGCGAAGACATGCAAGCTTGGCTCGGCCGCAATGCTGTGGAAGGGAAACGAGAAGCTAGCACCTCCCTTCCCATTCCTGTCCACGGCCCTCACTGTCTGGCCACCCTCTCGAACCGTCCGCTCTATCTTTCGCTCTCGATGCCCGCCATCAGCTCACTGTATATAAACTTTCCGTTAGTGCTGAGGCATACGCGCACACTACATCTCTCTCTCTCTTTCTGCCAGCCCCGTGTTTGTATGTCAGGCAATCTTTCTCCGCCGCGTTCCCATCATCATTCTCTATACTTGTTTTTCTCGAAAACATCTTCTCTACGCCCGTGTGGGGACGAGGCCCGCGTGTGGGTTATTTCTTGTGAACGGACCGACGCCTGAGCACAAACCCGCACACAGTCTTTCCGATACGCACCTGTATCATTCTTTCAAAGCCCTTTGTAGCTCTGCTTGTGATTCTGCTGGTCGTGCACCTTCTCCATTGATTTTCTGTCTCTCTTCGCTTCTTCCTCCTAAGGCTGCTAGGTTGTCCTTGTCGCCGCTTCCGTCGCGTCGGTCATTCATGCATTGACCGGCTCGTCTCTCTCTCTCTCTCTCTCTATTAGATGCATCGTCAGAGACACGGCAGCACGGCTGAGGTCATCGTCTGTCGTCGTTTCTCCGGTCGAGTTGTGTCCGTACTTTCGGTCGTGCCAATTGGTGGGTGCACTAGCGCTATCCCGTCGCATACGCATTGTGTCATTTGTAAGCAGCACGTCAAGCACCGCTCGCGAACGCAGCGATGCCACGTGACGCGCCTGCCCCATCGTCGGTGCTGCGTCGGCGCACAGCGGGATCCGCCTTAGGAGGTGACACACGGACACAAGAGCGCAGGCGACCGAAGCCGATGCGAAAGGCATTGCGGCATTTTCCTCTCGCAACAGGGGCACGCAGAAAGCCCTTGCTTCCGCCAGCCGCGTCGCTGCGCACGCGCTTCACGCGTGTGCAAGAAGCCTCCGCCGCGCTTGGTCATGTCCTTGGTTACCTAATGCGGCAAGTGCTCTCGCTTTCTGTTCTCTTAGACCTCGCGCAGGGCGTACTCGGCCGTCTGTTTGCTCTCCTACGATGGCTAAACGACTACCCCGCTCGTGTGCAGTTCCGTCGCACGACGCAGCGCTTCCTGTCCGTCATGAATACGACTGAAAGCTACAAAACCTTTGTCGAAGCCGCGGCGAGTCTGGACCACTACTGCGGTGTGGCGAAGTGGGCGCAGGACGCCCCTCCACTGGATCGCTGCAACGCAGTCGGCCTTCTTGTAGACGCCACCGCGGCGCAGCACCTCGTCCGGACGAACAACTTGTACGCCATGGAGACGTTCCTGTGCTCGCTGCTGAAGCGCAACGCGCACGGTCTCATGGACGCATCGATCTACCGCTACTACAACAGCGCTCCGCACTGCCTCGAGGACTACACGGACAGCATCGAGTGCCTTATCACGGCCTACGCCGCCGGGACGTGGCATGGCGAATCTGCGGGGAGCGACAGCAGCAGCGCTGCAGCGGACCGCACCTTGCCTCCGGTATCGCCCGCGCCCGTTTTGCGAGATTTGCGTCCCTGCTGGGTGCGATTGGAGGCGAGCGCCGGCGCTGAGGTGCGTCCGCCGTTGCTTGCCGGTACATCTCCGTCGGTGTCGTCGGCGACGCACTCGTTGCCGTCTGCGGCGCTGCCGGCGGTAGATGTGACGGCCAAGATTCAGCAGGTCTGGCAAGCGCAGTTGCGGAAGACAATTCCCACGATTCAAGCGCCATGGGCGACTGCCACTGCAGCACTGAGCCGGCAGCACAGCACACCCGCGTCTGGGCACTGTCTTGTCAGCAGCGCCGCTTCCGCGGCAATGCCACTCACAGACACAAGCACTGGAACGATGCCCACCTGCGCCTCTACGATGGCGGGGGACAAGAGCATCTTGTTCGCGGGGGATGACGCTGCGCTGGTCCCCGCGCCGGTATCACCCGCCTTCGCGAATCCACAGACGAACAATGACGCAAAGGCCGCAGGGGATTTTTCAAGTGTGTCGCTGCTGTTGTCGCCTCTCTTGCGCACTGAAGACACGACTGCGGGGAACGCAACTGCCTCGCTGTCGTTCGGGGCGCACATATCGGTGGCGTCGCCGCTCTCGGCCAACCCTATGGCCGCAGCGCGTCCTTCGCCGGAGGTGGCCCTGGCTCGTCAACTTCGCAGCTCCTGTGCGTCGCTGTGCCGCTTCCTGGACGGCTGTGCATCGCCGTCCGCATCGCCGCAGCAGTACCACGCACATCAGCGGCGCTGCTCTGCGTACCACCCAGCGGTAGCCACAGTAGGGCATCGTCTCAAGGTGCTGCAAAAGGTGCTGCACTCCTATGGTCGAACGGCGCTCGTGCTCAGCGGCGGCTCCTCTATGGGCACCTACCACGCCGGCGTGGCGCGCGCGCTGCACGAGGCGGGTGTGTTGCCTGACATTCTCTGCGGCTCCTCGGCCGGCTCCATCATCGCCGCGATGATCTGCACCAAGTCGCCAGACGAGCTTCACGCGTTTATGCAGTCACACGTCCTTTCGACCGAGGCGATGCACATGTCCCCGTTCGGCGAAGACAGTGACCTTCCTGGCAAGCTGAAGCGCTTCTTCAAGACGGGCTTCTTGATGGATGTGCGGTCACTCATGGGTTGCATGCGGGGTCAATGTGGAGACATGACGTTTCTGGAGGCGTACCAGCTCAGTGGAAAGGTTCTGAATGTGTCCGTGACACGTAGCCAGCAGGAGGGCATGCCGTCGGATCGGCATGTGCTGCTCAACTACGTGACGGCTCCGGATGTTGTGATTTGGAGTGCAGTGAGTGCCAGCTGCGCCTTACCGGGACTCTTCACAGCCGTTCAGCTGATCGAGAAGTCCTCCCTTGGCGGTGGCACATTTGCGCCGTACCTGCCCGGAGAGCTGTGGTGCGACGGCAGTATAGCTCAGGATATCCCACGACGACTGCTAATTCAGCTCTTCGGTGTCAACTACCTCATTGTGAGTCAGGTGAACCCGTACGTGATTCCGTTTCTACGCCCCCCCGATTCGCACCACATCACCGCCACAAGCGGCTCGTGGCTAGCACGGCTGTGGTTTGCATGGGTGGACGTGTGCGGATGGGTGTTGACCGTCTTGTTCAGCGTGCACCTCCTTCCACGTTTCGGCCGCTTTGAAATGCTCTTTATGCTGTTTGCGCAGTTCTACAGCGGCGACTTGACCATCCAGCCAATCGACTCCGTCATGAAGGCGGTGCCGGACTACCTGAACTTGGTCAACAATCCGTCGGCTGACTACATCAGTTACGTGGCGTCGCGTGCGCAGAGCCGCACGTGGCCACTGGTGACAAGGATTCGCCTTGCGACGTGTATTGAGCGCTGCCTTCAGCGTGAGATACGTGTCTTAGAGGCGATGGAGTTCAGGGAGCAAACGACGTAAGCGTGCGAAAAGCGGGAGGAGCATTGCTATGGGTAGGCGAGGCTGACAGTTTGACCGAGATGTTTCTGTAATTGGCTTTGTTGTTTATCCGTGGTGGGGCACTCGATCGCCCGACGTCATTGGAGGGTTGCTTGTGTGTTGTTGTTGTCTTGGGTTTGTTTCTTCTCCCCACCACCACCACCACCACCACCACCACCATCACCACCAAACAAAAAAAAACGCAGATACGAACCCTATCGATCCCCTTGTGCTTTGGACGCACAGCGTGGACGCTGTACACCGACAGTGACGCTTCTCATCTCACCGCGAGAAAAAAACTCTGCAGAAAACGGGACGGCGCAGACAGGTGCTGTTGCACCCTTTGCCAGTCTACATGTCAGGAGTGGTATGCGAATGGCGCAGTGTACGCTGCCACACGTCCTAGTCAATACCCGAGCCACGAATACGCGCCGGGATGGTGTGTGCCTTTTCGCTCTACCACTTGACTCTCTGGCATGCACTTTGGCCATCGGCTCTACCACCCCCACCCCTTACCCATCTATGCCCACATACGCATAGACCAGAACACGCCAAAGGAGATGACGCGAGACGGCACTAATTGAGCAGCAGCTGTTTTCCATCTCGCCTGTTGACGTCTTGTCGACGCTGATCGCTCGCCACTCGGCTAAACCACATATATATATATATATACAATGTAATATATATGTATATCGCGACTTCATTCACAGCACACGAACAGCGACTCAGAAGAACCGTTTCTTTGTTTGTTGCTCTCTTAGAATTCAAACTGAGGTTGCGGTGAAGCATCCACAGACCTCTTCACCTAGCACGAGAGGAAATACACCCCTCCCCCCCCACACACACACACCACCACCACCCTTTTCTTCTCCTCCTTCAGTTATCGAACAGCGTCCGACTTCTCTCTGTCTCTGTCTCTGTCTCTCTCTCGCTGTTTTGTTTCGGCGTTGGTGGCTGTATCAGACCTCCTCTCCTTCTTTCTTCGAGTTTAGAGTTATCATAGATTCACGCTCCTCAATTTCGCGCGTTCTCTTTTCGCTTTGGCGTTTCCTTGAGTTATCTGCCTGCCTCAAGGAGTACTGACAGGCACACGTTCTCGTACGTACTCCTTAGACCTTTGTCTTTTTGTTTTTCTGTGGCTCACCGTGCTCGCGTCCCTGAAGGTACGGCGGCAGCTTTTTCGCAAAGATATTCCGAACAACTTGGCTAATTTGCGGTGCACAACGCATTTTATTGTGACGAGCATCCTCGGCCTTCGTGCTGATGTGGTAAGGCTGTTCTCGAGCTTCGATCTCGTTCTTTGTGTGCGTGTGTGTTGCCGCTCTCCACTGTAGGCAGACTCTTTGTGCTTGGGCTCTCTTTCTCTCTCTCTCTCTCTCTGTGTGTCTGCTTCTGCGCGTGGTCCTTCCTCTTAAAGAGTTGCCATCAGTGTTCAAGTCCCTCTTTGGTGTTGGTGTTTTGTGCTTCGCCCTCGTTGATTGACGCTTCCCGGCGTACCCCCAGACATCAAGCGAAGCGTCACCACTCGCGGACCCTCGAGAAATGGAGGAATACACTATTAAGCGGAAGATTGGCGATGGCGCCCAAGGTGTCGTGTACGAGGTGGAGCACCGCACCTCGAAGACGAGCTATGCGATGAAGGTGATCTGCTGCACCGACCAGGAGCAGGTAAACATGGCACTAAAGGAGATCAAGGTGCTGCTGCAGCTGCGCCACCCCAGCATTGTCTCTTACGTCGACTTCTTCCTGGTCTTCAACAGTGTCAAGCTCCGCCGTGAGTTCGCCGCACAGAGCGAAGGCGCGTGTGGCAGCGGAGGATGTGGTAACGGGCAGCAGCGAGAGCAAGACAGCCTCTTCCTTTGCAGCCTGTCGAACAGCGAGCTCGACCACGGCTGCGCCGCCGACAGTGGATGGAAACCGGCGGCTGCAGAAGCCTCGTCGAACGCCCCGACAGGAAAGCCGCAGAGCGGCGCCACCCGCGTTGTTCCGACCTCGCTGCTCAGCAAGCACCGGCAGCAGGCAGGAGCGCACTGGCTCGGCGAGGAGGAGATCGCCGTGTGTCTCGTGATGGAGCTCTGTAGCAACGGTGACATGCAAGGGCTCGTTCGGGAGACGCGACAGGAGTTCATGAAGACGGGTAGCCACAGCATCGCAGAGGCGCAGGCGGTGTCATGGCTCGAGCAGGCTGCGGCCGCGCTACAGTTCATTCATAATAAGGGTTTTTTGCATCGCGACCTGAAGCCGACGAACATCTTCTTCGACGAGTACAAGAACATCAAGGTCGGTGACTTTGGCCTGGCGGCGACGGTCGGGCTTGGCCGCAACTCGGCGGTGGGGACACCCTACTATCTAGCGCCAGAGCGCATGCTGCAGCAGCGCTATGACGGCAAGGTGGACATCTGGGGTCTCGGCGTCGTCTTGCTCGAGCTTCTGACGCTGCGCGAACAGCCGATCAACAGCATGTTGCTAGAGAACCCGAAAGTGGTGGACACAGTGATTCCGCAAATCACCAAAATGGGCTACTCCACTAAGCTGGCTACTCTGCTGCGGGACATGCTGCAGCGCCAGCCGCAAGACCGCCCCACCCCGTCCTCCATTTTGCACCGCTTGGCGAGCATCACCGCCACCTCGCCGCACCCCGGCATGTCCGCGACGCTCTTTGCGGGGATGAGCTGTCCGAAACTAACAGAGGCGCTCTGCGACGTCTGCGAAGTCGAAGTCGCCGGCGTCATGTGCTCGAGCTGCAAAGCTGCCTTCTGCGCCGGATGTGATCGTGCCCGTCACAGGCACCACTCGCGCCAAAGCCACGACCGAACGAACATGTCGTCTATTGTGAACAGCATGAACGGCGCCTCCTCCCTGCCTCTGTCGGCGACGCCGATGCAGCAGCAGCAGCAGCAGCAGAAAACGCTGTCCTTCTCGCGGGGACCTTCGCCGGCAAACACCTCAGACCAGACGCGGGCGAGCATGCAGAACATCGTCGTCTTTCCGTCCAGCAACAGCAGCCACTCCCGCACGCTGCCGCGCGAGCGCGAGATGAACAGCAGGACATTCACCCGTTTTCAGCTGGCGCTGCCGGGGCGTAGCGTATCCATGTCTGACTTCTCCATGACGCAGGGATTGCAGGGGCCCCGCGACGGGTCTGGCATCAACGCGGCCGTAGCAGAGACGGTGCTGCGTGTCCCAGATGATGTGCCGAGCCTCGCCCAGGCATTACGGGTGGTTGAGAGCATGCCGCACATTCGCAAAATCCTCGTCGCCGGTAACACAACGCACACGGTGCCGCTTGTGCTTACATCTCGACTGCCGGACAGCATCAAACTTGTTGGTGAGTCACCGCCGCCGATGCTGGAGGTGGCGGACAGCCCATTTGCGTTGCACTGCCACTCTGGTAGGGGTAGTGTGGAAAACTTCATCCTGCGCCATGTCGGCCGCTTCTGCTTCAAGCTGCTCAAACTGGACACAAATCTCCACCAGACAGACGCAAACGCAATGACATCGGCGCCTGCAAAAAAGCCGTCGCGGCCGACCGCCGTGTCTATCACGGGAGGCGAGTGGAGACTGCACAAGTGTCGCATCTCGTGCGTCGAGGGAAGTGGCGTGACGGTGGGCGGGAGCAAGCACACCCCCTCTTCTGCCACCAACGGACAGAACCCCTCCGCGACCGGCGCGCGGTCGTCACGTCCGCCGCAATCTCCGAGCCTGGTCGCTCGCTCAAGCCTGGTGAACGGCGCCGATGAGGGTGCAGAGGACGCGGACGTCATGTCCATGGAGCCGATCATAACCAAGTGCAGCTTCATCGACGTCACCGCAGCCGGCATTGTTGTCATGGAAAAGTCGCGAGGCCTCTACGAGGGCAACACGTTCTCTGGCTGCGGTTTTGCCGCTTTTCTGCTCCGAAAGGATGCGACGCCGCGCATTCGTGCCAACCACATCACCGACGGTGCCGAGGCAGGAATATTTTGCCAAGATGCTTCGGGGTTGATGGAGTACAACGTGATTGCGCAGAACGCGGGCTGCGGCATCGTCGTTAAGGGGGCGTCCGCGGTGCCGGTTATTCGCAAGAATCGCGTTCTGTCCAACGTACAGGCTGGTGTTTTCTGCTGCGACAAGGCAGCGCCGTTTGTCTCCGATAACGAGATTCGCCAGAACGGCAAGGCCGGCGTGTTGGTGAAGACGACCGCCGCACCGAAGATCACCCGCAACGTCATCGAGAGCGGCAAGGAGGCTGGCATTTACATCTTTGAGAAGGGTGCCGGCATCATCGAGGAGAACCGTATCCGCGGCAACCAGAACGCCGGCCTGCTTGTCACCACCGGCGGGAATCCGCACGTCATCCATAACACCATCACCAAGAACGCGTACGAGGGGATTTGGGTGTGCAAGCACGGCGGCGGCACCTTCTGCGACAACGATTTGCGCGGAAACACAAAGGGGGCCAAGGACATCGAGGCGGACAGCCGCGTCACATGGGTGGGTAATGTCGAGCAGTAACAGCTCACGTTCCATCATAGGTGTCAGTGAGAGAAGTGGATCAGAGCACTTGTTTGCTGCTGCTGCTGTTCTTGTTCCCGCCCCGTTTCGTGTTTGAGCTGTATTGCGGGCGGCAAGACCTGTTGGCGAACCATCCCCCCCCCCGTGCCTTCACGAGCTCACTTGTTGTTGCCTTTGTCTTTGGGGTGTTGGCCGTCTCTAAATTTACTTCCCTGTTTCTCTCTTCGGATGCAACACTCGGCGTTCGTGTGCGCGGTGTGGTAGAGAAGTACCACCTTTTTCGGTGGAGCGACTCTTTGCACCCATACGCCCCTAGATGGACATACCACTTTGGTGTGTACGTATGATAATGTCGAGGGTGCACAGTCCGTGCTCGACAGCGCTGTTGCGTCGCGGCCATTGGTGAGACTTTTTTGTTGTCCGTGTCGTCTGCCATTGTCTTTTGACCTTCTTGTTGCTTGCGTTCTCTGACATGCACACACACACACACTTCATACAGAACCAAGCACGCACACTGAAGCATCGCTGCTTTCCAGCGTCCGCTTTCTGTGCGCCATGGACTCATCCCCATCGTTGCCTTTTTTCGTTTGTTTGGAGGGGGTTCTTCACGTATCTCCCGTACTTTCCTTGTTTCACCTTTAGAGCAGCTCCTCTCCACTACCACCACTCTCTCCTCCCTACATCGTACCCGCACGTATCTCACCATGCGACCCTCTCGCTGTTTTTTTTTTTTGGCCCACTCACAGCGCCCCAGGATTTCATGTGCACAGCGGTGTGCATATGTGTGGGGCGTTGCCCCCTCTCCTCTCCCTCCCTCCTCCCGCTCCTCTCCATACCACCACCACCTTTTTTACTCTCTTTAATAGATGCCTCCGTGTTTTTCTTTTCTCCCTTTTTTTGAGGAGGACGCGCGCAGTGCTTGCGGTGCAGAGAGGGAGAGTGCTCACGGAAGCGATCCTCTTGTTCTTGCTTGATGCCCAGCGTGTGTGCACCACGTCTCTCTGTATCTGTCTCTCTCTCGGCCAATCCAAAATACTGAGGCGCACTCGGCACAATCATATTTTGGTGAGCGTCACAAACGCCTTCACAACCGGTGGAACACAGAAACGAAAGGAAGCGCAAAAGCGATCGCCGAGGCGTGGCAGCAGAGGAGAAATTTGGACGGAGTCGTCAGGCTGGGTGTGCCCAGCAAAGGGGTGGAGTCGAAGAGCCTGTCACGACCAGTGGAATCTTGTGCCTGCTCCGTCTCTTGCTCTTGTCTGTGAGGCAGACGATGCCTGTGCCACGCGCTTCATGTGGAACGGCTGTCCATGCACGTGTACGTGGGCTCAGGCGTGTTTGTTCATGTACGCATAGCAGACGGCCCACAGGGAATGTGCCGCCCTCCCCTCCCCCACCCCGACTGCACACTCTTTTCTTGCTTTGTTTTCCTCTGTTCTCCTCCTTTTCGCGTTGCAAGCACCATTTTTCCTGATACCCGAAGGCCTCTCTATCTCCCCCTCCCCTCCCCCTGGCATTACGTGTCTTGTGCGCAAGCGCGGCGTATGACCGTCGCCGTCGAAGTCTGGTTCCTGTGTTGACGGCTGCTCTATTCGGGTTACATATAGAGCAATACACGTATTCATATCCACGCATGTCTTGTAGAGGGACCATGTTCCAGCTCGCCCTGGCGTGCGGACGGTCAAGACCACCCGCGCTCCGGGTGCCCCACAGGCGGCTGCTCAGTGTATCGCACACCCGCCTGCAACCGACTCACGCATCATGGGCAGCAGACGATGATAACTTCGTAGACATTGACCGTCTCATGGGCCTCACCGCAGCGACGCAAAACCCTGCGCTCGAAGGAGGCGCGGCTTCGCCCTCGAGCGGATTGAGAGACGCTGCAAGGAGCGAGGTGCTTGGCGTGGTCCGGGTTGTACCCGAAGAGGAAGGCACACGCTACTCACGGCTTCGCATTCCACTGGACGCGGACGAGACGGCAGACACGCGGCCACGGGCTAACACGCGAGCGAGTCTCATGCCGGGCGAGGAGGCAGCCTACGCAGACAAACCTGCCGACACATCCGCCAACGCAGCCGTCGAAGTATCTTCTCCGTCGAACACAATTCAAGACGCTGAGGCAGCGATGATTGCACGTGACCCTCCCCAGGAGGGTCGACTCCCCGACCCGTCTCGCCTCCCGTACGATGACGAGCGGTTTGCTGAGATGCTGCTCGAGATGGAGGTGAATGGCGTCATTGACGAAACGTGGCAGGACGCCAAAAAGGCGCGAATGGAGGACGTGAAGGAGATTGCCAACATTTTGTCGTCGCTGAAGGTGCGGGATCTCTGCTGCGTCGATGTCTCCGAGAAGACTTCCAACTTTGACTACATGATGTTCGGCACGTGCGAGGGGGCGCGGCACATTCACTTGGCTGCCTGGGCCGTGCAGGACGCAGACAAGGTGCATCGCATTTCGAAGATCAAGCGCCAGCAGACGGACGAGTTGTGGGAGGTTGTGCCGGTTGGCCGTATCGTGGTGAACCTAATGGTGGAGAGTTTCCGTGAAGAGATGACGCTGGAGCGCAAGTGGGCGGTGACACGCTCCATGGACCCGTTGGCGGCCGCAAATGCCCCGATCAGCGAGGGGCGACAGGTGAAGGCGCACGGACTGTGGACACTCACGCTGAACTTGCAGGACCTCGAAGACTTTGAAGTGGACTACTGCAAGGACATCCTCATGCGGCAGATGTAAAGCAATAGGTCCACTGAGGGAAGGAAAGGATAAAAACGGAGGCTTGGTTTCCTGGTGGCACCGCTGCATGATTTGGTGGCATGCGTATGTGCTGAATGATGACTGCAGATGTTCAGTGTTAGCGCGCGCTCTCTCCTTCATTTTCCTCACAGGAAGCGTGACCATGATGACGCCGTGTAAGCGTAAAGAACAACCCACCCCACCCCACCTCCGAAAAAAAAAAATAAGCGGCCAGCGCCACCAGTAGGCTGTATCGTATGGACGGAGAACGGTGCCAGCGCCCTCGTCTGCGCCCTCCCCCCCCCCTCTCCTCCCCTGTCGACCTCATCGCGGTAGCGCGTGAAGGTGGCACCGATCACTGTCGGTGCTATATAGCTCGCTCGCGTTTGAGCGTGGTAGCGTTCATCGAGCTCATGCCCTGTGCATGACTCCCGGTCTTTCCTGGCATAACGTCGTTCATTCCCTCTTCATCTTCGTCCCTCTTTGCCTCACATTTGCACAAATTAGAGTGAGCCCGGCTCACTCCTCATCTAATTACGAGATCATAGCTGCTAGACTGGAGGTCGAGAGCGTCCATTTCCTGTAGTTGCCGCTGGGCTGTCCGCTGCGTGTGTGTTCGCATTCGTTTCTTTGCGCGTTGTTGTTTTTCCTTTCAAGTTGCCTAGAGGCGGCGTGTGTGTGTGTGTGCTCCGCCGCTCATGCGTGAGGTTAACCTCCTCTCGCACCACCACCCCTCCTCCCTCTCTTCTCGTTCTGTCCAAAGCGTGCATTGTTATTGTTGTTGCTGCTGTATTTATTTTCTTTCCCTTCCTTCCCCTCTGCTCAGTTTTGTGTGCGTGTCCTGGCGGCATTGGGGATTCCTGCGACTCCACCAGGGAGACCGCCTCCCTCTCCTCTGTGCCGCTTGCTCCCCACCCGTCGCACTGCCCGTCGATACACGACACGGTGCTCGCTGCTGTCCATCTCACATCTATTGCAAGCATTGGCGGCCCCTTTTCCCTTTTGGTCTCCTTCACATAGACGGCTTGGGCTGCGACGAAAAAAAAGTGGCTCATTAGAATCACGCCGAGACGCCGCCCCGCACTGCCTTTCCCTCCGCCCTCCGACGGCTCTTGTCATCGCCTGAGTAGTCTGTTTGTCCACGTACACACTCGGATACAACCCAGCGGGGCACAGCGGTGCGGAGGCAAAAAACTGTTTGTTTGTTTTGCGTACAAGGCTGCACTCGTCGATACACGACTGCAGACCATTCTGAGAAGTGGAGGAGAGAAACGGAGCGGTTGAATCAGCCATCCTGCCCTTTTCGTCGGTCTCTTTCCCCAGCCCGTCTCCGTGCGTAGATCTCTCCTACTTGTGCACCTATTATTGTTGCGCGGAGCAGTGCTTCGGTATATGCCCAGCATGGACTCGCTCCGCACTGCCGTGGATAATGCACCGCTTCTGGTGAACCTGCTGCGCCTCATTCGCAATGCGCGGTCGCCCAACTACAAGGACCATGAGAAGGGCCCCGTCACGTTCCACTTCGGCGGCCTCTCGATGCGCGATACCGGTAGCTACGAGGCGGCGGAGGAGCTTTGGCGGCAATCCAGCTGGAGCAGCGGTGCCCTGGCACCCAACGCCGCCGGCCCCTTCCGCGGCCCGCTTCACCTCGTCGTCTATCTCAACCACTCTCCGGTAGAAGTGTGGACACTGCAGGACTACCGTGAGCCGGCGACCGACCACTCTGTGCCACGCGACTTTGAGCAGCTCGAGGCCCTCAACACGCTAGTCCGTGTTCTTTTTGCCCACCTGCGATGTCAGGATATCTACGGCGTCGTGCTGCAGAGCTGTGTCACGGCAACCGACGACGCCAACAACCACTTTCCCGCTTCCCCTAACGGCAATGTCAGTTCGCCGCCACACTTCCCTCCGCCGCGAAACGCGTCGCTGAGCAGGGCACGTACCCCTCATTCGCCAGCTAACCATGTCTCGTTGCGCCTCTTTCGGTCCGCCGAGGACTGTCCAACGATGCCAGTGCACGCGCGGCGACAGTATCTCTGGTCCAGTGACGACTTTGTGCGCGTCGACGTGACGATGGACCGCACATGGCGGCACCACTCTTGGGTCCAGCCTGGCACGCAAGCCGCCTCGCCTGTGCTGGCGGCCGGCGACAGAGAGAGGGACACCGCGGTTTGTGCGGCAGGAGAGAGGTCGTCGCCGATCCGCACTGCCAGCCCTGGTTTGCGTCACTTCGGTAGCGAAGGCGATACCCGCTCGCAGTCGATCTCGCCAGAGGCCATGGGTTCGCTGGACAAGTCCTCCTTGCCCACCCCGTACCTAGCACCGGCCGCCACGTTGGCCCTCTCGTCGCATCTCTCTCGCAGTCCTAGGACGAATCTGTCTCCTCTGATGCCGGGTTCTCGGCTGTCTCCAGCGCAGGGCGTCTCGGAGTTTGCCCTGCCACCCGCCGATGTGTCGAGTCCGTTCGACTGCGATCGGTCGCGGCAGTCGCGTTCGAGCCCTCCGATTATGCACAGCTGCGTCTTCGCCAGCAGCC
Source organism: Leishmania major strain Friedlin (assembly GCF_000002725.2). Taxonomy (NCBI): domain Eukaryota; phylum Euglenozoa; class Kinetoplastea; order Trypanosomatida; family Trypanosomatidae; genus Leishmania; species Leishmania major. Next base: position 789,594 of record NC_007271.2, on the reverse strand, counting down.
ACCCAGCAGGCGGCGGTGGAGCAACGTACACGGCTGCCGTAGGGGCTGTGAATCAGGTGGAGGATGCGGTGTGGTTGTCAAACGCAGAGCACGTGCGCCGCATGGGCACGCTCGTCTGCTCCCGCAAGCAGTCACCGTCCGCCTCTTCGTCGCCCGTGATGGGGAAGAAGCCCAGAAACAGCTTCATCAGCCAGAAACATGAGATGGGGTCGCTTGTGCCCTCCATCTCCATCGGCGCCCTTTCCGGCATCGGTTTTGACAGGCGGTTGCTCTCCAGCGATGTGGATCTGGAGGACCTCGCTGCCGAGACCGCGTCCTCGGGAAGCTCTGCAAGTGTGCCGAACAGCGCGGCCATGGAACAGCTGGTGTCACTTCTCGGTCTCTGCTCCAAGGTCAAGCTACAGCACGTGCCGTCAGCCCCATTTGGGGATTTGGTGCTTTCTCTCAACCTACGCGAGGTGCCCTAACGTGTGGAGAGCACAAAGCCTGAAATACATGAGGGTTCGTGACGGAGTGAGCGTTGTTGTGGTTTGGGGGTGGGGATAGGGTTAGGAGTCCGGTGGTGCACTCTCTGCTACATGTTCGTCATGACACGATGCGCCCCTTTCTCCATCCATGCCGCCTTCCGCAGAGGACGCCTTTCCTCCCACGATCGGGATGGCATTTCTCTTGCGCGTTCGAGTGTGTTGTCTGCGTCTGTGCCTGTGTGCTCTTCGTACCTTGTTTTTCGTTTTTCATGCTTCTCCCGCGATTCGCTTTGTTTGCCGCCGCTTCGGGAGGCGTGCGTGTTCACGTGTATGCGTGTAGATCTTCGTGGGTGAAGACACATGTCCCTCTCTCTCTCTCTCTGCCTTCTCTCATTGCCTTCCCACCCGTGTCCCCTCCTTTGGTCATCTATGTCACCTGTTTTCGTTGTTCTCAGTTTTGCTTTGTCAGCTTTGTCTTGCTTCATCCTTTACGACGCCTTCCCTCATTGTACAAACCCTTGCGCGTGTGCGTGTGTGCGTGTGTATGTCCTCTGTATTTTTGCGTTTGCGTGGGTTTGTACGGTTTCTGAGTACGGGCACGCAGGGATGTGTCGTGCTGAACATCCTTCGTATGCGTGCCCGGCAAAAGGAAAAAAAAAACGAAACCGTGAGCAGCCAAGTAAACCGACAAAACAACGACGACAACGAAAAAAAAAAAGAAAAGGAGTGTGTGGACGCGGTCGAGGCAAAACGCAACAAGTGTGGTATAGTGCTGCATGATCGGCACGGTGACGACTGCGATTGCTGCATGAAGGGATGGTACCTTTCTACCTTGGTCCGGTCATTGTGCTTCTCTGTGTTGCAAGTGAGGCTGTCATTGCCACGTTCTATCCCTCTTCTTTCTACTCTGTTTGCCCTCTCTCTCACGTCGACACACGTATTTCGTATGCTATGGCAACCGACATCACCACCACACGCTCGACGATTGCTTCCTCGCGTGATCTATCACCCGTCTAATGGACACTGACGCTTGGCTCGTTGTCGCCCAGCAGGGGACACATCCGATCCGGCTTTATGGTCTCTCTGCCATCCGTTGCACGAGCAATAGCCGAGGTACCGCAAAAAAAAAAAGCAGCACGTCTTCACAAGCGGGTGGGCCTCCGCTCACACCTTCTAATCCACTATCGTCACAACCCATCCGCACACGTCACTGTTGTCCTGTCTGCTCCAAAAGCCCGTCGGTGTGCGCTCCCAAGCACCACCTACCATCATGTCCGCGCTCTGGGCACGCTTTACGGAGAAGCTGAAGGGCTCCGGCTACACTCTCAGTGATCTGGTGTACTGCAGCGAGGACACCTTCCTCACCCTTGTCGCGAATATGAACGCCTTCACCCCGCTGCAGATCGCGTCGCTGGCGAAGGAGTGGCAAAGGAGCCTGTCGGCGGCAGCGACACCGACAGCCACAGTTAGCGGGAGTGCGCTCCCAATCTCGAGACGTCACGCCGAGAGCACGCGGCTCAGCTCCTCACCTGTGCGCTCGTCGGCGCTCAACCGGGCGACGTTGCCGGCCACGGGTGCAGCAGAGACGCCACCGAATCACTCCACACTGAGCACGGCATTGCGGAAGAACTCGTTCGTGCCGCCGCGGCGGTCGCCGGCGAAAGTGAAGGAGGAGGCCGAGTATCTGCTCACAAAGCTCGGCGCGCAGAGCGGGGCGGAGTATCAGGTGTCGCTGACCGAAGGCATTGTTGCCGTTGAGGCCTCGCCGGAGGCGTGGGGTCCACTGTTGGACCGCGTCTCGCGCATGCATGTGACAAGCCACCGCGACAGCGCTGCCGCCGCCACCCCGCTGGCAACGGAGTTGCAGTTGCTGTGGAAGTTGTGCAGTCCCGCGACGCTGCGCAAGATGGAGAAGGCGTGCGTGTCGGGCGCGCCTTTCGGGCTGTCGAATCAAGATGACGCGGACGGACTGTGCTCGAGTGCTGTGGTCCTGTACGGCAAGGATGCGACCCGGCTCGCCGCGCCGGCGGAGGAGCTCGAGCAACTGTTTCGCGAGGGGTGGGGACTGGTCGCGTTTGACGTGGCGGTTGGCAAAGCGCGCACGGTGACCAAGGAGGAGGCGCAGGACCTCAACGCAAACCTCTACCGCTTTTCCATGGAGCAGTGCCTCGAGATGCTGGAGGAAGCCGGCTTCGACGCCTTCCACATCCCCTCGCGCAACGCCGTGGCGGTGTGCCACATGCATCAGCTGATGCCCCGCTTCGTCGTCTTCGTCAGCACGCTGGAGCCGGTCGTGGTGACACGCCGCCTGGGCGATGCCGTGCCGGCTGTCGGAAACGGCCGGCCGTCGCGTGCACCTCCTGCGCCGGCAGCGTCGCCTTCACCATCTGCTGTTGCTGCTGCTGCTGCTGCCCTGCCGGCAGCGAGGCGAAGCATCAACGGCGGCGATGACGTCCTCGTCCCGGCGAGTCGGTCGTCGCGGAACAGCGAGGATCTGCAGTGCGCGGTGCATTCGAAAAAGACGGTAGAGTTCTGGTCGCCGACGGAGAAGCGCCTGCTCTGCAGTCACTGTCTGTACTACGATGGGTACTCGCAAGAGAACTGCATCCCGATCGAGCAGGCTGCGCGCGAGGAGGCGCCACGGTTGGAGCGGTGGGTGCAGAACGCCATCACTTTTTCGCAGGAAATCAAGAGTGTCTTTGACCTCTTCGAGGCGGCGCAGACAGACGTGTCGCAGACGCACAAGCAAGTCCGCAGTGACATCGCGCATAGCTTCACGCGGCTGCGCGCGCGGCTCGATGCGCTAGAGGCGAACCTGCAGCAGCAGTGCCAGCAAAAGGCGCAACAGAATCTCCAGGTACTGCAGGATACCCTCTCCCGAATCACTGCTACGGTGCAGTTTGTCAGCGAGGTGGTGCAAGACGCCGACGAGCCGGTCGCTGCTTATCGCGGCGGCGTCGCGGACACAAACACCTGCGTCGCGCTGCTGCGTAGCGCGCAGCGTGCATTTGGGGCGTGGGAGCCGGTCACCATCTCAGCGTACGAAGACGTCCGCATCGTCGACGGCAGCGCCCTCCTGCAACCAGTCGAGGAGGCGCTCAAGGCGGTGCAGTCCATCAGTAGCGAGGCTGGCAAGGTGCAGCTGCCTGAAGCGATCGACGTTAACTACCTCAAGTCTGACTGTGACGTGTAAACCTCGTTTATAGAACTCCCCTGTACCATGAATGTCTCTGTCGTTCTCTTGAGCGCAGCTCACTGACCATAGAAGACATGTTGAAATCGTGTGAAAAATTCAGCGAGTCGCCGCATTGCCGGCCTCGCTTTGCCCCCGCATGTTACCCCCTGCGTTTGCCCTACGCCGCGCAAAACGAGGGTTGGACGGCCGTTGCCCGCGGCGCCGCGAAACTCCCGGCTACCCCCCCCCCGCCCACTAACCCCCTTCGGCCAGGCGCCACCCCGACTACCAGCGCCAGCGCCCCCAGACACCGGCCCCGCCTCCGCCAGCCAGGAGGCCACGCCGACACCCGGTGACTCTTCGTTTCATGCCCACTATCTGCAGCCGGCCGCTTAGCACAGTGGCAGTGCACCACTCTCGTAAAGTGGGGGTCGCGAGTTCGATTCTCGCAGTGGCCTTGCCTTTTTCTGGCGCCAGGAGGGGGCTGGCCCCCGGGTGAGGGACTGTGCGGCGGTGGGGTGGGCAAAAAAGGGCGCGCGCAAGGCAGCTTTGTCGCCCCCCCTCCCCCCTCCCCCAAGCCCGACCACGCGCCACAGCGGTTGCGAGGAGGGGAAAGACCAAGCCGGTGTGCCCGCCGGCCGCCGCCCGTTGACGGGAATGCAGCGCACCACGCGCAGACGCCCGAAGAGGGAACGCGGGAAAACAGAAGGGTTCGGCATACGCATAATAATATATATCTTTTCTTCGTTGAGCAAGCATCTTCGATATAGGAGCAAAACTGCCGAGGCACCGCCTGCATACCTTTCTACACGAACAACTCAGCAGGCTCACCTAACGTGGCAAGGGAAAAAGGACGCGCCTTCTGTGGAGGGATGCGTGAGCGCGTCTCGAGCGCCAAACCAACTGCTTGCGCACGCCTACCCGTTCTGTGCACATCCGCACACTGCACAATCTCTCACATGACGCGGCGGAAGAGCTCGGTCATTTCCTCCTCTCCAAATATCACCGGCACGGCGTAGAATGGATTCGCCTCGGTGACGGCGTGCTTGACGAGGAAGGGAATGTCCTCCTCCTGAGGGGCCCACCGCGAGTCACCGGCGCCGAGCGTCGTTGGTATCTGCATCTGCGCATTCATCTCGCGAACCCACGAAATGAAGTTCACCGCCTTCTCGGCGTCGTTGGCACCGACAATGTTTGCCGCCTCAGCAAGCCGAGCGAGCGACTTATGCGCCGCGCTGCCGTACATGTCCAGCACGTGCGGCAGAATCACGGCGTTCACGTAGCCGTGCGGCGCATTGTACAACCCACCAACCGCGTGCGCCGCCGCGTGCACGTTGCCGACACCCGCACGTGTGAAGGAGAGACCGGCGAGGTACGACGCGTGCAGCATCTTCTCGCGCGCCTCCAGGTTGCTCCCGTCCTTGTACGCGCACGGAAGGTATTTGGCGAGCAGCTCCATTGCGCGCAGCGCCGCCTTGTCTACGGTGCGGTAGTGGAAGACGTTTGTGTACGCTTCCACAACATGCGTCAAGGCGTCCATGCCGGCGGTGGCCGTCACAAACTTGGGCAGTGTCAGTGTCAGGGCCGGGTCGAGCACGCAGTGGGAGGGGGTCAGGAAGGGGTCCATGACGACGAGCTTGTCTTTCTTCGCGGGGTCGCTCACGACAGCGGCAATCGTGCACTCACTCCCCGTTCCCGCCGTTGTAGGAACGGCGATGAGCGGCGGAAGTGGCCACAGAACACGGAGGAGGCCCCGCATGTACGGAAGCGGAGTGCGGGGGCGCGCCTGGCGCACGCCGATCAGCTTCGCGCAGTCCATGACACTCCCGCCACCGACGGCGACGAGGTAGTCACACCTATTCTTCCTGTACAGTACACTGGCCTCCTCCACCATGTCGATGGTGGGGTTGGGCAGAACGTCCTTGTAGATGGCCAGCTCGGTGCCCTGCTTCTTCATCTCGTCGATGAAGTCGTCGACGAGGCCAAGCTTCATGATCATTGCATCTGTGACCAGAAGCCCCCGCTGTAGCCTTGCCCCACGTACCAGATGCGGCAACTTCACCAGGGCACCGGAGCCTTGGGTGACTGCTGGCGCTCGCCAACGCAGCAGGTAGCTTGTCGCGCATATGGTGAACTGATACGAACGGCACGCCATCCGCCAATACGATGGGACCGGCATGACGAGGTACGAGAGGAGGTCGCCGATCAGGCGGGAGAGGGCGAAGTGCAGAGAGACTTTCTGTGCGAGTCGCGTGGAATGTGTCTAGTGACTGATGCAGCGGCGGAAAGCCCGATGAATGGAGCCGGAGACAAAACCGCGTGCATACCACATGAACTGCCAAATGGGGGCGAACGCGTGCCGGTGGCGAAAGCGACAGACAGAGGGCGGAGGGGCGACGTGAAAGGGAGGCACACACGGCGGATGAAGAGAGAGAAAGAGGAAACATCACAGAGTAGCGGTTGCCCTCCCCTGCTGCGGTGGACGGTGAGGGAGGAAGAACACCGCCACGGTGCAGTGTTGGACACCACGGCTCACAGTACGACCAACGCAGGCGCAGACACGCATTAATACGTTGGGGGAGGAACAGCTGTTGTTGCATGCCATACCTATAGTGGTGCCCTGCAGAATTACAGTGAAACACGGGTGCCATGCGGCGCACGACCCGGCCAGCCAGCCACGGCAAAACAACCACAGAGAGAAGCCACCTCACCCGCAATCATCAGCGATGTTTTCTTCCCCCTTCGCGTGCCGCACCGACGACGCGTACACAGAATCAACGCTCGCACCTCCCCTCGCCTTGCTTGCGGCAGAGAGAATACAGAGGGCAGACGCCAACAGCCAAGCACCAAAGGAACTCATGGTCAAGATGAATATTCTTCACTCCGTCAACGATCGCACGCATGAGTGAGGGGAGCACCTAGAACTCCAAAATCTCGTCAAGCGGGCTTGCACGTCTCACCGGTACCTCGCGCACATCTAGGGGCTGTGGCGCCGCCTTATTCAACATTGTCTCACTGTTGCCCGATGCCACATCGAAGCGTTCCATGATCGGATAAGCTTGAGGTCGTTCATCTACGCCGAACTGCAACGACGACGTGGATACCTGCCCTGATGACTTTCCATCTCGGGCCGCCCTCGCAGGGCCGTTCAATCCGTTCGCCCAAAAGCCGCAAAAGTGGTTGTACGCAACGACGATCTCAGCCACATCGCGCAGAGGCAGCGCTTCCACCTCTTCCTCCGAGATGGATTGCAGCAAATTCCAGGCCTCCGTCGCCAGTCTTTCCAGCTCGGCATCGTCTCGCTTGGGACCTAAACCGACCTTCGTGCAGAATTGGGTCAACGAGTACAAGCGCTGCCCAATGGAGACGGTGTCACTTGCGCCGGGAGTGGGTGAGATAGGCGGATACGTGCACGCCTCGTCTTGGGAGGGAGGGGATGTACTAGTGCCGCCGGTGCCCTTGTTCGGTGACGCGTGGCACACGCGCGTTGACGATGCCACCGCGCGGACAGAAAAGCGGCACGCAAGCCGTGATGCACGCAGCACGCGACACGACGCACATACCGGGTGGCGGCCGAGTTGTGCGAACATGCGGCTGCGAAGAATCGGCCTCTTACGCTTCGTTGTCTCTGCGCCGGCAGCAGGATTGAATAACGACGGCACCACACCCACACTTACGTGAAGGCCAAAAACGCGGCGACAAGACGACACGACCAAGAACAAAGCAGCCACGTGCGGTACCGAGAGAAGAGAATCGAGAGAGGAGAAGAGCGGTAGGTAGCGACGGCATAATATCCATACACCACACCCACGTCGCATGCGCGACGCCGTAATGAACAGCTGTATACACACACCTATGTGTGCATGCATTATATATTTTGTTCAACGTATCCGTTCTCCTTTATGATGCCCGCCACCTCACAATCGTATCAGGGGGTCCCCAACCTGCCACACTCTTTGAAGGGAAGCCAACGAGGCTGCACAGCCTGCCCTCGCGTAGGGCGGCGGGCGCTCGGTGCTGGCAGACAGGTCTGAGCTGGCGCTGCGCCGAAGAGACTTGAGGTCATGGTGGCGTTCGCACCAGCCCACTACGCATAGTGTCGGCGATTCAACGGATATGCATGTCCAACTCCGCTTTTTATGCCGTTGCTGGGTTTCGGTGACGCCGAGCGGCATCCTGGTTCTGGCCTGAGCTGTATGCAGTGGCGTTGCAGTCGAGTGCGTGGCGCCAAACTGTGTTGGCTGCCCTGGTTCCGCGACAAATCTTCGCTGCATGTCTGCGTTCTGCGAGGCATTTGATGTCCCCGGGTTTCTGCACTCCGCTCCACCAAGAGAAAAGAAGCACGCGGCGGTGGCGTCTCCGCGCTCACACAGCACGACATGGGCACAACTGTACGCCCTCCCCTTCTTCTCAACAACAAAGACGAAGCGGCGGCGTTGCGGCTGTGCGGCCACGTCCCTGCTAGGCGCATACACACCACGTCCCGCTGCACACCTGAGACTCACCTCGCGGCACGGGAGGCTCCCCATCACACACCCGGCAATGTCGCACGCAGCCCACACGCCCTTGATGCAGGGGCCGGCTCGCGCCGCCCGGTGTGCGACACGAGATGACGACCCAGCCCGCCACGGGGTGGAGACCACTCGACACGATGGACCCCATGACGAGCACCCGACGTGTGCAAGCCATAGCCACACCACCGCACGGCACACCGACGACGCTGCCACGCAGATGTCACGACGGCATCGCGCGGCTACTGCGCTGTCCCGTTCGCTGGCCACTCAGCGCAGGCATATAACCCGGCGCCACCAGCGATGCCCGCGGTCTAGTCATGCCCATCCCACAAAGCAAACTGGAAACCGCGCAGTGGCGTGGTTAACAAATTGGTCCGCAAAGGCCACGTCCTCTGCAGCGGCACAGCAGCGAGAACGCGCGGACTTGAGAGTACGGGCACGGATCACCACTACAACCCCGAAGGCGCACCACGGAGGGAAGGCGGATCGCACACGCCGTCACACCCACAACAATGCTACCGCGTATGTACAGCTAGCACGGTGCACTCGTTGACGAGGTACCCTCCGAGCACGCCTCCGGCCTCAAAATCCACCCACCCCACACGCCTCAGGCCTCCCGCTCTCCCACACACACACACACACACCACTGGGCCAGTGCAAGGGGGTCAGGTGATAGATCGCGTTCGAGCCAGGCTGACACACTGCCCATCATGTGGATGGCGCAAGCGTGTGTACGGTCGCCGCTCGCTTCAGCAGCAATACATCGCTCCGGCCTCCCTACGTCGTCGGCATTTGGGCCCTGTCAGCAGCAGACGTGGCTTGGGACCGGCAGCGGATATATAGGGGGCGAGGGAGGCGGCTCGACTTCTCCTCCGCAGAGACAGGGCACCACTGGACCCTGAGGATACCGTCCACTGAGGAGTGTGTGTCCCGCCAAAAACGGTACCGTGCTGATGTGACGCAAGAAGAGAGTGGAACCGCTCAGAGGGGAAGCTGGGTCGGGCGCAGCCGTCGCAGAGTCGCAACGGCTCTCTCTCTCTCTTACTTGAGAGGTAGGGGAGGGTATCACGTTGACTCACCTCCCTGGAAACAGGGCCGACGTGTGTGTGTGCAGGAGGGACAAAGGCGCGATGTCAGGAGAGAAGTGAACAGCGAAAAAAAAAAGCGAAGAGAGAGAGAAGGCAGCATCGGCAGATCGGGGCGATCTAACCCACACACGGACGCACGCTGCCGCACAGCCTCCCAGTCATGCGGGGCACCGTTATGGAAACCTTCAAGCCACATCAACGCCTCGTCACCTCAACATTCTCCCATCACGTGCTGCGCTGCCCGCATTCGTGCACCGGGCAGTCTTTGGCGCCCAAGAGGCAGGCATCTCAGAAGGAGCCTTTCAGCTCCCCATAAAGCTCGTCGTCCGTCTTGCGATGTCGCCGCTGCTTTTCGGCCTGCCAGTGTGGGCGGCGACCACTTGCATGGTTCGGCGCCGCATACGTGGAGGGAGCAATGCTGCGCTTGCTCTCTGGATCTCCACCATCGTCAGCCAGCAGCGTATAGCCGTCCTCGTCTACCGTGCCCCGGGCCGCACTTGAAAATGTCGCCGTTTCATCGTCTTCCTCGCCAACCTCAGCGTCGTTCGTGCCCGTGCCTGCAACATATTTGAGCTTCCGCTTTCTCTCATCGTGCAACCGCAGGAGCTTCTCCACTCGGCTCGGAAGGAGTGCGCTGAGCTCGACGGCGGCGCCAACGGCGCCGTTCAACTGCGCGGGCTGCTCATCGAGCACCAGATCCACCGCCTTGTTTACGTCCACGTAGAGGTGGCCTAGGTTTCGTGCATGCAGCTCGACAACAAAGGAAAATGGCGAGCTGTACGGCCGCTCCAGCACCGTTTTCTTCATCTTGTTGCGCAGACGCCGCTCCTCGTTGCTCAGAAACGCCTGCGCGGCGCCACCGACGAGGAGGTTCAACGCGCGGTTCTGTAACAGCCCCTCGAGGTGCTCGCCATGGCACGTGCCGATCAGATGAACGCCGCGTTGCGATATAGACCAGGCAGCCTCCGCCTCCTCCTCCGTCGCGATTTCGTCCACGATGAGGTACTCTGGTGTGTGATTCTGAATCACTTCCATCATTACGCGGCCCTGGTCCTGGCGTTGGGCAACCTGAATGCGACGGCATCGGCCGAGGTAGGGCAGAGGTATGGGGCCGTCGCCGCCGATCTCGTTGGAGGTGTCGACCACCGTGACGCGCGGCGTTCCCGGCTCCTGCGCCAGCGCGGCAGCGAGGTCACGCAGGAGAGTTGTCTTGCCCATACCCGCCTTGGACAGAATGAGAAGACTGCCGCGCTGTGCGAGCGGCAAAAGTGCGCGGGCTGCGCCTGGCACATAGCGCCCCACTCGCAGCGTCACACCGAGCGCCTCGCCGTGGCGGCCGCGCCAGACCGAAGCGCGGTGTGCTGTGTTCGCTACACAACCGCGGCCGTCGGCGCCAAAGCGGCCGATGTGCTTCACGAGGTATTGCAGGTCTGCCGTCGTCGGAGGCGGCAGCTGAATGACCCACCCGCCACTGCCGCGCACCTCGACGTCCTGGCCCAAGTGCACAAACAACTCCTCCACCTCGGTGTAATCGAAGGAGGAGTGCTGCGTGATGGCTGTGCGCAGGGTAGCAGGGAGGAGAGACATGAGATGCAACGTCTCCGCGTACGAGTTGTACAGCGCGAGGCCCTGCCAATCTTTTGCCCGCAGCTCTGCGGCGCGCTCCGGATCCGTCTCGAGAAAGGACGCGTAGGCCTTGTGCAGCTTGTTCCACGCCGACCGGAACGTTGTTGCGGACCACACTGCACGCTCGGTCTGGTACGCTGGGAGGGTGTCGGGCATCTTGCCCGTAATGTACGACAAGTCCATCGCGGACGGCGGCGGCCGTGCAGAGCTGGTGGTCGGCTCATCCAGCTCGGCGGCGCGCAGACGCTCACTCGTGCTGGTACCAACCTTGATGCGAAGGGTTCGCTTTACCGACACCAGGGAGGAAGAAGCAAGCATGAAAGAAGAGCACAATGTAGCCGTGGTGCCCGCACGACACACTGCCACCCCACGCATTCTGATCCGGGCCGACACTTCGGGCAGAAATGACAAAGAAAGGCGACGGTAAAGAGGGACAAGCTGCGCGGTCGACGAGTACAGAGGGGTACTCGACAGCACAACGCAACAACAACAAAAAACGGTACCCTCACTGGCCGTGCCCGTACGAGTGTGTGCGTGTAGGGATGTACGTTGCGGATATCATAATCACGAGAAGCACGCGCCTCTACGCACAAGGACAGTGAGTACACAAGTGGGAAGCAGGAGGAAGAAGAGCAGGCTACATGGCGACTCTGACCAATAACAAGAAGGACGCATATGTTGGGCAGAGTGAGGCGGCAGCAGTGCTTTTTTGGAGCAAGACCCTTTTGCGTATGGTTCGCGCAGCATATAAACATGCAGGGAGTCGGCGTTCGTGTCACATCGGCACGTGCATAAGTGATACAAGTCGCACTACCAGCAAGCGTCATGAGCTCAAGAGTAAAGAAGGCAGTGCGACAGTAGCGCCGAGCTACAGAGAGACAACAAGCAAGCAGGCTTCTAGTACCGAAACTAGCGTTAAGTAGTATTTGAGAAGGTGGAAATCAATCTACCCCGGGCACACGTGCATGTGCGTGTACTTCCCTCCTGAGCGTCGCCACGTTGGTACCCCTCACGCATTTTTCGTTCTCTCTCTCTCTCTCTCTCTATATATATATATCACATTGCTTATGTATTCGCTTCATCTCTTACATGAAGTCGTCCTCATCCGGCACTTCACCGGTGTTGAGGCGCATGCTGTTCTCGTCCATCACGTCCTTGTACGCCCGCAAATCCTCCTGGCGCTTCTTCTCCTCCCGCTCTAGCTTGTCCTGCTGTTCCTGAGCGGCCTTCTCGGCGCGTTGCTTGCGGCGTTCCTCCATATCGCGATCCTCGCGCAGCTTGCGGAAGTCAACGTCGTTCTTCTCCACACGCGTTTTCTCGAGTGCCTTGAGCATAGGGCGGTTCTTGCTGGAGATGGTGTGGTAGCGCCGCAGCTCCTCCTTGTGGAAGCCGACCTGGCCGACCGCCATGTCGCCCGTCTTCTTCAGATTGCTCCATGGTGTGTATACTATGCGGACGTCGTTCAGCTTGCACCCTTCGATGCTGTTCTCCTTGACGAGCTGGCAGCACTCCTCGATAATCTCCGGGGTCAAGTCGTTCATTCCCTTGCCAGGTGGCAGGCGCACGTAGACGTGCGCGCTACTGTGCTTGTCCACGTGAAACCAAAGGTCCTCTGGCCAGCCAAACTTGATGAGCTCCTCGTTCTCGTACTTGTCACGGCCCATGTAGCACATGACGGACGGGTCCGACGTCAGCGTAAAGTAGAAGACCATTTTGTCTGTTTTTTTTTTCGTACGTGAGGGTGTGAGAGAGAAAGCAAGACAGGAATGTGTGTCTCGCTCAGGGCCGAAGTAGGCAGCGCACGCGCACTACTGTCACCACGCACAAGGAAAGAAGTAAAGAGCAAAGCAGCCTTGCCGTCAGGTGCGCTCAGTGATGGATATCGTGGCACTGAGGCGCGCGACAGACGCACAGTATCGTAAGCGGGTGGAGAGGGTGGAGAGGCAGTGGGACCGACAGTGCCGCATAAGTGCGCGAAAGGGCGAAGACATCCCTCGTACGTGTGGAAAGACCGATAGACGTACGACCGTCACCTTGGCCCACCTCCATTCTGAAGGGCGGTAGCGAACCAGTCGGTGCAGTACCTCGACTCGACTCGACGCGACGTCGACAACGCCGAGACACGGGCACACACCCACACTCACATGCGCATACCGGAGAGGGAACTCGGGGGGAGTGGGAGGGGTTATGAAGACATCGCAGGAATAAATTGGCTGTGATGCTGTAGAGGAACCTAGGCACGATGTGTATGGCTTACCAGTCACGACGCCGAACAAAGAACAGATCGCCTCCGAGGAGAGTAAGAGGCCGCGCACAAGGGGTGCACAGAAGCGGCAGTGCCACGTAAGCCGTACGTTTTCTGAGATGCGCACGACGCCCTTCTCGCGCAAGCTAACAGCCAACGCAACAAAAGACGCATCATCTCTCGCCTCCTGGGAATTGTGCCGCAGTGCGGCTCCCATACGCGAAAACGCGCGGCCACGTGCACGCAAACATGAGCAGCACCACACAACGGATGCGCGCAAGGGAAGAACACAAGACGCGATATGCAACGGAAAAAAAAAGAAGAGGTAAGAGACAGAGAAAAACACAGAGGGTATGATGCACCGAGGAGTTTGCATGAACTCTATGGCGCTGACGCGCGCGGACGCATTCGCCTTCACGGCGGAGACGTGGTGCAGGTAAAGTGAGCAGAAGAAGGAGGCAGTGAGCCGTTCCATTCTGGCACCAACGGTCATGGCCCACGGTAGGGGAACGATATGGAAAGCACCGCCTTGCATGCCTTTCCTTGCACTTTCAGTACACCAGCGGCCGACCTGTGATAATGTCAAACGTACGGCGGACCGGGGTGCCGCCGTAGCGTCGACCACCACGCCACCGCTGTATCGGCGTCGATGGCCCCTCGCGGACAATAATCGGACCGCCGACGTCGATGTGACTTTCATTCCGGTACAGCGGCGCTGGTGTCTCACGGTGGCCAACGCCAAGTTCCAGGAAGTCCCACTGCCGGTCTGCGGCAGAGCGCCAGTGCGGTTGTGGCTGCACCATCCGGATACCTCGGCGCGCATTGTCAGCGCTGCAGGAACGCTGTCCCGGAAACATGCGAACACCCTTTCTGCGGGGTTTCACCGTAAGCGGCGGCGGCACGGGCTTCTCGACCGGTTTCTCTGGTAAGGGTACCAGCGAGCCGACAGTCAACTGGTCGGCGGTGTTGCTGTTGCGCGAAAACGATTGGCTGCCTACGGAAACCGAGCGTGCTGTATTGCCAGCGCCGCGGCGGCAGCGCGCGCTGGCAACGATCTCGTCATCTCCTAACCAGAAGGGGCGACGAGTAGAGCTTCGCGCCGGCGGAGTTACGTAGCGCCGCTGCCGCGGCATCGGTACCTCCGTCGAGGCTCGTGGGGTCATGTCGTCGCCGATGTGGTCGATGTTGCCGTTAGGAGTGGTGCCACGTCGCACGCCCCTGGATGGGCGGACTTCCTCCGCCTTATTGCAGTCGACGTGGCGGTCTTGCTTGGGAAAGTGGCGCCGGCCCCGCAGCGGTGTTGACGAGAATTGCGGCGCATCCTGCGCGTAGAGAGACAGCTCCGTGTTGGGCAGGCTATGTGCATTCAGCTTCTGCGCAGCCAGGTTGCGATGACTGCGCGACGGCATTGAGTCTCTGTCTATGAGGTGCATGAAAAGGGAGCCGACAGGTTTCCTGCGGTCATCCTCGATCTCTCGATGTGTGAACTTCATGACGACGGGAGTCGCGGGTCATGACAGAGAAGGGGGCGGGGGTAGCCAGAAGCGCGCTCACACTCACATACACTGCATGAGAAAATATGCCTCCCCGTGTGCGCGTCTATGGGGCGGCGATCGAACGGCAAGCACAGCAAAACAGAAACAAAAAAAAGGAAGGAGAGAAAACAGCGATCTAATGAGGGTGAGAAAGGTGCCAAGCAACAGCAGCAGCAGCCACAGCGTCTCCACGCGATGATGCGAGTGGGATAAGTGCCCCACCAACAGCCACACACGAACGCTGCCAACTTGTGCCTCGGCCTAGTCCGCTGCAAGTACAGCCCTTCTACGCTGACTGATAGACTTGCGCAGGGACAGGAGAAAAGAAAGGAATGGAAAGAAAAAAAAAGAATAATGACCGAGAAGAGATCCATCAGCAGTGCACGTACCGTCGTGGAGCGTGTGTGGGCGCGCACATTTGCGTGCGTTGTGAGCAGCCGTACTCGTCAGAGGGTCAGAAGATAGAAGGAAAGGTGGAGAGGCGGGGGCAGTGGAAGAGGCGGAGAAGTGACGTAGAAGGTCAAAAGGCGACGAGTACCGAAGTCGTCCATGCAGCAGACGCCTGCGTCCGTTTTTTTCTTGTTGCGCATGTTGTTTGCCGCGTACGCCGCGTGCCTTCGAGAATGGGAAGCGCCTTATGCCGTCGTGTGAAACACCACCAACAATAACGGAAGGATTATAAACAGAATACACACAACTGCATCTCGTGAGCGTCGCTGCGGTCATCTATGCACACACACACACACACATGAAGATTTGCCTTTTGCGTTTCCCCTTCGTGCCCGTGTCGTTTGTACGTGCAGCTCTCGTACTCCCTCGCCCACTCGGTGCGTGTGTGTATGTGTGTATGTGTGTGTGTATGTCAGTGTCCCTTTTTTAATCCTGACTGTGTGTGAGAAATAGAGGGAGGGGGTGGGACATGCGAGCAGTCGCACGCGCACATGCTGGAGAGCTGAACGTATATATGCGTTCCTGAATGCAGCTGCAGCTGTGCTCGTCATTTCCGCACCGGTCACGTGCACCATCAAGGGCGCACGCTCGCCGCGGTGCACGAGAGAAAGAATCACAGAGCGGGGGCAACAGGCGGCACCTCCATGCGAATAAGAGGCTACGTCGACGTCCTCATCACCACCTTCCTGTACTCCAACAAGTGCGCCAAAACGCTGATGACCACCACCTGCTGCGCCGGAAGCAGCTGCGACGCAGCTGCACCCTTGCCATGGCTCTCCCGCCCCTCCTCCCCACCGCGTCACGCCATCTTCCGACTCTCCGCTGGGGAGATTCACTTGTACATGATATCCAGCTTGTACCGTCGATGCAGGAAGACGCTTAAAGTCGAGTTAAAGAGGATGAAGAATAGCGGGGAGCTGAGCACCTGGAGCGCGTACTGGCGTTTTCCTGCTGCGGAAAGCGTTCGGGGGTCCATGAGCACGGTGCCCGTCTGCCCGTCCACGTAGAACGGGGTCGACACCCCCTTGTACACACACTCCCCGCGGTAAAAGGGCAGCAAAACGTGCCGCCGCCGTCCCACTGATGTGGTGGTCGCTGGCAGCTGAAAGGCAGCCCCAAAGAGCTTTGCTGCTTTCCGAACACCGTCAGCGTCCGCCGCGGACGGTGAGACTCGCATCAACGCCACAACAGACGCGTCGGTGTCCGCTGAAAACAGCGGTTCACGGTGTGGAGCGTCGTCATCTCGTGCGGAGCTGTCCTCCTCCTCCTCGTGCGCGAACGTGGCCGCAACGGCGGCTTCAGTGTTTAACGGCGATGCGTTTCTCTGTGCGTCAATGGCCACTGTTTGCAAGGATGTAGTAGACGACCGTAATGCCCGTGAAGCCGTTGCTTCGATGCGTCCGGAGACAGTTCCCTCTGTCGGCATCCGGGAGCAATCCGCCGCCACTGGAGGCGAAGAGGGCACCTCAGCGGCCGCCTCCGCGACAACCTCCGCATTGCTCGCCTGCTCCTCAGACCGCTGCTCTTGGTGTTGGCCTTCCGGGGCAGATCCGGCCTGCAGATGCTCGCCGTGTGCCGCGCGCACAAGAGCCTCACCGAAGACCTGACACGAAAACAGCGCTGTGTCACGCAACGAAAAGTCAGCGAGAAACGGGCAGTGCAGCGGCGGCGCAGCGCCCTCGCCAGCAGAGGCGTTCGACGTATCAGACAGACAGCTGCCCTGCGTCATCGCCAAGATGTCCGCGCGAGGAAACCCATGTCGAGCGTGAGCACCTCTTCGGCTACCGTCGCCGTGGTGGTCCGTCGTTTTCGACATTACGGCGAGGTAGTTGGCCAGCTTCTCGCCGCTGTGGCGCTGCAGCAGCTTCAACACGTCAACGGCCAGTAGCGTGTCTTCACTCGGGGACGGCCGCTCGCAGACGGTGGGGTTCATCTGACGCGTGCGTAGGTAGGCAGCGTAGTGCTCATCCAGGGAAGCGGCTGCCTCGACTACGAGGCGCAACACTGTGGTCTGGTGCGCCATGGTGGTGCTCAAGACGGAGCTCATCATGCTCAACAACTCCTGCTGTGTTTCCGGATTGCGGGCCACAATCGTGACAGCGGAGCTAGAGGCCACAAGCTGCGCTCGCAGCTGTGAGAGAGCCTTTAGGGACTCGAAGACCTCACTGTGATCATACACGGGGCACTCCAGCGCACTGTTCAGTAGCTCAAGGGTCTCAACGTCCATCAGGATATCCAGCGAGGACGCCGGACCGGCGGCGTCCTGCTCCACTTCGAGAATGTATGTCATGCGCGAGTGCGACCACATGCTGTGCAGAAGTTTGTCCGTGATGAGCTGCAGCTCCTCTTCAGCCGCCAGCAGCGTGCGCCGGTCTCCCTCACCGAGGCCACACTCCCGAATGCAGGTGTTGCTCAGCGACCATTCCCACATGCGGGCCTGCATAAAGCACCGGATGATGGAGAGCATCGAATCCGTAAGCGTGCGCGTCATCGCACCATGCTCCGCAACCTGCCCGTGAAAACTGCAGTCTGGCTCTCTGGGGCTATCGCTGAGGGTAGAGTCGCGAACAGTGTCCACAACGTTGCGAGGAAGCGGGGATGGTGGTGCTTCCGCTTCGACCGAGACCGCGCCAGCGCGTGGGAACCTCCGTGAAAGCGAGCGGATCACCCCTGCGCGAGTGCGGGGCGACTGCGTCGTTCCATCGGCTGATGTAGAAGCGGGGTCGTGCGAGTCGTGCACGCATGAGTCCTGGTGCTCCTGCTGGCGTGCGCGGAACATCTGCACGCTGAACTGCAGGCGACTCCGCCCTGAGCGTCTGTGCTCCCCTCCTCGGTGAACCTTCGGCTGCGCGAGCTCCTTCATGACGGTATACATTCGAGTCAGCAATGTGTGAATGCCGCGACAAACCGCGTCGATGCCCTCCATCACCTGGTCCAGCTGGCGACAGAGCTGCACCTCGGCCTTCATGAAGGCGACGCAGTTGTCGCGGACAACGTGCTTTTGCGGCGGCGATGCATGGCTCGCCGTCTGCTGGAGCTGGTACACAACCAAGTCCCCCATAATGTTCTCCAGCAAGCGAGAACGTTCGAGGTGGGGTAGCAGGGCGTCGCGGGCAACGACGCATTGGGCGCGCACCAGCGACCACACGTGCACGGCATACATGTGAAACCCCTTGTTGCGCCGCACGTAGGCTTGATGCGCGGCGCTCGACAGCTCCAGAACCACCTTGCTCATGACCGTGCTGAGCCGTCGCAGATCCTGCAAGACTGTCTCGCCCAGGCGGGCGGTGTTGGCGAGGAAAGACAGGGTAGAGTTAGGCCTGCCGCCAACGTCAGCCCAATGCGGCACTGTCAAGTCCACCTCCACCCCTTCCGTCGTCTTGAAGGAGGGGTGAACACGGAAGTTGAAGCCGAAGCCGGTGGTGTGGTGTTGGCACTGGACCTCCACCTCCGGTACTGCCAGCCTCACGGCCGTCACGGAAGTCACGTCGATCTCGCTCAGCTGCAGGGCTGCGCCATGCTGCTTCACCACGCACTCCTTCACCAGTTCTGGCACAAAGAACGGTGTGATAAAGTACGGGAACGGGGCCTCTTGGTCAGGGGTCTGCGCCCCCGCTGCGGCTGCCACTCCCACCTGCACGGCGCTGCTCGCAGAATCCATCCTTGTAACCTCTATCTCTTCACCGGCGTCGGCGCCCCGATCGGTATCGGCCAGGGCGGCAGTACTCGCGCCAGGCAACCACCCCCCTGGGGGTAGTAGGCCTGGTTGATGCAACTCTACACAGAGGTACTGGTGGTCCGAAAACTGCCCGCGACACTCGGCACAGACCCGGCTCCAGCAGTATGTACACACCTCGCATGAGGGTGACGTACAGGAGCACCATTCGCACTCGTGCAGTTCCTTTGCAGCATGGATTTCCTTCGTTAAAAGGGCGAAAGTCGCCTTGACGGGTGACCCTTGTGAAAGAGATGCATCTGCAGCCACAGGCGATGCCGCAGCGGCCGTCAGAGGTGGGGCGGCGGAATCACGCCTCATCTCCCCTGCGGGAGTGGGCGCTTCTTTGTCCGCCGCTGCACTCAGCAACAGTTTGCGCTCCAGCAAGCGAGATCGACGCACGAGTTGCTGCCGCACGAGTACAGACGTGTTGGTGATGTAGTGGTTCTTCGGAACCGTGCGAATATCGCCTTGCGTCACCGTCACCGCCGCGCAACGATAGGCGCAAGGTACTTCAATCTGCGAGGTGCGATCGCGCGACACGGTGGAGTAGAGACATCGCAGGCAGAAGCAGTGTTGACACTCCAGAATGCGCGGGTCAATAAAAACAGACCCGCATATGACGCATATGAGCTCTTCTTGGATCCTGTCCACAAGAGTCTCCTGCGTCTTCTGCAGCTCCGCCTCCACTTCCGAAAGCGAGCATGGCAGGAGAGCCGGTGAGGGCGCGTCCTGACGACTTGCCATCCGTGAAGCGAGAGGGGTCCGCTTCGAGTACCGCAAGCAGAAACGAAAAGTGCGGAAGAGGGCACTCGGGGAAGAGCAGTGCCGAGGACAACGCCTAAAGAGAACCCCCGCGGTGGCGCTGCCACACGTGCGTGATGGCGCCTTGGACGACAAACAAAAGGGACCGGGACGTGCGCACTCGCAGAGGAGTCCAAACAGAAATCCCGCCAAAAAGCGCAGCCGCCACCACACGGAACAAGTAGCTGCCGTGAAGGCTACGCAAGGCGCTCACGTGTTCCGCGGCGGCGTCGCCGTGTGCTGCCAAACACACACACACACACACACACACACACACACACACACACACGCACGCACGCACGCGCGCACGCCTCTGCTTGTCAACGCCGTTACAGGAGGGGGCGGAAACAGCTCAATCAGCGCTGCCGGTTACGACTACTACGGCCAGGGCGGTTGAGGCCGCAACGACAGCAGTCCCGCCGCTGCCCTCCAAAGCAAGGGCGACAGACAAAGATCACAAGCGATAAACAACAAGAGCGAAGTGCCAGGGGGCGGGTATCCTGCGCCGCTGCCGTCCCTTGTCTTCCGGCACCCGGTGGCGTCACACGTGAGCGTAAGCGAAGGCAGCAGCTGGTACACCTTTACGTCCAGGCCGCAAGTGTTCGGTACGTCTTCGTCCCTGTCTTTTGCCACGTAAAGTGTATGCAAGCAAAACAGACACAACGGCGGAACAACACCTGCGTCCTCGATAAAGGTGTGTGTGTGTGTGTGTGTGTTTGTGCGCGAGATAGCAAAGACGGAAAGATGCAGAAGGGGAAGGGGTACGAGTCTGCTAACGCGCAGCTCAACTGTTTGCTACGGGCGTCGTCGTAGCATTGAACAAAGCATGTGTGCATGTGGCAGACGGATTTGTATATACGTGTGTGTCGGAGAACAGCATACAAGACGGTGAGCGTGAAGGCAAAAGACGAGTACAGTGATGAAAGAGAACCAGATATGTTGACGGACGTTCATGCAGCTGCACCGCAACACTTGCAAACAAGGAGAAGGCGGCGCCGACGGCGAGCCCGACGATGCCACCGCCGACGACGTCCTAGTCCAGCTGAGGGAGGCCTCGAGCAGCGGGCAGAAAGTCGCAGTTCGGTGAGAGGGGAGGGGCTATCAGCTTGAATAGCCGACTTGGAGCAGATGTGCGGCTGTTCTCGCAATGATCCCTCGAACACGAGCAGAGAGAATGGGCCTGGCAACGGCAGTCCTCGCGCATGCCATACGAATAGAAACGACAGAGAGGGGCCGAGGGGACAGAGAACGTGCAGGGAGTCGCAGCACCACTTCGCACATCCCACCTCCGAGAAGCACATGCATGCGGCGTTCCGTTCCTTGTGCACTCGGTCCACTTGCGCATGTGTGCCTTGTCGCGTATCCCCTGACACGCGTATTGTTGAATCGACCGACACGCACACCGACAGAGCGCCCTACTCCCCCTCCTCCTCCCTCCCTCTGAGGCTCTACTACACAATTCTCACCGACAAGCTGAAGATAAACAGCTTCCCTTTTCGTCAAGGTACACAGTTCCTGCTGTACCACATGAGGCCCAACGCCACTCTGCCCCACCACCGGCACTGCCACAGGGCCCCATGCGCCTGGTCCAAAGCAGCGCTAGACACACGCAAAGCACCGCAAGGCGGCGACGCAGTCATGTGCGAGCACGGCCCCGGCCTCAAACGCCACCCACCCCACGCGCCCCTCAGGTTGCCCTGACGCAACGGCACCCACGCCCTTACCGCCCGCAGCAGCAGCAATGCATCGCTCCGGCCTCCCTACGTCGTCGGCACTTGGGCCCTGTCAGCACCAGACGTGGCTTGGGACCGGCAGCGGATATATAGGGGGCGAGGGAGGCGGCTCGACTTCTCCTCCGCAGAGACAGGGCACCACTGGACCCTGAGGATACGACGCGTGGAGCTGTCCCTCCTCATTAGGGCGACAAGAGCGCCATTCAGTATCAATATAAGTAATAAGAGGATAAAAAAGATCAAAGGATTGGTTTCTCCTTCTTCAGGCCCATCGTTCCTTGTCCAACTGTGCATCTCTATGCGGGTATGGCTGGGAAGCCTCCCGCATGCGCTGCCGATAGAGCAGCCAAGAAAAAGGAAAGGTTTAAAGAAAAGGAAGTAGGGAGAGCATTGAAAGGACAACGTAGCACACCCCATAAAGGGGTGCAGTGTTGCATCCTCCATACGCAGTGCCGCCTCCTCTTCTCTCACTTCTCCTCCCGTCTTGCCGCGCAAACACGCACGCACACAAAAAAAAAAACAAAAGAAGCGCCACAGCTGCTTGATGTGTGGAAAGTGGGTGATGGCTGTCGTGCAACAAACAAAAAAAAATGGGCAGAAGAGGTACCCGAGTGTATCTGCGCACGTTTGCCTGCTCACTATTCCCCTCCCCCCATTCCCTTCCCTCTCCTGCTCGCTCTCTTCACAGGTGTTCACACGGCATTGACGGCGTCGTTGAGTGGGTGGTCCTTGTATGAGCATGTCGATGCCTCGCGGCTGTCTACATGAGAAACCCGGCAACCGTGGTGGCAACAGACGTGAGGACAATAGCCGTCCGGATCAGCGAAGCCGGAATCATCCTCTCCGCGTACTCGGTGGCGAGAAAGCCTCCAGCCATCGCCATCATCGCCGTGACGGCGATGGTTACGCTGACGCACTTGTGCACTGTCCGCACTATCAGACGCTTCGGGTTCGCTGGCGCCAGCACATAGCGAAGGATGGAGCCGAGCACCATCTGGCAGACTATTGTCAGGCCGCAGAGGGTGCCCACGATACCGTGCAACGACTCGAGATGCGGATAGTGGTTCTTTAGTTTTGTGTACTCCACCGCAGCAAAGCCGCCAGCCGCCGCCAACTCCATCACAAAGGAGGCCAGCTGGTGGCGCATGATGATCTCGTGACGTGGAAGCCTGTCTTTGAGCGGCGACCGCCGGTGTGCCTGACGCAGTTGCTTGATGTCTCGCACAACATCCGGCAGCACCATGACAAAGGCCAGCATCATGCAAATGGGATGATATTGGAAGATGTCTGTGTAGGTGCCGGACTTGCGAAACAGCTGCAGTGAGACGGGCACGATGATGCCAACGGCAGCCAGTCTGCGGCATAGGCTCTTCAACCACACCGAGGGGGCGGGGATGTCGTCAATGCTGGGCAGGCTTGCATCATCCTTGATAGTGGTCGTCATGTGAAGGAAGCAACGAAGAAAAAAAAATATGTGGAACAGCGAACAATGAAGACCCGGCGTATAACCGAGTGGGCAGTTGCGTGACGCCGGGAGAGATCTAGAAAGGACCCGCGACTTTTTGCCAGAAGGCAAGAAGGAAACGCCGGATAATGTCTACACCGAAGTGTACGGGCGAGTTGGTCATGGGAGAGGGGGATTTGATCGGCGCGGTCGAGAGGTAAAACGACAAGGGGAGATGTTGTCGATACGTGGGAGAGAGCGGCAGAGAGACAAGCGTGGTCTGCGAGGAAAAAGCTACGAACAGAAAAGCTGATGCGGTGATGCTCGACCCATCGTCAATGCCGCTGCATATCTGCTGAAGCGGAGAGCAGTCATTGTTGCCCATGAAACGCATCCGAGGACGCCCATTAGCTGTGTACACGGTGATGAGGTCCCGGAAGAGCACAGCGAAGACGGCACGCTCTTTCTGCCGGAATAGCCTTGCGATGGTTTTGTTGCGGTTGTTCGTGTAACCATAACGCAGCGGAGGCGGAGAGCAACAGGCGGAGAATCGATGCACACATTCCGGCAGCCGCACATACACAAAACAGAAGGCCAAGGGAAAGCAAAGCATGAAACAAAAACGCACATCGGCCGCTGCCCCCACCCCCACCTCTTCGGCCGTTCGCGTCGCTACCGTGTCGAAGAGCGCCAGTGCGAAGGGGCGGGAGGAACGGCGGTTGGACAGCGAAGATACTCAGAGAAGGCATACATGAATGGTTCAAGCAAGAAAGAAAGGGTGCCCCCAAAAGACACACGTGCCATCTAATCTCCCCGCGCCCTTGTTGGCAGTGGTACCATGACACTCTGAACTCCCATGAACAGAGAAGAGGGCGAGGGAAGGTAAGAATTCCATTGGTTCCAAGATAGCGGAAGGAAGCAACTCCCCCCCCCTCCCCTCCCCTCCCCTCATGCCCATTCCCAAAAAAAGAAACCAGAGAGAGAAAGCAGCATTCAGGCATCGCACCGCAGCACCGGAGTGGTGGGGAGGAAGGAAGGGGGAGGCGACAAGTAGGGTGGAAAGCACGGACAGAGAAGAATAGGAAGGCAGGAAGAGATGGGTCAAGGAAGTCCACATGAAAGTGACGGAGCACAATAGGCATAGAAGGAACGAGGGTGACGTCGCCGCACACAGCAAAGCACGGCAGCCGCTAATCAACGACATACGTGTGCGGGCCACTTACCTCCGCTCTCTCTGAGCCCCCCTTCCCCTCACTGCTTCCGCTTCAATGTCTTCCCCTCTCGCCCCGCCAATACCTATACGGTTCTCCGACCCACGCGCATTGCGGGTTCTTTTGGAATATGCTGTCGAGAACCTGTGGGTAGCGTAGGAGGAGACAAAACACAGGAAAGCGACCGCCTCTGAATTAGCAATCACCAGACAGACGCACAAGCAGGCACGGAGGGAGAGCAGCGTGCGGGGGCCACGACTGCACGCCCCGCGTGTGTGCGTGCGCATGCATATGCGCCCATGTGGGTGTGCACACGACAGGTCCTCCTTCATTGTACTTGTAGTCAGACCTCAAAGGTAAGCCAAGGAAGTCTGCACATGTGCGTGAGACCTGCCTCTCCCCCCTTCCCTTGGCGCGCCCATGTGTAGGGAAGAGGGGGAGGGTGGCGGGGCACCGTGAAGTGGATAACTACAGTGGGTATGCCGTAGCCACGCGCAACGGGTGAACGCGATAATCTGCCGAATCGGACGAGATGGTCATAACACACCTCCCTTTTGAGCCGGTCGGCTGCAGGCATGAGACAATGATCAGCGACTCTGGCGGGTGCTCATCGAGGTCGAAGCTGGCCTGCACATAGGTGCCGTTGACGTACGCGGATTGCGAAAGCATGGCTTGGTTCCCCAGCCGCCCCTCCACCGGCTCCCCTCGCTGTCGATCGTTGCAGATTACAGAGAACATGATAGCTGGCTCGATGGTGTCGTAGTCAACCATCCGCAGCGATATGGCGAATCGCTGAAACGGCCGCAATTTTGACAGCTCCACCTGCGGGTGTCCGGTGCCTTCGTAGTAGTTGCCACTGCCCTTCTCGTGATCCCAGCACAGCGCCACCTCCTGCTCTGACCACGCCGGCACACTCATCACCTCGAGCAGCGGCGCGGCGCACCATACCCGGTAATCCACGTGCACACGTGTCCCTGCCGGGTGAATGGAGCATATGACAGTGTAGTACTCGACACTACTGTGAGGAACAGGCGTAATGGTCGTCTCAAGGACGGTGTGACGGTCGAACACGTACGTGTGCGCAGCGTGAGGATCGATTTCGCCGACGATGCGGGAGGGGCGGCCTTCACCGTCAACCTCGCCCGGCACGATTGCGAGTTGCAGAGTCGGTGTACCGTACATGTCCTCCGCCGGCACCGAACGCTGCTTGTACGCCTCGTCGACACCAAAGTTTATCACGTCCTCACCCGCCGCCGCGAGGTGCATTGTCGCAGCGACGACGACGCGACACGTCGCGCTAGATACCGTGGTCAGCTTTGTCTCCATGAAATGACTGATGGAGTTGCGCACAAGGCGCCTGCTGCTTCTTTGCGTTTGTTTTTCGAGCAGAAGGTTCGCATCTCTCGAGACGCGGGACTGCGAGTCGAAAACGATGGCCACCTCACCCTCGTTCCGCTCCACCTCTTGTGCGCTAGCGGAAGCGCAGCAGAGCAACTCTGACGGTACCGTTCGCTGATCCCAATACTGTGACTCCTGTGCCTCTTGCAATATAAACGGTGAGGTCGAGGTGACGACGAGGTCGAACTCGTCCAGCACCCTCGGCGTGTATGTGGTCGGCACAATCCAGTACTGCGCGCCGGCGTCGAGCAGGATTCCCAGCGACAAGCAATCGCTACGTTGGCGCTCCTCAGAGGAGAGAACAGAGGAAAACGCGCAGCCGCAGCCACGGTCGCTGGCGCCGAGGTCCCTGCTACCCAGTGCCTCCTTTATGCTGCCATCATCCTCTTGATTGCCGGTGACGATGTCCTCCACGGAGCTCATGGGCAAGGAAGCAGCTGTGCTAGTTTCCGCCTGTCTTCGACTCATCGTAGGACAGTGCAGTGGGTAGTGCGTGTCACGCAGAAGCTGCAAGCCGATACCACCAACGCCGGCCTCCTGCCCGCGTACGGCGCCGCGGGTCCTACGAAGACGCGGGTCGCGCCGTGTCAGCTGCACATGAACCGTCGTCCGGTAGGGGAAGGAGAGCCTATAGTGCGGGTTCCTGTACCACGAAGGCTCACGTGCGTTGCCGCCGGCCGAATCGCGTGTCCACGCGCCGTGCACGTCCTGCCGGTAAATCTCGTCACCAAAGACGCAACACGTGTGCACCCACTCAAAGTTCTGCAGGAAGTCCGTGTAGGAAATCCAGAAGGTGGACTTTTGCGCGTGCGGCCGCGTCGCCGCAGCGCGCCCGGAGGGGCTCGTCACGGAGCACACAGGCGTCGTTGACGACGCTTCCGCCAGTGACCCTCCCATCTCGCCTAACGCCGTCAGCAGCGAGCGCTTCAGTGGCGTGTTCGTCAGTGTCGAAGCGGAATCGGGTAGCTCCAGGAGGTTGTTGCCGCCCTTCTGCGTGCGTCTGGCACTGCGGGCGCCCGTCAGCAGTAACCCGGCAACCTCAAGGTGCTTCTTCCACAGTGGCGAATCGTCCGCCCAGTCGCCCGTCCATTTCTCCATGCCGCACCAAGGATTGCGCAGCTCAAGCAGACGTACTCCACCCGCGTGGCACACGCGCACAATTTGGTAGCCGCAGCGTGGGTGAATGCCGCCAAACGTCCGTGACGCATCTCTGCTGAAAGCAATAGCGGCAGTCAGATACGACGACACGCCGGACGCGCCGGCGGGGGAGTCCACGGAAACGCTGCGACTGTCGAGAAACGACCGCTTCACAGACGCCGTTCGTCGATCACACGGTGGGTTGCCGCATCCCTCTCGCGCGTCTGCGTTGCACAGAGGTACCCCGAGAACCTTGTGCAGTCCCTCGAACAGCGTCGTCGACGCCTGCTCCACCGGGTGTAGCTGATAGCTTTCGTAGATGCCCCTCGTGAGGCGTGACATGACACGGCCGCAGTTCTTCGCCACCTCTGCACAGATGAGCGTGTCGTCTGGTACGGTGCCCCAATCAGTGTCGCCGCCGCCACCAGCACCGTCGTTCGCCCGCTGGAGGTTCTCTTTGCCCAGGAACAGCCAGGCGATGGGCTTGCGCATGTTCGGGCTGTCGATGCCGACGTGGTGTTTGTCAAAGTGCGCGTCCAAGACGTGGTAGCCACCGTGCAGTTTTGCCAGCATCTTCTCGAAGATGCATGGCCAGAACGCCTTGTCGTCCATCGAGGGCTTCGTGAAGATCAGCCGGCCGTACTTGTCCACCGGTAAAAAGTCATCCACGAGAAGGTAACGCCACTGGCCCTCGACAAACATTCGCATGGTGTAGATGCCCGGGCAAGCAGTGCCTCGCTGCACTCGCGTCCCGCCGTCTGGAAGCCCTGCAGCGGATGCGCAGAAAAGGGCGTGCAGCGACTGGATCTCCTTCACGCTCGCCATGAGTGCTGTGAAGGTCCAGGTGAACCCTTCGGGGACATCTGTAGGGAGCTGCCAGAAGACCGAGTCGGCGTGCGAATACGCCGCGTCGCTGCGGCGGTGGCCATTGCCCGCAGCCGCCCTCTCAGCACCCATTATGTCTTCTACCGGATCTTCGCAGGTGTCCTGTGCACCAGTGCCGTTGATGCTGGGTGCAGCCTGCCGTGCCGTGTCGTTCGCATGCGCTGTCGCACCCTCCCACCCAAAGAGCGTGGCATCAGGGTAGAGCTCTCCAACGCGCCGCCAGCCCGCGATGCCGTACGTGTGCCGCGCCGTCCTGTGCAAATGGTCGTTGTGCGAGTTGAACTGATCGTCGTCAAACACGTAGTGTCGCTCCTCGCACCACGCCCAGGCATCTTTCGTGGGATTCACGTCGAACAAAAAGTCGGCTACGGCGTGGGTGTAGGAACGGAAGACGTGCTGCAGCTCGTGTGCTGGGATGCGCTGGCGCCACCCGGTGCTACCCGCTGCGGTAAGTGCTGCATGAGCATCACGGAGGAGCATCGCAGCAGCAGACTTGCCGCTACCGACGGGAGTGGACAATACCGCCTGTTCGGCTCTTGGACTACCAGGCTTGGAACCGACCGCACACGTCCCGGCGACTGAAGAAGCGATGACAAAAATTCGACGCGACTTACCGTCAGTCACCTGCGACACCGCCGACGCAGCTCTGGCGAGTGTCCGGTTCTTCTCGAGCTGAACCTCAATCGCCGTCACCATGGAGGGGCGCACGAGTGTGTTCTCCAGGTAGATGTACTGCAGAACAGAGTTCTGATTCGCCAGCTCGAGCAGCGCTGAGGAGATGGCGAGGGTGATGGGGTTGTTTGACAGGTTCAGCTTCAGCAGGGAGGGGTGCCGTCGGAGGCGCGCACAAATCACCTCCACAGTGTCATTGCTGAGCTGCTGGTCACGTAGGTCGAGACTGCGCAGCTGCACCGCGCTCTCGATGACGTCCAAAAGTGGAATAATACCTTTTCTGCCTAGAAAGTTGCGGGATAGGTCGAGTGAGGTAAGGCCGGTCACCTCACCTGGCACATCAGAGAGCAGCCGCACCACTGCGGAGTTGCACGCACAGCCCAGCTCGTTGCACCGTTTTTTGTAGATCTCTCGCTGCGAGTAGCCAATGTAGTAAGACATCTTCTGTTTCAACACGAGCGCAGAAGCAGACGGGGAAACAAAGATGAGGAAGAGACAGACACACAGCCTATCAAGGCCAAAAAGACGCGACGCCGTTTTGTTTTTGTTTTTTTTCTTTTGATGTATGCCGCCTGCTCCAGCGGATGTTCTGCATGTTGCCGCAGTGGGCGGAGAGACGGGAGAGAATTTACGGGGAGAGGAGTCGCTTGCCCACCACATAGAACGGGTGCCACGCACACTATCGGAGGAGAGATGAGAGATGCGCATCCAGGGCGATGTTGACAAGGAACCTTGTGCTATGGATAGCATGGAGACGCCAGTATGGTGGGTTCGCGTGTGCGGTCGCGGCTCCGCTGGACTCATCCACGCACGCGGTCACACACACACACACACACGCACACAGCACGAGGCAGGTCTCGCAACTCTTTCGAAGTCTCAAATGAAAACTGCAGAATGACAACCGCGGGGTCGACGTTGGCTGGCCAGCTTGGGGATCCACATCATGCTGCCCTTGTGCATGTCAGATGAGAAGCGAGGCCGTGGACCCCGCCCCGCCCCCACCGACCTCTCTGACTCCTGATGGTGCTGCGGATCCATTTGTTGAGGGTGTCCCTGATCGAAGTTGCAGTGAAGACAGACGAGGCGATGAGCGGAGGGAAAGAACGATTACTCAGCGCGAAATCCTTTTTTTTTGCCTTTCGCTCGTCAATGCGTCCACTGTTTGCCAAACTACAAGTCCAACAAGCCATGCTACCTCCTGTCCACCGGCACTGCCACAGGGCCCCATGCGCCTGGTCCAAAGCAGCGCTAGACACACGCAAAGCACCGCAAGGCGGCGACGCAGTCATGTGCGAGCACGGCCCCGGCCTCAAACGCCACCCACCCCACGCGCCCCTCAGGTTGCCCTGACGCAACGGCACCCACGCCCTTACCGCCCGCAGCAGCAGCAATGCATCGCTCCGGCCTCCCTACGTCGTCGGCACTTGGGCCCTGTCAGCACCAGACGTGGCTTGGGACCGGCAGCGGATATATAGGGGGCGAGGGAGGCGGCTCGACTTCTCCTCCGCAGAGACAGGGCACCACTGGACCCTGAGGATACCGTCCACTGAGGAATGTGTGTCCTCCCGGCATCAGTAAAAAGTCAATGGCAAAACGAAAAGCAGAGACGGCTGTGAAGAAAAAGTACGACGCCGTTTTTGTGCCTGTGCGTGTGTGGGGGGGGGGGGGGGATGCTTGATGGAGAGTGACGTTTTCAGCTCAGGCGCCATATGCTTCCAACAAAGAGGAGGCCACCCAGCATTGACCTCTCGTACTTTTCATCGAGTACCGGAAGAACTAAGCAGAATAAATAAGGAGTCGCCAAAAGGGGTTGGAAGCGCGTGTACTAGCGTAGATGGGGTGCACAAAAGGAAGTGTCTTCGTCCTGAGGTGGATCTATATATATATATGTATATATATACGTGTCTATATCAGAGGAAGAGCGCGTGGAGAAAGAACGACGGTAACACAGCCGACAGTTGAAGAGTCCGAAAGGATTGTTATTCCATCTCCGACGGGTGCCAATGGCAGCACGAGCGTGCCGTGTGGAAGCAGGCGAGGCAATGTGAACAGTGAACCCCCCTACTGGCCAGTGGCCTCCTTTCGTCGTCAGCGCCATTCGTTAGTCCAATAATGCAAAAAGACGTTTCACAAGAACGAGACGCCGTCGGCCTTTCCCGTATTAGAGCGTGACAGGGGACTGCAGCTGCACACGTGAGTGCAGGTACCCGCTTCTGCAAAAGGATTCCTGTATCGTGCGGAACATCCGCGTACGTCTGCCTCACACAGCGCCGCAGCCAACAACGAAAAAAAAAAAAACGAACGTGTCGAGGAGAGAAAGCGGAGAGAGACAACGGTGCCACAACGAACCCGGCACCAGCGACTCGCACGCACGTTGGTGCTCTCTCCATACGGTTTCCTTTCGGCTTTCCTAGGCTCTATTCCCCATGTAAAAAGTCGGCACGTGCACGTCGCCACCAACACACGCAGTCAACACGAAAAGAGAAACGAGAGAAAGGACAAGAGCGGAAAGCCACCGTATCCCTGCTAATGCGCCGCCTGCAGTCAGCAACACCATGGCGTTAGGGATACGGGCTGGCTCGGTGCCTTGCTCTGCATGGCCTTCCTCAGCCTCGAAACACCAGCCCAGTTTCAGAGAGACCCGCACACGGCAGAGGCACGCGGCGCTGATGAGGAATTACGCCCGTTTGGACGCCGGGCGGTGGTCCTTGATGGAGACCGTTATGCGACTCCGATAGCACAGCCGCCCCAGCCACGCGGCGAGGCTCACTGTGGCAAGGTAGAAGACACACGACACGATCCAGAGGCGGCCGTAGTGGTTCCGTCCCTCGAACTCGAGTCCGTATGCTGTCCACACCCACAGCGGAATCATGAGGCTCCACATGAGGATGGCCGCAACAGCCGAAAGCATCGACGGCCGCTCCGACTTGGGGGCATTAGTGACACCCGTCAGCCATTTTGGCTGCGCCGGCTCGCAGAAGACGAACGCTAGGAACGGGAGGAACCACACGAAGTACTGCACGGTGCAGACCTTGTTGAAGGCGACGAAGAGAATCGTCTCAACGCAGCAGGCGTGGGCAATGTTCTTGCGAAGCTTCCACGAAGCGTAGCACAGCACTGCAAACTGCGGCAGAAACGCAAACAGTCCGGCGGAGTAGTCGACGCCGACGCCAAGGTCGCGGCGGCCCATGTTGAGATACATGAGCAGCCAGTACGGGGAGAAGTTGTGCCGGTGGTCCTCCCGATGGATATGGTAGATGAAGCCCTCGTCGAGATACTGTTGGCCGTAGACCAGGTAGCACACATACGTCGGAACAGCGAAGGCGACCGTGAAGCAGAGGCCACATCCGACCACGACGGAGGCGGTGTGGGCAAGACGACCGAAAAAGCGTTCTTGCTTCGCGCGCTCCCACACGCCGAGCACCAACGGAAGCGCGTAGATGATGGGATAGATTTTAAAGTGCACGGCGAAGCCGAGGATCGACGCTGCGGTGAAGTAGCGACCCTCCGCAAACTTCGCCAACACACCCATACTCATGCACGAGATGAGCATGTCGCTGTTTCCACGCGTCGACACGTTCAGCACGACGGGGTTGAAGAGGATCAAGATAACCACCATCCACTTGGCGCTCCGCTCCGTCGAAAAGCGCAGGAGCATGTGAAAGCAATAGTAGGCTGCGCCCAGGTCGCTCAGGGCAAAGACGACCTTCCCAAGCGGGTTGGCGATCAGCACGGCGGGTATCACCAGGACGGCCAGAAGCGGCGTGTAGCGGTACGTTGTGCGATCAAATGGCGTTCCGCCGTGTAGCAGTTCCCTGGCGCCATCGACCACAATCATGTAGTCGATATCCGTGTACTTGACTCGAAAGTAGTAGTCGTGGAAGGCGGCGTAAATCAGCAGCACAACCCGCGCGAGCCCTCCGTAAAGGAGAAGCGTGCCAATGCTCTGCCTGTCCAGCCACGTCTTGTTGCGCATGGTGAGGAAGGGGGTCGAGAGAACGGCGCACGCACGCACGTGCGTATCTAGGGGAGGGAAGGTGGCTGGGACAGCAGTAGGTGACGAGATTTTCGTAATGCCCCCAGCAAGGGAGGCAGCCGTGTGTGTGAGCCTATACGTATGTCCACCGTGCCTCCCGCTCTTCTGTCTAGGCGTCTGCTTGTGCGAAGGGAGTTGGGACACGCTGCGATCTAGAGAGAGTCACAAGAGAGCACCCAAAGACAAAGTCGAAGAGAACAGTGACAGCGGTCGACGAAGCAAGACACCACAGCCAGCATCAAGCGCCAGCACAGCAGAGGGAGGAACCAGTGGAAAGATAGACTGTGCAGGGTGCAACACACAGACACGCAGACAGAGAATGGGTGCCACAACCGTCTCTCTTGTTTCTCCCTTTTTCGGGTCACCATTGTGGAAGTGGATTGTGCGGACCCCTGCCACTCTCCCCTGAAGGGCGTGTGTCGCCCAAAAGAGGGAGGAGGTGCAGAGACTATATGCGCCAAGGAGAAGGCGAGACAACAAAGCGGGGCGGGCGGGGGCCGGGCGGGGTCGGTGCGCGTCTTGAAGGCAGTGAAAATGGTGCTCATGTGTCTGACGGATGAATGGCAGATCTCGCACAAAGGTGAGGCAGACAGACACGCACACGTAAGACGGCAATGTGCATGGATGTCAGCGCTGTCGCATGCTACGTTGCGGCGTCAGGTCGAGTTGTAGGAGAGCCCGACGTGGCGCTCAGAAGAGGGAGGAAGAGTGCTGGTTGAGACGGATACACACCACACACACACACACACACCTCCTTCTTCACCGATCCGCCCCAAAAGGCGACACCCGCGACAGCCTGGCCTTCACACGTTCGACTGCGCCTCCTCCCGTTGAGGAGTCTGCAAGATGCACTGGGACACTGCCACGGAGCGGCGCTCGGCTGAGCTCGTGGCTGGGGAGCAGGGGCTCCGGAATGTCCGTGCTTACCGTGTAGCGTTCAGGTCAGGTGTTATCTGTAGGCTGCGTTCCTCGTTGCGCGTGTCTGTCAAGAGAAGCGGGTCGCGGGAGCCGCCACCGCCGCCACGCTGAAGCGCTTTCGGATGCGGAGATGAAACTCGAACGGGCAGTCCACTAAAATGATACGAGGCACCGCCGCTGCAGCTCCCACTCATCTCTTTCAAAGCAGCAAAGACGCTCAGAAGACGCAGAAGCCTGTGGTCCCGACGCTGGCCTGGCCGTCCGTTCCGGCACTCATTTCTGCACATGGGGCGGTCGTGTGGCCTCCTCGCAGGGCAGTGGCAAGCGCTGCGGAATCAAGGACCCGTGCTGCATGGAGTCAAGTTCTCTCGTGAGAGGGACGCTGTTGGACTGCGAGTCCTCTTTGCTCCAGGAGACGCGTCCGTCGTCGCAGAAGCCGCCTCTGCTACTGGCTTCCCGGGAGCAGTCCGCGTAGCGCTCGCCGCCGCGGCACCTCCGCAAGGGGTCCCCGTGGTGCCGGGGGGCTCCCCGGCTGTCTTGGCATTGACGTTCCGCTGCTGCAGCTGGTGATCCAAGACACTCCGCACAAACTCAGGAATGCGGGGTCCCGGCTGCTGGTGCTCCTCCTCCGCCCTTTCCTTGTACAGCCTCGCAGCCGCACTGTTTTCCTCCTGGCACTGTGCTGCCGCAGTCCACGCGCCACAGGCTTGAGAACGTCGCTGTCGAGGCTCCTGTCGTATTTCAGCTGCCCCTTGCCTGTGGTACTCGAGCTGGTCTGCGCGCTGCTCTCGCACTCCGTGCATGGCGACGCAAGGCTGCGGTGCAACCTGCCTTCAGATGAGGCGCTGGCTTCATCGTCGCGCCCACTGTCGGTGCCGCCACAGTCGGTGTCGGTAAAACGCGCTGTGTGCACAACAGAACACAACAGCTCCTCACTCACCCCGTCTCCGGCGTGGCCCACCTCGGCATTGGGGTGGGTGCACACCGTCCAAGAGCAGAACATCCGTGGCGTCTTCGCGCTGCCTCCCCCCCCCTCGACACGCTTCCGCGGAGCTCCCTCCTCCACCACATCCCTGTCACCTCCGTGCTCATATGATGCATCTTCATCCCTTGCACGGCTGTGGTCGTCCCTGACGCCGTCGACATCCGGCGCCTTCCCATCCTCCTCGATGGTGGGCTCTAGCAGGTGTGTACTGAGGGCGGATAAAAAGATCGCCGTCATGGAACAGTGATGCAGCGCCGGCGACGACACCACATACTTACGCAGTTTCTGTGTCCCAAATGCGCCGGAATCCACCCGTCCATCGCCCTCGTCCTCTTCCACCTCGAGGTTGGCCTCCGCATGCACCACATTCGGAGAGTCGCTCTCGCTTTGGGTAGCGAGAAGGCTCGTGAAGTGCCGGTTGTCCGTTGGGATTTCGACGAAATTGGTCACGTGATCTTCGCCGAGCATCGAAACGGACCTCTCGGTCTGCGCACTGGTTTGCTGTAGATGCGCAGAAGCAGGTGTGGACGCATGTGAGTCCTCGGCACTCGCTACCCTGCTGTGTGACTGCTGTATTGGCTGCCGGATTTCAGCATCGGCTGCGTTGCCCACGCTGAGCTGCGGAGGCGGCAACCGCTGCAAAGCACCGTCCGCCTCGCCCTCCATCATGAACGGCGCTTGCAGCTCTTCCCCCTCCCCTTGGACCTTTCCGTAGGCTGCATGCACATCGATCGAGGGCTGTCGTTCGATGTGCTTCATCTTTGCACTTCCGCTAGCTGGCGCAGAGCGTCCTGCGGATGCACCTTCGAGTGCGGCTCGTCAGCCGAATATTTCTCCTGAAACCTCACCATGCCGGCAGCAGTAGTCGCAGCATGGAAAGTAGGTACAATGAGCCCCTGGCTCACCTTGCCTTCCACGAGTTCGCCATCCTCATCCAGCTCGATGGCGGCCACCAAACCTCCACGGCGGTGCTCCGCAGGATGCGCGCCTCACTTCTTCGCCAGACGCGCTGACGATGCAGCAGTCAGTGCCACAGTTTCCTGAGTGTCCGCCGCACTAGTGGTGAGGCTCCTCTGCTGCACACACTCTACTGTGGCATCCGCGGGGTGCTGAGGCCCTGCTCTTGACTTGCACACGCGGTCCGCGCCGGTGCGCTCGCTCCGTTGGCGCAGGCCTCCAGAGGCGTCCTTGGACTAGCGCGCTCTCTTAAGGGGTTCGACAAGAGGGAAGTCTCCGTGACTGCAGCGCCGGCTGCACTGCAGAGTGTGGCAGAGAGCCGCTGCGTGGCGTCCAGGGCTCCTGTGATGGTCGCGGTGCTTTGCAGGACTGTCAGCTCCTCCGTGGCCTCGCCCTCGCTGACGAACGTGCCCCCCGCCGCATTCTCAACCGCAGCCGCTAACTCGACTTCCGCCCTCTCTTCGAGAGGGGTCGCAGGCCCGTTCTCCACCTCTGAGGCACTTGGTGTGTTCGCCGACGGCGACAGCTCGCCATTCTCCGGTGGCGTCATCGCAGGCTTCTGCACATTATGGGTGCTCTTCGGCTCAGAGGCAGAAAGCATCGGCGATGCCGCGGAATGGCGCTGCACATCCGACATGGCATCAGCCGCCCTGCCTTTGGCTGCCGGCGATGACGTCTCCATCGGCAACGACGCCACGTCTGCGCGTGAGGCAATGGCCTCACTGGAGTTGTCGCTCTCTAGCTCGCCTTCCATACATATTGGTATGCCACTCACATGCTCAGGCACCGTCAGCACCGCACCACTATGCCCTGCGACGCTCTGCCGTTGCTGCTCTTCATCCCCTTCATGAAGCTCGGTCGGAACACCGGCACCGTTGCCGAGTAGCACCAGAGACGCTGAAGATGCGCAGATGGACGGCGACTTCGACCTCGGCGGGATGATCCCGGGTACGTTGCTGTTGACGCTGAAGGCAGGAAACGGTCGCAGATGTCTGCCGTCCTTGCCGCGAGCGTGCTCATCAGCCACAGACTCGTCTTCAGCCGGCGGTGCAGCAGCCTCGACAGCATCCTTCTCGACGGACAGGCCAGTGTCCAGTGGAGGCGCCGCCACGCACTCAGGGGCGTCGCCGGCCACAGAGGTCTTCGTCGGCGCATCCTCTGTTGGGGCTGAGAGCTGTTCCCCCGTTAACGGTGGCGTGGACGACATGTCCCCGATGTTGCCGCCGCCCCACTCAGTCCTGTCCACTTTTATCGGCGTTGCGTCCCTTGCTGCACGAGTCTGCGCCAAGCAACACACGATAAATATCTGTATCCACTTAGTCCGCTTCAACTGCTCTTCAAACTCAATCTCGACCCTGGCGCACTCCTCGGCGTCGCTGCACAAGCTCACCTGCAGCGTCTGGCGTATAAGCAGCTCTGCCCACACGTTGGCACAACGATCAGACTCCTCCAGAATACAGAGCTCGTGAATGCCTCTTTGTGGGCCCTCCGCAGCCGCCGCGAGGCCCGCGTTCTCTGTTAAGCGCTCGTGCGCGTGCTCCTCTGTCTTCAGTGTCGCCGTCCACTCGTTCAGCGCCGTTTCAGCGACGAAAATGCGGGCACGCAGGTAGCGCCACTGCCGCACAAGATCTGCCCCCTTCACCGCTTCGTCCAACGCGAGCACCCGGCGCCGCTGCAGTTCCTCCTCGTCCACCCCCCTCCGACACACCTCCCACCGCGCGTCCTCCTCATCCTTTCCGAGACGCGCGCGCAGAGCCCCCTCCAGCTCGTCGATAAGGCGCAGCTGACTCTGCTGAACGGATTCGTGCACGAGATTGTCAAAGACGGCGTCCAAAGCCGCAGGAGTCGTGGCGGTGGTAGGGTGGAGCTCGGTTACGGGCCCAGGCGCAGACGCGTCAGTCTCCCCCTGCGGAGTCACAGCAGGTGCAGCGAGACCGCTGGCGCAGCTGTCGCTGCTCAGCTTGTTGCTCGAGATTGACGAGAAGCGTTGCGAGCAGGGAACTCCCTCTCCGGCGTGAAGAGGTTCGAGGATAGCGGCAGGAGCCGACGGCAACGTCTCCTCGAATGCTTGCAGAGGTGTACCACGTATTCCACCGCGTGCGTGGTGGTTCTCCACGTTCATCTCTGGCGGCGAAGGTGGCGATGCCATCGTCGCCACTGCCGCATCGCAGCGTTCTGCGGCATGACGCGGCGGGGCCACAAACGGGGAGTGCGGGATGTTGTACGGAAAGACTACAGCTGTGCTTGTCAGCTCCGACGCAGAAGCGGCGGATGACCCAGAGACTCGGCTCTGGCCACTTCCATGAAGCACGCGCAGCAGCTCCGCGTAGGTCGCGTCGTACATGCGCGCCTCCTCCCGCAATGCTCGCAGCAAGGCCTCGACGCCGCGGTCGGTTGCGCCGGAGGTGGCGCGGCATGCCGTATCTTCTGCGGTTGACGCTTCCGATCCCTTCTGCTCCGCACGGATATCCTTCCCTATGCCGCGCACGAGCTTGATGAGAAACGAGTAATCGTCCGCGTTCAGATCAAGCTCCCTCTGTGCTCTCGCTTCGTCCCTCACGTCTCCACGACAACTGTCTCCTCCTTCACTACGGCGCGCTGAGGGCCAGCGGTGTGAAGCTGTTTCGCTGTGGTACGGTCTCCAGTAGGATGGGGTCGGCCGAGGTGCCGCGAATGGATCGGGCATGCGTGACGAGCGCTGGCGCGGTGGCGCGGCTGGCGGAGTCGCCGATGATGGCCGCCGACGACCCTGACGCGGTGCCAATGAGGCGCCATCCCGTGGTACAGTCGGCGGCATGGGCACAGCTGCGTTATGCGGTAATAAGACCTCGCAGCACTCGCAGCGACGGTAGCCGCGGAAAAGAGGGAGGCTAACATCTTGATCCGCGCTACAGACGTCGAGAGCGCTGCGAATGTGGGGTGCGCAGTGCCCGCAGCCGCTGCAAAGGCCGCTGCGCTGCGAAGCGCGCGAAGCTGGTCGAGCATGCGACTGCTGTCGCTGCTGCTGGGTGCAGCCACGGCGACTGTGCGGGCGCACCGTCGCAGCAAAGATAGCGGGGGACGAGAAGCGTTCGCCTTGTGCCGCAGCACCCCTGCTACGCGCATACAGTGGCTGTTCCCTGAAATTCTTGTCGCACACACCGCACGGGCCATGCCCCTGATGCCTCGCGCGCTCATACTGGACACGAAGACGCAGCAGCTTGTGAAGCAAGTTGTCAATGGTGCGGCGGCGGTCCCAGGGACTGGGCGATCGCTGGCGGAGAAAGAGTGTACTCCTTGAAGGTGGCTGTAGCGTCGCTGGTGCGGCAGACTGCCCGGCAGCGGCGGATGATGTCGGATCTGTGGGAAACGAGCTGAAGGAAGCCACAGGGTCGGATGGGGTCTCGGGTGCGCGCGGCACCAGTGCATGCTGCGCAGCGGAAGACGAGAGACTCTCCACGACGAGCGGCTCCAGCGCCGGCGCAGCTCGCGTGCCAGACGCCGCCTGGTCGTCGACCCTTTCATGCTCTCGTGCTGCCTGTTCGGAGGCGGGTGTATGCATTGTTGCAGGACACTTTGCAGCCTCTGGTCCGTGCAGCAGCTGCGCTGCGAGCGGATCCTCGTCGAAGAAAACATCCTCGCTGTCTAGGGAGAAGGTGGACGCGCTGTGTCTGCTGCTTGATGATGGCTCCCCTGCGTGTACGCCACCCGCTGCCTCGCCAGGAGACGACGGCGCGCCGTTCACCCCACGATTGTGGTCCGCCGCTGGTGCACCAGTGTCAGTGCGCTGGGACGGCTTTGACTGGCCGGAAAATCCTGCCGCACGCCTGCGCACGGCGGAGCTCGGAGGAACACCGAGCGGAAGTGTAGGGCCGCGAATACTGGATCTGTGTAGGAGAACTGGCGTCGTCGAACTGAACGATCGCGGCAACTGCGGTGTCCCTCGGGTGCGGGAGTGACAACTGGTGCCGTCGAGATCATGCCCACCGTTGTAAAGGTCTTCAGTGGATGTGCTTGCCTCGCCGCCACCTGTGGAGCGCGGTCGGTAGACGAAATGAGGGCGCTTCATAAAGTAGTCGCCGAGTCCGATGAGGTTCGGCACCGGCTCCAGCTCGCTTTCGATGAGCTCCTCTTTGCGGCGCTGCCTACAACATGCGGAGGGCTGCGACGGCGCAGGAAGAGTTGAAGTCAGGAGCGACATTGCCGCCGCTGTTACTCCGTGCGGACGCTGCGACTGGGGAGAAGACAGCGACGCCACGAGGCCCTTTGAGCAAGGCGTTGTCCGCCGTGAGAGAGAGAAAGAGGACTCGTCCTGCTTCGCACCGGGAATGGCCTGTGCCAGGCTCAGCCGCAGTCGACTACAGCTTCCATGATGCTTGCCGTTCGTCGATCTGCCGCGGTGTGGCTGCGACGCACTGCTCAGGTGTTGGCGCGGACTAGCGTCGACGCTTGGACCTCTGTACAGGCGCTCGAGTTGCTGCTGGATGGACTTCGCCAGAAGTGCATCCGGGTCGAAGGAATAGTACGGAGATGGCACATGTCTGTGAGTCGCGTACAGCGTCTCGTTGCAGTGGAGCTGCTGCGTGGAGGGCGGACACGACCCAGGCCGTCGGCGGGGTGCCGCGTGGTTGAGCCCCGAAGCTGCCATTGCTGTTCGATTCAAGCCCCCTTGGCGATCACACACGCACACACGCGCAAAAGAAGTGCAAGAGCAAGACGAAGTGTCGGTAAGCAAACGTGTTGCAGGTTCCTCGTCGCTGCGGCAGCCCACATACGGCGTGCGGATGCGCCTGTACGCAAACAAATATCTACAAGAGGGCCAAGCGACACGGTGAGGCACAGAAGACTCGATGCCTCAACGAGCAGCCGAGCAGAGGCACCCTGGATAGCAGGCGACTGCAGCCACGTCTGGCGACCAGGACCTCAAGACGCACGCTCTAGACAACGTAACAGGAGCAAGTCAGAGAATTCGAGACAACGCGAGTCGCAGGCGCCCTACGCGCAGCAGCTTAGTCACGCACGTCGGCACAACAAAAGAGCACTCACGCACAAGACTCTGATGCACAACTTCCCCCCCCCTTCCCTTCACCCCCTCCCCTCTTCCGTCAATAAAGGAAAAAAATGTGTACCGCACAGAGAGAGGTGAGAGAGATGGGAAATGAAGCCGTTCGGCACGCCGAGAAAGAGCTCTGTGTGGATAAAACAAACGGCAAAGAAGAACGCAACAAGATCTCGGACGTCGGCAAGTGTGTGTGTGTGTGTGTGTGCCGAAGTGCACACGCAGACGCATCGACCGAACGGAAGAAAAGCACAAACACCGTCAGACGTGTCCGGGTCAGGGAGTGCCAGAAGCGAAGCGACAATACAATAATGCAGAACGCGGTAGAGACACACAGACAAACCCGACAATAACAGCGAAACCGGATAAGACACAATTTGCATAGACACGCGGAGAGAACGGCAAAGAACGCGTGCAACAACAACAACAACAACAACAACAACAACGGAGTGTCAGTGCCATCGATGAGGAGAACGAGATGAGAATACGCGAGAAAGCCACGCCCAACCGATTTGGAAGAGGAGGGCGTGATTTGGAAAAAGAGGCAGGGAGTCGCAAGAGCGATATCGGCAAGCACGTCACGTAATCGGCTGATGGATGTGTGTTTGGGGAAGAGGAGGGGGGGGGTATACGAGCGCACGCAAAGCTGGGATTGCCGCACACGCAGATACACCAATAGGAGCCGCGAGCGACACGGGTACAGGTAAACGACTGGATACGACGGATGCGCTCTTGGGCATCTCTTGTAC
The DNA here is from genome assembly GCF_000002725.2 of Leishmania major strain Friedlin. Lineage (NCBI taxonomy): Eukaryota > Euglenozoa > Kinetoplastea > Trypanosomatida > Trypanosomatidae > Leishmania > Leishmania major. The sequence continues at coordinate 748,812 of NC_007271.2, read as the reverse complement.
AGCAGCGAGACCGACGAGTCTGGCGACCAGCACCAGCAAGAGAGAATAGAAGGAAAAAAGATGATTCAGACACCTGCCTCACATCGAAGGCAGCAAAGGTTTGTGAGAGAGACGGGAAGGCGGTTACAACAATGAAGGAGGGCGGAAGAGAGGCGAGGCGGCAGTTGAGATGAAGACAGAGGGTAGGCGAAGCGTGAAGCCCAATGGCACGCTCTGGAGAGTAGGAGGTGGAAGCCTAATGTTTTGCTCTTTTTCTCGGTGGTGGAGCCGGAGGGGCTGGTGGCGTGCGTCCGACACCTACGCACACAAATATGAGGAATAATGCCCTGCGGGCTCTCGGAAGGAAGAAGAGGAGTGGCAGCGAGAAGGGAGAGAATGTTTGCGGGCTGGCTCAACATCAGCAGCGGGAAGCCGTTTATGCCTCTCCCTTCTCCAGCACTAAGGAGGAGCGAGTTGACCGGAGTGTGTGGGCGAGGGAGAGGGGGGTTCGACTTTCTTGAGACGGGCAAGAGCAACTCGCCTCCGCGCTGCCTTTGTGTGTCTGCTTTGCATCTATATTCGTACCGATCAGGCTAGATCATAGGCTCGATTGAAGGCACTCGCCTCAAGTGGCGTGAGGCGCTATTTCGCAGTGACAGGCCAACCAACTCCCTAGATCTCTGCCTCCACACGCCTCACCGCTGGTCCCCCTCACTCGGTGCTACTCCCGTGCGCATGTGCGGTCCATCGCGACCACAGATACTCGAGCGCAGAGTTGGACACATGCACAAAGAAGTGCAGCAGCAGGCTATATACGCAGAGAGAGAGCGAGATCGGCAGGAAAACGGAAGCTACAGCAACCGGCGGTGGGCGTGCTTTATTGAGACGTAGTTTACATACATCGTAGCTGCAGGACAACACAAGAAGCCGCCAACACTCGCTCACGCGCACGCGCCAGCATGTACCACCAACACGCCAGCACAAAGGTCTATACGACGCAGACCTAGCAAAGCATCCACGCCAAGGAAGAGCGGCGAAGAGCCCACGTGCACACTCCCGCACTCGTGAAACGCGTGTACGGCTGAACAGCTTCCGTCCCACGTGACGTTCGAGACATTTCATTTTCCTTGCATTCTCCCTCCGTTCGTTTGGCAGCACTGTAGCGGCTCACCACTCTCGAAAGCAGATTCGGCTTGTGTGCCACACGCTGCTGCGGCTGCGCTTTAATCCTTGGCCTGGCTAAGATGCTGGAAGAAGGTCTGCTGTTCCTGCTCTACGAGCTTCAGAGACTCGTACTCTGCGACGTATCGATCTAGCTCCGTCTGCTTCTCACGCAGCCGTATCTGGGCCTCCTGGACGGCGCGGAAGCGCTCCTCAGCCTCGCTTTCGACGATGTTTCGGAATCCAATCGCTTTCAGTTTCTCAGCCTCGATGGCTTCGCCGAGCCGCTGGACAATGGCCATTGTGCGCTGCACGAGAGCGCGGAACTCGTCCATCTTCTCCACGTAGCGCCGCTCCACCTCCACTGTCTTCACAAGTTCGTCATACTTTTCAGGGTCGTACATGCGAATAGCACCGTTGCTATCGAACATGATGAGTCGATCCTCGTCCATGATGACTGCCGAGGAAATTGAGGGAGAGCCGGCTACCTGCAATGATTCAGGTGTATGCCTTGCACGCCTGACCCTGTCAAGCCGTTTCCGATGAGCGAAGGATTGCGGGACAGGTCGACAAACACGAATTGTGAAACGGCAAAAAAAAGCGACGGTGACGGCGAAAAAAATCGCGCGGGGCGCACACCACGTTGATACTACACGCGCATGTACCAGGTGCGCCCATCCCGGCAGTGCATCAGCCATGTGGTGAGAAGCAGCAGCGCAAAGAAGGTACAGAAGAGTGCGAACAGGAAGGAGAAGTGGAAGAGTCGCTATGAATGCCCGTGCACGGACGGCGTGGTGTGTGCGTGGCAGGGGGGGGGGCGACGACTTTTCAAAGAACGAAGCGCTGGAAAACCTCTTGAAGGTCGCGCAACGCATAATGGCGCCGGGAGCGACATTCAAACAGCAACAAAAAAACGGGCATGGCAGCTAGAGGCAGGAGGGGAAGCGAGCTCAGAAAAACGGCAAAAAAAAGGGCCTGGCCGTCAGCCGTGCGCTACCGCGCTTGTGGCGTTACGCGAATGATGATGGAGACCCTTTTTTTGTTGTTGTTGTTGTTTGGCGGAAGATTCAACTCCTTTCTCCTATCTATAGTGCATACTGCCCTTTCTCCAGGTGTGATCTAACGGTGCCTGGGCTGGACAAAACGCGCAAGCAGAGCTGCCCGCGTAGCGAGGGCCCGTTGGCGCTCCCGTCGCCGACGGTCTGCGCCGTTCTGCATCGAATACCCGAGTAAGAGTAGGCCCCTTATTGTCACTTCCTTCCATCTATGAGAACGCGCACACGCACATGCACCCCGGCATCTCCTTGTTTTCTGGTCGTGTCGCTTGTTTGCGCCTGCAAGTCGCATACAACGAAGGCACCTCGCTCGATGCATGCACGCCTCAGTCGACGCAGCAGGCCCAGATTTTTTCGAGGGTTGCAAGAGGCAGCAGCGTCGTCGCCTGCAACCGCAGGAGGGCCGTGAGTCGCTGCACCGAAGATGCGCCCTCGCGGCTGGTCCCCATCGGGCTACCAGCCGCAGGCGTGGAAAGAGTCGTGGTGGCTTGCCGGAGCAGCGCGATCTCCCGCTGACCTATACCGTAATAGTGCAACGCCTCCGTCATCCAGCGCGCCACCGCATCCGTGTCAATGATAGGGCACATGTTCCGCTCTGCGGGCAACATCGGTGTCACCGTCGTCTCTCCTCCCCAGTTTGCCGGAAAGGTGCCACCGAAAGCCAGGGCTGTGAAGTCACATGGAAACGCCACCGTGCCCTGAGGATGGCGGACGATGGACTGAAACACTTCAGCGCGCGATTTGCCCTCGAGAATCAGCTGGCGAAGTGGGTGGTGAGGGTCACTCGACACACCCTCGACGGCCGGCACGCCACCATGAAGGAAGATGAACGCATACCGTCTCTCCATCGCCTCCGCCACGGCCTCCCCAAAGTCGCCGGAGAGCAGCAGCTCGCCTCCCCCTGTTGTGCGGGAGAGGAGTGGGCGTTGCACCCGCAGTACTAGCTTCACGCTGTCAATGATGGTGAGTGCCTCGGTCATTGTTGTCGAGCTCTGGCGAAAGAGTCGATGCAGCCAGCCGAGCAGCCTGGATTCGATTGAGGTCCTGGTAGAGAGAGCACGTCCGCCACCTCGACCGTGGACCGGCGAGGAGGCGCTCTCCTTCGCCATGACGCGAAACAGCATACCCGCCGACTGCGTGAGCTCCTTGCTGAAGGCGTAGAACACCAGTGGGTAGTATTGAGTGCCGCGCACCTCCACCCGCTCGATCATCTCCACTGGCGGGTATAGGCACGGGGTGACAGTGTGGATAGCCTGCTCGGTGTCCTCGGCGTGCTCCACAGCAGCGGAAGCAGCAGCACGCGAGGTTCGCTGCTGAGCTCTCACGTCGGCCTCCATTTCGACAGATTTCTTCTTGCGCAGAACGATGCGCACAGGCACCGGCACAGGCTGGTGGCTGACGGCATCCACCGCCTCCATGATCCGTGGCACCACAGCCAGCCCATACAAGTGTCGCAGCGCTTGCAAATGGCCCGTGTTGTCCTCTGCGTCCTTTGGCCAGACCGGGTAAAATGCCATGAGCAGCGCCGCCACCGCGGTGATGTTGTTGCACAGTGTCAGCCGACCACTTCCCAGGAATAGCAAGCCGATGCTCATGGAGATGGCCATGTGGGAGCCGTAGGGCACGTTTGTGCGCCGGTGCAGCTGCTGCAGCAGCGCTAACGCCCTCAAGTCCCCTGTGCCCGCCATGACAAGACTTAGCGCGTTCGCACAGGCCAGCAGACACGCCTCATACGCACCTGTCGAGCGTTGCACGGCGGGAATGGCGGCTTTGGTGGAGCCTACCTGGCCAGCGAGAAAGCCCTGCAGCTCCGCGAAGATGAGGTCGCGCGCTGTGCTATCCATCGTGCCTGCGAACCGCAACCCGATCGCCATCACGTGCCCGGCAATACAGTGGGCAAGATTCATCAGCAAGTAGTTGATCTGCTGCGTGGCGAGCCGCGGCAGCGATGCTTGCGTCAGCTCCAACAAGGAGGAGGGCACCTGGTTGTAGAGCCACAGCCTCGTTGGCTCGATCGAGGTCCAGCCAATCAGCGAGGCCATCGTGCTCCGCAGGTGGCACATCAGCGGCGTCAGCTTCTGCATCGCGGCGCGCCGATTCGGCGGCGCCATCCTTGACGCGATAAACGCGTTGTCAGTCCTCAGATACATCATGCCGAGTGCCACAGCAGCCGCTGGGCCGGACACGAACACGTTGTAGCAGTCGCCTTCGTAGACACTCGCACACGCGTTGTAGGTGGCCTCCCGCTCGTCCTGCGACAGCAGCGCACGGGTGAGAAAATGCCCCGCCTCCCCGCGGCCCATCGTTTCTTCAAAGTGCTCAACACCGTCGCGCGTTGACACGGCGGCGCTGCGCGGTCCACCCCTCATGATGGCCAGCAGACGGTCCTCGACGCGCTGCACTCCGTGCGACTGACCTACGCCGAGCAGCAGCTGACCAAGGCCAAAGCCGGCGCCGAGCACGTAGCCCTCGCGCTTGGTGCAGTGCTCATCCGTGGGCATGCGCGACAGCTCGACGAGGAAGACCTCCACAAGGAAGGAGTTCGACGGCGACTGTTGACACAGAAGACCCATGGACACAAGCGCTGCAGTCTGCACATCCAGGGACACCTCGATATCCTCGGCACTCGGGTTCAGCGACTGCACATGCACCGAAAGGCAGCGGAACACCGCCTCGTTTCCGGTTCCGCAGAAGCTGCAGCTCAGCCCCAGCATCACCGCCATGGTTGTGGCCTCGCGCCAGACGTACTGCTCCTGGCGCGAGATGAGAAGGTAGAAGATATCCGTGCGCTGCAGCACCGTGAGGTGGCCGAGAATACCCGTGGCGAGCAAGAGCCCAGCTCGCGAAGCGGGGTCGCCAATGTTCTTCGTCTGGTACATGACCCACTGTTTTGTGATGCTCTGCGCGACGTTACGAAGCGAAAGGGCAGCTGCCTCCTTTGCAACCATGTCTCCGAGCGCGTCCTGCGTCGCGAACGGCGCATCTCCGGCACCGGCGCAGAAGGCCGGCGGCAGCGGCAGAAACCGGAGACCGGCTGCGCACCCATTGTGAAAAAGAGGCCACATGAGGTCGTCCACCGGCTTGCTCGCAACGTTGATCCCGTCGTTGGTGCGCCCGTTCAGATTCAGCGGCGCAATGGGGATGCTATCCTGCACCTTGAAGCTCTGCGTGCACATTGTGAGCATGCCGCGACCGAGCGGCGTCGCTCGCGTGCGGCACGAGAGCAGCTCAAGCGCCCCGGTGAGCTCCTCCGGCCGATCCTCGAACCCCGAGAGCGAAATGGGAGCGACCGTGTTAAAGAGATTCTGCACCATATCGAGGCGAGAGTCTCTCCAGGTCTTGCGGAAGTCCGGCCGCACAGAGACACCGTCGTCGTCCGTCAAAGCCACGCGGAACTGACGCGAGACGGCGTTTTCCTCCGCGGTCTCCACGACGTGCTGCCCAGCGCTCGAGATCTGCGCGGTCCGCGAGGTGGGTGGGCACCGGTCCCGGCGACCCACCAGTTCGAGGAGTGCCGCTGGCCACGTGGAATCGGCGCACTCCCGTCCTTTCGTCAACGCCTCCAAAAGCGGGTACGCCGCGGCGGCGTTCAGGGTGTGCCACACCACGCGCGAAGAGATGCGCCGCTGCAGAACCAGGCTACAGATACGCTGCCACCAAGTCGCATCAACGTGCGAGTCCACGAGAACGTCCCCTCTGCTGGTGCCCACGCTCGACGCCGAAGTGACGGTCAGCGAGCCCGCTGAAGCGCCGAAGATGTCGCGGTAGAGGAGCACCACGCGGTTCACGAGTGCGATAGGGTGTGCATCTGGCAGGTGTTTCAGGAGCGGCCACGTGCCATAAGGCACCGCCACGCACGTGAGGATGCTGCTACGCATTGCTGCGAGGGAGAGCGCTGAAAAAAGGGACGGGGCGTCGCCGGTCGCGAACTCTGTGGCTGACGGTGCCACAGACGCGGCACAGCTCGCTCGCAGCGCTGCGGCGTTGTCCGGTCTCTCCAGCGTGTCGAAGTGACACTGCAGCACACTCGCCGGGAGGCTGTCCGTAAAGCTCTGCGTCGGTGATATCTGCGACGGAGGCGAAGGGGCTGCGAAGAGCCTGGGACACATAGCGTCATAGTACTCTACGTAGGAAGGCCACTGCAAGGCATTGCTCAGGTCCCGGTTCACGCTCGCCAAACGCGGCAGCAGTGACCAGAGATGCTCCTGTGCGCGGCATGCCTCAAACAGCAGATGCAGTGCTACCAAAGCCAAGCCGCGCTCTTGTCTCGTCCACGCGCACCCGTTAATCGCCCCCCACCGGACCGGAACGGTGGTTTTGACGACGCTGGTGGTGCCGCTCTCCTCCTCCACCGCCCCTCTTCTCCAGCGCGCCGGTGCGTCTCCAGTGCGGCGCCGCGCGATGGTCCGACGAATCTGCTGAAGCGTCACGGTCGAAGGGTCCACAAAGACATGAGGCGCTGCAGCTTCCGTCATGGTCTCCCCTCCGCACCCCGTGGTCTCGGGGTCTTCTGCTGCTTGCTGCAGGTGCGCCCGCGCGCTCGTACACGCGAGCGCCGGATCGCAGTCACCGCATTCACATCTGAATATCTTGCGCAGCAGCCGTGCACAAAGGTCAAAGGCATCAACAGCGACAGCCGCGCGGCACTTGCAGTCCCACAGCTCCGCAAAAAGTATATACTCGAGAGTCGCCACCGCGCGGGCGCCAAGGGCGGCGCTCAGTGCCTCGAGCACAAAGACGAGCAACGGATCCTGGTCGAGTGTGATCGCCGGGAATTCGACCGTGAACGAGACCGTGCCTTCGCAGCGGCGACGGCGTCGGTGGCGACTACGCACACCCTGATCGTCATCCGCCTCGTACTCGCCGCTCCCGCACGACGACGCGAATACCGCACCAGCGTCGTCTGCGCTCTCCATCGCTGCCGGCTGCGCAGAGCCGCTGGGCCAGGCGTACTGGACGACGAGGCGATTCTCATAGTGGTACAAGATGCTTCGGATGGGGTGGGGCACGCCGTTGATGGCATCCGCCCTCCACGACGCAGCGGTGACGGAGCGCGTCATGGCGTTGTCTGCAGCTCCGGTGGGGAGTGGGGGTGCTGGCATGACACCACGGGCCGAGTTGCCGTTCGTCGATAAAATATCAGCTCCTCCGAAAAGTGCACTGTCATCGTCGCTTGAAGATGTGCATACTTTTCCGAAGAAGGCGGAGTGGTTCGCCTGGTACGTTTCTAGGTCCAGCTCCATGGCTACCGTGGCGGCCGCCGGGGCATCCAGCAGCGCCATGACATCGTAGACGGAGATGCAGTTGGGGCGGGGGTAGTTGCACACGGCGATGGGTGCCGGGTGCGGCGCTCGCAAACACGGCAAGACAAATGGCAGGCTGCCACACGGAAAAGAGAAGAGTAGCTCAAAGGCACCGGTGCCGCTGTGCAGGTATGGCGTGCGGAGCACAAACACGTGACTGTGATGTGCATCGTACACGAAAACGGCGTAGCGATCAAGGGCCGCATGCAGCGACGCCACCGCCGACAGGGCAGCGTTGCCGGAGGCAAGCCGCGGCAGCCGGACGCGGTGTGGCCACCACTGCCACAGCATGCAGTCCAGCGCATACTGTGGTGTCGTCGTTGCGAGGCCCAGCTCGGCGTCACCCGTGCGGACGACCGCGAGCGAGCTTGCACATGTGCAACTACCGGCTGTCAGGTCAAAGAGCTCCAGCTGCGCCAGCACCGTCGCCTCCACTGCGACGTACCGAGCTTGTGCATTGCTGACCAAAGGAAGCGAGGCCCTCGGCAACGACGGAGAAGACGCGGCAGCCGCCACCGGGGGCACTTGCCCCTCCGCCGGGAGCACTGCACTCTGGCTCGGGCAGCACATGTTGGGACTGGAGGAGCGGGAGTGCCGGAACTGGAACTGACCCTGTGCCGTGCGGCCTCCGAGTTCCACGAGAAGGGGGCTACTCGTGTTGTCAACCGTCTCCCTTTGCGTTGCTGCGTCGTCGGCGCCGACGGAAGTGGGAGAAGCCACTGGGCGCGACACTGTGTCTCCCGCCGCCTTGTCACCGTGATCAGAGTCAGCCGCCGCGATGCCGTCCGCATGCGACCCGGATGCCTTGTCCACGGAGCCCTTCGGTGCGCCACCAGTCGCGCCTACCTGCGGGCCAAGCGGCACGGCAACGTACACCGGCTTCAGCGACAAAGGCGCCCCCATCCACCACAGATTCGACGCCGGTTTGTATTGAATGCCTTGATATTCTAGGGGCGTACTCGATGGAAGGCCCTTGCTGGACTGACGGTGGCCACGAACAAACACGCCGGTCGCGGCGGCAGAAATGTCGGTCGGCGTGATATTGTGCAGAACCAGCTCAAGCACGGTGGAGTCAGCAATGCGGTACGCGGTGCAGATTGTGTGCGGCTGAACAAAGGTGTACCGGCCGTACTGATCAGCCAGTTCTTCGCGGTGAAAGACGCACAGGTACTGCTCCAAAGGAGACCTCACATCGGTGTCGTTGCCGGCCGCATCATGGTCGGAGCACATCAGCTGAGGTGACGTGGGCGGGCCCTGCGGATCGCCAAACTCGAGCAGGGTCTGATACACCTGCTCAGTTCGCTGTGCTCGCAGTGCCTCACTCTCATCCACATCGTTTGTCTCCAGCGCCATATCGGTTCTAGAGCGCGCCGGCCATTTTGCGAGGCACACCCGTGTGATCCCGCGATGCGTCGTGCTAAAACATGGGCGCTGATGACACTGAAGAAAGACATCTCGCCTACCGTCTGCCTTGCACGGACCTACATCGATGGTGTACGGGCTGAGTGACATTGTTCGTTACCGGTGTTCTTTGAGCAGATGTGCGCCTGCCCCGAACGGCAGACAGGTGGGCAAATCAAGGTTGGAGGCAGTAGGGGATGTGCCGCGGTGTGCTTCTCAAAATCGTGCACGTGAGGCTTCAAGTGCCGAGGTGCGGTTCAGGGGGAGGGGGAGGCAAGGGGCAGCTGCTGGCGCCGCGGCCTTATCAGCGTCGACGAATGTGCGCGTGCCGTTCTGCAAAATGGGGTATGCGGAAGCACGCACTGTCGTGTCCATCATCTATTCCAAAGGTAGCGAAAAAAAGGGGGAAGAGGGGCCAGCACAAGTGCGTGCGTGCGAGGAAGGTGCGGGGATGCGACAGAGGCGAGGAAGGAGACAAAACGAAAACTGCATGGCCGCAACAGCAGCGCAGGATGGGCGCGATGCAAGCAGCGCAGAGATCGCCGTGAGGTCCACCTCAGCGACTGTTCTCGCACTTGATGTAGCAGCAAGACGCACGCGAGCAGCTGCAAGTTCGCTGCGGTTGTGAGGCGTACGCGCGGAAGGAGAGAGCCCGCTGACCTTCGCGGAGCAGTGCTGTTTTCTGTGGCAATCGTTTCCAACGTGCAGAGCAGACGTCGCTGAAGGCAGCCGAAGCAGAGAGAACGCACAAACGTACAGCAGGAGGCAAGAAGCAAATAGCAACGCAGGGAGTGCGTGGCGGAGAAAACAGGATGATGGCCGAACATGGCGGATACGCGTGAGTGGGAAAATGTACACCGAGAGAGCGTACAGTCACCACCACCTTCTCCGCTAGGATACGGAAGGTACGGCAAGTGAAGAGGGCAAAGAGAAAGCGGTAGGAACTCAGCGGCAAGTCGAATGCCAACACCAACGCGCACTGCCGTGCGTCAGGTCTATTTTTTTTTGGCAATCAGCCGCATATGTACAGGTCACCGGTCCACCTCAACGCCTCCAAACTGGCGGCAGCGCGCTGGTTGTCTAGGGTTGCACACAGTGACGCGCGGTGCCACGCGGCGAAGCTGTGGCTTGTGCTGAAGGGTGCCCAGAAGGCATCGTTGTAGGAGTGAAGAGCGCGCGCTCGCACGCTCGACGCATCAACCCACACGCAGTCCGCAGTGAGGTCAGGCCTCACGGCCCCTGCCGCCTGCGTTGGCCAGATGAGATGCTCGAGGTAGTCGTGGCTGCAGAGACGCGCCAATGCTGGCTCACGAGCGTCGCCGCGCTCACCTAAGCTATCATTAGGAGCTTGATCGTCTCCGGCAGTGGGGTCTGTGCTGGCGCCGAGCTCTAGTTGAACGTCGACGGCGGGGGTGGCTGCCCTGAGCCACGTTGCCTCGACAGAACACGGTAAACACGAACGCCAGAGACCGTTCTGCAGAATATAGTGCGTTGTCTCCTCGGCTACAGTGCCGTGACCGTGAACCTGCAGAGGCTCCCGCTCCGACAGGGAGCTCAGCCGAGACAGTGAGCTGCTCGGCAGCGGGTGGCGCAGGAGCAGCAAGAAAAGGCAGGTTTCATGCAGAAAGGAGGCATTCATGAGAAAGGACAGTTGCGGCGCGGCGGGGTGAGCAGACGGAGGCGGGTCTCCCGGTGGTGCCGCGAGATGCGGTGGTGCGCGCTCGCGTAACCGATCTTCTGGTTTCGTTTGTGGAGGGGCACCGTCAGCCTCTGCGGCGAAGGACGCCGGTGCCCAGGCAAGTTTGGATGGGTTCGTTTGCGGTGAGCGAAGGTGATGCAATGCCTCTAACGGACGCGATGCCGCGTGAAACCAGGACAGAGACTCATCGCCCTGGTGGTGATGCAGCAGCGGTTGGCGCTCGTTGACACGAGCGAAAAGTCGACGCAGACGTCGGGTAAGGAGGAGCTGGTCGGTACACCTGTGGCCTCGCTGCATGTCACCCCACAACAAAAAGCAGAGCACGCACGCGCACGCCACGGCACATCCAGAAAAAAAAGGATATGTGAAAGACAGTTGCGGCGACCCGCATCATGTGAGGCACACGCTTGCGACGTCCCTCTGTGTGTACGTGAACGTCCGTGTGCAGATCACGCGTTCCTGAGCGCCGGGAGTCTGTATTCAAGCAAGCGCAACCCACCGTCTGCGCAACGCAGATGTTGCATCGACGCATGTGCATGCGTCGATATATAGAGAGAGAGCAAGAGAGTCAGATATAGAGCAGAGGGCGCCCACACGCCAGATATCCAACAAACCTTCTCTCGGCCCCTTCTCTCTCAGCCCGAGGCGCCTTGTTGGCGCAACTAGTCACCACCTCGCAATACACACTCAAGAGCACGTGGTGGTGTCGTTCGTCTCCTGCAGAGACACGGCCCAGATGGATTTGACGTACTTGTGAGTGCGGTGGGCCACCGTGGACGAGGCAGAGCAGAAGGAGCTTGGAATGCCTCCTCCTTCCACGGAATTGGCATCACGCCCCTCCTGTACCTCTTGCCGTCCGTCCCACCCTCTGTCGTGCCTCGCGCTCGGCGGTCGTTTGCTCTTTAGACGGTTGTTGTCTTTTTATCATGTGTTGGTTCAGGATCCTTATTACTCGACAGAGGCGCCAGCAACTGCGACCAGCGGGGCGACACAGAAATGCGTACGTGCGCACGCGAGCACGTATGCGACGCCTCTTTGTTGGTATTCTTCTTCGTCTCGACCTGAAGACGCCGGACTTCGCCGAGTGCAGACACGCGACGACGCAGTAGCGAAACGAAAGAAAGACGTGGCAAACCCAGCAGAGAGAGGGGTACGTGTGCCAGGGACGGTGCGAGAGCCCCGGGACGATCCGAAACGACGCACAGAGACCAATGACGTAGGCACTAGGTGCTCGCCAGGGATTTCGCCGTTTGCGGCGCACGCGACGCTGCCGCAGCTAGTTCCTGCACCGTGGGCACCATCGGGAAGTCTGGATCCTCCTCCTCTGTCTGGAGAAAGCCTTCACCGCTTGTTACAAGCATGGAGATGAAGGCGTCCCCGGGCAGGACCGGGATCAGATCGGCGTCGCTCGTCGAGACGCGCCGCGGCAGACGGTGCTCCTTGTGAAGTGCAAGGTGCGCCTCTAGCGCAGCGCGATTGTTCTGCTTGCCGTCAACGTCGCACTCGTCCCCGTACGGGCAGCGGTCGCTGCACACAGCACGTCTGACCATGTTCACCACACGAATGAGATCGTACTCGTCGTGCAGGTCAGGTCGCCGCAGCACGCTGGCGCGGAAATCGAAGTTGTGATGGGTCCTGAGGTGCTGGAGAACGTCCTCGCCGCTGTAGTCACAGTAAAGGCAAACGCACTCCAAGTTCCAGTCCTCGTCCTCGTCCACCTCCTCGTCCTCAATATCTTTCCACTCCGAGTCGGTGGTCTCCTCATCCGCGTCGCCTCGCCCTAGCCCTTGCGGCGCAGGAGAGGAAGGAGCACACGTGGCTGGCATAGCCGTTGCAGCGAGCACCTTGTCACTTGGCCCAGTGGGCGCTGAGATGCCCGTTACGCACCACGGCGCCATGCTAGGAATCGTGTGCGGGTTCCAGTGCTGGTGCCCGGCCAGGCGCATATGGCGAACCAGAGTCTCCGCACTGTCCGATGCGGTGTCCTCGCCGCAGACGGGGCAAAACCACTGCGCAGGAGAAGTCACATGGCTGTGCAGCAGTGTCGAGAGGTGCTCCAGCAGTCCAGGGAGATCGACCACGTTGTCAAAGTGAAGGCAGTGCACCTGGTGCTCGGTAATGAGGTGCTGCATCAGCGCGTCTTGCCCTCGCACGTGCTGGCTGCATAAGATGCAGCCAAACTCCTCCACATCCTGCTGCTGCAAGCGCTGCAGTATTTTCTTGCACGACTCTTTGAGACCCTCCGCCATGGCAACCTGTCAACGAACAACAACAACAAAAAGGAGGTGCCACGAAGGCGAAAAAGCTCGTGGCACCCAAGACACGAATACGGTGCCTGCGGGAGGGCGAGGGGGGTGCGATGGGAGAGAGATGCTGACCGCCGTCGGTACGTGATCGGAGTGGCCGTCCGTACAAAGGCTATGTGTGGCACTGCCGCGTATGAAAGCGTCGCTCGCTCCTAACGTGCATGATGTGCGACCAGTTGCGCAAGTGGGAAAACCGAGCGCAGCAAGAGAAGACAGAGCGAGAAACAAGAGGAGAGCAAGGTGGCGAGGGAGCGGATCGGCACTCGGCGTACGAGAAGAATAAACACGCCAGAGCACTGAGGAAGATGCACCCAGTCAGACGGGCGCACCAGGAATCAGCCTGATCGTTGGACCACCCCCAATGCGTAATGAACCAGAAAAGCATCATGATCGAAAGAAAAGCAAAGGAGAGCCCGGGGCACGGCGTCGCCACGGCCGCAGCGCAAGACGAAACAGCACAGATGCCTCCATAATTTGATTTTGCTACAAGCGCTGATAGGGAGACACAGAGAAGAAGTGAAGGGGTGCGCACAGAGAGAGAGAGAGAGAGACGGTCTTGTAAAGATCAAGGGAGGCAGGGCAGTGTACATCACGCCAGTCTCACCACCACTTCGACATGCCAGAAAGAGACGCATGATAGTTCCTACCGTCATCAGCTCTGCTCAGCGGCGAAACGCGACTGTGCAGTGAGTCACCCAGTGTCCGTTTCAGTTGCAGAGTCTCCTCTCGCAGATGTGAGCGCAGCTCATCTATCCCCAAAAGCATTTGGGCTGCTACGCGCGCCCGCTCCTCACGCAGGATGTTGTCGCCGCGCCCGCTGCGTGGTTCGCTGTACGCGAGCATCTCGCGGTAGTGCTCGTCAGTCTGCGGCAGCGCCCTTGATCGACCTGCATGTGGTGAGAAGGGCAACACTGAGCCGCCGCTGTATGCTGACACAAACAAGGGTTGAGAAGAGAACTGACCTGGCGCGCGCGCCCGCGAGGATGCAGTGGGAAAAACGTGCCTAGAAGAGTCATACCAGCTCCTTGGAATCGCCACCTCTCCCGCGGAGGAGGAGGATGGTGCGGGGGGCGCCTTGTACAAGTCGCTCAGGTGACGTCTCTCCGGCTTCACATACGCAGCCTATGGCCCTAACGCAGCGAAAGGGGCTGAATGAGCGGACGTACTTGCCGCGCTGCGCGTCGCGTCTTGACGGTGCATCTAAGTGTCCACTGGAGGGGAGACGATCTGCAGACGAAAGCGGCGTGACTTCATACAGTGGAATGCCGCGACTCTGTCCGCGGACCGTACATGATGGAAACCGTTTGCCTCATCACCGATATGAGTTGCTCTGTCTGATCTTGTCGGGTGTGTTGCATGTACCACTGGGCTGTCACTCTTGCACAGCAGCGACGGCACCCCAAAGCGAGGCCTCGCCGTCTCGGGATGCTGGCGGCTTTGCGAAAGTGCCCAGTGGTTGTCGGCGACACGGATCGGCGAGGTCGATGTGGATGAGTTCAGCGGTGGCGAGCCCGGTAAAAACGGTGCACCTGTACACGAAGTCGCACGGTCGGCTTTTCTGTCGTGCACCGAGAGTAGCTGCGACGCATCCAGAGGGTCGGGAATCGCCGCGACGACCTCGTTGAACAGCTGGCGGAACACATATACCTGGCAGAAGGGTGAAAGCTGGGTGCGATCCTCTAGCACGTCCCACTGGCACTGAACATCTCTGTAGATGTAGGCAGCAGAAAATGGTTGAAGAGAGCCTTGACGCATTAGATGCGCGACGTCATCAAAGCAGCGCGACGCGGCGCTCAGAAAACAATCTACCGTTGTTGTGCGTGGATTGTAGCGAAGCGCGAGGTTCACCTTCTCGCCGTGAACATCGGAGGCCACAAACACGGGGAACTCCATTCGATTATCATGCCCGCCTATGCCATCTGTGTGTGGAGGAAAGAGGAAAGGGGAGGGCGTGAACAACAACCCACGGGGCGTTTCGCGCAAGAACGAGGATGAATAGCAAGCCGGTGGTTGGGAACAAACGAAAACAGGCTGAAGACAGCAGCTGCACACCTCTACTCTATGTGTGCGGGGGAAGGGGGGAGGGGTCTTCCGATAATGATAACGAGAGAGCTCAACACTGAGCTGAAATCGACACTCGTGGTGTTTGCTCCTGTGCACTTCTCCGCAGAAACTGAAGACGCTGGGGGACAGAACGCGCGCCAAGATGGAAGGAGGATCTAAGAGAGACAAACGAGGGCGAGAACAGTACACTCGCCACGCGACTCCTCCTAATCCCTCCCGTCGCCCCCCCCTTCCCTCTCCCCTGTCTGTCTCCTATGCCTGTGGCTTGCTGATCCGCAGCTGGGTGGCAGACAACGAGGGACAACAACCGCAATAACAGTACGCCTCACTCTGGCCAGGTAAGAGCCCACCAAAAACAGAAAAAGAAGAGAGAGAAAGACGAGGGAATACACTCGATAAATACATATAGATATGCATGTATATGTATCATGTATGTATTCACACAAATATAGAGAGAGATGTATCAGCGAAGTGGATAAGATTTGACGGAAAAGCTGGGGGAGGAACGGCGGTGGGGCACACGTGTTGGAGGTAAGGACGAGACAGAGACAGGAGCCACACATACACACCCACGTACATGTGCACACATATACAGGAGACAGCGAAGGAAGGTGCAGAATAGGAAGCACGGAAGTCAGTGGCAGGAAGGGCCAGCAGGGTGGAGGACAGTTCACAACGTGAAGAGACGAGAAAAAAGAAGGATCCGTGAGGAAGTGAGTGACTGAGCGAAAGAGTGAGACAGCAGCGGACGAAGGAGGAGGTCGGGTGTGGGGCGTCAGCCAAGTCAACCAAAGGACCGCGAATGTCGAGTGATGAGAGAAGGCCGAACACACATGAATGGTGCGGGCAGGAGGGCTCAGGCAAGGGGAGGAAGGCCGATAACGCCCATCAAATCACAAAGAACAAAAACATACCACCACGGATAACGAGAGCACAAAAAAAAAGCACAGAGGAGGCGGCGACCTCAGCGACTACGCGATAGGGCGGTGTGGAAAAGCAAGGTAAGGCAATGGACGGTCAAACGCGTTGGATGAACGTCCTTGTAGTGCACCGCCCCTTCTGGCACGCAAACACACACAACCACACGCAGGCACGCTCCGGCTCCTTGTTGAGGGCTGGAGGTGAGTCCCCAGAACGAAGGAGACCAGCCAAAAAAAAAAGAATACAAATTGCGTGGAAAGAGGAACGCTCGCGCACCGCGGTTTGATGTCAGCGCCCTTCTCCTCTCCGCCCTTTTCAGAAGTCGGCTGCAGCTTCACCTTTTCGTTTTCTTTTTGTGTGTGTGTTGGGGGGGGGGGGCGGATGACCACACGGCCGGCGCTTGGAAACGCGGCATGACGCCCGGTAGCGGGGACATAAATATGCGCAAGGAGCCCAGGGTGTTAGACAGCAGCGCAGTGCCGCGTGCAGATGCGTGCGGATGGGCGTGAGGGGAACAAAGAAAGAGAGAGGAAGAGGTGGGGGCAGAGCGAAATAAGGATACCTTAGACATGCAAGGTGACACTCAAATCGGATAGGTACGCCTGCGACGGTGACGCGCGCGAGATCCTCTCACCGGTGGTATCCCTGCACGCTGCAACAGCGCCTCAGGTCAGCAAGGAGAAAGGCGCGGGGTCATGGGCGACACGCGATGGCAAGCGAGGAGCGCTGGAAAGCCAAATCGATCCTTCCTACCCTCACTGTATCACCATCGATGCACACGGAATACTTGCGCGTCCAGCGAGGAGCTTTCCACACAAATGCGGAAAAAGAGTGCACTCTGGCGCTTCTGAGGCTCCCATGGCTCTCCTTTCTCCTCTTCCTCTCACTCCCCCCTCCCCCACCCCCCCCCCCACACACACAAGCAGAGCACGTCTATCGGAGAACACGCTTTCCGGACGAGTTTGATCAACGTGAAGGTGATGGCCGCGCTGGCCGGTATCGGCTGACAGTTGAGTCAGCATGCGCATACATGCAGCGAGCACGAAAAGTGAGAGCAACACACACACACACACACAAGAGAGAGAGAGAGAGGGAGAGGGAGAGGGAGAGAGGGAGGGACGGCACACGGTAGGGCAACACTAGGACAGCAAACGAGACAAGCAGGCGAGGGGAAAGCGCCGGCGTGGACGCTTGAGCGGACGCACCAGCCCAGCAAGCACACATCCAGGCGGCGAGGCCTCTCAGCCCACATCGCCGCAAAGCAAAAGAGCAGCGAACAAAAACCGTCGGCAGGAAAGCGAGAAGCACAACGTGCAGTGGGGCAGATCGATGCACAGCGACGACGACGGTGATCAGCGCGGCGACGGAAGGAAGGAAAAAGGCAACGATCCTGCACCTTAGTCGCCCGTCAAGGCATCCTCGTCGAGCTGAACCTCGGGCTCGAGCAGCGTGCGGATTTGCTCGACCGTAGCGCTGTCGTCGTCACTCTTCCCCATTCCACGCGCGCTCGCCAGGAGAACACCAACCGTCCTGCGCTGCTCCTCCAAAATCGAGATGCGGGCCGCCAGAACCGACACCAGCAAATGATCGTTTCTGACCTCCATCTGCTGCTCCGACGTCAGCGTGCGGTCCTCGGCTTTGCCGCACTTGGACGGCGTTAGCGTCAGCGTCGCCATCATCAGCTTGCGCAAGCAGTTCCGGTTCATCTCCTCAATCTGCTGCTTCTTGGCGAGGATCTCTAGGTCGCGCTGGTGGCTACGCAGCAGCTTGCAGTGCTCGCGCAATGCCTCCACCTCGGCCTGCTGCTCCTTGTATGCAATTTGGTAGGTGGCCAACTCGAGTTCGTAACGACTGCGCTTCGCCTGCAACTCCGCCTTGATCGCAACTGTCTCGGCTTGCGCGTGGGCGATGGAGACCTCGATGATCCTGAGCTCCTGCGCACGGCACTCCTCCTCGACAGCTTTGATGCCATGCAAGGCCTCCGTCATGATCGCTCGCCTGTCCTCCAGCTCATCCCGCATGACGCGCACCACCAACCGCTCCCGCTCAACACTTTTCCAGCCGTTGTAGACCTCATCGAACTTCCACTTCAGGTCCTGCACGTGCTCCGTCATCATGCGACACTGATCGTGGGCATGGTCGAAGGCATCCTCCACCTTGTTGCACGCCCTCGCAATCTCTGCGGACGCTGTCGACTCCTTTTCGTACGCCTCCTCGGCTTCCCGGACTGGGCGAATGTCCTCCTCGTCCAGGATCACCAAATTGTCGAGGGACGCGGTGGAGAGTCTCCGCAACGCAGCCGCTGTCGCTTCGGCCGATGCGTTGCCGTTTTGCTCAGCATCGGTGGTGTCACCGTGGGCTCTAGCGCTGGACAGGTGCAGCGCCTCGGCACTTGTCACGAACGTCGGCGGCGCCGCCCGCACCAGCCTCGTCTCGTACTCCTGGAGGCTTTGTCGGGCTGCTATCAGGGACTTGCTTGCATTCTGCAGCAAGGTGAAGGTGCGGCCGATGGACTGTATGAGAGCGGACTTCTGCTTCACCTCATTTCGCGTCTTCTCCGAGAAGCTCAGGAAGGCGTACTTGGCAGAGCTCAGGTCCGCAATAAGCGATGGCACGTTGGCCATCAGTACCTCTGCATAGAACATGAGCCGCGACTCGTCCGTCTCCGGCAACGCCGTTGACCCAGAGATTTCACTGCGCGGCGAACTCATGGTGGACATGTTGAAGGAATGATAAGGATGGAGGCTATGCAAAACAAACCCCGGGCGTAAAAAGGTGCGCGACGACGTTCTTCCGAACCCTTGTTAGATCATCGGTTAACGCCCACCGCGTGCACCAAAGGACTCGCGAACGACAACGGGCCAAATCCACGGACACGGCGGCAGTGAAACTGAGCCGCAAGAACGGGCAAGCATAACTAGAAGTGAGGAAAGACCGCTCCTTTGAGTGGGGGGTACTGCTGAAGAGCGACAGCCACAAGGGCGAGAGCAGACGGGTGGGGTCGGGAAAGGGGAGGAGGGAGGGGGCGCGGTAGAGTGAGCCGGGCAGGATGGCCCGGGGGAGGGAAACACGAGAGGGGGGTGGGGGGACGATGGTGACAGTCTAGCCTTGACACCGCCATAGGCTCTTGCCTTGAAGCACCTGCAGATGTCTTCCACCGATGCACCGGCAGACGAGAGAAACTAGGTGACAGTCACGAAGCAGAAGACCCCGTGATCAACTTCAGAGCAGCCCTTCATAGAGCATGGGGTAAAAGCAAGCCAAATTTTGGCTGGTGTGCATTAGGGAGAGGTCTTCACCAGAGTACGGAAGGGGGTTGCTTACCTGAGTCACCTGGCCGCTTTCTTTTTTTTTTTTGATGGCAAAGAGGCCCTGACGTGCGTGAGGAAGGTTCGAAAACGCAGCTAGAGAGGAATCAGGAAAAAAAACTCGAACAGCACTGTCTGCAGCGCCGCACACCTGCGCACGAATGCTGTTCAGCTCTGTGAGGCCTCCGCCCTCTCCAGGGGCCGCGAGACGGCACGTGTGAGCCACTGGGAAAACAGCAAGGAGTCCTACTCGCACTCGAAACGAACATCCGCGGTGAAGAAGGGCGCTGGCGACGCCATGAACGTCATCAAGCGCGCCGGCGAAACATCTGGATGTGCAAAGATGATCCGCGTCGCGTGCAGCAAGTGGCGCCGGCACCACATTTTGCCGCTTCTGCTGCTGCCACCAGCGCCGCTGACGTCGTCGTCGATGGGGAGATACGGGTCATCTTCCCGGCGAACACGCTCGAGGTACACCGCGTCGGACACTGCGGTGGCACCGCCCTCTCTTCCAGGTGTCATCGTCGTGTAGAGCTTGTCGCCCAACACCGGGTAACCGACAGCGGCGCAGTGCAGGCGAATCTGATGGCTTCGGCCGGTGAGAAGTTCCACCTGCACACATGTCAGCCCGAGCTTCTTGTTGCTCGCCAAGACGCGAATGCGAGTTACAGCCAACCTGCCCCACCGCGTCTGCTGCTCCTTTGGCGATTGCGGCAAAGCTGCTGCTGCGTGTGAGAAGAGCATCTCTTTCACCGGCTCACAGCACATTTTTAGCTTTTTTAATTGCGTGTGTTGCGCCTCCCATGAGTGCGTGGGGTGCTTCGCCATGCAGTCCATGCAGTTCACCACCACAAACGTGTGGTCCTCTGGGGCAGCACCTCGAAGCACTGCCGTGTAGGTCTTGTGCACTGATTGCGCCTTGAGCCGAAGCAATTCGTCGAAGGCGTCGGAGCTGAGCGCCACGGCATGACCACGCTCGCGCAGTCGCGACTCCACTGCGTCCGCACAGCCTTTCGTCTGCGCCTCCAGTTGCGACGCCAAAGTTCTTGCGCTGACGCTGTTCTTTGCAAGCACCACCACACCCGAGGTCTCCTTGTCCAGCCGCTGGACTGTGAAAAGATCGAGGGAGCTTCGCTGCTGCACTGTTGATGCCTTGGGCGACGGCACAGAGGCACACGGCGCTGAGCCGACCGCGAAAATCCCGTGCGAGCCATCCTCCAGCCGCCGTCGGGAAGGAGGTGAAGTAGGGATTTCAGCGCCTTTGCCACTCGCGTCCATCGCCGTCGAACCCTCGGCGCGAGCCGCGGTCTCGACAATTTCACCAGCGTGAGTGGGTGAGTCAGACACCTTCTCCGTATCCTCATGCGTTGTGCCGAAGCTGGTACGCGTGGAGGCCGTGTAAAACGCAGCAGTGCCACGGCGTCGCAGAACCTCCACCAGCGTGTTCTCGCAGTAACGACCACCCTCCGCGACCGGCAGGTTACCGTTCTTGGTAACAACCAGCAGCGTCGAGTCTTCGTAGAGGACCTCGATGTGCTCGCTGTCCACAGGCGGCTCCAAGGAGCGCGGCGGGGCAAAGCGAAGCATGTCGCCCTGTCGGAGCACATAGGACCCATCAGTGAGTGTCTCCCCATTGACACTGATGTCACCGGCCGCAATGTGCTGACGCCACTGCGCATCCGCTAGATAGGTAAACTTCGTGGATAGATATGCGAGTAGGGACTCGTCGGGGTCGCGCCTTGGACGGCAGTAGCGCAGCGCGCGTGGCATCGAGACCTCTAGATGCACCGACGAAAAGCCACAAACGCATATATATATATATATATATATACTCACGCAGAGGGGAGCTTGACAGCCACCACTCTGCCCCAGCGCATGCACCTTCTGCGGCCGCGCTGCGCAGGGAGAAAAGGTGACGCCAACCAGCACCGCCAGACAACAAAGAGAAAGCAATGCCGCGTAAGGAAGCGAGAAAGGTGGAGTTGGATGCAAGGGGAGGTATGACAGTCGAATAGAGCATGTGGCGAGCAGCTGAAGGAGGAAAAAAAAAGTCACAAAAACAGCGAAACTGGTACTCCGTCAGCTCCTGCCTGCGTGTTTTGCTTCGCTTTGTGGAAGCGGTGGACGACGACGTGGCTGCTAACATTTTCTTTCCCCAGCGCAGCTTCTCCGAGCATGGGTAGTCCATCGCCCTGCAACAGCACGTATCTGGCACCTTGAACACCCGCCTTTCTCGACCACGACAGCCCTCTGGCAAACGCGTTATTACTTTGTTTCGCATTTCGGGGCGAAAGGAGATAAGATTCGATTTATGCTTGCGTCTTTGCACATCCAACGCGCAGCGACACCGCACTTGCCTGCGTGTTGGCTCTACGCGTGTATATGTGTGAGAGAAAGAGAGCAGCATGAGGGATGGAATGGGGATGCGACAAGTATCATCGTAAAGGCCGGCTCTTAGCCGAGAAGGAAGAGCGGCGATGGAGCTTGTTTTGATGTCGCTCTTGAGGAAGCGTAAAATATGCCACATCGCCACGCGAAGAAACAGGAAACACGCAACTCACCGACGTACCCACAAGGCAAGGCAAAGGGAGCATGCGACGCGTCCACTAATCAGTGATGCATGATGAAAGAGAAGGGGGGGGTGGGTGATCCATGAGCGGATCGGCAGGGCGACCTCGCGCCTCCTCGGCAGTGCCCCTGCCTTGCACAGCGTACCACAAAAGAGAACAACATTGCTCTGCGACACATAGGAGACGCCATGCCACTCAGCTCTAGTGCACAAAATAGCGAGTCGCAGAAGGAGTGCCGACGCGGCTCCATAACTTCCTGACGCTCCAGCGTAAGCGGGCTATTGAAATAGTCGCTGTCGCTGCGTCGAAGACGACTGGATGTCCGGAGCTGAAGAGGTGTCGCAGCAACTGCCAAGCCATGCGCCCGGCTACCACCTGGTGTCTGCTCTAAGCCCGCACAGTTGTTTGTAATGAAAAGTGGGGTGGCGCGCCCGCTATTGCGGACGTTCGACTACATCGCAGACGCCTCACCCGGCACGCGGAGAGCGGTGAACCGATTGCCACGGTACTCTCTCGGTGGAATCAGATGAAGATCAAACGGCGTTACCGGCACCCCGATCGACACACCATCACCCCGGTGGCGACCACCCACCTGGTCCAGGCTCGTCTCGTTTACATAGGGTTCGAGGAACTGCGACAGCCGCGGGTCCACTGCTGAGCTCGACGATGACAGAGAGTCACGGTCTCGAGTAGAAAATGATGAAGACGACGCATCAGAGCCCCGTGCATCATCTGTATCTCCGTCGCCCTTGCCAGGCCTGCCCCCTGACGACGGTGCCGGGGAGCAAGATGCCAAGGTATCATGCATTGTGTGGTTCTCATCAACAAGTCCGTTTATCGCATCCTGATGGCGCAGGCGATGACCCGTCATCATCCCTGGCAAGCTCGCCGGCGGTGCTTGAGGCGCAGAGGACGACTTCGTGCCCGTGGGTGCTGGCTTCTCGGCGCCGTTGCGTAGCGCCGCTGGCGGGGTCGCGTCGAGCGGGGCGTCTAGTGAGAGGCTTCTGTTTGGCGTCTGCCACATCCGCTGCGACAACCCGACGACCAAGGACCCCAGCGTAGTAGTCGTGAAAGCCGCTGTCTCAAGTTCGGAAGTGCGAGGCGGCGTGTTAACGCCGTTGGAAGAGCGAGACCTGCGTAGATGTTCTTCAGCAAGCACAGACGCCGACGCTACAACGGTGGATGGGGCTTTGAGAGGCACTGGTGTCGCACTGCCGTTGGCTGTCGCCACAGGTGTGTGACGCCCTGCGCTGTTCACCTCCACGGTGAAAAGTGGAGTACCGAGCGCCCCTTGTGCAGCCGCCGTGTGATCCAGCAGTGTTTCGCCGGCGCCTCGCCGAATCTTGCTCGTCTCGTATTTTGCGGGTAGCTGCGGTGGCAGCGCATTCAGCCTTTCGTGAGACGAGACTTCGGAGGAGGTAGTATCTTCCAAGTACATAGGGGCCACAATCGTCCCTGCCATAGTCAACCGGGTATTAGCGAGCCTTTGATGGGCCTTCGAGCTCTCGTTCGCCGCGGCCATGATATTCGGCGCCTCGACGGCCCTCCCAGTGCCGCTCCGGAGCCACCGCCCACCTTCATCCAGCACAGGCGAGGCAGAGGTGCGACGGGGAGGAGTTGCTGTGTGATCCATCGTTGACGGATCGCTCTGCATCATGTAGCCCGGCGAGTGCGGCTCAGCCGCCTCAGGGCACGGTGTTGTCCGGTCGAGCTCATCGTCCTCGACGACAATCGTCAGCTCCTCTTCCTCCTCCTGCCTGTCTCCCGTGCCAGCGGCCACAGCTGAAAGTGGTGACGGGCTAGTTAGCGTGCTGGCGTGCTCGTCGGCTGCGGGATGGCGCTCGGGTAAAGAGGGAGACACGTTGCTCGGATACGTGCGGTAAAGGGTGCTCAGCCGTAACGCCGCCGCTGTCTCCGCAGCTGCTCGACAGCCGCCTCGTCTCCCCTCTGACTGCTCCTTCAGCGGCAGGTGCGGCGAGCCATTAGACAGTGGCTT
Organism: Leishmania major strain Friedlin; assembly: GCF_000002725.2. NCBI lineage: Eukaryota > Euglenozoa > Kinetoplastea > Trypanosomatida > Trypanosomatidae > Leishmania > Leishmania major. The sequence goes on along the minus strand of NC_007271.2, from coordinate 725,049 downwards.
CAGAGAAGAAACCGCTTCTGCGGAGAAGGTAGGGGTCTCCCAGGTCGGCATACACTGATCCGCCGTACTGGAGAGCAACATCTCTTGTCCAGGTCCGCTCGCAGGTGAGGTGGCGAGGAGCGACTCGCCGCCGAGTTGCTGAAAGGCCACTGGCTTCTCGGGCGTTAGCAAGACATCAGCATAATCCCCCAGCTGGGCAGCGTCGACAGGTGCTTGCACCGCAGCGCCACGGCTGCAAAAAAACGCAAGCCACGATGTCCTCTCCTCAGGTGACTTGGCCAGCGCTTCAAAGACTACCGAGTAGTCAGCGCACAGCTCCAGCTCCCGTCGACGCGCAGCGCGCGAGGCAGCGAAGTCGCTCACCGGGCCCACAAACACCACGCCACCGCCGAGTGGCTGCAAGCTCTTGTACTGCGCAAAACTCTCGGCCTGGTATGTCACCCGCAACAAATTCTCGTGTGCAGCGCTTGGGCAGACAGAGGCACGACGCAGATCTAGCGAAACGGTGCGCCTTTCATTTCCAAAGACTTGCCGCAGCCGCTGCCACAGGCGTAGCCGGTGCCGCGAGAGATGAACAACGTGACTCCTCCCTGCCGTCGTGCATACCCTAAGATAGTACCTCAGGTACCGCGATGCCTCTCCCCACGGGCGGCAGTACAAATACCCGCCACCAGGAACCCTGCTCGAGTCACGACGTGCCCTCGCAGCTAGTGCCCCTCCCACTTCCTGCGACGCGGGCACGGTATCAGAGAGCGGCGACGGCGAGTTTTCATCCGTGAAGGATCCCGTCTTCCGCCATCGCTTTCCTGTCTGCGGGCCCGCAGGTGTCGAAGAGACAAGCCAGGGGGCCCCAGAAGCCCACGCCGACGAGAACGCAGAGCCGGCTTGCGGCGAGCATGGCGTTGCCGGCGCCCCTCGCAAGGAGGCTTCGCATGACGCGATGTGCACGGAGGCGCAAGACGGCGAAGCGCAGCGCTGCAGTCCACCAGAAGAGAGTGGAGCTGCATGCGGCCCACTTGCAGAAGCAGCGAAAGGGATGTCATCACCGGCAGACCACGCGGGCACTTGCGAAAAAGACGCAGATGCGCCGGTGCTGCTCCGGTGAGGGGAGGAATCACTCGGCTGTCGGCGACCGAGTTCGGCGCCGGTGGCAAAGCTGGCCAGCAGCTCCACTATCTGCTCCGCGTGTTGCGTCGATGCGAAGGCCAAGAAAATGCGGCGACCGCCTCGCAGAGTGAAGATGACGCCGACGGGTCCCCACAGCTCGTAGCGCCACTGCAGAGCCAGCGCCATCTCCAAGCCGCTACTGCGATGATGGCGGCTCTGCGCAAGAACCCGCTTCGCACGATCGCCGCGAGCCGTCGTGTCGGCGCTGTCCCGTGCGCTGATTGAGTGACCCCTCGCGTCAAACACAAGCGTTACGGGCTTCTGGAAGCAGTGGCGACATACGGAATGGATATCCTGCATCGGGATCCCTCGTTTGCGGCATTGCGCAGGAGGCGCCGGTCGCTCATAGCGTCGGTCGGCGAGAAGGGAATCTCGGGGAACGATGTCAGCACCGATGTCCATGGCATTCTCCGACACTGAGGCGAGCGTCCGCCGGCAACCAGCGCTCGCACCAATGTAGCCGGTCCTCACGCCGCCTGATGGCAGGCGGTCTGGGCCTTGTTGCCACGTGAACCCGTGCCGGCGAGCGGCGCCAACATCGACAAGCTGCGCATCCTCCAGCACAAGAGCGTCGCCGCAGCGGGAGAGTGTCCGGAAGCACGTCCAGGAGCCGCAGGACGACTCGAAGGCGGTGCAGTCGCGCGGGTGTACTCGCCCCTCACTAGGGGCCACGGACGCACGGCTGTCGGGGGGATACACCGACGCGGCACGCCCGACGGGAAGACGCGCGAGCGACTCGCTGCTGTTGGGAATCCACTCCAGCACGTCGAAGGAGAGGAGCGGTGTTGACATTGGCAAGGGTGAGAAGCGCGCCCGTCGCTTCGGCTCGCCCAGCGATCGCTCCGCCTGCATAGAGGGGCACTGTATCGGGGGCTAAGCAAGGCCGACGTCGAGACGCTCAACAACGCGGTTCTTGTAGCGTTTTCCTTTTTCGTCAGTGTTGATGTGTCGTTGTATGTGGTTTACCACTCCCCCTAGCCAAGCAAGGGAAAGGGCGGGAGAACGGGGTCTTTTGAGCACTGGGGCGTGCGCACCCGGGCGTGTGTTTGTCCGTGCCGGTGGAGCGGCGAGACGAGTGGAGGCGTCGCAGATGCGTGTCACTGACAACAGCTAGTCTAAAAGTAAGCTGAAATACCGGCAAGAAAACAAGGCATAGAAGTGCAACACGACCAAGGGAGCCGTGTCTTCACAGAGTATCTTGGTAAATGCGTCGATGTGTATTCGTGTGGGTCTAGCGCACGCCTGGTGCACAGAAGTGGGCCGTGACTGTTCACTAGCAGTGGAACCCCACCCCCCGACAGACAACACCCTCGGTGGAGAGGCGATGAAAAGAAAGATGGTATAGAGCGAAAGAAGAGCCCGGTGCGTTAACGGTCTGAGTCCAACGAGACAATGCAGGGATCGGGGTTTCCGCTTCTTCTGTCGATCTGCGCGCGGGGCGCCTGTAGCTGTACGGTTGGATGGAATGGGGCAGCGACGCGACAATATGAGTGACGCGAGCCAAGAAAAACTACGACCCAAACAGAGAAAGCGAATGATGCCCGCAAATGATGCTCCTTCGCCCGCTTGATAGGCGCGCTGCCTTTCCGTACCTCGACTCCCTGACCGCCACACTACAACGCATAAGCATCGACTTGCACACGCAGTCGACACACGGACGCATGCATGCCCACAACGACACGTATCGCTCGGTCACGGAGCGACGCGGGGCGGAAATGCACCCGACAAAACGGAAAGACGAGCGACGAGGAAAAAAAGGGGCAGAGAGCAGCGCGGCGGCAGACGCAGAGAGCACCGAGGTAAACGGATCCTAACACCAACAAGCGTATGAGTCGACACTCTAGATTTCGCCACGTACACATATCCGACAGTAGCAGCAGCGAAGGGGATGGTGTGGTAGCGCGGGAGCTGCAAGAAAAGAGGGAGATACCCTCAAAGTGTTGCAAAAGCACTCAAGGACGCTGGCAATGCATGTGCGTGTGCCAGTGTATGCGTGTAGGAACAACGAAGCGAAGGTCAGGGGTACACAGTGGCGTTGTGGAGCCCGCGAGATCAGAAACAAGATAGCGAAATGGAGAGGTGGTTGTGCAGAAGAGGGCTGTGTGTGTGTGTGTGTGTGTTTGTATGCCCTCAACGCCGTGTTGCATGCTGCCGACTGTGTCCACACACATGCCCGCGGCGGGCAGCAAAAGAAGCAGAAGCAGTCAGAGAGACGCTCTCGCCTTCGACCTCCCTCCCCCGCCGCTTGAGCGGCTCCCTGACCGATCTGCAAATCCATCTTATCGAAGAAATGGGAAGCACGACGGCACTCGGAGCAGCGCTCAAGGAGGGAGAGGGGCTACCATGACCTCTGGACCCTTTTTGCGAAAGGTTGTGGTTTGTACTTTATTTCCTTTTTTAATTACGCACGTCGTACCGAGTGCTATGACGCCGTGTTGATTCGCAGGCACCACGGCAGATTCGTACTGGATAGCACGGCGAAAGAAATGAATCGAGATGTGCACACGTACGCAGAGAGAGAGAGAGAGAGAGGCCGACACGCCAACCTGTTGTCAAGTCGATGTGGTAGCCGTAAAGTCCATAACTCCACGCGAAAAGCCGCGTGCGCAGCTCCCGAGAGGGAGCTACCATCCGCCCCTGCACACAACGGACGCTGAGACGATCAGTTCCAGGCTGCCAAGAGCAAACAAAAAAAGCACACGTGAGGGAAGAAAGACGTGAGGCATCGCTCTCCATTGACAAGCTGTCAAGGCTCTCCCATCCCGAAACAGATAATAATAGTCCCCGAGTCCTCATAGAAACAGGCGAGAAAACAAGCAAACAAAAGGGGGTGGAAAACCGCCATCTGGCACTGCTCTCAGCCCCACCCGACAGCAGGCATCCCCACAGTCTGAGCCCTCTACACTTGACTTGGAACAGGCGCCAACGGCATCGTCTTGAGGTCCGCAGACACGGCGAAGGGTGCCTCAGTCTTGAGCTTTACCTCCTCCACCGTCAAACCCTCGGCAATCTCCGTCAAGACCAGCGACCTCACACCTCCAGCCGCCTTCTTCACAACAAAGACGGCCAGATCCGTGATAATCATCTCAACGCAATCACGACCCGTGACGGGTGCCCTGCAGTTCTCAACGATGCGCGACTTACCCTCCCTGTCCGTGTGCTCCATCAACACGATTGTCTTGCAACCGCACACCACCAGATCCATGGCGCCACCCATGCCCTTCAGCAGCTTGCCAGGTATCCACCAGCTGGCAATGTCGCCGGTGCCAGAGACCTCCAGCGCGCCAAGCATCGTCAAGTCCAAATGGCCACCGCGAATCATGCTGAAGGACTCGGCGCTGTCGAACAGCGAAGCGCCTGACTTGCTCATGGTGATAGTCTGCTTGCCGGCGTTAGTGATGTCGGGGTCCACCTCCTCCGGCAGCGGGTAGGGGCCAATGCCGAGTAAGCCGTTTTCTCCCTGCAGCACCACGTCCATCTCCGGCGGAATGTAGCTCGCCACCATGTTGGGGATGCCAATGCCAAGGTTCAGAGTCATGCCATCCTTGATCTCAAGGGCTGCGCGGCGAGCTATGAGATTGCGGCTTGCATGCGCGTTCTTCCCCGTCCCCGTCGAGAACCCGGGCTTGCGCTCCACCACGAACTCGGCGGCTCTCCTGATGTTCGGTGGGCACACCAGGCGGTGCACATACACGCCGGGCAGGTGCACCGTCTTCGGGTCTAGCTCCCCGCACTCCACAATCTCCTCCACCTCCGCGATGCACACCTTCGCAGCCTTCGCGGACGCAAGGTTAAAGTTCTGCGTTGTCCCGCGGAACACGAGGTTGCCGCGCCTGTCCGCCTTCCACGCGCGCACAAGCGCAAAGTCCGCTGGCAGCGCCATCTCCAGCGTGCACCACCGCCCGTTGAACTGCCGCGTCTCGCGTGGCTGGCTGTACTCGGCCACCCTCACGGGCTTGCCCGGCGCAAAGCGCACAGGGAGGCGGCCCTCGGCTACCGCTGTGCCGTAGCCGGTGGGGGTGTAGAAGGCGGGCAGCCCGGCACCCGCAGCGCGCAGCCGGTCCACCAACGTGCCCATGGGGCAAAACTCCACCTCGAACTCGCCGTGAAAGAGGTGCTGCGTGAACAGCGGGTTCTCGCCAACGTAGGTGGTGATGGCCTTCTTTAGCTGCCCGTCTCGCGCAAGCGGACCAAAGCCGCTGTCCACACCGCCCATTGTCGCCCCAATCACCGTGAGGTTCTTCGCCTTGGTGGCGTTGACGGCGTCGAACAGCTCGAACGGGAAGCCGCAAAAACCAAAACCACCGCCCGCGATGGTGGCACCATCGTGAATGTCCTGGACAGACTCGGCGGCACTCATCACCCTCGGCCGGAAGGCCCGACGTGTATGGCGCAGCATGGCGACAGAGGCAGATGAATTCTTAGCAATGAGAGTAAATAAGTGCCGTTTTGCAAACGTAAGGGCGTGCAAGAAAAGAAGGCACCCGCGGATAAGAGTCAATGCAAGAGAGGTGGCCACAGTGGTTTTGAGGGCACGAAAGACAACAGTCCAACATGCGCGCGACCCGAAAAAAAATGCTGGTGTCGAGTGCTCGCTGGCCTTCGCTATGACAGAGATAAAGGAAGACCAACAACAACAAAATCGACTCAAGTCACAACTAACTGGAAGCACGCAACGTGTGATAGTCTACTTGTGTGTGTGGGGGGGGGGCACTTTTCGATGTGCGTATATGGAGCATGTGCCACCACCCGTCGAGTCCCTCAGAGAAAGAAAAAGAGAGAGAGGATGTAGAAATAAAACGATATCAACCCACGACTAAAAGGAGAAGGGAAGGAGGTCCGAAACGGAGGGGGAGGGAGGAGGAAGAGATGTGTGTGTGTCTGTGTTGGGGAGGGGGGTAAATATATCAGTAGAGGAATACATATATATATATATATATCAACACACAAGAAGAGATTGCTTATCTGCCTGTATTCCTTGGTGCTGGTGGTGGAAAAAAGGGTGTTATTTCGCGCGTGCTCGTTTACACAGACGGGTGCGCTTGTATTCTTTTTTGGGGGTGGCGAGCACCTGCGTGCCTGCCTGCCTGCCTGCCTGCCCTCCTGTGGGGTGGTTTGTGAGGGATCAGCAAGGCGTTCGCGCACGCAGCAAAAAGCGACAGGAAACAAAGAAAAAGAAGATGGGCAACGGAGAGGAGGGAGAGGCAGTGCTCGCCACCGTGGGAGACCGAGACGACGTGGCGAAAGGCACGTGAATAAAGATGAAAAATGCGAAAGAAGAGAAGAGGGAGGGAAGGGACTGCCGAGTTAAAGACGAGGGAGGGGAAGGCAGCGGCAGTAGCGCTGGGTGGCTGATTACGGGGTAACAGTGTCACCCACGGGTGCTGCAGATTGGACGAGGTCTGCAAGCAACGAACTAAACAACGAAAACAAAAAAGAATAGAGGATTCAAACTCTAAGTGCAGAGAGCAGAGAGTGAATACATCCACGAAAGAACAAGACTTCGGGCACGATGAGTTTAGGGGGTTTGTATTTGTTTTTGTTTTTGTGTGGCGTGTGCGTGTGCGTCTCCGCTGTGGTGGGCTCCTCCACTAAAAGGCAACGATGCCTTCGTTAGATACACGTGAGAGAAGGGCAAGGATAGAGAGAAGTTTGAGGGCGGCGCAGACGGCTGAAAGCAAGCCGAAAAAAAATTATATATGCATATATATGAAACAAAGAGGAGGCGCGAGAGAGGAGAGAAAAAGAGGAGAGTGAGCGGTAATGCACGGAGAGTTTCGGTGAAGAAGCAACAAAACAAAAAGCGAGGCAGCAGACGTGGGGGGGGGGGGCTCCGTGCGCACCGATAACGCGTACCCTCATGCTCAATACAGCAAGAGAGAAAGAGATAGCAATACAAGAAACACCTCTTGTTGCATATATCGCCGGTCAGTCTGAAGGGCGGGACGAACGTGGTCTGTCGTCTCCATCATTGATGGCGTCCCCCAGAATAGCCAAGCAATGCGTAAAAAAGTTGTCAAGCCAGGGTGCTCCGTCAAAACGACGTTGCGCTGTTCAGGTGCGTGTTTTGTTGTGCCGTTTTTCTTTTTCTGATCAAAACGTTTTCAAGAGGGAGATGGACCTCCCGCATTCGGAAGAGAAGCAGAAAAGCTGTGAAGACACAGTGGCTGCCGTGGGTTCACGCCCGGCAATGCATCTCCGTGAAGCGTATGAAAGCTCATTGGCACGGCAGCTACAGTGGCCACACGTCTTTGAAAACAGGGTAGGGATGAAGGTTTTCAGGAGTGGGAAGTGCAAGAGGATGTCAGCGTGCACTCCAAAGTCACGGACTACCTCAGCTAACGCTTGTCCACCTTTTCCTGGACACGTGAGCACCTGCGTTCTACCTAAGTGACTGAGCGAAGCAGAGAAAAAAATAAAAAAGAGGCCCTGCAAGCGGCCATTTTTCTTCGATAGCCAAACGCACAAAGAGAGCGGGAGAGAATCACTCAACACAGCTGCAGCATCTCTGAAGGCACATGCACACATACCCACAACCACAGACATCCATGAAGCGCTGTGAAAGAAAAGAATATTTTGGCGCGCGCATGGACAACAGTGCAAGGGAAGGGAAGAAGACGGTAGGAATGTCGAACAGACAAAGGTACCACATTGTGAGAGAAAGGCGGGGAGCAAGATGAAGGATAAGAGAGGGCAAGAGAGAGTGTGTGTGTGTGTGTGTGTGAGTGCGAGTGCAAGCTGCCCACCTCTTCAACAAAACACAGAGAAAGAGAAAAGCATGACCTAAAGCAGCAAAAGGCGGGGGGAGGGTCGAAAAGGCGGGCGTGCAGCGAGAGAGAGAGCGACATACACGCAGCACCCCCACTCTCCAGACCGCGGTCCCAAAGCACAATACAAGAAACCAATACGCACGTTGATGTTTTAAGCGCTCACAGATGTTTTCGGTGAAAACATCCCAAAGAAAGAAAGTGCACCGTGAAGGGAAGCCTATACGGAGAAGGAGAACATCAAGGATGAAGCGAAGTAAGAGGGATGGAAACAGGGCGAGTGATTGCGTATGCGGTACATACGTGCGGGTGGAACGCAGCTGCCACACAACTTCGCACCAGCGCTACCCGTGGAAGCAAGCGAAATAAAAGAAGAACAAAAAAAGGCACTGAGTGAAATGATCAGCTAGCCGCCGGCCCATCGCTCAAGTTGGTAGAGGATCCGCTCGCGGCATCATTTTGAGATGTGGGTCAACCTTGAACGCAGCACTTGTCTTTGCGCGCACCTCCTCCAGCGTGACGCCCTCGGAGAGCTCCGACAGCCACATTTCGTTGATGCCGCCCTTCTGCTTTACAAAGCGGAACGTGCAAAGCTCCGTGATGAGCAGGTCAACCACGCCGGTGCCGGTGAGCGGCACCCTGCACGATTCCACCACGCGGGGCTTACCCTCCCTGTCCGTGTGCTCCATCAGCACGACAGTACGGCAGCCCGACATGACAAGGTCCATGGCGCCACCCATGCCCTTCAGCAGCTTGCCAGGTATCCACCAGCTGGCAATGTCGCCGGTGCCAGAGACCTCCAGCGCGCCAAGCATCGTCAAGTCCAAATGGCCACCGCGAATCATGCTGAAGGACTCGGCGCTGTCGAACAGCGAAGCGCCTGACTTGCTCATGGTGACAGTCTGCTTGCCGGCGTTAGTGATGTCGGGGTCCACCTCCTCCGGCAGCGGGTAGGGGCCAATGCCGAGTAAGCCGTTTTCTCCCTGCAGCACCACGTCCATCTCCGGCGGAATGTAGCTCGCCACCATGTTGGGGATGCCAATGCCAAGGTTCAGAGTCATGCCATCCTTGATCTCAAGGGCTGCGCGGCGAGCTATGAGATTGCGGCTTGCATGCGCGTTCTTCCCCGTCCCCGTCGAGAACCCGGGCTTGCGCTCCACCACGAACTCGGCGGCTCTCCTGATGTTCGGTGGGCACACCAGGCGGTGCACATACACGCCGGGCAGGTGCACCGTCTTCGGGTCTAGCTCCCCGCACTCCACAATCTCCTCCACCTCCGCGATGCACACCTTCGCAGCCTTCGCGGACGCAAGGTTAAAGTTCTGCGTTGTCCCGCGGAACACGAGGTTGCCGCGCCTGTCCGCCTTCCACGCGCGCACAAGCGCAAAGTCCGCTGGCAGCGCCATCTCCAGCGTGCACCACCGCCCGTTGAACTGCCGCGTCTCGCGTGGCTGGCTGTACTCGGCCACCCTCACGGGCTTGCCCGGCGCAAAGCGCACAGGGAGGCGGCCCTCGGCTACCGCTGTGCCGTAGCCGGTGGGGGTGTAGAAGGCGGGCAGCCCGGCACCCGCAGCGCGCAGCCGGTCCACCAACGTGCCCATGGGGCAAAACTCGATTGCAAACTCGCCATTCATGAGTCGATCCGAGAGAACGCTGTTCTCGCCAACGTAGCTCGTGATGATCTTCTTTAGCTGCCTATCGCGCGCGAGGGGCCCAGTCCCGTTCTCAGGCCCCGATGTCGTACCAGCGATGAGGGTAAGCTGTTTTGTGCCCTTCTGGTTAAGCGCTTCGAGTAGCTCGAACGGGAAGCCGCAAAGGCCGAAGCCGCCGAGCGCGATGGTCGCGCCATCCTTCACATCCTGGAGCGCCTCGGCTGCCGTCAGGATGGTCGGCTTGAAGCGAAGCAGCGTTCGACGGAGCATGTCAAGCAGGAAATGCCAGAGGAAAACCCGAAGAAAAAGAGCGGCTTCACACCACGAATTATGTGCGGATGCTTCTGTTGGGCGCAGTTGACTGAGCGGTTGTGCCGGTACTCACGTTGAATGAATGCGAAGCGCCTCACAAGCTGATCGGTGGAGTTATCTTGTCGATGAAGATTTAGAAACAAGATGCGAGATCATCAGCACCCGGGGGGAGGACTTTAATGGTACAAGTGCATGCGCAAGAAGTGGGAGAGAAGGGGTGACATCAACGTTACGTGCGGGCCCGTCGCAGAGATGGTGTTGGCGGCTCATGCGGGTGTTTGGATGGTGTCGGTGGTGCACTGCTGCCTGCTGCGTCGCACACTCATCACCGACTAGCTGTTCCCAAACAGGCATTAAGCCCGGTACGATGCATTAAGCCGTCGAACACGCTGCTTCACTGTCGGACGAAGCTAAAGCGGGGACGCGCACTTTATTTCAGGAATGTTGAAGGCACAGACATGTTGCTTCACGATCGCAATGCGTGGTGTAAAATGGGTAAATCGAAAGCAACATGCGCAAGAGGCAAAAGAATACGAGCGTCCCTGACGCACACATGCGAGATGAGATTCCAAGTACCCATGCCAAAGAGCTGGTGCGTGTGTGGGACACCGGAGCTCACTATCAAGACCATAATGAGCGACCAAAGCGCTCGAACCGTGAACAACACGTCACCACCACCACCACCACCGCCCCATTTTTTCTTCTGTTCGCAGATGACGTGCACCTCTTTGGTTGCTCCGAGATGGTGCATCCATACAAACCAGAAATCATGCGCCGGAGTACCTCGCGCGTGTCTCACGAATGGGATAGTTGACTCGACAAAGGCGGAGCAAGTGCCATTATGCCGATGAGCCTGCGCGCACCCGCGACTGCCTGCTGCTATTGTTGAGTGTCTTTGCTTGTCAAGGCACACAGGCACGCACACAGGCCTCCCCTTCAAGGCCGTTTGCGCGGGTTCGAGTGCACACGCTTCTCAGGGCACAGCCGAGCCAGCGCTCAGGTGTAGTGTTCGTGTAAGCTGGAAAAGAGGGGGAAGGCCCTGAAGAGTGTCTGCAACGGCGGAGACATCGACTTGCTGCTCAAGAAACGCATTGCGATAGAGATCGTCTGCCAGCACCCGCGTGGGAGGGAGGTTTCTGTCATGCCAAGAGGACAACCGCCATCAGCGGCCCCTTCCGCGACAAGAACGGCAAAGGCAGTGCTAATAATAAAGAGGCCACACACGTGACCGCCACGGGTGTGCGTGCGTGCGTAGTCTACGTGGCACCAAAGTGAAGCAGAAAGCAGTGGTGGTGGTGATTCGGAAGGAAGCTTTCAAAGGACAAGAGATAGCGCAGTGTCGACAGCGATCCACCACAAATACAGAGAGGGCGTGAGGGACTTCTTCCATGTGGTGTCCTCCACGTAGGTGACTGTGCATCGTCGCCTGCACTAGGCACCAGCGTTGTCATGCCTTCATGCGTGGATGCGTCGCACTCGACTTTGGCGGCGGTTATTGATGTGATCTCGCACAGGAAAAGGATGGAGATGCCACGGAGGGAAGCAGTAGGCGCACGAAAAAGCAACGGCAATGAAACGGATTAAGAAAGACTGTCAAGAAGACACAGAGCCATAGCGATGCGTGTCCTCTCCATCTGCTAGCAGTGTCTTGAGGGGGGCTACGCGGGTTGTCTAGATGCCCGCATCTGCATGCGTGTTTGCGCGTAAAGGAATGAGGGAGAGGTGGGAGCGCGGGTGATGAAGAGAGGCAGGAAAGGATGGACCAGATAGAGGGCTCTTACCACTGTCCTCTTGTCTGTGTGTGTGTGTGTGTGTGTGTGTGTGCGTGTGCTCTTGCGGTTTGCGAGGACGATACCCCGTCATCCGCCCAGCACAGCTTGTGAGGCCATCAGTGCGATGAAAGTGCCAGCCGGCATGCCGGAGAGGAGGAGGAGGTAGTGCTGACGAGAAGGCACACAGCAGCTCTTTTCGTTCTGCTCTTCTTCGGTTCTGTCTTCATCTCGCTTGCGTGCTTTTCATGCTTTTCCCGTCAGTCGGGTTGCCTTTCGCGATGAGTGGGGAGAAACGAGTTCTGCAGAGGAAACTGTCGTCGAGGCAAGGAAGGCACGTTGGGAAGGGGGAGGGGGCGGCGGTTGCAATATAGTGAGGTTGCACGCGACTAGGCAAATCCAAGACAGGACATGATAGAAGGAAGCCGCAGCATCGCATAATTTCTCCAGCACGAGGGAGAGGCCGTCAGTGGCCCTGCTGTGAGTGCCGAATTGGAAAGCTCAAGTCAAAAGCAGCCCGCGTCGTCTCTAGCAGACGAGTAATGTTCACGTTGCTGCCTCCCTCGCAGCGCTGCAGAGCCGCACACGTTCGACGCGCCATTCGTGCGTACTTGCAAAGGTGCCCCAACAGCTGATTCGGAGAACGCAGAGGTGGTGCCGCAGTCGAGAGAAGATGAAGCAACACGCGCCGGCGCGTCAGCATACACGGACAAGCAGACGTGCAGAAATCGCCGAGCATGTGCAGCGGATGTACTCGTCTCTCAACACCCACTGGGAGGACGGCTACGTGATGGCAATGGGGGGAGCGCCAACTCTAATCATCACAAAGACAAACGCAAATACAAAGAAGAGCGGACCTTTTCTCTTCGCATCCTACATGCGAGGTCGCGGAGGCGGGCAGCCCAACCCGCGCGTCCCACCAAAGAGCTCATCACTGTCCACCTTACCGCCGGGGTGCCACTCAGGAGGCGGGGCAGCAGCCGCAGCACGGGTCCACTCTCGCATCGCGGTGGCCGCCGCCTCATCCGGTAACTGCAGTGCGTCGGCAGCGCAAGCGGAGCTCATGCTGCACTGATGCGCGTAGGCCGACGGAAGCAGGTCTGACAAGCCTGTGTTCGAAAACTGCGACGGCGAGGCGCCAGATCGAGCGGAAGAGACGTCACGCAATGTGTGCAACCAACTAACATTCGCCACGGAAGCCCCTCTCTCGCCGAGCAGACCCGGCGGCATGTTCTTCATGGGTGGAAGACGGACGTGGTGCGTGCGAGCCAGGCACACAACGCAGTAGTACATGCCGCATACAATACGACCTGTCTTCTTCGAAATATACACTTCATTATGACGACGCCGCGTTTGTCCGCAGCGAGTGCATGCAAAGGTGTCCTGCGCTGTCGCTAAAGTGTGCCCCGTCTTCACCTTGGCGAACGCCACGCCTTTGACCACCAGTCCGTCGACTATCCGGCTGCGGCGGCTCACATTTTGCTCCGTCTGCTCGTCATACCCGCCCTGTCTCTTGAGGTGCGCGTCGACATGCTTTTCAGTCGATGACGGCAGCTCCTCCTCTCGATGGAAGCAGAACACAAGCACCTGTAGCGCCCACAGGCCCTTCAGGATCACCCAGCGGTGGTTGTCGATGCACCCGGCGACGCTGCTGTCGGCGAATTCCGCACCGTTACCGCCGGCATCTCCGTTGACGTAAAGGCTCAAATGCATGAGGCCCGTCGTCTCATCGACGCGCACGTCGAGGTATGGCTGCGTAGCCGCCACAGCCTCACTGATGCCCCGCAACTGGCTTACCGAGTGGTACACGTTTGCCTCTTCCTCATCCTCCGCCCCCTCTCCATCCGGGTCCCAGACAGTGCTGCCGGCCATGTCCCCCGCTCCGCAAGCGGCCATTCCAGCTCCGTTGACAGCACCTTCATGGCTGCGAGAACGCACCGCGCTCGTCGGCGCAGAGGGGCCGCTTTCTTGCCGCAGAAGACGCAGCAGGACGTTTACCCGCTTCTCCAGTGCTCTGTGCTCCTCTTGCGCGGCGTCGATACTCGCCGCACTCGGGACCACGTAGCGGCCATCGAAGATGCGTGACATCGACGATGCAGGAGAGGTTGTTCTGCACTCGATATTGCCACAGTAGCGGACGGCGTGGCGTCGCTGACAGTCAAGGAGGGGCGACACACGCCACACACTCGTCAGGTAGCGTCTGCCCTGCTCGAAAAAGTGCCACAGCTGCCACCGACACCGCCGCGTGTACTCCTGCTGGCGGCGGTAGGCGCTCAGACCGCCAGGGGTGGCCGAAGGTAAGGAGCGTCGCCTCGCAGGACCCCGCTGCCCATGAGTCGTGGCTTCTTGGCGCGGATCAGCATGCGATGGCCGATGAGCAGCCTTGTGCTCTTGCACCGTGTTGGCAGAGTGAGTGGTGTCGCCGACCCTGGCGCGCGCGAGCAATGACAACCGGTAGCGGCCCTTGGCACACGTTTGCCGCCACAGCCGCTCGTGCCTAAGGGGCTCCGTCGAGTACGCCAGCAGCGCGTGCCACGCAGAGCTGGAGGGGTGCAGCACCAGGCCCGCACCCTCGGCCCACTGGCGCACGCGCTTGCCGAGCATCGTCACTCCGATGCGCGACTCACCGCCGAGACGCTCGAAAACGCCTGCACTGCCGCTTCTGTGCAACGTCGCCGTTGCACTCACCATGGAAGCAGCCGCGGTGCCAACACTAGGAGCGGTGCGCAAAGATGGGGAGCTTGTGATTTGCGGTTGCGAGGTGGCCCTGGCCTTCCGTGGCGAGGACTCAAGGGCATCGCGAACAGGCTCTGGAGGCGGCATCGGTGCTGCATCTGCGTCCGCCTGCCCCCTCGCCGAAGGCGGTGACTTGGGAATGCGGCAGTAGTACGGATTCGTGCGTGGTAAAGACGTGATGACCGGGGATGTGGGAGATGGCGCTGGCTCACTGAGCTCCGTCTGTGCGAAAGTCGTGAGCGCGTTGGCGCACAAAGAGGCTCTGCTGCTGGTCGAGATGGGGGAGCTGTAGCATTTGGAGTCGAGCGGTGCACGCGGCCCAGGGTCCTCGTAGGCCACACCGTCATACTGCTGCCGCGCCGGGGTAAAAGTGCGCTCCGTGCCGGGGCCCCTGCTCGAAAGAATAATGCGCTTGCGAGGAGCTTGGCGCTGACTGAGCGTCCCAGCAAGCAAGCGTCGTCGCCCTGCTGGCTGGCGTGGCACGAGCGCGGGCCCGCTGCTAGGAATCGGATGGCATTTTGGGCGTGAACGCAGTGGCGGAGCCGTGAGCGGCGGCTGTGGACGCTGTGACGTAGGAGCAGGGTCCGCAGCAGCAGTGCTGCGCGCCGGCCTGTACCCGAACACCTGCTCATGAGCGATGTTTACAGCGTCTCGTTGCGGTGCAAGCATGGTGGCCTCACGCACTCGCGCAGCGCAGCCGCCAAGAGCGCGATAGAGTCAGAGGGGAGTACGTAGAAATAGGGTGTTCAGAAGATGCCGAATCGGAGGGTTCAGCAGAATCACAACGGCGCACGGGGAGATTGGGCGAGCGAGCGGAGGGTAAAGGCTGCCAGCGCCTCTGCTTTCGCGTGCTCTGTGTGATACGCAGGTAGCCTACGGGAAGGAGGCGAGAACAGAAAACGAACATGAGGCACATCATCAGAAAACAAGGTAGCATGGCACACGTGCATAGGCCTGAGCATCCGGAGTCGCACCCGTCTCACGCGCTCATGAGGGCGTAGGCGTGTATGTGCCACACTGCTTCTGCCCCCTTCAACGGCTTCCTGTCATCGTCAAAACCGTCCTGTGGACTTCGCCTGTCTCTCCACGTGGCCGCTGCCCTCAGTGGAGGCGTTGAGGACGTGGGTGCCTTGCCGCTAATACGCGAGTTTCTCGCTTGTGTATTGTCTTCGTCTTCTTCGCGTGTCTTTCGTTCTAGTCCACCACACTCGATAGGGAGGGGAGGGAGGGGGGGGGAGGAGGCACGGACACGTCGACTGTCCTCTGGAGGGGAGCGCCCAGGCAGAATTACCACATGACCACCGCGAAAAAAAAAGGCCGGGGCAGTCTCCTGGCGCGGCTGGCACACACGAAAGCAAAAGGGAGGATGCACGACACGACGAAAATCTGAAGGCGAACAAAACACAACAGGAAGCGATAAAGAGCGCAAGTTTCGCTCGACCGCCGAGAGAGAAAGAGAGGAAGGCACACACACATACACACACACGCACATGAACAAGGCACACACAAATACACATACATACGGACCTGTGTCGCCGTCATCTATCTAGACGTCTATCAGGCACACGTCCTCAAAAGACACGCCGATGCACGAAAGCAATGGCAACACGAGCGAGCGAGAAAGGCAGCTGAACGAGAGAGATGAAGACATTGACAAACAAAGGCAGTAGAGACAGACGCACAAGCAGCCCTCCGCTGCCATGTGCGCGTTCGACCTCTCGGTCCTTTACTTCTGACGCTCTCAGCTGGTTGGCCCTCATCCTCCTCCGCGTTCAATCCGTCCCCGTCAAACGGAAGAAGACGCGGCTTGATGGACTGTCGCCACCGGAGGTGCGCGCATCCGCACTCAGTGTCGCAGGCCAGGCATCGAGGATGCTGGTAATCAGCTCCACAACGGAGGTTGTGGTGCAGCGAGCGCGCAGCTGCTCGAGCTCCGTCTTGGTCTGCGGATCGCTGGCTTCGCCGTTGGCACGACGACGCATAATACGCGTTACCTCCTCCAGCTCTTCTGGCAGTGCCAGGCCAGGCAGGCGCAGCGACACTTCACCTGCGGCGCCGCCATGAATACTGTCGTGGTACTTGCGCAGGTGCACAAAGTGCGGAGCACTCGCGTCGAAGGAGACAAAGTTGCCCTGCAGCGTTCGCTCCAGCGCTCTGTCGATCGACGCCGTCACGAGGGCGCCGACCTCCGGATCCACGGCAAGGCCGTTGTGCTGCAACGCCAGCCCCCATAGAGGCGATATCATGGCTGGAACGCCGAGCTTCTGCTGGAACACCACGCGGCCATACAGATCTATGAGGCTGAAGTTGACCTGGTGGAAGCGGGTGGCCGGCATCTTGGCCACAAAGTCGGAGCGGCCCGTGTTACCGCCGACGCCGTCCACGTCGCACACGATGCGGAGATGCGGATGGCACAGGATGCGCGCCTGGACGTCCTGGCCCACTGCTTGCAGCGACACATCCATGTATGGGATCGCGGCTCCCGCGCTGCTGGGGGGCGGCTGCTGTTCTGGCATGAAAGCAGGTGACCCGGCAGCTGCTGCGCCTAGCCGGTGCAACGGCTCCTCAGCAAATGCCTCTGGCAGCGCCTCTGCAGCCGTCGGTGCAGCGGTGTAGCTGACCTGAGTGGGTGGTGGCACTTCCACGGCAGCAGGAGTCGGCTTTGCTTCGTGACGAACACCGAGCACCGTGACCGTCTTCTCCACCTTGACAGCCCCTGTTATCGGGTCGCGCGCGGTGATGCAAATGAAGAAGGGTTTGTGCTCACCCTCGAGAGTACCCTGCGCAGGTATCCGGCCGCGCTGCGGCACCACCTGCGGCGCCTGGTTGTCTACGGCGCCAAACAGCTGGTACTGCGGTTGAGTTGTGTAGATGTTGTCCACGTAGCCCGGCCCACACGTGAAGAAGATCTCCTCCGGTGCCGCGTGGGTGATCGCGGCGGCCTGAGTGCTAGCCGCCTGCATCGCAGCGGCCGCACCGCTCGCAGTAGCGCTGCGTAAGCAGCTTGTCAGGAGCGAAAGCATGCGACGCCCCTGCGCGGAGAACGGGGCTGTCGACATGCTGTCGAGTTCCCTGGCGACCAGCGGCGCGCTCAGGTTGTGGCGCAACAGGCAGTCCACAAGACGGCTCACCACGTCGGAATCCGCCCTTTCGTCTGCGGAGGGACCCGCTTGCATGGGCGGTCCCGCCGCTGCGTGCGGCGGGTATGCCGAGACCGTTGGACTGGTAAAGGCCACGGCGCTCGGCACCCCTATCTGCACTCGGCATGCAGACACGGCGCTATGCCTCACCGTACTCGTCGCCGTCAGCAGAGCCGACTTTCCCGACGCCAACGCCACAGACCCAAAGGCCGGAATCTGGCGCGCAGGATCGTTGCCGACGGCGGCAGTGACCGAGCAGCCGGGGCACTGCACCGCCTCCAAGCCGTTGCTGGAGACGGTGAAAGAGATGGCGGGCGGTTGGCGGGTGAGCTGATCGCGCACGAAATTCACAATCGTCACGCCAGGAATCGACGAGGGATAAATTCTCTGCAGGAGGTGGCGCTGCTCCTCCGGATTCGAGTTTTGCAGCGCATCCGACAGCTCCTTCACCCAGGCCTCCGGCAGCGCCGGTGCCTGCGGCTGCTGCGGCAGCTGCTTCGACACGGCTGCAGAGACGGGGGCGGGCTCAGACGTCGGTGCCACGTCCAGCGTCGCCTTCGAGACAGAGCCGTCTGCGTTTGGCTGCTCCACAACAGCTCGTTGGGGCACAACACGCGGCAAGACAGCCGTGGCTGAAGGATCCGCCTGCGGCACGCCACCGACTGTAATCTTGCTGCCGGGATTCGCGCTCAGAGCAAGTCCACCCTTGCCGTCGTCTTTCACCGCCAGAGAGACTGCCGCGGGCTCCAGCGACGGCACATGCGATCGCTGCCGCAGCAACACCCGCCCCTGCGCGTCGCTTACCACGATCTGAACCGTCTGCGCTCGGCGGTGGCTCAGCGGCAGTGCGGCGACACCGACGCCAAACACGGAGCTGCCGTTTTCGCCGGTCAGCTGAAGGCTGAAGCCCGGCGCCGTCGCGACAAAGCTGGGCATCGCGGCGGGAACGGGCTCCGTGAGGGTCACCGCTCCCGCGTTAGGAATGAGGGGGGGATGAATGCGCGTCTCCAATTCAGGCACGTTCTCTGCCGTCCACGGAGCCCCTGTGGTCGCCTCGAGCGTCTTCTCAGCAAGTCCGCCACTGGGCGCCGGCGGCAGCGGCGGGGTAGCGGTGAATGAAAAGGAAGGAGGAGGAGGAGGAGGAGGAGGCGGCGGCGGCGGCGGCGGCGGCGCGTCGTCGAGCGGGAGATTCGCGACCAGAGCGCACTCCTTCGTGTGGATGGGAATGCGGAACCACCCCGCCGTGGGTCGCAGCCGACGGCCATCGGCAACAATGTACACCGCATCTGGGCTGCAGCCCTCCGGCGCGCGCATACGTAGCACCGTTATGCCCTCGCTGCCATTGAAGGTGAGCTTGCAGTAGTGCTTCATCGGGTTGCCGCTGGCCTTCACAGCGGCAATGAGGTTGTAGTTGTGTCCATCGCTGGGCACCATGAAGGCAGAGGCCTGCTGCAGCGACACCGGTCGCGCGATGCCGCCGTCAACGCCCAACTCGCACTCTAACTCAACCCCCTTTGGCGTTTTCACCTCCTCGATTACTAAGTTGGATCCACTGATGCGCATCGCAATCGATGTCGGGATCCTCTTGACGACGCCACTGTGACCGTGATTGATGCAGTTGGCGAGACGGTGCTCCCCGCGAAACGGGTAGGCGGCATCGTTCATGTTGCACCCAATGGGTACCAGCTTGTTGCCTGCGTGCGGCATTGAAAAGTAGCGAAAGCGGCACGAGAAAGAACGCGAAAGAAAAAAAAAACGTAAAACACAAACGAATGGGCGCAGCCGTTCACGCGCGAAGGTAGCACGTCCGTGCACAGAAAACGGAGCTGACCGGCTCAATGTGTGAAGGGTGTATGCTCACAGTTTTGTATGAGAGGGCAGGTGAGGGGGGGGGGACGGCGTACGCGTGTGAGTGTCCGTGTGCGTCTATGGATGCATGTATGCTCTATCGTGTATGGCAGCTGCGCTCGATCGAAGTAGCGGCGCAGCCACGGCGAAAAGGGATTAGTAAACAGAAGGTGCAGTTTCGAGGAAGGAAGCAGATGCAGGCCAGCCGTCCCGAAGTCTGCCAGCGGTAAGCAGAGAGAGAGAGAGGTGTCTGGTAGCGTGTGGAGGGGTGCCTTCCGGCCGCCGTTATCAAGACGGTGCTTCGCTATCTCTCTGTCTTCTTCCCCGGCACTCGCACGACCGAGGCCGTCACCCAAGACGCATACGCTCAGCGAAGAGGAGAGGAGAGACGAAAGATGGGAGCAGTGACATGGGCGCTTGACGGCATGCGAATACTGTGGTGTCACTGCACGCGAACCGACTAATGAATGAGCATGGCAGTACAACTCTCTCCTGAAAAGTGTGTCTCTTGGTGGCGAGAAAAAGATGCAAAGGCTACCCGACCGGTTCTCGCTGCTGCTGCAGTGACCGCGAAGTCGGGTCAGCCCTTGTGCAATCACTGGGTCGTACACTCGCATGGTGGACATCCGCGCATTTATGCCGGCGTCGGTGCAGCACCCCTTCTTCGTTCTGAGCGCTCACAGAGGCCCTAATGGCAAAGCCAGAGCGGTGCCATCGTGCAGGCTCTGTAGATGAATGACACACACGCACACATGGGAAAGACTTTGCAGTGGCCCCATCCACGCCTACCTCCTCCGTGGAGCGTAGCAGTGGCACCGATGTCGATTGGTGGTTCTTTTCGTTAGCGCTCGTTCACGGAAGCGTTTATCTTCTTTAAGCGTCGCGTTACACGTCAAGTTTTGGTCGCGGCTCGAACACGTTGCGCCATCCTGCGTGTCCATCGCCTCTACCGAGGTGCACACACACACACACACACTCACCCAAAAAGGAGTCAAAAAACAAAAAAAAAGATGCACAACAGCAGTTCGAGCACACATACAGTCTGTGCGCAGCGCGCGCATGCACCTCTCATGGGCGGTGGAGTCATGAAGAAGAAAACAAAAAGGCTCGCACGCCCGCAGCCCCGCACGCCCTTCCTTCCCCTCCCCCATGAGACATGGGGGAGCGCCACCCGACTGGGCCCCTTGTGGGCTTTCGCTCTTGTGGGCACCGAACAGAGGCACGCGCAGCAGCAGACTATAAAAACGAGAGGATCGTCCGAGGTACTGAAAGCACCTTCTGCTAAGGTGGCGCGTGGGGCACCGACCATCCGCTCTAGCGTCTCACCTCAGAGGCCGCGCTCGACCTTTAGCACCTCCACCCGCTCGCGAATCTCTTCCACCGTAGCCGCCATCTGCTCCAAAGTGTCGTTCTCGCGAACCAGCACAATGTCATCCTCGTAGGCGTCGCGCGCCTCCTCCTCGCAGATACACTGAATCTCAGCCTCCATGTTCTCCGCTCGCTTCGCCTCGCTGTACTGCCGCTTGGTCAGGCGCTCAAACAGAACCTCCGTGGATGTGTGGAGCACAACCACCATGTGGAACCAGCGCTCGGGAAACAGCTCGCTGGAGTGATAATCGACGACGTGGTTGCCCCGACTCACCATGATGGGCTCCATAAAATCGAGAAGGCGATCCTCGTCCTTCTCCTCGATAATGTGCGTGTCCAGCTCCGTGTCGTACTCAGTGTAGAAGTGGTTCTCTTTCACAAGCTTACCCACCTCCAGGTGCTGAAAGCCGTCCAGCTCCGCGGCGATCATCTCCGCCATCGAAGTCTTCCCCGTTCCGGGGGTGCCGGTGATGAGGATGTTGATGCCTTTTGGTTGCTCCATGGCTGCTGTGCGGACAGTGGTGGCGTGTTGTCACGTGAAAGATTACAAACACAGGATATGTGAGAAGCTCAGCGTTGCAATGAGCAGCTTGCGCGTGTCTGCCTGCGGGGGTATTCGTCTGGAGACCCCGCTTCTAGCGGGCCATGCGAATGGTCGCGGAGGGCCACAAGTGCAGCGAGGTGGAGGATGCGGAGGGGATTCGAGAATCGGGCAGGAGAATGGGAGACCATGAGAATCCGGAAGAGGTCGGTAAGACCAGACACAGCATGTCGCACATGGCGCGCTCCAGCTCCGAAACCGAGCAGCAGTACACGAGGAGGGAAGGCTCTCGTACGAGCGGAAGTGTCAGGTATCACCGCCTTCAAAGAGGGAGAAAAGAGGGAGCAAGAGGCGACCTTCATGGATAAGGCTTACTGCTGTGACATGAGAAGACAAGCGACTGAAAGCAACTGCAGCTGCTGCAAAGATAAGAAGCAAGAAAAACATGCACACGTCCACCTCATCTTGTGGCACACGTGCAGCCCAGAAGCAGCCCACGAGAGGGTGCATGCGCCAGCCAGCGGTGCGCAGGAACGTCCGCTCCACAAAGGGGGGAAAAAAACACAAGGCGCTGGCCTTTGCTCTTGTTCGGCGCAACTCTCTTCAAAAGCTTTCCCACTTCGCCACCGGATCAAGGCTGCGAATAGCTTTGCCGCGCGCTTCCTCACCGACGCAGCCCTCCGGATGCCCACGTACAGGCACGCCAAAGCGCCCTAAAACAAATCTCCGCGCGACGGCGGGCGCAACGGGCCCCACGCCGCCGCCACCGACACCTGCTCGCGGCGACGCTGATCGGCTTGATAGCACGCAAACTCTTGCTCAATGCTGCCCTCATGCGCACTTTCATTGTCTAGCGAGGCACCGCGGTGCCGCTCCCACATGCTGAGCGACACGTACTTCAGCTTGTTCAGCTTCTTCCGGCCAAGCCGGTGGCCCAGCATAGCGGCGTGCTCGCGAAAGCGCCGTCGCTCGACGGCTTGGTGGCACACCGTGCACCACATTTGGTCAGGCGGCAGCAGCTCCGCGGCGAGCTGCGATGGCCGCAGCTGTCGGCCAATGTACTTTTTCATTCCCCCCCCCGCTGCTCTCCACCGCTAGCTGGTCTACATGCACGGTCTCTCTCTACACATATGTGTGTCGATCGCCCTGTGCTTGTACAGAGACGGCGCAGCTCGTTGGTGCAAGAATGCCACCAGAGCGTACAAGGGAAGCAAGACAGGTGATGGAAGAGCCAAGCCGTAGCTGGAAGGAAGACGCATACAGTCACGGAGAGAGAGAGAGAGAGACGGAGACAGTAGGTGGAGAGAGAAGTTCACGACGCCTCGACAAATACAACGACTCACCCCACCGTTCTCCCGCGGTGGAAGAGCAGGCCTACAAAGCGCGCCCGCGTGCCTCATCGCAGCGGCACCATAGATGGGCCCCGCGGGTCACTTGCACGCTTACGATGGGGAAGGGGGGGGGTATTCTGAGGTGCTCACGCTCCTTGCTTCAGCCGGACACACAGGACCAGGCGCACCGCATCAGGGAATCACACGATGACCATTCGTCGATGACTTCGACCTGTCAGCACTGGATAGCACAACGGTCACACGCTTCCTACCGCGGGAGAAGAGAAATTTTGTCTTTCCACCCATCATGTCCATTCTCCACCACAGAGCATGAGCCACACCCCACGCCGCCCCCGGCCCTGCCACAGGCCCGTCACACCGTGCGAGGCAGCCTGAGACACATGCTTTAGAGCTGTGCGCCGAGTTAGTCATCTGCATATGGCCTCTGCATCAAGCCCTAGCCGTCTCACACTCCACAGGCCGCCTCACAGCCGCTCGCATCATGCCAGTCGCCACCCCTGGTGCATCCCCCTCGCCGTGGCGCAGGCTCCCCACACCAGTGGGCAGTGCGAGGGCCGGGTGAGGTACGCCCAAGCCACGCTGGCACTCTGCCCATCACGTAGATGGTGCACACGTGTCCACTATCGCAGGCCGCTCCGGCGCAACGTCATCCAGGACCTGGCCTCCAACATCAGCAGCGATGCATCACTCTCACCACGCCCTACGCCATAAGCACTTGGTAGCTCGGCATTGGCAGAGATAGGGGTGGCTCGCCTGGCTTCCTGTCCACACAGAGTCGGGGTGCACTAGGCCCTGAGGATACGACGCGCTGACGGGTGGTCCTCCGGCATCAGGGCGAGAGCATGCAAAGCAGCAAAATGAAGCTCCAGCGTTTCGTTCTCTCGCCACGCCTCTTAACCACCTGCATCCGCGGGCGCCGCAAAGCCCGCACCTAGGTGTGATCGGTGTCGCGCTCGTTGCTGTCTTCGTCGCTTGCGCTGCCGCCTCCGTCACTCTCCGCAGAGGAGTCACTGCGTGTGGTGTACACAGGGATCCCCTGCTGCGTCACCAGCATGTGGTGGTCTGGGTCGCTCTCCGTACCGCCGCTGTCATCGTCGGTGAAGCAGATCCACGTTTCAAGGGCTGGTGCGGGGAACGACAAAGAGCGACAGCGCTTTGTGCCGTCCAGGTGGTGCGCAGGATCCATCGTCGCCGCCGCTTCTTCTGTGGTCGTCGCAACGACTAGCGGAGCAGAACCCTGCTGACAAGACGACTGCGACACGGGTTGCGACACAGTACTTTGACAGTGCTGTGTCGGCCTCGCCATGTGAGAACGATGGGTGGAGGAGTGCCGGGAGCCGTGGCCCCATTCATCATCGCGGACGAGGTCCTCCCGGTCGTCTCTGCCGGGCACTGTGTACGACGCAACGTAGCCGCCATAGCCGTAATGACCAAGCGTGTCCTCAGAGACCTCGGAAGCGTCGTCGAGATCGAGCTCTACAGTGCGTGCCAAGGGGTGCCTCGTGGAAGATGATCTTGTCTGGATCGCGTCGGAGGCGGCCATGTTGAGCGCCATGCGGCTTAGTTCTCCTGGTGATAAGATGATCGGAGAGCGCATGCGCAGAGATCTGGTAGCGACGGTGGTCGAGGGCGTCGAGACGGAGCTGTTGGTGGAGTGGTCGTCGTCGATGCCGCCTGCAGAGGTCGAGGAGGAGAGCACCATCGCCGCACGTGCTCCTTCGCCCCTCAACACCGCCATCGGACGGGCATCGGTCGAATCCAGGGCAATCATCTCCTGCCCGCGGGCACGCTTTCGTTCGCTAGAGCTGCCACCATCATCACCGTGAAGCACCGCTTTCTCGCCATTTTTGGCATCCCACCCATCGGTGGATCTCTGGCTGGCCACCACCGGCGCTCCTTGACTTGCACGCTCACTGCTGTGCTGGGTGGCAACGGGGTTCAGGCTATGGAGGTGGCTGCGAAGCTCATGCTCGGAGGTACAGCGTCTCGACGGCGGCGGAGCGGAGCAGGGCGCGATGAGCGTCGTCTGCTCGTCCGGATGCGCTGGTGCAACTGCATGCCTTGGCTTATGCGGGGAAGGCGACGACAAAGCGAATGCCGGAGCGCTGTCTACGAGAGACAGTGGTGCCACTGGCATTTCGCTGCTTGAGGCCGCCGCACCCTCGCGTCGCACAGACGATGTCGCCTCGCAAGACGGCGTCGATGGATGATCGCTTCTTGCACAACTGCTGCTGCTCATGTTACTGCTGTGTGAAGCGGAGGCAATGCTGCTGTCGGTGCTTGACATCGCTGAGGAGGTGGAAGCTGGAGGTGCAACGGAGGCCCTCGCCACAGACATGAGGAATTCACGAGTGGCATCGCCCGCACCTTGATCTGCCACATCACCGTCGTGCACCTCGCCCGCGCTCGTCACGGCGCCGTCATCACCGCTGCCAAATGCAATCACCTCCTCGTCCTCGACAGATGTGCCGCTGTGAGCCGACCGGAAAAGCGATGCAGTGGAGGAAGGCGAGGTCGCGAAGATCATCCGCTGCGTGGGTTGCTCGTTAATCGCGGTCATCGCTGCTTTGCAAGGCACGGCTACCGGTGACGCGGGAGGTGACAGGGAGAGCTGTGTGCTCGTCCGGTATGTCAAAGGCGTTGCACTGAAACCTGTGTCGGTGAGCATCCTGCCCGCGCCGGAACCGCGGGCGACCGGTGTGCTCCACACCAGGGAGCTGCGCCGCTCCTGCCGCTGGTTACCGCTGCTTCCATCACCTCTGTCCCCGGTGCCTACAACATCGACGTCCACGACTGTCTCCTCGTCCTCGTAGATGAATACGTCGTTCATGTCGCACAAGGAGTCGCGCAGCCCCTCGAGGTTGCCCTGCATGGGCGACAGCGGCGTCGTCGCCTCCTCTCCGTTCATGGAGAAGAAGGCTGTGGAGCCGCCCTGGTCACCAGAAACCTTGCTGCCCTGGTCGTGGTATTGCTCGTGGTCATCCGTGCCATTTTCCGTGCTCATGGGAAGCTCCATTCCTGCTGAGCTGCCGGCGACCCCTACACCGTCAAGTGGCCCTGTCTGCACAGCGCATACGTCATCGTCCTGCGGGCGTGGCGCGCGGTGAGAACTGCTGCTCTCTGCGAAGAGCAACACCACAGACGATGCAGCATCAGACGAAGCAGTTGAAGGCGGCGTCGAGGAGTACCTCGGCATCTGACTGGAGCCTCGACTCCCTGTGAAGGACAGCCGTAGCTCTGACTCGCTCGCAAGCTCGCTTACCGAGATAAGCGTACGCCACTCCGCCCAGCCGTAGGCATCGGCGCCATCGTAGTAGTATTGATCACCGTGATGGTGCGCTCGAAGGCTGACCAGGTGGTCCGAGAGGTCGGATGCAGTCTCTGTGCTTGGACCACCAGCTCTGGCATTGGTGGGTGTAGAAGAGGACTGTTGCTGCGCTTCCAACGGCGATCGAGGAGCCAGTCGCTGCGCGAGCCCTTCCTCCTGCTTGCTTCGCACGGACAGAGGAGCTCTGCATTCAGCCTCCAGCGACACAACCTGTGCAGCGAGAAGCGTCGGTGCACTCTCGCACGGCAGTACAGCCGCCCCCGACTTGGTATCAAGGAGGCGCTCAACGCGAAGGCGGCGCTGCAAGCGTAAGCGGTCTATGATGGCCTCGCGCAAGGTCAGTGGACTCTGCAGCGTCCTAAATGAGTCAGCCTTGTCGAGCGACGTCGGCAGTGGCAGACCCATGCGAAGCGTGTGGTGGTGTGTGCGCACCGTGAATACAGTAGGAGACTTGGACGCCGTCGCTCCTGCTGCGGGCGCCGACGATCGCGCGAGGCTTGACATGAGGCGCTTTGCCCGCTCAGCTGCAGGAAGCATCGTTAGACTGAAAAAGGCCGCGTAGCACGCCCCGCCCTCCACCTCGCCTTCTGCGCCATCATCCTCTGCATTCACGGCACCCACAGATTCAGCCTCGGAAGAGGTGAGAAACATATCAGTGGAATCATGCTGCTGCTGCATCCACTCTTCCACGGACCGCATGGGTGGAGTACTCGCTGAAGGCGCGAAGCATGACTGCAGCGATGACGACGACGGCGTCTGCGAAGTTGTGTCGCTGCTACGAGCCGTCATGCGCTGCAGTTGGTTGATGCAAATCCATGGAGCGTTAGAGGTGATGTTAGACGCAGCTTCACGCGGCGCAGATGAGGCGCCTAGTACAGCCGGGGCTTTGCTCGAGATTGCCGCTGCCTCTGCGACTACCGAAGAAGAGCAGCGAGCGCAACAGCGAAACTGCGCCTTGCAGGGGAGGCACACTGGCGCCCCTTCACATCTGCTTCTGCTCTCCTCCTCATCGGCGGACAAGATTAGTTGCACGTCCTCTGGCGCGCTTAGCCCGGCAGCAGGCGGCGTCAGTGACAAAGACGACGGACTGAGCCGGTGCTCCTCCACAAACGACCTTGTGCGAGAAGCCGGCACATGCAGTACACAGTAGGTCGATAAACGGCCCTCAAGTCCGTCACGAAGCTGGTGGAGCTTCACAGTTCCCGTTTTATGATGCACCGACTGCAGAGACGACGAGGCGATGGACACCAAGGGGATCAGCACATCACCGCGGTAGTCGGCCGAGCGGCTGCGAAACAGAGGATGCCTGGCCTCAGGCCTCCCGTCTGCCTGGGAGGCACGATGCGCTTGGTGGACGCTGGTATCGGAGAGCGGCGCGCACTGAAAGAGCGAGATGCGGACGCACTGGCGCGAAACAGCCATGAGGCTGGCGTTCAATGACGGCGCTTCTGATTAGCAAGCAGTGAAACCGCCAAAGGCACCGCACTTCGATTTCGTTTTCGCTGATTGCTCGCGTGCGAGTGGGGTACGTGCTGTAGCCCTTTGCGTAAAAAGTCTGCTGACAACTGAGAATGGTGGTGGCCACAATGGTGCGGCGAGCTGCTGCTCCACTTGCGTATCTATGGATACGTGTGCGCGTGCCTTTGTGTGCGCTCTCCCAAGTTGGAGTCGCCCTCATCCGCAGGTACACACGCACACGCCGGCCAGTGGCTTGATCTTCAACGACTGCCTTTCTATGATCTACTGTACCACGCTCGCCTGTACGCGTAACTATATGTATATATATATATATATATATATATGTGTGTGTGCCTGGGCATACGGGGAGAGGGGCCTTGTAAAGGGTAGAAGATGGGTAATGGGAGGCGAGAAGATTCGCTAGACGAACAAAATGCGCAGATCGATGACGTGGTCAGTCCCCATCCACAGGTGGAGTGGCGTGTATCGCGTTGCAGCTAGACGTGTCGCCCTCCCCGCTGTTCTTTTTTCGCAGCGTGGCGAATAATGCGCAGCCTTCCTCAGCCTGTGCAACACTGCCGGCGTCACCGCCTCCAAGAACCTCAGCGTAGTCGCACGATGCTTGCGGGCAGTGTCCGCAGTCGCGCGTGCACCCCCCCCCACCACCCCTTCACGGAATACGCCTGTGCGCAGCTCCTCCGACCGGAGAGGGCAAAGGCACATTGAAGGAGAGAAAGACGGACGCGACGTGCGCACAGCCATGAAGACTTGATCGGCTCTCCCTCATCGTTCGACTCGAACGCGAATGGAGCTGTCCGCAGCGCAGCTTTTGCGTTGTGTGCGTTTGTTTTGTTTTGTTTTGTTGTTTCGTTTGTCCTTCAGCCGTATATTTCGCTCATTCTTGTGCCAGCACCGCCACAAGACGGTCACCGGAGACAAAGATGTCGCCCGGTCGGTCGGTCGGTGGGGGGTTGTGGCCATGTGCGGGCACACCTCTCACGACTCCATCAAAAGCGAAACGCATTTAACACATCGGCGAGGCGATCGCAATGGAAGAGCCGTCGAGGTCGGCAGCGAGGCGGCACAACACCCTCTACAGATAAAACGAGGAAGGCGAACAGAAGACAGCGCTTCGGTACACGCGTGGATACCGTAATGTGCAGGGACTCGCACATTACGGTTCGCAGGTCAACCTCGGCAAAGCCCGCGCAGGAAAGGGGAGGGTGGGGTGAAGAAGACGAAGGGTACTGGGGCGAAATCGTTTGATGCGATCCGACAGACCTGCGCCAAGCCTGAGCAAGTCGAGATACGACAAGGACGAAGGAGACAAGGGACACAAAAGCCTGCGAAGCGCTTCGGTGCAGTACCGATGCCCCCCGCTCACGCATCATTGCTTCTACCCCTGAACCATGCGCCGCACACCGCCTAGTGGAGTGACGCCGGAGTAATCGGTTACTGCCAGGCTGCGCTTCGGGGCGGTGTCACCGTCCTCATCAAAGCTGAGCTGGCGAGCCACAACCGCTACAGCCGGCTTTGCAACGGTTCTGGGGGCCCAAGGCGACGTGCCCAAGCGCGCTGCAGCGTCCACCGGGGTCTCTGCGGAGCAGAGAAAAGCATCCTGTCGCGCGTGACTGGGGGATACTAGCTGCCGCTCCGCTGTCGTCACTTCAGTCGCTACGAGCATCTCCTCAACAGCGGGAACTGATGGGGCAGCTGTCACCTGGAGGTACTGGAACCTCGTCGCGGCGGACGGCGTCAACACCTCGTGCGCGCGCTGGACGCTGCTGCTCTCGCTGTGCGCATAGGAGTAAGTGTCGCAGCGGTGATGCTTGCTCGGAAGTTGTGGCGATTGCCGGGGCTCGTGCCGCTGGTACCGGAGATGTTCTTTGGTGCTGCCCTCTTGAGCGATCACTGGTCGCGGAGGCCGACGGCCGCCGCCGGTCTCGGTGGTGCCTCTGCTGTCCCCCGAAGACCTCGGCGACGGCACTTCAGAGACGGAGCTCTGCGACGATACCGAGGACGGTGTTTGCGTGGGATGCAGCTGCACCACCGGCGGTGGGCGTCGGCCACACTTAAACCGGTCAATCATAATCTTCTGTGGGCTTGACACGTAGTTGGCGGCGAAGTGCTTGTGCGCAGCTGGACCCCATCGAATGCATTGCGCCTCACGTTCGCGCAGCGTCACAATCGACCGCGCCGTGCCCTGCCACGCCTCGTTTTCCTCCTCCTCTTCCAAGCTGCTGTCCGCTCCGGTGCTGTTGACTTTGTGCGCCGTCTTCTTGCTGCGCTGCCTAGCAGCGACCGGCGGGCTGCTGCTCTCTTGCGCAGTGTCTGAGACGGCGTCCGAGACACAGCCGAAAGCCGCTGCGTTCTTGATAGGCTCGTCTCTACTAGGCAGGGCCGGACCGTCACAGGCAGCGCCACCGACAGCGACAACAGCAGGTGGTGCAGCGATGCTGATGGAGTTGAACGTCTCCTCGGCGCTCTGCGCTTCTGTGGCCGCGGCTGCCTGCACCGACGAGGATGCCCTCTTCTTCGCCGAAGCACCGTTTCCCGCACAGAAGCGCATGTGCACTGTCTCCTTCATCACCTGCACCACCTGCACCACGCAGTCGTCGGAGAGAAGCTCCACCATGTGAAAGGGCGGCTCGCCGGTCCCGCCGCCGTTGCCTGTCTCGTCATCCTCCAGCGTGGTCGACCGCGCGGCGTCGCTGGGGACCAAAACGTACACGTCCGTGACGGCGATCCCGGAGCGGCAGAGCTGACGCACGACAGCATCCGCCTCCTTCGCTGTACGACGCAGGGAGAGCATGTAGCGCATCATGGCACCCTTGGCCAGCTCACGCACCGTCATCGAGGCGGTGATTGGCACACGCAGCGTCTTGAGCCTCACATCTGCGAAAGGTGATCCTGGCGCCGTGGAGGCGCCCCTCACGTTGATATCCGGTGCCGGTGTCAACGTCACCGTTACAAAGCTCGGCACGGTGACGGTGATGGTGCCAGCCAGAGACGTCATGGATACCGGGGGGGGGGGGAGAGGGAAGTCGAGAAGAAAAGTGGCGGTGCCGCGATGAGTTTGGCAAAGTCGGAGAGACCCGGTGATGTGGCAGGGCCAACGGCAACACTCGTGACGCGCTCGGGTTGCCTTTCTCGGTAGCCTTCTATGAGTGCTTCTGTGTGCGTGCAGAACGTTAATGCACTGTCGCGACAGGCAAGCAGATCAAGACTGCGAGCGGGTCGGTTTGTGCGCGTGAAGGCTTTATCTATGAATGTGGTGCGGATCTGACAGGAGCGCCAGTAGGATGACCTTCGCGGTAGGCTCGTGCACGGTGGTTTCCCCTTAATGTGGGTGTGGGTGTATGCGTGTTTGTGTGTGATGCTTTCTATGGCTGCCGTAGACTCCCTCGAAGAATAGATGACGAAAACAAAAAGGAAAAATGAAGCGAAGAACGGCAGCACCACTGAGGCAGAGCACTGACGGGCACATCGGTGTGGAATCGAGAGACACGGAAGAGGATCACAGCAGGGGGGAGGTAGGGATAAAACGCATGAAGAGGGACAGGAGACCCATCACGCCTGCAGTGATGTACATCAGTGACGCTCGAACAGCTTCAACACTCCTCTCCACGCACACAGTGAGGCGGAGGCGTAGTTGCCCCAGCGTCTGGTCCCCTTCCCGCAAGCCCTAGACGGTAGAAGCACGCGGCAGAATAGCTCTGTGGCGCGGTTCTACGGGACACAAGAAGTCCATGACGAGACCTTCACAGTCGCGAGTGCGCATGTCTCTCGTACGCCCTCACCCCCTTTTTGTGTGCGTGCGGGCGCGCGTGTGTTTGTCTGTTTCTCAGACCGTTTCTTCTCTTCGTTCTTTCGCATGAACAGTCAAGTACACATTGCTACGGAGATGAAGCCGACAAAACAGACGAAGCGAGGTATATATGTATCCTCCACCAGATGGCCACGACCACAAGCAAAAGAGGGCATGGTCGGCAGCGCTCGTCTGAGGTGAACACCACAGAGCGTCTGCGTGTGGTTCACACGAGAGAAAGAGAGAGAGAGAGACCAAGAGAACAAAGACAAGAGAGGAGAGGAGAAGCAGCAATGACTTGTGTGTGTGTGTGTGTGTGTGTGTGTTGGGTGTCTTTGATAGAGGGAAAACAACGAAGGTGGGGTTTGTCTGTGTGTGTGCGTGTCTGTCTGTCTGTCTGTGTGTGCCGTCACCATCAAAACCCCCACCCTTTCGAACAAAAAGAAACGAAAATGCCGATGCTGGGCATTGGTGTCCCGCTCGCCCCTGCAGGCCTCAGCGGCAAGCCCGTGGGGACGTCGCGGGAAACAGCCACGAGAGAAGGGAACGATGGAAACGACACTGCCGGCGGGCGCACGGGAAGGCAACGCGACCGAGACGCGTCAGGTGAAGAGCAGGGGTATGGCGGTATAGTGCGCACTCCTCCACGTCCCCTCACCTTTGTTGCATCAAACCTGATGCACCCGAGCCTTTCTATGCCTCCCCCCTCTTCTGCTGCGCAGACGCGCTCTCCACGTCGAAGACACACATGCGCGCCACTGCCCTCATCCTCCGCGCGACCACCAACTACTCCACATACTCCCCATCATCTTCATGGCGTCCACGCTGCTCTCCGATACTCGCCGCGACACCTGGTCAGCGAACGTGCGCAGCACCTCAGCACTGGAGTGCGTTACGTCCTTGAGGCGACACACATTCACAGATTCCTTCATGGTCGTGCTGAACTTGCTCGCACTCGAAGTTTGCGACGCGTGACGGTCAAAGAGCGTGTTGAGCATATTCAGCATCTCGGCGTCGTTGTACGGGACTGTGTGGCGGTGCACAGCGTAGAGCCAGAGCTCGTAGAAGACGGCAGCGAAGGGGCGCACGTGCACGAACCACTCCGCCGCGGAGCTGAAGAACGCCTCGCGGATCTCGGCGGACGAGGGCTCGGGTGCCTTGGTCGGACTCGCACATGAACCACGGCCGCCACTCCCAGAGGACGCAGGTGGTGAGGCCCAGCCTTGAGCATGTGATGAAGTGGCCGCTGGTGAGGACCCGGCAAAGCAGGAGCATTGCCGCTGCTGACACTGCTCCACGGCAGCCAGGAAGGCGTCGTCGATGCGCACTGTGGATCGCGCCAGCTTCTCCACAAACGTTTTCTCAGAAAAGATAAAGCGGAAATCTATGTGCAGTAGCGCACCGTTCGTGCCGATCAGCACGTTTCCTTTGTGCCGGTCGCCGATGCTGAATATGTAGTTTAAAAGAAGAAACAGCTTTGCGGAGGCAAGAAAGTTGATGCAGCTTCGCGTGCCGCGGTGCAGCACGTAGCTGGCGATGTCCATATTGTCCAGGTTCGACAGCTCGCGCCCCTCCGCCTTCTCAATAAGCCCCGAGTCGCACGAGAGCGGCAGCACACTGTAGTCCAGCATCTCCGCGTTCCCTATCTCACTCGACAGGAGCATCTGCAGCAAGCGGGACGAGATGCACATGAGCTGATCACGCTCGACGTTCTCGCGCTTGTAAAGGAACATGTATTCCTGCGGCAAAGACTCGTGGAGCGCCTCCGGCGAGACGCCGTTCACTGCGGTCACCGGCCTCGTGACAGGTGCAGAGGTTTTGGTAGAGAGATACGTTGATGCCGCTCCGGTGCCTTTCTCTCGCCCCTCGCCGCTTCGCTCCGCGTGTGACTCCCCTGTCGGCAGAGTATGTCGACCGAAGTTCTCGGCCGCCGTCGTCGTGTCGCGCTCAAGGTGCTCGGCGGCTGACCAGGTGCTGAATGCGAGCCACGTGGGCTTGCTCGCCGCGTTCGGCGCCACCTTGACGCCAGAGAGACGAATCGACTTGAGCACAATGTACGGCTTGAACGGGTTTAGTATCGGATGTGGGAGATCAATGTAGGAGTGGTGATAGACTCGCCGTGCCGAGGGCATGGTCGCCTCACCCGGGGCGCCGGTGGCGGATGCGGGTGCCTTGGGTGCGCCGCGTCTGCAGTAGGCGACGATCCAGCCCACCACAGACGTCTGGCTCACGACCGATGACTGTGCGCAGAAGCCGTCAAGCTCGTGAAAGAAGTCGAGTGTCGCCACGACGCGGTCGCGCGCTACAGGGTCTTTGCGTCCTACTTCCGCTACAATGCGCGTCCGCCACAGGCCAAACAGGTCCTCGTCGTAGCCGTAGTACGAGTAGGTGGACTGCAGCGACAGGAGCATGATGAACACCAGGGAAAGGCTCGAGCCTGCCACGGTCGGAATGACATGTTCGAGCAACTGCTGAAAGCGGCGGCGCTGCGCGGGCACCAGTGCATCCTTGTGCAGCATATCCAGCAGCCACACCGTAACCACTTGCCCCTCCGTCACATCCGACAGCATTGGCAGGGGAAGCGGCGCCGTCGTAGGCGGCGACGACGTCCGTGCAGCGAAGGCAGCGGCGGTGGCTTGATTCGCCTCTGCCAGGCGCTTCCACAGCGGCGTCGTGCTTAGGTACACGCGCGTCATGCGCTCCAGAGCGCTGGCCACGTAGGCGTCGTACACCTTCGCCGGCGCGGCACACAGTAGCTCCGCACACTTCACAAAAAAGTAGCTCGAGCCGATCTTAGAGCAAAAAGCGGTGCAGAAGAGGTGCCAGTGGCTGAAATTGGGCACCACCGGCAGCTGAAACGAGTGGTGCTTCGACTCCACCGCTGAAGCAGCGGACGACGACAGACTGGGCAGACTCGTCAGCACCGTATCTGCGCGATTCAGCACTGAGCTGCTCAGGCGCCAAATGAAGTAGTAAGACGCATCCGGCACCCACAGATTCTCCGTTGCGATGAACTTCAGCAGCAGCAAGGCCGCCTCCGGGTGATGGACGACCGGGATGGACGATGTCGGGCCGTCCCCGAGAAGGAGAAAGAGGCTGTTCTGGAGCAGAATGCCGACCGGTGTCTTGACAGAGTGCAGGTTAGCGTCGCAGTTGTGCAGAAGCAGTCGATACTCGCTGATGCACAGCTCTGCCGCCTCGCGCCACTGCTCATTCACGGTGCGGCAGAGCACCAAGTCGCTAAATCCCAGCCCGGCGAACGCGAAGAGGGCCCCCAGGTAGTGCAGCTGGCTGACGGTTTCGTATTCCTTGTAGCAGGTGTCGCAGACGAGGCGCTCCTCCGCCTCGTCGGAGCTGCCGGGCTTCGCCAGCTTCGCGAAGGAGTA
Source organism: Leishmania major strain Friedlin (assembly GCF_000002725.2). Classification (NCBI taxonomy): domain Eukaryota; phylum Euglenozoa; class Kinetoplastea; order Trypanosomatida; family Trypanosomatidae; genus Leishmania; species Leishmania major. The sequence goes on along the minus strand of NC_007271.2, from coordinate 690,417 downwards.
GTGGGCCCGCCTTGTGATGCAGAACACACACAGGCGAATGCCGCAGCTGCGGCAGTGGTGTGCGCGGGTGCCGAGGGGGCGCGAGAGACTGATAAAGGCGCGCCCGCAGCTCGGGCACGAGTCGGACGACTCATCGTCCTTTTGCCAGCTCGGATTGTGCAACAGCTTCGTGAGGCCGAACGTGTTCAGCTCGTTCTCCTCTGCGACGCCGCCGACGGTCGCACGGGCGGCGGCGCTGCCGCCCCCCTTGCCCGCAGCGCCGGCTCCACCTGCACCTGCGGCTCCGTTGCCACCTGTGCTGCTGTTGGCGTTGCCGCCAATGCTGCTACTGGGTCTCCCGCGAAGGCGCGCGTTGGCGACGTAAGACAGTGTCGCGTCGACGAGTCGAGACACATGCGAGCTCTCCTGCTGCGGGGCTACGCCGCGTGAAGGGAAAAGGTGCTGGTCATCCTTGATCTTCTCGCTGACCCAGCGCAGCTCAAGGTTCGACTCGGAGCGGGCACCAGAACGGTAAGGCTCGAGCGCCTTCAGATGAAAGCCGGACCACACCGCCTTGCGGAACTTCACGCAGTCCTCGACGCGCAGGCCGGAAAACCCAGACGCGATCTTTTGCGCCAGCGCGCGGCAGTGATCCCGGTAGACGTCGGCGAAGAGACGACCGCACAGGTGGAAAGCGGCACTGTAGCCGCTGTGCACGGAGTATTTACGCCGTGGCGGCGGCCCTGTCGCCGAGGCGGCAGCGATGGTGTTGCTGAGGAGCGACGCCACACCGCCCGCCGCAGCTGACGCGAGGCCTTCGCCTCTCCTGGGAGAGCAGGCGCCGACGCCAGCGTTGCCCATCACGCCAGAGCCCACACTTGCCGAGGCGGGCGTGCACGCTGAGGCGCCTTGCGGGTTCGGGTCGAGGTGATACGCCACACTTGACACGCGGAAAAAGAAGTCCGAGTTCTCGCTCAGAGTCTCCCGCAGCGTCTCCTCGAGCTTACGCGGCACCGGACCGCCGGCTGGCGAGCAACTGTTGAGGCAGCACATGGGGGGAATACCGAAAACTCCGCTGTGGATGGCACCGGAGCCTGATACTGCACCTCCCGCGCCGCACGATCCTGCCGTCGCAGCGGCGGCGGCGGGGTCGCCATGCACGCCACACCTTCCGATACCAACGCCGCCGCCACTGGTGTTCGTCCCGCGTCGCGCTGCGTACGCTTGCCGCAGTCGCTCGCGCTCGTACGCGTCCAAACACTCGACAAACTCCTGCATCTCAAAAGGCAGCGAGCCGTCCGACTCAGCCGCCGGGACGACCGTGTTGCTCACGATGCACAAAAAGACCGGATCCTCAATGTGGATGCGAAAGCGCGTGTGACTCACACGGTCGTAGACGCCAAGCCATACAGATCCAATGCAGTTTGTCGGAGGTGGGGTCGCCGGGCAGACGGCAACGGGGTTCTCGGTGCGGGCGGTAGTAGCGGCTTCCGCCGCGGCGGTTGCTGCTGGGGCGTCGCTCATCCTGCTCTACGCAGACAGCGTCTCTTTCAGGAGCTCTGAGCGACCCCAACGCTCTCCAAAGAGTGCGTGGGAAGGGTACTGCGAGCGCTTAGCCACACTAAAAGGTAGCTGGCGTGCCTCGCGCCGTGCCAAGACTGCGATCCGTCCGCAACGCTGATGATGGCTACAACAGCCCTCAACAAATCGAGGTGTACCAAGACAGGGAACAATTAAAGGAAACAGACGAAAACAAGAGAGCGGCGGCGATCAGACGGGTGAGGCGCCGGCACGCAGAGGCGGAGCGGGAGCAGCAGCAGAAGGCGAAAAGGGGAAAGTATGGAGTGACACAAATGCACACACACGCAGAGACACACACAAAAAAGTACTCAGTGGGCACAGGCGCAAAAAAAAAAAATCTGATGTTAGGAATAAGGGCTAAGAAGATGTGTCACGCCGACAAGAGAGAGGGAGAAATAGACGGCTGTGACGGTACGCGCACACTTGCAAGCACACGAACAATCTGAAAAGGGAGAGCAGGTAATGTACGAGCTCAAGAACATCGAAGAGGTACAAGAAAAAGACGCTGATGTGAAGATCAGCGTGGAGGCAAAGGGCAAAGGTGGCAGACAAGGATGGAGAGAGAGAGAGGGGGGGAGGGCGATGACAGTGTACTTCGCCGTTGTCAAGATCGCGCACTCGAAAGCTTCGCCAGCGCTACCGCCGAAAAGCTGAAACAAAGAAACAAGAGACTTGCAAAAGAAGAAACGAGCGTATTGGTGATCGAGTCAAGAGTGTCAGCAAACAATACAGATCCAAGCCGAAAACGTCGATGAGAGCAGCAAACGAAAAACGAACTGTAAACACACACACACACACCGGCAGGAAAGGTAAGAGATGGAGAGAGCACGTTCTATCAAGCAGAGACGATCTACTGCAGAAGCAACAGCAAGCATCAGCGACTGCTACCGTGCAGCGAGCAATAGGCGTGACACCAGACGAAGTACGAGTAGGCGACAACCATACAAGCAAGAAGAAGGGGTGGCAGGTGGTGGGTAATAAGGCAAACAGCAAAAAAAAAAAGATGACGCCGAAAAGGAAGCAGTGAAATCGTCCAAAGAGACAATGGCCAGCAACAGAGAGAGAGCAGCGACTAATCTTGGATGACGCAAGGGACAGATAAACGGCAGCAGCACAAGGAAAGAAAAAGACGCTTGCAAAAAATCACGCTACGTAGTTTGTGCACAGTCCAGACGCCCCTCCCCCCCCCACCCGCACCCACGCACGCACACACACACACACACACACAAAGACGCACCAAACGAAAAGAGAAACCGGATGAAACTCCAACAAGGGAGCCAACGCCGGCAGCGGCAGAGATGAGAGGAAAAAGGACAAGAAGGCAGGGAAGTACGGAAATAGAGTTGCGAGATAGAAGGTACTGAAGCGTTGCGGGGAGGAAGGGAGGGAGGGAAGGGGGGAGAGCAAGCAAAAGAAAAAGACCGGCGACGATGACGAGGAGGAAAAGAGGGAGGAGGGAGGCAATACGAAGCGAGCGCAGCAGAGCAAACTGAGAGAGACAATCAAAAGAGAACACTGTGACCACACACTCACACACGCACGCGCCAAAAAAAGGAGAGAAGTAAGATGTGCCACCACCACCACCCCCTCCAGAAAGGGTGCAGACAGGCCCGGAGACGCGAAAATACAAATCGAAGGAGCAGGACGCAAACGGGAAAAAAAGGAGGGGAGAAGCATCAGTGGCGTATCTCTGCAGAGGGTGATATGTACATGAGACAACAACACCAATCACACACTCGACAGCAAAAAAAAAACAGCGACAACAAAAAAAGAAGAATACAGCTAGCAACACAGAGAGAGGGAGGGAGGGAGGGAGTGCGAGAGGGAGCCTTTGACACTGCTTTCAGAAAAACAGAGAAAGTGCGAGAGAGAGCAAAAGTGGGAAGGCACACACACACACACAAACACGCAAAGGAAAAACTACATAAAACTGTAAACATAAACGCGACACGGCTGTACAACAAAGAAAGGGTCCGAGCTTATATGGGTGGGCTCCTGTAGCCACGCGCTCCCTCCCACGACATGCAGAACAAAAAACGAAGAAAAAACGGAGAGCGAGGCAAGATGCACCACCACAGCCAGTACCCGCAGCAGCACCAACAGCAGTACAGGAAAGCAGGAAGAAAAAAGGGGAGCACGGGAGAGAGGAAAGATCAGAGAGAGAGAGAGAGAGGGAGATGGGCAGAAAGCAGCTGCGAAAGCAACCGCGAAGGTGAAGAAAGCAGAAAGCCGAACAGAGAAAGTAAGGCCCGTTGAGATCCACCGACACACACGAAAGAGAGGGGAGGAGCCTCCTTTGTGTGGGTGCGGCAGGGGGAGAGAGAGAGGGACTGCGCGTGTACTGGTGTGCACTTAAAGCAAAAAGTGGGAAGTCGGAGAGGGGGGAAAGAGGCAACTGCAGCAGAAGAGAAGGGTGTGGGAGGAGGGCGCAATCAGCGTCTCACTGGGGCATACCCGCCGCCGCTCTGCCTTCTCCCTCCTGTCGATGACGCCCCGCTCACCTGTGCACACACACAGCCAGCAAGAGCGGCAATGATACACCAACTGATTGCAAGCCAGAGCGACGTGTTACCTAGCCAAAAAAGGGGGAGAAAAAAAAGGCCCCACTCGACACGGCCAAGCTGTAGAGAGAGGGGCGGGGGAGAGGGGGAGAGGTGCTGCGTCGAACTTTTGCCTTGTTCTTTGACTCCTCTTTTTTGTGTGTGTTTTTTTTGTTTTTTTTTGGCTTTCACTTCTGTTATTTTTGGGGTGGTGTGTAGGGGGAGGGGGGAAAAGGGGGTCGGTGTTTCTCTTTTTTGTTGTTTGCCTGACGCGGAGACACGAGACGAGCAGAAGGTGGTTAGAGGAGACACCGCGAAGCAGGCATGTAGTAGTTATAGTCGTAAAGGGAGGAAAGTGACGTGAAGACAGACAGAGGAGGAGAGATTCAAGAGAGCATTGTCAGAAGAATCCACAGCTACTGCGCCATTGGGCCATTCGTGCAGCACACACGCATGCGGGTGGTGGGAAGCGTGTGGCTGAAGCGAAGTAGTTGTGGGTCAGTGATGCGCACTGCGGCGGGGTCTCTCTGTTTGCTGCTACGCTACCGCGTGAAAGACGCATGCCTTCGGCGCCCGGCACGGGCGGGTAGCGACTCCATTTCGCATGGCGGTTTGTCCTTCTGTCTGTCGTTTGTCCGTTCCCTTCCTCTATACATGCATGTCCTTCACGATGTGTTGCACAGCAGCTAACAGGAAAACAAAGAGGGCATTGTGGGAGTGATCGGGTTTCCGTCCCACTGTAGCTGCTCTGCATGCGCGCAAAAAGACAAGGACGAATGCGATGAAAGAGAAGCAGGGTGTTCCGAGCGCAGCGGCACGCACATCCACAAGCGCGCACGTCCCGAAGCACAGCACACCTCGAGCCCAGACGACGACGAAGCACCCACGCCGGTCATTCCATCTTTTCTTGCTTCACACGGGTATCTGCCTCCACTTTCGGCTCAACCTTCACATACAGTGTGGCGTCGCTGTCGTGCATCGCCAAGTTCACAAATAGGGCCGGTGCGTAGCGCCAGAGGAGGTGCGCGTACACCAACGCCGGCGAGTCAGTCCACTCCGTCAGCGAATTCAGCACATCTGCATCGCTAGCAAACGGTGCTCTGGGGAGGATGCGACCTGCCGTGTCATGCTCCCACAGGTCGCGATGCTCAGCAAACAGAGGATGATCCTCGGCAAGGGTTGACCTCCAGCGCGTGCGACGCTGGCGGCGTGTGTACAGAGGGGGAGGGTCGGTACCTTCGGCCAAGAGTGCTTGCACGTTGACGCCGGCGAGATTCAGCACTGGCCGGGAGGAAGCTGGCAGAAAAGAAGCAGGCGCGCCCGCCTCCTTCGTCAGAGCCCCTGGCCCTGAATCCTTTCGCGACGCCGCTGCTGTCCCCTGCGCACCACGACGGCCCCTCTTCGGCTTGCCGTTGTGCACGGCCGCTGTCGTTGTGGAGGTCTCGGTGGTGGGGTTGCTGCCTGGTAATGGGGTAACGGTGGTACGAGCCACCGCAGCGCTCGCGCCTATCGCAACAGGCGACGGCGGCGACGTCACGGACGCCTTTTTACCGCTACAGGCCACCACAGGTGCCTCTGTCTGGCACGAATCTTCTGTTGTTTCGGCCTGCGCTCCGTAATCTGCAGGCACACGGCGCAAGCCATACTGGACATCCCCTGGAAGCTCCTCCGGCGTATTCGATATCGTCAAGGCGCAAACGTCCATGTCACCAGCGTCTCTTTCGTGCGCCACCACAGGCGGTGGTAGCACATCCAGCCGCTGCTTATCCGACGCCCCCTCACCACCGCTCCCCCGCACCGCGGCAGACACCGCCGCCGGTGCGTGAGTCTTGATCAAAGTGGGTGCATGGCAGATCTCTCTACCCGCGGCTGCTGTCGCATGCCGTAGACCACTTTCAGGCGGTGCAGACAAAGAAAGAGCCGGCTCCACTTCCTCGACGACTTTCACCTCACTGCCTGCCCCTTGGGCAGGACGACGCGGCTGCCGGTTGGGGACCGCCAACGCAGCTCGACGACGCTTTCGCGAAGCGGGTGGCACCTTCTCAGGTTCTTGTATCACTGGCGGCTCCACACTTACCATGAGCCAACGGCAATCATCATTCCCATCCTGCCGAGCACCATCAATCTCTGAGTTGATTGACACGGTTGGTATTGTCAGTTTCCCCGGTGCAGCCGCTGGTCGCGTCAGTAGCGGCGTGGTCCTCTTGGGTGCCTCGAATGACGCCCCACCCTCGGCCTGCGGACCGGCCCCTGCGTTCACATTGACGGCTACAGAGCTGAGCGACAAGGCAGGCTCTGCTATGGCAGCGTCATCAAGCGCCACACGGGCTTCCGTCGTGCCTAGAAGAACCCCGCCTCCTGAGACGCAGTGGTCGCCATTCCCAGCCCTGGGCAGTGGTACCGCTACCGTGTCCTCCTCTGAGGTGCTAGCGGGCTTGGCATCAAGTGCCATTGGTGTTGCTGGTAGCGAATGGGTAGCGCTCTGGCCTCCAGGAGATGCCGCTGCGCCGCATATCGGTGGCGAAGTGACCGCACCTTCAATAGACGGTGAGAGGCCCAGGCGGAAGCGCTCCTCTCGAGTGGCAGGCGCTGTGTAGTCGCAAGCGACAATGCGCGTTGCCTCGGCTGTCGCCCGCGGCTGCGACAAAGGCGAAGAAGCAGACGTGGTCGACGGGGTGCCTGCTGGAGACGAACCAGGGATGTCACTATGGTGCTCTTGATCCGCAGCTACAACCGGCGCGAACGGGACCGGGGACTCTGGTGACGGCGCCAGCGCAACTGTGGGCAGTGAGCTCGCAACTCCCTGCTGCGATGTCGATGCGTCGCTGGCGACGCTAGGGGACGCCACGGAAGACGGTACCCTCAGCGGCGACGACCGTGGAGCCGCCAACGTGTCGCCAGGATCGTCATGCGAGGGGGAGATTGAGGTGGGCAAAACCGTTTGCGGCAGCATAGCGCAGCTCGCAGACACCGTTCCGATCGCATTCGAGATGAATCCGCGCAGCTGCACCACGTCGATACTCGGCAGAGGCTGCAGGCTAGGCAAGGCCTCCGGAGCTTGATACGGCGCATCCGCGGCCGCCGCTATCGTCGTCGTGACCGTTGAAGGATCCGATAGTGGGGCAGTAAGAGACCACAAGCCGTCGTGTAGCACGGGCGGCGCACTGGCGTCAGCGTCACCGTCGGTCAAAGAGCAAGCAGAGGCGGACGTCGTCACTGATGTAGTCGCCGTAGTGTCTTCTATATCTGTCGCTGATGATAGCGGCCAAGCAGCAAGAACGGCAGCGCTGCCGGACGATGACGGCGCCGACGCACACCCCGATGCCGTGGATGATGCTAATGACGACTGACTCATGTGTGCGCAGGAGATGCAGAAAGCGACTGAAGAAAAAACAAGAAAGCAGACGCTTGTGGACGTCTTCTGCTCTGAAGGCCCTGCAACCACCTAAGCTGCAGCTACGAAACGCATCGACGTGTGTGTGTATGTGTGTAGACACAGGTAGGGCAGTGGTCAAGAAGGCAGAGGACAGGCGTTAAAGCAATATATATATATATATATGTGTGTGTGTGTGTAAAGTAGGAGAAGGCAGGAGGGCACCCGCAGCGAAAGACCGACAGCATGGGGAAAAAAGGGGGAACAGAGACGCAGGCGATATATCGACACAAACACCTGAAGAAGGCGCGTGGACGGTGTCAGAGTTCAAAGCATTTACAGGCACTTGCACATTGAGGAGCCCTTTTTTCCATTTGTCTGTGTCGACGTGCATACTGGATGTGCGAGAAACAGGGATCAGTAAGCGTGAAGCCTGCAACGGCTGCGGGGCATCATGATGTTCGCGTCAGCATTACGCGGCCTCCGTAGGCCCTCCCCCTGCAGCCTCGTAGGTACAGTCCTGCGCACCGATTGTGCCGCATACCCATTACACTCTCTTCACCCAGGGGCAGGCGTGAAGGGGCATGTGCGCTTCTTTGCTGATCCCTTTGTTTTTTTTTTCGCTGCTCTTCGTAGGCGACGCCGAACCTGCGCACCACACCACCACTCTCATCAACTAAGAAAGCAAGCGGAATACATCGAAGAACCGCGAGCTCGCACAGGTGCGTTGGAGCTCTTTCCGACTCGGTAGGTGCTCATCTCATCGTCACGGCAACGCACTCAACGCGCAGCAAGCGCAAAGTCACAAGAAAAGCTCATTGCTAAGCAAGCTGTGTGTGGCATGACCACAAGCGCACCACGGCTCCTCTTCCTCCCCAAACCCGCCTCTTCTTCTCTCGCTTTGTGAGCCGTCGCGCCACGTTTACCGGGACAGAGCTGGCCGAGCGTGGTGGTCAGCGCCGGCGCTGCTGCAGACGAAGATACTCCTTTGCGGTCACCACGTGGCCGCGAGCATCTTGGATTTCCTCGTTGTCGGTGTTGTCTCGCAGTCGTTTTCGAAAGCCGCTCTCTCCACCGGTGAGCTGCTCCCGCATCTCGACCACCTGTCGAATGGAGGTGATACCTTCGTAGCTCTTCAGGTGGTGCATTACGCCGAGGCGGCGCAGACCCTCCGCGTGGCGCTCCGCGCCAAAGTGCTCGCGAAACACCTTCGGGCCCTTGTAGATAGTGCCACCGCACACGTCGCAGCGGAACATCTTGTCCAGCTGATGCAGCTGTGCGAGCCAGCGGGGAATGGGCTCGCCGTTCTCACCGATCAGCTGTTCCTCTTCCTCCTCTAGCGGCAGCTCTGGTGCAGCCGGGGCTGCCGCGACGGGCGCCGGCGCACTCGCCTTTCCGTGCCGGCCACGGCGACTGCCTTTGCTGTCCTCGAGAGCGAGCTTCAAGTTATACTCCGCCGCGTGGGCCACGGTACCCTCCATCGTGTCTGCCGAGTTCTTGCGCACCTCCTCCAATGAGTCGAGGAATTCTTGCTCGGCCACCTCGCGGTCATTCTCCAGCTCCTCTAAGGTGCGGCTGTAGTCGCGCAAAAGCGACGTGTTGGTCGTCTCCAAAGTGGTGTAGAGGAACGACTGCAGCAGAGCGGCGGCCTTGGCCTCCATGAGGCACACCATCTTCACGTCGGCGACGCTTGTGGGGAGCTTAGACGTCGACGCCACGGCACCGTCGGAGGTGCCGCTCGCCTGCCCCACGTCCTCTATCAGCTTCTCTATCAAGGGCAGCGGCCACAGGCTAAACTTTTTGACGTGCTGCCGCAGCGATGGCGGGATCGCGAGTCCGCAGGCAACCTTGTTCCCCACCGCAATGCGCACCGGCGCTGCCGTTTGGCCCTTGGACGACGATCCTGCTGCGCCGCCTGCCTCCCTCTCCTCCACTCGCTCATCTTCTACATCTTGCACATCAGCTTGCTCATCCTCTGTGGATGCAGCCGCCGTCGTCGCCGCGACGCTCGTAACTTCTGCTTTGACCTCCACAAGGGATGCCCAGTACTTCTCCGCATCACTCTCCACCTCCGCCATGAGACGCTCCAACGCAGCCGGCTTAAGAGGGTGGATGCGACGGTAGAAGCCCTCCAGGTAGGCGAGCAGCTCCGCAACAAACGGCTTGTAGAGGGCAAAGCCTACAATCTTGCGGTGTGCCTCGACCTCGTGCAACAGCAGCTGCGGCAGCGCCTTTGTGAAGCTGAAAAAGTCCAATCGACCAGGCCACATCGACGACCATTTGAGAACTGAGGATGGCGACAGCGGAGCCAACTCCTTCTTGACTTCCGCCGACGCCGAAACACACCCCTCCGCCAGCGTCTTTGTGTGCACCATGAACGCGCTGTAGCGGTTGTAGTGCGCGTCCATATCGAAGCAGGCCCCGTAGCGTTCGTGGACGGTGAAGATGTCATCGAGCAGCCTTGGGCTAGGCACGGCGAGCTCATCTTTTACGGGTGGCAGATCACGGTAGATGTGGTGATACTCACGGATGTCGGCGATCTTCGCCTCGAACTCCTTGACCGCCGCCGCGATGTTGTCTGGGCTCTCCGCCGGCGCATTCTGGACCTGCACAATGTCGTCCTCGTCCAAGTACACGTCGAGCAGCTTCTCCGCGGTGGAACGGACGATTCCAACCTGCTGCAGAGTGAAGTGGTCGAGCAGGATGCGGTGCCTTTCGTTTTCGATGGACGCTGCAAATAGGTCTTGCTGCACGATGGAGTCGATGCAGCGTTCGATGTCTGCCTCCAATGCCCGGATACGCTCCAGCACGTTGGTCTGCATAATGCGCAGAGACAGAAACAAGAAAAAAGAAAGGACGGGCGCAGTAACGGGTCTCGTAGTTACGGCTCTCAATGATGCGGTCGATTAGGATACTCTGGTAGCGAAGGGCGCTTCACGTATTACAGGGGCCCCGACAGCTTATTGCCCGCTCGCCACTTATGAATTACGAAGAGAGAAGCGCAAGAGCGCGCACGCACCACAGAAGACAGCCACCAGGAAACCGGTGTCGTATGTTGGTGCGACCTCTCTGCCTTGATCACCGCGCGCGAACGTGTGGACTTGTTTCATGAGGAAGATGGCCAAGGTGGGAGAGGTGAAGTGAAAGGAACGCAATAAGATACAGAGTCAGTAAGAGTGCCGCGGAACGACGGGGGTTGAGACGATGGAGAGAGAAGCGCATCCCAGCATGGGACCAAAGTAGCCATACTTGTTGGATGAAGGCAGCGCATGGTGATGCGACGAAAACGGCAAGGAACCATTTCCATCCGATCAGGGGCTCATTGCCTCCCTTCCCCCCTCCCCACCAGAGGGCACATATGGTGACCAACAACTGTATTCAGTGTGCGCGCCGTGGGTGCCGCCACAGCGCGGTAGAAAGACGGCGTCGGAAAGGTCGTCCGCGAGGCATCACGCATGTTCTGCAACACCACCTCGCAGCTTCACCCTTCGGGCATGCCATCAGATGCGTGCGTCGCCTCTGCTCTCTCTCTCTATAGCAGCCTCACTGCACGCTTGCCCGGTAGAGCGCCCACACTATTGCTCATAATACATCCTTGTTCGTGTTTCTTGCGATTTGTGTGCGTGGTTGAATCTAGCTACAAGAAGAAACGATAAAAGAGGTGGGGTGCATGACAAAGCCCTACCTGCAGAGGCGGGAAGGGAAATGAATAGGAGCAATAGGAACAGGCAAGAGAGACGGCAAGTCTCACCACATCACGTGGGTGTCATCCTCATCCCCATCCCCCGAATCCCTGACTCCGCCCCCACACATCACATGTACATCAATGGTAAAGCACAACACACAACAGGAGCAAACACACACACACACACATATGTACATACACATAAACCGAAGAACGCACACACACACACACACACGCACGTAGACACAGGGCAGGCGCGAGAGGCGAAAGCAAGCGGTGCTGCTACATGGAAACGAAGCTGAAAACATGCATGTGTACGCCGAGCGACAGAAAAATAGACGGGCAGGAAGTGCAGAGGGGAGCGAGACATGCACACTCGCCGCGGGGTGCGCAGGTGTGCGCGTAAGGCAGTGGGGGCCGTTCACGTCCGCCACGGAGAAGCGCAGCAGGCGAAGGAATTACGACGAAGAGAAAGCAGCCAAGAGAGAACATAAAGACCGAAAGACGACATGAACACGCCAACTCATGCCATGGCAAATAACGAGCTAATCACTCGGAGAAAGAAAACAATGCTTCCTGCGTGCTGCACCCCTGACAATGACAAGGCTACTGACGACAGAGAATGGGGATGACAAGGGGCGGCAAGCGAGCGAGGCGAGCGATGACGTCACGAGGTGTAGCCCCACTTCACGATGTCAGCACTCGTCTCAAGCATCTTGTGAGCCCCACACCTCATTTCTTTGAAAAAGAGAAAGAAACAGAGCCGTGATTGCGCTATTTCCTACTTATCGAATGGCCAGGTCCGGAGGGTCGACGTCAGCAAGTACGCGATCCTCTCCCCTCCACGATGGCACCGGCCTCAGCTCCCATCAAAAGGCACATGCGCCCACAAACAAGATGCGCACACCACAGCACGATGACCAACCAAGGAAAAGCCCATCAGCGAAAGGCACAACTGAGAAGGCGAACAACTAGTGAACCGCAACGCCAAGGAGTCGAAGAGGAGAGGAAGGGGAGCGAGGGGCACGTCTCTCATCGCACGACACGTGCAGCCGCACGTAGACACACAGGAAGCGAAAAGAAAGATGCCCTGCACACGCACGGTCTGGCCTGCAGCCAATCATTTCTTGGCCTTGGACTGCTTCACAGAGCTGCCTCGGTCACTCGCGTTGACTGCCTCGACGTAGTACACCCACTGTATCGGTTGCTGCGTCTGATTTTGCGCCGGCTTGCCAGGCGGCACACATGTGATGGTGACTCGACCTCGAATCACCTCGACACCATCCTCCGGCTTGCAGTGTACGGTCACGTTCGCCGTCTTGTGTGCCGCGATCGTCTCCGTCTTGCGCGACGGCACAAAGAACGGCGAGTCGGACGTCACCGTGACAGCGACCGGATCGCTGAAGACGTTCTTGAAGGGCAGCTGTACATTTTGGCCTAAGCGCGCCACAAAGGGGCCCTGGCGCTCTGGCAGTGTGCAGTTCGCCACGATCGGAAACGTGTACGTGCCGGCGACAGGAGAGACAAACTCAATAGTCTCAGCCGCCTCACCGAGCTCAGAGGGCTCGTAGCTGAACTCCACCGCCACATCCTGCCCCTTGGACACCAGTGACGCGGACGTGGCTGGCGGCGGCGGGCAGGCGTTCACCTTCACCACAGCTACTTGGCTGCCGCCACCGCTCGCACCGACTCGCGTGAACGCTGCCGTACCTTTTCCCAGCGTCTCGCCACTGACGCGGATCGAGAACTCGGTGTTTGTCTTGGAATAGTGCTTGAAGCGCAAGACGAAGTTCGTGTGCTGCCCCAGAGGGCAGACCAGTCGAGTCATCCGCTCCGGGGCAGCGACATCGCACGTGCTCAAGAGCCGGAAGTCGTAGATGGTGGTGCTGCCTAGTTCAGCAGACGTCACGGTGCACCGCACCGTCGCCGGCGGCTTCGGGATAAGCGGGAAAAAATGCACCAGCGCCTCCGCGTGCGTGTGCGCCGGCACCGTTACCGACGGCGGAAACGTGAACGTTTCTGGGGCTGCGCTCGCGGCGGTGGTTGTCGGTGATGCGGTGCCGTCTGCAGCTCCTACCTCGAGTTTGAAGACAGCTGGCTTCGATAGTGGATTTGTCAGCGGAATCGCGAAACTGGCCAGCTCGCGGAGGGCTGCATGCAAATCCACAGTCGTCGGCACCGACACCTCCACAGGTCGCACGCGGATGACAAAGTCGTAGAACTGCGCAACGTCAGCCGCCGCGGAGTCGCTAGGCCTATCGACCGGCACAAAGCGCACCGTGCCCTTGTACACCCCTTCGCACAGAGGGGTCACGGTGAGCACCGATTCTCGAGAGGCGCCGGGAGGAACCTCAATGGCATTCTGCGCCGGGGGAGCCTTCGACGCTGTTCCAATTCGGTTGCCCGACCGTCCGGAGCGCGCGCTCGGGGTACCCTTTCGACTGCCATCGCCGACCTCGTCACCCTCGACACGGATTAGGGTAGAAATCCGCTCAGACAGCTGGCGCGATTCGTTGTCGCCCGTCCGCGTCACCGAGTTCCACTCCACCTCGCGGCGGAAGCGGGCAATCTCCGTCGTGGACCAGTTGCGAATCTGGAAGTACAGAGGTAGGCTGATCTGCACAACACCGTCGTACTCCTGCATCGGGCCGGCCGACCCAGCCGCCTCGGCGATGCCCTCCAGTGCCACGCATTGCCCAGTGCCGTTGGGAAGAGGGATGAAGAGGGTTGCCTTGTCCGTCGATGACAACACGGCGGTCGCGAGGTCATTCGAAGCGCTGTAGAATTTGGCGGCCGCTGCCGCTGCTGCGTTGGCTGCCGCTACGCTGGCTGTTGGCCGCACCGGCTGATACGTAACGGCCAGCATCGACTTCGCCTTCGGCTTTAGAGTGAGCTGTGTCGGGCATGTCCAGAGCGAGTTGTCCAGCACAGGCTCCGTCGTCCACGTTTCCTCTGTCGGGTTGTGCACCTCGATCATCTTGACGTCTGTCTCGCGTGCGCGGCACGCAAAGTGCACCGTCTCCGTCGCCGCTGGTCGAGTAACACAGTTCGACTCGATTGTGAGCGAAATTCCAGGTGAGCTGTCCAGCTCCAGAGTCAGAATTTGCTCCATTGGCGCCGACGACGCCGGTGCTGCGGCTGCCTTGGCGTTGCCTCTGCTCGGCAGGCTCGGTGTGTACCGCAGCTCACAGCTCAACTCCGTGTGGGCCCTGACGTAGCCGGAGGACGGGAAGATGCTCCACTCGCCCTGCGGCCGCAGCTTCTGCAGGCTGCTCAGCCACGAGAACTTTTGCGAGATGTTGCCGCTGTTGAGGATGGACACTCGCCGCGACGCCGAGGCGCCGACCACGACATCGCGAAACGAAAGCGCTGACGTGTCGAGGTGCACCTCCGCATCGGCGCACGACCCGCTCACAGACAAAAACGGCACCTCCACCCCGCACACGAGCATCTTCACTTCCCTGCTGAACTCGCCCATGCGCTGCGTTGGCGCGAACGACAGCACCACCGTCGTGCTCTCCTTCGGCCTCAGCATCATGGAGAGTGGAGTCGCAGCAGCGGTGGCCGCCGGCGTCCTTTCCGGCAGAGAAACCGAGAAACCCTTTTGGAGGAGGTCGTCGTCGATGGACTGCGCAAACGATATCGGTGTCGGAATCCTGCTAAGGCACATCAGCTTCACTTCCATCTGCCGCGTTTCGCCGATACGGACGATGCCAAGCTTCGCAAACGGATTCACCACCTCGACGCGCGGGACTGCACCCTCGCCGGTGATTGGAAAGAGGACCGTGTGAAGAGCATTGAAGCACAGGCGCAGGTTGTCATTGTACTGGCGGGCCTCCGGTGGCACGAAGGTGAGTCGCAGCCGCGCCGACTCCTTGGGACGCACCACAAGCGTCGTGCTGTCGAGGCGACACCACACGTTATGCGCAGACAGGCTGCAGTCGACGGAGACAACTTCCGACTCGAGGTTCGTGAGCTGCAGCACCGTCATGGCGACGCCAGACGCCGCTGTCGCCGATCCGTTGTTGTACGCCAAAATGAATCGAGGTCCGAAATCGTAGTGGTCAAAGCTCAGCTGCAGCCGGGGCATGTAGGCCGTGGCCTTGATGCCGACCTTGTAGGCGACCTTTCCCTCAATGCGGAAGAGGAGTCGGCACTGCTTCAGCGTCTCCTCGCACGTCGGGTGGTATCGAAAGACAATCAACCCAGTCTGCTTCGCGGCAATCTTGCCCTCCATCCCCTCCACGCTGACAGAGGAGTTCTCCGGTGCCTCGACGCTGTACTGGAACGGGTACGCGCCGGTGTTGCGCAGGGCAAAGCGGCGCTCGACCGTCGAGTTCACCTGCACGCGATCGAGGTTCAAAAAGAGCGGCTGGCCACGCACCATGCGCGTTGGCTCCGCCCCGTCCTCGATCGGCTCCATCTGCAGTGATTCGTGCACGCTCACCCCAACGCCCTTGACGTTGATCGAGAGCGGCACGCTCGACCGCTTTACTGTGCAGCGGAGCGGCACGTTGTACTCCACCTCGTCCTGCGGCGCGAACGTAACAGTAACCAAGAGCCGCTCGTGCGGGGCGATGGTACCACGAAGCGGCCTGACAGACAAGAACGAGGACGTTCCCTCCATCGAAAGCTTATCCCACGAGAAGGAGAAGGGAACGTCGTCGCAGCTTTCCAAGACGACAGTCTGCTCCACCTGGGTGCCGACCTGCACGTGGCCAAATAATACCTTGCTCGCATGAAAGTACACGTTCGGCTCGGTCGCGGTGCCGACCAGCACAAACGGAATCGCGGCACGGCCAGGGATCTGGAAGGACCAGGCCGACTCCCGCACACCCAAGGTGTCTGCGAAGAACTCAAAGGTCGCCTCAGTCTGGCGCCCAGCGGCGATGGTACCCATCGGTGTCAGGCAGCGGAACGGCGACACGGATCCGCCGCTTGCGCCCCCGTTGGTGTTCGCCCCGCGCCCCATGCCCTCCTCAACCCATTCGTAACTGTACGTCGTCGCTGTCGGGTTCATTACGGGGAACTTGACGGTGGCCTTCGTGTGCAGGCCGCGGGCGAGGAACTCCACAACCACCGTGTCCTGGCCCCGGTAGGCCGCACCACTGATGCCTGCCATCGAGCGCGTGTCCGAGTATGTAGTGGGTGGGATGTTGAAGTGGACGAGCGGGCACTCTGCCACGCCTTGCAGCGGCACGCGCATTTCTGCCGGGTCGCTGTGTCGCATCAACAGGATCAGCTCCGCCATGATAAGGCCGACGGCACGAGGAGTAAACTCGACGTGAAGGTCGAGGTGCGTGCCGACCGGTATGGTGCTCGCGGCGCGAGACGTCGGCGCCGGCACGACGGCGAAGTCGGCGGTGGGGGAGGTGTATCCAGGCGACTCGTGCAACGCCCCAGCGTCACCCTCGACGGAAGGAGTAAGAAAAGAAGCCCCCGATACCACAATAGCTGCCGAGGCCCCACTGTCGCCGCGTCGAGCGTGTGGCGACTTCAAATCCTGCTGCGAAGCGATTCGCGATAGCGCCTCGTCCTCCTCTCCAGAGGTCACGATGTCGTACGTCAGAGGCAGTCCCACGCTCCCCGTGTTGATCACCCGCACGATCGCCACCCGCTTCTGCATCAAGTAGGTCTGTTCGAAAGAAATCGCTTTCAGGTCCGTCACCGCGCCGGTGGCCGCGTCGACCAGCTGGCACTGGTACGCTGGCACACTGCAGCGGTACCGCAGCGTGAGTGGCTGCATCACGTTAACAGCGTCGACAACTGCATATGGTGGCTCCGGCAGCGCCTCCAGGACCTGCTTCAAGTTGCGGCGGCCAACCATGGAGGCGGCGGTAGACAGAAAGGCGGCCGTCGCGGCGGCCGAGTGTGCCCCGGCTGCAATAGCGCTAGCAGCGGTGTCATCCTCGCGCAGGACCCACTTCGGGCTCTGCATGGAGTTGTCCCACTCCGTGATAACCGCGTTCGTCGCCCCAGAGACCGGGGTTGCGCCGCTGCCAGCGCCACGAGACGCGGCGCCACCGTCACCGATGCTGGAGTGCACAAGTCCACCACCCAACGCGTTTGACAACAACTGAATGGACTGCACTTGAATGGTGCACCGCGCGACTTGGTTGAGGTTCTGTGACTCGCTGCGCACCACCACCGTGATGGTCCGCGTGGCACCCGCGCTGAGGTGGCCGACCGAGGGCACCATGCGCACAACGGCGTCAGGGTACTGCCAATCATAGCGCACCAGCGAGTTTGTGTTGTTTCGCACGGTGAAGGTGCAGCTCTTGTCAACACCAATCCAGCAGTCCCCAATGTCGTAGTGGTCTGGGCTAGACGGGTCAATGCCCTCGAAGGAGATGGGGCTGTCGAAGCTGTAGGCAAGGATGTGCACCTCTTTCTCCTCAAATGGGTTGTCCCGCAGCAAGACACGCATCCGCGTCATCGTCGTCTCCACCTGCGTCGGCGCGTACGTCAACTCAACGACCTCAGACTGGCCAGCAGGCACAAACAGCTCGACCCTGTGTTGTGCCAAGGCACCGCGCTGCTTCTTTACGGCGGTGCCACCAGTGCCGCCTCTGGTGGTGATTTTCAAGGCGGAGTTCGGTGTACCATAGCCATCCCCTCCTGGCGTCATCAGCTCGAGTTGCACCTTGGCCGTCACGCATCCTATATTTCGTAGCGTAAAGCTGCGCGACGCTACGGCACCTACACGCGCCAAGGGCAGCTCCAGCACCTCTGCAACGCCGGAACTAGTCGTGTAGCCGTCGGTGCTCCCGTACACTGACGGAGAGGTGCTACCACCTGAGCCACCGCCGCTGCGGCGCAGGCCTCGCTTGCGCTCGTTGCTGCTGCTACTGCCGCCGCTTTCGGTGCGGCGATGCACGCGCTCCACCGATCCCGCGCACGCTCCAGACGACTTTCTGCCGCCACTGCTGCCCCACGGCACCGCGGACGACGACAAGCGCGGGGGCACTTCGACCTCCACGCTGGGCAGGGTGCCCTCGCCGCACAGACCAAAGCGCAGCTCCTGGCCAACCTCCGCCATGTCATCGCTTGAGATGGCGGCGTTCTCGGCCACGGCGACAATCTGGGCTTGGAAGCGGCGCAGCGAGCCGGGGGTGAAGCCGATGGTGAGAAAACGACTCTCATACGGCGGCAAAACCATCTTGACCGTCATCATTCTCGTCTGCGCCGGGGATGCCCCGCTACCGTCCAAGGACAGATCAAACCCCTCCATCTTGCCCGCCCCACCCGCTGCAGCGCTGGCGCCGCCACCACCGCCACCTGTGACAAGCTTGTTCCCGCTGCTCGCGGCGCTTGCGTTTCCGCGAGCCGCGTTACCACCGCCGCTGTTCCCGCTGGCCCCGGTCACAGAGGCGCCCTCGAGATGCGCCACGACGGTGCACGGAAGCGGGCTGCTGTTGGCAATGCGAAAGCGCTCCTCGCTGCGCCGCCCCACAAGAGTCGTGCCAAAGGAAAAGACCCGCTCCTCCTTGCTGTATGCGCACACGCCCTTCGCCAGCTGATCTAAGCGGTACACGACGCGCTGCTCCTCGAAGATAGTTTCGACGTCGGCGCTGGAGGTGAGGTCTGCGGCGATCGACGGCAACGCCGGGTATGCGGATACCTCGACTGGGGTGCCATAGTGCTCCAGCTCGGGGCCGCTCTGCACGACTCGCACACCGATCGTCTCTTGGGTGCGGCTCTGCTTTCGAGGGACTGTCGAAACGGTGATGATCTGCGCGCTACCAACCGGGATGATCCCTCGACACGGACAGCACTTGAAGGCGCCAACAATGATATCCATCTCGCTCCCCTTTGCAGCCTTGATCTGATTCTTGGCGCCGGCGGAGGGAGCATGCAGGGCAGGTGCTGCCGCCACCGCCGCACCCCCCGCAGTAGACGCGTCGGCGACGTTCTCGTTCACGCTCCCCTCCGCAGCGGCATCGCGGTAGTTGAAGAGCACGTACTCCAGAGGGAACACTCCTGTGTTGCGCAGCTCAAATGTGCTCTCTCGTGGCTGGCCAATGAGACAGGAGCCGAAGCTCACGCTCGGCGGCTGCACCGCGTACTTGGTGTACCACGCCTCCCCGGTGACCGGAATGCTCTGCACGGGGTACAGCAGCTCCTTCTTTTCGACGTCGAAGAACGCCACCTCGATTAGGGACAGCTTCGCAGGCAGCTCGCCCTCCTTCTCCAGGCGAGCCACAACGTCGATGTTGACGACGGCCGCGTCCTTGAAGCCGACCATGCCCCGCAGCGTGCCGGACGGGCTGGAGAGTGTCACGGACTTCTGCAGCCGTTTCGGCAGCTTTAGCTGATAGCCCACCTCGTACGGGCTCTTGTTGAGAATGCGAATCGTATCGTGTTTCTCTTCTCCGACGTGCAACACACCGAGCTGAATCTCGCGTGTCCACTCCAGCACGACGTCGTAGCCCTCCGCCTTTATAATCATCGGCAAAGACTCGTACAGGACCTGATGGGGATGGCCTGGGTAGGACACCGTGAACAGCATGCTGCGCGTGTAGAGGCAGGGGTGCGTTGGTGCGAAGGTCATGTTCAGCGTGTATGCGCCGCCCTCCTCGATGACACCCTCCAGCGCGGAACACTGCAGCTCTGCAGGCAGCTGGGCAGCCGCCGCTGCCGCTGCGCCGGATGGGGCACTCCCTACTCCGCTACCACCGCCCCCGGGGCCGCGGGTTGTCGCGCCATCCAGAACCGGCACCAGCCTCCACTGTAGCGGCAGCGGTCCTTCGTTGACGAGCGAAAAGGACTTCGTCACGCTGCGATTCAGCACGAGCCGTCCGAAGTTCACCTCGAGATCCTTGCACCCGTTGACCGTCAGCGTCGGCCGCGCCCCCGTGCACGTCACCTCCGTCCTCCAGGGAAGCGGGTTGTCCTTGATGCACGCCAGCAGCGTGTTCGTAAAGTCGCCCACCTTTTCTGGCGTCGCACGCAGGCTGACCAGCTGTGAGGTACCAGGCTTTAGCACGAAGCTGGTCGGGGTTACCACAAACGTCTTCTCTTTCTCGTTGAGGAACGACAGCGTCACCTCCGCCTCACTGGCCTCGCGGTTCACAAACGTAAGCGTCTCCTCACCAAGCGTGTTATCGTATTGGAGTGGCGCCTTGCTGGTGTGGGCATAGTTGCCTCCACCCGCGTTGCCGCCGCGACCCGACCCGGCCGTCGACGAGGACGAGCCCGTGCCAGCCTTCTCGATGCTGCGGCGGCGGCTCCTCGGCACCGGCGGCGGCGGAATGAGCAGCGGCCCAAAGTCGAAAAGCTTCCTGGAGGGTATGTACACCTTGGACACTCGTTGGCCCGACTCGACGCCGCCGCTGATTGACATTCCGCGGGCCTTTATGACGGGGAAGATGTCCTTGGGGTCTCGGCTGATGTCGGACAGAGCCACCGTGGTGGACACTGTGAGGCCCAGCTGCTGCAGCGTGCCAACCACGCCAAAGAGGCACTTTTCCGTGTAGGGGCCGACGTGGTCGCCGCAGAACTCGAGCGTCAGCGTGACCGACGACTTCGGTGGCAGCCACCAGCGTGTCAGCTCCTCCTCCTGCTGAACCACTCCCGGGACCGTCTTGCCGCGGCCGCAGCTCTTCTTTGCTGGAATGACCTCACGTTCCAGCGTCGAGAAGAAGTGCACGTAACGGGCTGCCTTGGTCGCCGCGGCAGATTCGGCATGGAATGCGTCCATGGCGGAAGGCGAACCAGCAGCTTCAAGCGGCGCGTGGGTCTCGGCGGCTCCTGCAACGCTTGCCACTGCTGTCCTTGCCTTGGCCGCAAGCACCTCCTCCCCCGAAGACGGCCGTCCAACCACGCTGGCGACACCGCGTGAGCCGCCGATAGCCTCGTTGCCCCAGAAACGCAGACGGCGCTTGTTCAGGTAGAACCACTCGCCAATCATACTCGTCGCCGCCGCTGCGGCTGCAGTTGCAGGCGAGTTCGAGGACTCTACAGCTGCGGCCGTGGAGGAAGCAGCAGGGGGAGTGTCCGTCTCCCTAGCGCTCACGGAGAGCTGTCCTTCACCGGAGGCAACGGAGGAAGACGGGGCGAGGGCAACCGTTGTCGACGGAGGCGACAGGGTCGGCACTGCCAGCATGATTGCTGCAGCACCGGTGTCTGAGCTTGTCTCGGTGTCGCCCTGGGCCAGCTGTAACTCCACCACCCTCGCAACTTCACTAGGGGTTTCCGTCTCTGCAGAAACGCGCAGCACAGCAGCCCAGCAGTTCGCCCTCTCCTCCGCCGCAGCAGCCGCAGCAACAGCAGCGGCACCCTTTAACGGCGGCCCTACAGCGCCGGCACGCACGGGCGCCGCGCCAATGACACTGTCGTCTCCGCCCTCGGGCTTTGGTGGGGTGCCGTACTTGGTGAGGAAGCGCGTGTACCACTCACGAAACTGCGTGGCGGCGTCGAGATCGGCCCATTTGGGCTCCTGCAGCTTCTTTGCCCCATCCGCCGCTAGAGCAGCACCGCGGCCGGCACCGGCTACTGCCTTCCCTTTGCGTGCCGACCTCATCGTGGACTCCAGCGCCAACGCCTGCTGCAAATCCATCTGCGCCTGTGTGAAGGCCTCCTCCGCCTCCTGCTGCACGGTCTTGTGGGGCAGCTGCGCCATGTAGTTTCGCTTGAGTTGCTGGGCAGCTCTCAGATCTCGACGGCAGTCATTGAAATGTTTGAGGCGGCGCGTGTAGTCCTCGCGAGCCTCCTTGTCAAGCGCCTCGAACGCTGCCTCGCTCAACAAGGTAAGGGATGCGGCTGTGGCCCGCGCCGCGTGGTGCGCCTCCAGTGCCTCGGCCCTCCGCACGCCGGACATGGGGGTGCTGACAGCCAATGAAACGATCTGCAGAGGGATGCACAGGGCATCGCAGGCCTCTTTGAGCAGCTCAAAGAGCCGCCACGGGTTCTGCAGTACGGCGCAGCCCAGTCCGTCAAACAGGAGGAGAAGCTTTTCAGGCCTTGATGCAGCAGAGTCCCTTGATTCAGCAAGGGAAGCAGCACCAGCTGCCGAGGACGTTGCATGGTTGGTGATGCACCGGCTCAGATGTCCCTCAAGAGCGTCACGCACAAGCTTCGGTGCGCACGCGATGTATGACGCAGCCACTGCGTCGCCCGTGGCGGCGGCACCATCGGCAGTGACGGGCACGGACTTCTGCGGCCTGTCTGCCAGTTGCGAAAGGAGGAAGCGAGCCACCGCCCCGTTCGCCGTTTCGTCGCGGTCCGCCTCACGCCGGATGACCTCATCGACGTCCACGCGGATCACGCTGCCCGCATCCGCCCACTCAGTCATCTGCCTTGCCAAAGTGGTCTTTCCACTGCACGGAGGGCCGACGAGGAGGACAACGTTTGGCTTCGCCACGCTCACCGCGGTACAGCCGTCGATAGCCCCTTGATTCTGGTCTGCAATACCATCGGCCGCCGCCGGATCGCTGTCGAGGCCTTTCTCGATACCGCCAGACGCAACCGCTGTCGATCGATGACCGCTCTTGCCCTTCTCCCGCCGCCCCCCTTTGGAGTTGGAGCTGGAGGTGCGAGACACAGCAGACACGGACTGCCCCCGCGATGTTTTTGCGCCCTTGCAGGCGGCCGCCGGTGCACCCGCGAGCACCCCCTCAGCGGCTTCCAAGTCGACCGCTGGCAGCGCCTCCTTCAGCGAATCGGAGGCGGCATGCAGGCGGGCGAAGATGGACTCTAGTAGCGCATCCGGTAGGCGAGAGCCTGCCTCTAGGTGGGGCAAGAATATCTCGTGATCCGGGTTCACCTCCATTGCGCGACGCAGCAGCTTTATCTCATGCGTGTGCTGTGTGTCGAGATCCAGGCTATACACCTCCACAGGGTGCTCCTCGTTGTTCGTCAGCGTCACAGCCTCGTGTACCACCTGGTGGGGGCGTACCACCGGTAACTGAAGCTGCGTTGTGGAAAGGCTGACCTTGTACTGGAAGGCACTACCGATGAGCTTCACGGTGAGAACACTTTCGGCGGGCCCCTTACCACAGCGGAAGCGCAGCGTAGCCGTGGCTGGAGCGCTGCCGCGATCCTCGCTGGCGCCCATGCCGTCCTCAGCAGCAATGCGATTGGGGGCAAAGTACACCGCGATTGTGGTGGTGCCAGACGCCTCGACGACGCCATGATCCTTCTTCACCCAAAACTGAGACGCTGGCGCAGCTCGCCGGGACCGGATAGAGCCGCGGGGCTCACCGGCGACGAGCCCGGCAGGTGTGTAACTCTGCCCGTCGCGCAGCCAGTGCCCCCTCGACGCCGCAGACGCTGTAATATCCGACGAAGCCCCTTCCTTACACGTGACTCGCCACGGACACGACACCGCTTCCGGATTCGTCAGGACCAATGGTAGTACCTTGACCTTTCCCAGCAACACTGGCCCAAAGCGCACTTCCTTCTCAGCAGTGCGGAGAGTCGGGGTGGCGACGTAGCAGCGACACTCCACCACAATGGCTGGGCCATGCTTCACGTCGATGGCAAACTCGTAACGGTTTTGTCCATGGCGCACGAGGCTCTCCGGCTTTGTGGCGTCCATGACCAACGTCAGCGTCGTCGTCTCCAGCGGGCCTACCTTGATTCCCTTCATAGGAACCGCCGAGACGGGCAGGTGCTCGAGCTCCTTGCTGTCCAGCATCGCGCTCACCACCTCCGTGGCCGACGGGTTCGTTAGCCTCAGCGTCATCTTGCGCATGTCGTGCCGGGTGAGGTGGCCAAAGTCGACAATGTAGCGCGCGAGGACGAGCTTGTGGGTGCCGGCGCCGGTGCCATCGCTGCTGCCCACAGCCGTCACGGATTTTCGGCGAAGCGCGTGTGGCGCCAAGAAGAGTGGTGGGTCAATGGCGCCATTGGGGCTGACGCTGCAGCTGTGCTCCGACGCCTGGGCCTCGCATACGGCGCGGCAGAACGCCAGCCGCTCCGCCTCCAGCGTCGGCCATTCCCTTTGCACCAATGTCGGGAGTGCCGGCGCGTTTGACGCGGACGCACTAGCTGACGCTGCTGTTGCGAGGGTCGTGGTCAGCGGGGTCACCGATCGCGACGCATACACGCTGCGCAGCTGCGACGACCCTAGCTGCGACGACCCTAGCCGCGATTCCACGTACTGCAGAGCCTCCGTGAAGGCGCTGAACGGTGCTCGGTACACAACTACCTCGTTCTCCACGGCCGACGCCGTGGGGCTCGTCGTTGCTATCATCAGCCGGTTCATGTACCCCGAGCCGCACAGGCGGATCGGCTGCGGATCGAGGTGCCCGATGCGCACCCACAGCGTCTCCTCGAAGGCGTCTGGCACCGTCGGCGTGAAAGTGATGAGCAGTCGAGCCTTGTCTCGCAGCTCGCCAGACACGGGCGACACATGCACGCACTCGGGGTGGCGCATACTGCGCAGGTCGACATCCCAGGTGACGGGGACGAGGGTACTGTTCGACAGCATCACGGACTGCGTGGCAGACTCGTAGAACGGGAGTCGACCAAAGTTGATCTCCGTTCTGTCGCAACGCGCCTGGACAACGCTCGAGGTTGCATGCATTTCGACTGTGTAGGTCGGACCACCGTGCACTCGGCACACAGCCGTCGCCAGTGCTGTCCCACACTCTGCTCCCTGGTAGGTCACATCGATGCTCCGTGACTCTCCCGGCAGCAGCATTCCAGTGTAAGGGACAATGTCAAAGCACCTCACCGCGGCCGTGGCGGCCTCATCTCCCGCCTTGATGATGAGAGGTGCACTCTTGTCCCCAGTGTACTGCGCCTCCGCTGGCGTCTTCGGGGCGGCGGTTGCACTGTTGGCGGGCTGCGGCTGCAACACCCACTCAAAGCGCGCCGGTAGGTCCGCAGAGGGGTTCGACAGCACCATCGCACGTCGCTTTTGCGTGTTGCGGAGAACGGAGCCGAACTCCAGTCGCGCCGGCGGGTTCATTACAAGCGCGGGGAAGCGCAGCGTCGCGCTGAGGCTGACGTGCTCCTTGCGGGCATGATGCGCCAAACTGAACTGAACCATCCCCTTCGTTGTGTGCGACGTGAAGTCGCGACGGTAGAGGGGGTTACAGCGGACACCGACAACGTACGAGTCGCCAGGGGCAAAGGTGATGGTCGACGGCCCCTCGAGCTCAAAAGGCACCCCGCTTGCTGCAGCCGAGGACGCCCCCAACGGCGGCGGTGACGGCGACGACGACGACGCGGTGGCCGCATGCCGGATGCGGAGCGAGACAACGAGCGTCTTGCTGGTAATGTTCTTAATCGTCAGAGACTTGACCAAGGAGGCCGCAGAGGGGGCATCAAGCGCCTGCAGCTGCTCTGTGTTTGCGAAGTCGAAGTGAATGGCGCGAGTGCTGCACGACAACGTCGGCACCGTGAAGGTGGCCGAGACAGCACTGCGTAGTATCTCCTTGAAGGTACCAGACTGCTTCAGAGTGAAGGTTTCCGTACGCACACCTGGCTCGTCTGACCCGCCGGACAAGGAGAACGTCAGTGCCCCGCCAGCCGGGATGAAGGCACGCTCGGGCTTGTAGCTAAAGGCTGGCGGCAGGTCCCTCTCCTTCATCTTTGCGCTGTGTGTGTTCTGCCACTGCACTTCCTGCTCACGACGCCCGTAGTTGTGCAGCGTAATCGTCTCCGCCACCAGTGCGGTTGTCAACACATCGCCGAGCTTCACGTCGGCGACCGGCCGCTCCGGTACGACAGGGATCCCTTTGCCTGTAACCTTGACCGTCACAGTTGGCTTGTTCCCTGCCGCCACCGCCGTCTCTTCAGCGGCCGTGGCGCTGTGCGACGCCGGTGAGTGGCACAGCCGCAGAGTATCGCTAAACACCATCGCCTCATCCGGCTTCGCACGGATGCGGACCGTGAGCGTGCTGTGCGGCTCCAGCACGCCGTCGGCCGGCTCCACCGTGAACACTGGTACGCGAGGGAAGGGCAGGGTCGCCTCAGCCGCGACACGAGCAGCAGCGGCAGAAGAGGCGGTGGCAGGGAGGCCACCGTAGCGGTCGAACACGAGCGAGAACGGCGCCGGCACGGGACTCGTGTTCTTCAGCGTCAGCTCCTTTACCTCTGCGCGCAGGACGTCGACAGTGCCGAACTGGAATGTGCTCGGCTGCATCTCCACGTGCTTTCCACTCGCCACCGCGCTCACAAGAATTGTCTGCGAAGGGGCCGCAGCGGAGTCCATGCCCAGCACACGCAAGGCTATGGAGAAGTGCAGCTTGCCGGGTCGAAGTGCCGTCATGGTCACGGGCATCTGCATCGTCTGGTGTGGCGAGATCCAGTGCACGCCGTCCTCGTGCTCCGTCGACACCGGCAGCTCCACCGATACGACATCAGATAAAGCGCCGCCGCCGACCAGCACGAGCTCGAACATGCCCGTCAGAGCGGAGTTGTTCAGCACCGCCACGTTCAGCGTGGAGGGGTACCCGACAAAGACACCGCCGAAAGAGAGCTCCGTCGCGTTCGTGAAGAGGGGTGGCACCATACATGTAGCCCTGAGCGGAATAGCCTCTAGTACATCGCCCACGTCGGCAACCTCGACCAGCAGCGCTGTGTCGTAGTCGCCTACAGTACACGAGTGGAGCGTGACGGTTACCGTCTGCGTCGCCATCGGTGCGATGACGCCGGTGGCGGGCGAAATGCTCAAATCGTCTGCGTACGTGCACTCGTCCGGCATGCGCAGCGTATAGTGCATGGGAATCGGACTCGTGTTTGTAATCTGCATGGTGCGCTGATGTGTCATGTTGTACGAGACGTTGCCAAAGACGAGTTCCTCAACGCTGCACTGGAAGTGTGGGCCCAGCACACGTCCCTTTAGCAGCAGAGGTACCTCCTCGACAGCCCCCTGCATGTGCACGCGAAACACCTCAGAGAAGCAGCCGATGCGGTCCGACTGCAGCTCGATGCGCAGTTTTACAATCTCACCAGGGCCGAGGGTGCCGTGAGACGGCGTGAATCGGAACTTGCTGGAGAAGTCCGTCAGCGACGTTGAGGCAGCTGGCTCCGCTGAGGTCGCAGCAGCGGCGCTGGCTGAGAGGACTGGTAGTGGCGGCATGATTACGTACTGGCACTCGATGGAAGAAATGTTCTCCATGCTCACTTCGTACTCGTGCAGCGCGTTCAAGTAGACATCGCCAATCTCGAGCCGGCTGTACTCGAGGGTACACTGCGGGCCGAGACCGTGGCCCCGCAGTGTGAGGGGAAGACGGTTCTCCAGCCCAGTCACATCCAGGAATGCCATGGATTCATACAGGACGGCAACGCTGGGGTTGAACGTGATGGTAAACTCGCGCACGCCATGACCGTAAAGAATGCCCGACAGCGGCTCAATGCGGAACGCCTCATCGCCTGTATAGTCATCCCGCATGGTGCTGTGGTCGTGAAAGCGCTGATGCGGCTGATGCTGGCGACCGTCGCCGCCGCTACTGCCGCTGTACACGCTGCCGCCGGCGGTGGCGGTCAGATCGCTCTTTCTCTTCTCTGTGCAGCTTCCAGTCATGCCACCCGAGGCGGCGCCGTCGCCACCGAATTCCGCGTCATCACCAGCTACACTTCCATCGTCATCGCCGTCACTCACGCGGCAGCCGCGGTACGAGCTCTTCCACGCAAAGTGCACGGTATTGTCCGAGTCGTTGCGCAAGCGCACCACTGCCTGCCGCTCCGCCGTCACGTAGGTGTCCGCCAACATCACCTCAGTCTGCTCCAGCGCTATGCCGGTCAGCTCCACCGCCTGCGCAGACAGCCGCACGTCCTGCACGACGTCTCCTTCTGGGCCAAGAAAAAAGCGCAGCACCCCCCCGCACGTGCCGGCAGCAGCCATGTTTGGGTGAGGATGGAAGTGCAGAGTAACGGGGGCCACCGCCACTGCCGTCCCATCGCCACCTCCGCAGAGGGGCTCGACCACGCCGTGGCTGGGCGTGATGGAGAAGTGTGAAGATGGCGGGTATGATGCGTCTTTGACCATCGCCTCAGGCGCGACGCTGCTGACGTCGAAGGCCATCGCCCGCCACGCGCAGCTCTGCTTGCTCGTGTTCCGGAGGAACAGAGGCGTGCAGCTGGTACCCTTTACAGGCGCCTCACGCAGCGTGAGCGCCGCAGGAAGCTGCAGCTGACCACGACTGGCGTACGCCAGCACCGGAACCGTGATCGCCTCGCCGCTCTCGGCTCGCACGACAAGCTTCGTCTCGTAGTCCTTGACGTTGCTAGTCGGGCTGAAGACTACTGTGTAGATGACGGAGAGACCGGGGGCCACCTTCGACGACGACTCGGCCCCGTGCGGCGCCGATAACTCGAAACCGCTGCAGGAGCTTGGGCGGTCCACGCGCACGTGCGTGTTTGCCGCTGTGTGGTTTCTCAACTCCAGTGTTGCCGTGTACGTTCGATTCGCCTCGAATGAATCAAAGAAGATCTGGGTAGGATATACATCAAATGGAAAACTCGGCGAACGCGCCGGGGCTGCGTGTGGGCTCTGCCGTGTGGAGAGGGCGTCGAGGGGGGCGGTGTCAGCATTCCACTTGTTTGCCTGCCGGTGCGTCGGCGGCACTCGCGCGGCGCTGTCGCCCTTCGCATTCGCTGGTTGATGCAGAGCAAGACCAACCTTGGAGGCGGACCGCTTTCGCGACGAGCTGCCAGTCGCTGCGAAAGGCGCTGAGGCGCCTACAACCGCGGCCGCGATGCCGGCCGGCAGTGCGGCAGCCTTCTCCCTTCCGGCAGACGCGGCATGGCTCGAAAAACGTTTTTGCAGCCGTGTGAGCGGCGCACTCGACGGCCCAGAGAACGTCGCAACAGCTGCCTTGCGTGCGTTCGTTTCCGGTGAGGACGAGCGCATTGCCCGCTACGCCCGTTGTGCCACTGAACAGCACTCAATCAAAAAATACAGCAGCGAAACAAGTATCCGACGACAGAACAAAGAGTGGGAGATTAGTCTAGGTCCAGGTGCTGCGCGAGGACGGGGGAGGCGGGCCAGGGAGTGTGGCGTGACTACGGAAGTCACAAGACGTGTGTAGCCAAGCGCGAGCACAGCCTGCCTCCTTTTGCGTCCGAGACCCTCTGCGACTCTGCGGCGTTAGGGAAAAAAGGATGCTAAGAAGCGAGATGCAGGTAATCTAGGGTGGGTATGAGGAGACTGCACACAGTAAAACAGGAGGGACCAGGCCCGCGCACATACATGCGTCCGTGCGTGCCTGTCTGTTATGTGTTGACCTCGCTTCCTTTTCGTTTATATAAATGTCGTACTCCTCGCTTGCGGGGATGATTGTCTTGCCGTATCTCTCCTTCCCCACGCACTACGTACAGCGCATGTCAGCTGCAGCACCAGCAGCAGGCGAGGATAGCGAGAGGTGCGAGAACGAGTCGGTGAACACGTACGAGTAACGAACATGAGGAGGGGCATATCGCGTTTGTGTTGTCACCCGCCAGAGAGATGTAAGGTTGAGAAGAGAGAGAAAGGATGCAGGCATCAAAGCAAGACTTACAGGATGGGGGGGGGGTGATGCTTGAGGGAGAGCTGTGCCGCCACCAAGCACTTCGCTTATCGGGGGGAGGTCAACGCAGCTGACGCCTGCATACAGCGTGCGCGACACGCGTGTATGAGGAAGGGGGTGCTGATCCTACGCGCCGAGGACACGCAGGGCGCTTCGATACAGACAATGGCGAAACAGTTCTTTGCCCGCCTGGCCCTCACCCCCCCCCCATCCTGTTACGCCAATGCGCTGTCATTGCTGCAACATGCACCATTTCGAAGACACGCGCACGCCAATACGATAGAGAGGCCGCAGAAAGGGCTTTGTTCACGTGTCCATTCTCCACCACAGAGCATGAGCCACACCCCACGCCGCCCCCGGCCCTGCCACAGGCCCGTCACACCGTGCGAAGCAGCCTGAGACACATGCTTTAGAGCTGTGCGCCGAGTTAGTCATCTGCATATGGCCTCTGCATCAAGCCCTAGCCGTCTCACACTCCACAGGCCGCCTCACAGCCGCTCGCATCATGCCAGTCGCCACCCCTGGTGCATCCCCCTCGCCGTGGCGCAGGCTCCCCACACCAGTGGGCAGTGCGAGGGCCGGGTGAGGTACGCCCAAGCCACGCTGGCACTCTGCCCATCACGTAGATGGTGCACACGTGTCCACTATCGCAGGCCGCTCCGGCGCAACGTCATCCAGGACCTGGCCTCCAACATCAGCAGCGATGCATCACTCTCACCACGCCCTACGCCATAAGCACTTGGTAGCTCGGCATTGGCAGAGATAGGGGTGGCTCGCCTGGCTTCCTGTCCACACAGAGTCGGGGTGCACTAGGCCCTGAGGATACGACGCGCCGAGGTGTGTGCCCCGTCATGATGGTGTGAAGAGAAGCACAAAAAGAGAAACCTGTGGACACAAGCGCTTCGACTGGCAGCCCCCCGTTCCGAACGCGCAAGCCTACAAGCACCAGGGATCTCCCCCTCCCCCTCCGTGGCCACGCACGTGGCAACGCTTGTGGAGGGCAAACAATAGGAAAGAAGCTCGTGAGGAAGTCCCTTTGCGAATGGCCGAGCGGCAGAAATACAGAGGATAACAGAGCTGGCAAAATCCCATCTTTCTGCTCTTCACAGACTCCTCCCCCCCCCTCAGCACAGTGTCCACCGATGCACACGGTCATAGTGTGTCGCGCCCTCACTGTCTACTACGAGAGCAGAGCAAGACTGACTCTTCGAGTCAGCAGCCCAGGCGGTGTTACCTCTCAACCCATGTGTCCTCGACCGCGTCTGTGTGCGCGCCTCACCGAGTGCACCACTACAACAGAGTTATCTCCACAGAGTTCAGCGCCTCAACCACCCACGCTGGGTAGTCCTTCGCGGGGTAGTAGGCAAGGAAGAAGTGCTGCACGTATTCGGTAAAGCGACCCTCTTCTATGGCGCTTCGAGCGCCGCGCGTGAGGCCGATGAGGTAGGCGATGTTGTGATACGATAGCAACGTCGCCGCTGTCCCCTCCTTTGCCGCGATCATGTTCAGGTAGGAGCGTGTGTAGGTGCGGCACGTCATACAGCTGCAGTTCGGGTCGAGCGGACCGAAGTCGGTCGCATACTCCTTCCTAGAAAGCTGCAGCTTGCCAGAGGAAGTGAGCGCAGAGCCAAAGCGGGCTGTGCGGCAGGCGTACACGCAGTCGAACATGTCCACGCCGAGCGCGATGCACACAAGGATGTCTTCTGGATAGCCAACGCCCATGCAGTACCGCGGCTTGTTCGCCGGCAGCCCCTCCTTTGTGCACAAGCGCACCATCCTCCAAAAGTCGTCCTTCGCCTCCCCGCCGCTGAGCCCGCCGATGGCGTAGCCCATGCACTCTGCCCGCTGGACAATCTCCTTCACGCAGTAGCGGCGCAGCTCGGCATTCAAGGCACCCTGCACGATGCCAAAGATACACTGCTTTTCCCGATTCTGGTTGGCTGCGAGACAGCGGTCAAGCCACCGGATGGAGCGTTTCGCAGCCTCCTCCACGCGTGGTCCGACAGTCAGCGTGTGCACCACGTCGTCCAGCTGCATCATAATGTCACCACCGATGGCATTCTGAATACGGATGGAGTCCTCAGGCCGGAGCAGCAGGGAGTACGTGCCTTCCGCCTCCCCTTTGTTATCGTGCCCGTTAGCTGCATCGGTCGGCGCCGTCACTGCAGATGCCGCCGCAGTCGCACCACTGGCAGAGCTCGAGGCCTCCGTCTTGGCTACAGAAGCCACAGCCCCTGCCGTGCCACTGCCATGCGTCGACTGGAACCGCACGCCTTCCTCTGTAATCTGTGCAAGCTTCAGCAGCGACACCATCTGGAAACCACCGCTGTCGGTTAATATGTTCTTTTTCCAGTTCTCCATAAAGTGGATGCCATCCATGTTGTCGCGGATGCCATCTGCCGAGGTGCGCGTGCCGGTGGCAGCCTCGCGCGCGTTCTTGCGGGCAGTTAGAGCACGCAGCACCTCCTCCCCGGGTCGCAGGCCCAGATGATAGGTGTTACCCAAGATTATTTCAACATCGAGCTCCTCAAGTTGCTCCACTGTGACACCCTTTAGTGCACCCTGCGTCGCCACTGGCATAAATATCGGCGTGCGCAAGGGGCCGTGGGGCAGGTGGAAGACGCCGCTACGGGCTGCGACAGGCTGCTTGCCGTCCGGACCCCTATACTCGTCGAACGTGAATATCGAAGACGGTGGCATTACTTTGCTGCGTGGGCTCGGGTAACTGCGTAGCTGGCGCGTGGAATCAGCGTGGATGGTAATGTGGTGTCCGTCGTCCTGACGTGGCGCACCTGCATGCCAGACACGCCGTTCGATGAGCCTGACCCATCCATAGAAGCACAAGCAAAGGCAATGGAAGAGCAAGAGGAAAGCAAGAGAAGGTAATAGATGAGCAGGATAGGCAAAGACCCTTGCGTGCAGTCAAAAGGGCACTTTCTTTCCCTGTGCCCGCCATGTGAGTGCGTTCACGGAGCAGGAACAAGGAGTGGTACACAAGGTTTCCGTGCCTACTGTCTTCACCAGTCTATGCACCCCGCGCACGGCGCACGGTCGGTACACAGTGACGATAAGAAAGCGGGTTACTCCGTGCATCTGATCACTGACACAGAGGCGATGCGCTCGCTCTCTCTCTGCGCGATCCTGCTGTCGATTGTGCACTTAACACCGCGCGCGAAGCACTGCCAATAAAACACCAGCCCGTTCGGCAGTCCATTCTGCAACACCGTTGTTGATTAGGTGCGGCCTTCACCGGTTGCAAAGAGTATTTCCAACGTCCAAATGGAGGAAGAAAACGTACGCCTCAGATGAAAGAGGAGGCGCGGCAGAGGGGGAGAGCGTCTCTGCGTGCGTGCGTGCGTGTGTGTGTGTGTGTGTGTGTGTGTATGCTTGGGGGAGGGGAAGGGGGGCAGCTTCTGTTTTCGTATGCTTATTTGCTCTTTGTTAGTTTGGTGGTATGAGATGCCCCCGCGCCCCTCTCCCCTCCCCCTCTCGCTCTTCAGTGTATCGGTTTCCCTTGTCGCCGGTACGCCACATTCCCTGTCGTTTTTCCCCCTCCTTTTGGTCGCCCATATTGTCTTGTTTTGCTCGATTGATGTTCTACCGCCATAGTAGTCCTTGTCGCACCGTGCGCATCCAAGTTGGCGACAGGCAACGGGGTGTAGGATGCGTTTCTCATCCTTACGTGTGTAAAAGAACGCAACACGCACACCCACACACATGCGTTGCTGAGGGAGCAAGAAGGAAAGACAAAGAACGCAAAAATACAGAAAGACAACAGAGTGAAGGATTGTCGCTGCTTCCGTCTCCGAACCGGGATGAGATCTAAAGGGTCCCATGAGGGGGGAAAAAGAGAGAGAGCGGGGAAGAGCAAAGCGAAGGCACGAACACGTGGGGAGTTGGTGGAGACATGCGTGGCGCGCCACACGGCTCCCCACATCTTCCTCTGCTCATCGGCGTCAGAAGTGGCGTCGCTCCGAGTCTCCGCGGTGAATCCTTTTCCTGCGTTGCAGACTTTTCATCGCTATTCTATCCGTGGACTGTCGCCAGGCCAGTCCTCCGAAGCGCACATGAAGCTGTCATGGCGACGACGACGCTGCACGTCGACGGAAACAAGCGCGAGGGAGTGTGAGCAAGCGGAGTAGGGTTGTATACAACCCCCCACTCAAAAAAAAAACGAGAGAGGTTTGCGCGACTCCGATGAGGAGCATCTCCGAAGAGAATTCGACAGCGAGAGACGAGGGAGGGAGGGATGAGGGTACGAGAATAGAAAAGTGTCGAAAGACAACCTTTCGATAGTAAGGGAAGACGGTGATGGAGGAAATGGAAAGGAAACGAACAGCGTGTCCGTTGTTTCGGTGGGGGGAAAGAATCAACGAGATGTACTACCAAAAGAAAGCGCGCAATACGGGAGAACACAACGAAGAGGCACATCTGGCGGACGGAGAGGTGGCGAGAGAGAGAGAGAGAGAGAGAGACATGCACACATACGCACGCAAACATGCAGGGTTGGAGACCAATATAAGAAGCAACAAAGGATGAGAGGAGATCCCCACTGCCGCACACGAACTCACACGCGCACAGATGACGTGACTGCGACAACAGAGCCGAAACAAACACGAATGTAAAGATGAACATGAGCAAACAAAAAAAGAAACGAGAGAGAGAGGCACAAAGGGCGTTGTAGAGAAAACACACGAGAAGATGAGCACCAAAGCGAAATCTGAAGAAACTCCAGAAACGGAAAGCCCACTCACCACCACCACCAATACCCTCCTACCCTCCTCATCCACCTAAAATGAAGACAACGAGGGGGAGGGGGGGGGACGGCGGATACACGTGTGGTCATATCCACATCGCCCAACCAAAACGAGTACAACAAAAAGAGAGAGAGAGAGAGAGTAGGTGGACGAGACACACGGCACACCCTGGCGCGCACACACACACACAGAACACCCAAAGCAAAAAAAAGGGGGGGAAGGCAAAGAAGCTGCACTGCTATGCCACACCCCAGTCACCGAGCGCCGCACACACGTAGGCAGAGGCTCACATCGGAAGAGAGCAAGCGGCGAAGAAGTGCACGAGGGCGTCACGCAATAGACGCGCAGATCCCCACCAACAGCGACAACAACAACAAACAACAAACAACAAAAAGATAATGTCGAACAAGCAAAGGAAAACGAAAGGCGACGATGCACACCGGATTAGAAAGGCACATCCGCAATACCAGCAATAGTGCTGAGTCCAGAAGAGAGGAGGGATCACGGTTGAGCCGTGTCACACCGCCATCACACGGCGCGCACACTACATGCGGGTGTGTCTCTGTCTGCATAAGGGTGTGCCGTAGGAGGGAAAGAGGGGGCGAGAGAGACACGAGAGGCAGGAAACAAAGGTAAGTTTCCTCCTTTCAGACGCCAACACTGCAATGGCGATGCTGAGCAGCAAGAAGGAAACCCGACATACGAGAGGAAACGCCGAAGCGGCGACAGAGCACGAATGGAGACGCACAGAAACTACGAAAGAAGTCAGAGTCGCCGCGCACGCATGAAGCCATACCGTCATGCAGAAAAAAAGTGAGAGAAGAGCATGCAAGTCAAACGAAAAGGGAGCAACGCAAAAAGGGGGGAAACAACAACAGCGAGGGAGTGTGGGATGAAGTGATCACTGCCCCCTGAGCACCTCTCGCTTGGGAGGGTCGTCCTTGCGATCTGCATCGTTGACGAAGCGGCAAAGAATCGATGCGATGGAGTCGGTTCCTCGTGTTGCTCAGAGAGCCGCCGCGTCATCACACGATGCGCTTCGTCTTAGAAAAGGATTCCATGAAGGCCCACTCCTCTTTAAAAAGCTGATCAGCGGTCAAGCTATTGTACGCTCGACTGGCCTCGTGACAGAGCGAGGAGCTCTGCGTTGTCGTGCTGAGGAAGTTTTCCAGCGGCAAGTTTACACGGCGCGCGTAAGCCTCGGTCGCCATCATCCACCGTGGTCTTCTCTGCTCTTTTTTCCTTCGGCACCAGGTTTTTGTCGCCGCTCAGAACCGCATTATTGCCTTTCGCACTCCGCTCCGGCTTCGCCTGAAGAACGGACCCTAACCTCGCCAGCAGCACCGCATTTCCAACGTCACTGCCGCTGTGTTTTCGTCTTGGAAGCAGCGGGCAAGCTTTGCTGTCCTTGCTGAGCTCTCCTGCGGGTGTCTCGGTGACGGAAGCCTTTTGCGGGCTGGCGTGCGAGGAGGCGGTCGCCGCCTTTGAGCCAGCCGGCAGGGAAGGATCATTCTTAACGCCGACGCGCCGAGAAGGGGGTGCAGCAGCGGAGCCGCTCATTGCAACACCTCTCTTCGCTCGGGCCACCGCCTTCACGGTCTTTCTCGTCGCCAGCGAGGAAACGCCGAGGGAAGACGAAGCGAACTCACCCGATTCTGCGCTGGTGTACAGTCCGCTAGAGTGAGGCTGACTGTTGCTCAAGCCTGTCAGCGGCGCCTCTTCCTTCGCTGCAAGCTTCGTTACCGACACATTTGCGGCACAAGACGGTCGCGAGGTGGGAGGGGCGTATGGGTCGCCTGTGGGATGCAGCGGGGCGGCTTCACCTGACGACTCTATCGGTGATATTGGGCACTGTTGCGGCAGGGACAGGGATGCGACTACTCTTTTTTTGCCACTTCCGCCCCATCAGAAGCTCCAGTGACGGCAGTCGCACCGTTGTTGAGGCGATGCAGAATCGGTGAGTGCGTCCCCGATGCCGTTGCCGAACGCCCGCGGCAGGCGTCACCATCTGGCGCGCCGTCGGAAGCTGGACTGGACTGCGAAGAGCAAGGCGAGCTGTCGGCGCTATCAGGCTTGTGACGCGCGGTGACGTCTCTGCCGTTGCTAGTGCAATGTTTTCTGTCTTCCTTGTTGCCGTCGCAGCCTTCCCGCAGCATTTCGTCGTCGTTGAAGTAGTCGCTCTGCAGCGGGTCTACCCACAACGAGGAGGTCTGCAGCGACACCTGCTCGGCGATAAATAGCGAGCTGCATGCGCCCGATGAGCGGAGCATCACCTCCTCTGGAGACTTATAGCCCATCCAAAGCGCCATCTCTACCGGCACAGCGACGCCTTGCAGCGTACACCGAAACGCCACCTCTGCCGTCGTGTGCAGCGAGCTGAACTGCCCCCACAGATCCTGTTGGAGAGAGTTGCGCGCCTCTATCTCCTCCTCCTTAAGCGTTTCCATCCGCCTCTTCAAATTGCGGCTTCGTTCCTTGTTCAGGAGCGCCTTCTTGATGCGATCCGCCTCGGACATTTTGGCAGCGCGCGCACCGGTGGTGCTCTTCGCTCTCTCCGAGCACCCAGCATCGCCGGTGCTGCCTCTCACGGCCCGCTTGTCGCCAGAAGAGCCGGCGGGGCGACAGGTATGGGAAGAGTGCAAAGACGAGCGCTTTAGCGGCATCTTGGCCAGCCCCATGTTGCTACGATACATGACGCGAACACTCGAGAGGGCAAAGGTACTGCCAGCCTTGCACAGCCGCGAAGCAAACCCGCGCCCGCTGATGGTCCAATAGATGAAGCCGTCGCCGGCGAGACCGATGAAGCTGCCGCAGTCGCCGTTGAACTGAATGCCGTCGCCGTAGTGGAAGCTGCACTTGAGCTTGCTGGACGCCGCCTCGAACTCGTAGAAGGCGCCGTCGGCAAGCAGAGCGTAGACAGGCTGCAGCACCGACTCTAGCGGGGGCGGACGCTTAAAGTTCTTCACGGCGAGTTTTCCTCTCAGCAGGATGTCGTACTTGGCACGCGCATCCTTCTGACTGAGAACCTCGTAGGCGCGCTGAATCTCTTGGAACTTCCACTGCAAGCCGTTTGGGCGGTCAGGGTGGTACACGAGGGCGAGCTTGCGGTAAGCTGCCGTAATCTCCTCTAACGTCGCGGTGTGAGAGACGTTGAGCACGGCATAGAGGGTGCTGCGGCGCACACTTCCCGGGGATGCTTCGGGGCCGCCAGTTGACTTGGGGGTCGCCGAAGCGGTCCCAGCACCCATTGGATTCGGTGAAGAAGACATGAGCACCCTTGCAGCTTAGGCCGGGAAAGTCCAGGCGGTTGCTTTTGCAGAACGAGGTAGGTGCACTTTCCGTGGGCGTGATGTGCGGAGGGTGAGTGAGGGCCGAACAGTGCTGGGGCAGGCGGAGAGTAGCGGGGGAGACGGCGGCGGCGGCGGTGCGTGTGTTAGTGGCCCACAAAGAAAACAAACAAGTCAAGCCCTGAGTGATGGCGCAACACCCTCAAAGGCGGACGTGCCGAAGAACAAAGCAAAGCGGTGCGTCTCTTCGCCGTCTCTTCTTGACGTTTCTTTTTGTTTGCTTGTTGAGGGGGGAAGCGGAGAGGGAAGGGGAGGGAAGAGAAGGGAAGGGGAGGGAGAAGAGCACAAGAAGAGCAGTGCACAGAAACAGCAACACACCGTGAGAAAGTCAGTCAGGAGGAGAAGACTGCTATAGAAGGGAGAAAAATCGCCACAAGAAAGGACGTCGAGAAGGCAACAAGAGCAAGAGCAAGAGCAAGAGAGAGAGAGAGAGAGAGAGAGAAGAGGCGGCGGCGGCGGCAGACGGAAAAGAAGCGGTGCTTCAGGAGGAGGAAGGACAGCACAAGCAAACGAGCGAAACGAAAGACGGCGAGGAGCAGCGGAACTGCCACCGTGTGCGTTGTTGGCGCTAAGCCCACCCTTCAGCGAAACGACTCCGAAAAAGAGCAACAATACGTACGCACACAGAAATCCGCTGCAACAGAGAAGCGCCAGAGCTTGGTAGCGAAGGGGGTGAGCACAGTTTGACTGCAGCGGTGGCCGTGTGCCCGATTCTTGAGCTGTTCCCCTTCGTTTCACTCTTCGCGCAACGGCTGCTCCGCGGACTCTGCGCTGCGTACTGAGGGGTCAAGTGCCGCCGCTGTTACAGCCGCTGATGACGTCCGTCGTTCTATGGTATTCTTGCCGTTCCTCGTCACTGCACACATACACGCGCCAACCCTCTCGGTCTTTAAGAGCACGTTTTACGGGGACAAGAGACTTAGTTGCCTCGCTGCGTGGACCCTCTAGTGTGCGGGCACCAACTGAAAGAAAAAGCAAGCGACGAAACAAAAAGACCAAAGAAAAACGAGACAGCTTGAGAGGGGGAGGGGGAATAAGCGGGTGAGCGACTGTCCCGGTTGTTGCATGTAACACGCACGGCTGTTCCTGTTCGATTGCCTGCTGCTCGACTGGCGCACCTGTGCGTGTGTGCGTGTGTGGAGGGAGCGGAGGGGGTCTCGATGGAGGAAAGGTAGAAGCAATCAGGCACCACTGCACGAGCGGTATATGGTGTCCCGTCAGGAGGGCGATAAGCCTCCGCAGGGAGTGCCAACGAAGTAGGCAATACAAAGACCAAAGGCGCAGGCAGAGGTGTTCCAAGCAACGAAAAATAAAGATGGAGCAAGGATGGTGCGGGACGGCAGAAACAAGGACCGACAGATGAAAGACAGCCCACGTGTAAAGCCTCTGGCACGAGAACAGGAACGGAGAAGAGGAAAAGAAAATGCGGAGGCGCCAGAAGCAAGCGAGCGAGAGAGCGCGCACAACAAGTCAGCGGACCAAAGAAGGAAACAAACAACAAAAAACGACACACGCACAGACGAGCCCAAGCAAGCCCAGCGCACATACAAGATACCACAACGCCAAAGAGAAGAGACGAGGGAGAAACTGGAGGAGTGGCACAACACACACACACACACGTTCGAGCCACCAAACAAGCTCAAGATCAATTTTTTGTCGAGTTGACAATCCAGCTTTACAACGGCAACGCGAAGGGGCGAAAAACACGAATTCCCTGAAAGAAGCGGAAGCGAAACAGTGCTGCTTCTCCTCCGTGTGTGCGAGGGTAGGGACTCGGGTGTGTAGACGCACGTGCCCCCGCCTGCCTGGGATGTGTTCCGGTGACGACGAAAGGCAGAGAGAGAGAGAGAGCAGCAGCAGCAGTAGCGACCGTAGTCGTGGAAACGGTGATAGGAGAGATATTGAAATAATCTCCTCGAGATGCTGTGATCACGGAAGCACGTCAGAAAAAAAAGAAAAAAGGGAAGGTGCGAAGCCTTATCTGAAGCAATAAGTGCAATAAAACAGGGTGCACGCACAGACGAGAACAAACAAAAAACAAAACAAGAAATGAGCGAAATGTAGGCGGTTTGAAAACACACAAACCAAAAAAAGTCGGCACCGTAGCCCCTCCGGAGACCAAGAAACAGAGGAATCCGTGCGTGCGCGTGAGCACGCTTGCGTGAGTAAGTGAGGTGTGGGTTGGTATTTGCCTTTCGACTCGAAATGGACGCCTGTTGCTTATTTCTTTCGCAACGAGTTCACAAGATTTGGTGGATATCTGTATTATGGCGCCTTGTGTTTGTGTGAGTGTGTGTGTGTTTGTGTGTGTGTGTGTGTTTGTGTGTGTGTGTGTGTGTGTGTCTTCGCCTTCTGCAGAAGACGGTGAGTTTAGGCTTGGTTTTCTTTGGTTCTACCTTCGTCTCTACATACACGAAAGAGGAGAGAGGCGATTGTGAGGAACGAGAGACCGACAGAGCCAAGGAAATAGAATGTTCAAGACAACTTGTTGCGTGTGTGCGTGTGTACCTTGCACAGTCTAATTAGCGAACACGACGTGACGGAAAAAAGGGAAAAATAGAAAGGACGAAGGGTGAGAGCGCTGATGCACACACGGTGATCGACAGAGAGAGTGACACACGCACACATGCATGTGCGCACACAGACAAACAGACGCAGAGAGCTTACGATGGATATGTGACCCAGTCAATGTTGTTCGTTTTTCCTGTTGTTATGGCTTTTCCTCTCATTCAGCACGCCTTCCCCGCCGACTCCGCGTCTGCGATCGTGCAGCGGAGTGAACACAGTGTGTGTACTTGCAGGAGGCCTGCCGCTGCCTGTGTATTGTACTCTCCCCACAATGGAGAAAGCAATAAAGAGGAAGAGAAAAGCAAATAATAAAACTTCTTTCCCACTCTAGTTGCCTCTGTCGCTCTTTTCTTTGCATATATATATATATATATGCGTGTATATCCTGTGGTGAAGGGAAGTGCGGTTGTTGCAGTGCCACCGAAGAAGAGGGAGAGAGGGCGGGCAGGCAACAGCAGCCAGCAATGGAGGGGAGAGGGTGGTGATGAAGAGGAAGAGAGGCAGAAGGGGGAGAGAGGGTAGGGGGAGAGTAGTAGCGGAAGATATAGGTAGAGGAGGGATGAGGGAGGGGAAAGCACAAGAAGCATACGCTATCGGGGGTGCTTGTTATCCCTGTTGCACCGCAACCATCCAGTTCTTGACAATCTTACCGCGGGCACTCCCCCCACAAAAAGTGCGCAAGTTCTTGAAGGCGTCCAACGAAGGGGTAAGACACGAAGAGTTGCAGGGGGAGGAAAGACGAGGGCCCATCTGTCCGTGCGAAACTTGCGCTACGTGACGGAATAAACGGAGAGAAGCCAAAGAAAGAAAACCCCACGCGCGCCCCCATCGTGTCGCCAGCGCCAAGAAAGGCGATGCAACAAATCTGTACCACCTGGTGGGCTCCACCGTTTCGTATCCAGCTGGAATAAGACTGTTACTCTGTCGCATCAAACGGGGCAGCGCGAGCTTCGCGTGCGAGCTACTCCCACCCACCGAAAAGGGCCAGAGAGAGGGTGTCGGCGTACCTGCTCCTGGGTCTCAGCTTGTGCGTGTGTCGTATGCAGGATACGGGAAAGGCCAAGCATATCCGTCTGTTCCTTTCACTCTTTCCACTCGACGAGAGCGCTGAAAGAAAAAGGAGGAGAATACATATATGTGTGCTCAGTACGATGTGCACCCGCCCAGGTTAACGCAGAACGGGGCAACGCCGACCTCGTCGTCCTCTTGATCCTCTTCGTCCTCGTTATCAGCGAGACTTATGAGCATGGGCCGCCGCTCACCTCCTCCCATACCGTAGATGTGCCCCGTCGCCTGCTCGCGCAGCACCGTCGCCACTCTCTCCTCCCACAACACTCGCCCTCTCTCGTCATCGTCATGTGTAGCCGCCGCAGAGAGACCCTCGAGGTTCAGAAAAGGGTGCTGTAGTGCTTCGCGAGCGGTGACGCGGCACTCGGGTTGCTGGTGCAGCATCCGCGACAGCAGGTCCAGCCCATCAGCGGGTACGACGCCGGTGTGGAACTTGTACGGGAGACTTGCCTGTGGGGCTGGAACGTGCGCAGCGGATTCCCTTTCCCTCGGCGGGCCGGGTACCGACGGCGCGGCGAGCCACGAAGGCGGCGCGCTGTACGTTGGCATTCCGAGCAGCTTCTGAATGGCCCCCAGCAAGTCTAACTCGCTCTCAGAATGGAACAAGCCCTTCTGCAGCAGCAACTGCGCAAAGATCACACCGAGCGCCCACACATCTGCCGCGGTGCGGCACACCTGGTCTCCGAGCAGCGCCTCGGGGGGTCGATAGTGGAGTGTTGTACGTATCGATGGAGGTGTGCACAGGAGGTGCTCACGCTGGCCCGCAGGTGCCGCGGGTGGCTCGGGGACAGACGGAGAGTTCTCAACCCCGGTCTTCGTCGCCGAGCGCAAGGGTGGAATGAAGCGCGCCGACCCGAAGTCACCGAGGCGAAGCCCAGCGTCTTTCGACACCAGCACATTGCTCAGTTTCAGGTCCCGATGCACCACACAACACGTCTCGTGTAGGAAACATACGAGCCGTAGCAGGCGGCGCATCACGTAGCGCACGAGCGGCATTCGGGAAGGTGGCGGAGAGGGCGACGACGCCTGCGGGCCCACCTCTGCCGTTGCAGCGTCGGGCGCTGTAGACGGTGAGGCGGAGGACAGGCCCAGACCGCCGCCGACACCAATAGAGGCAGAGGAACCAAAGAGGGAGACCACGCCGGGCTTCCTCTTGTAGCCTCCGGCGCCATCGCCCCTCGAGGCACCGCGGGCGCCGTGCGGAAACACAACCTGCTCCAGGTTCGTTGCCGCGAGTTCCATCACAAGACACATCTCCTTGTGCGGGGCCTCGACAACACGGTAGAGATGAATGACTCGCGCAGAGTCGTCGATGAGATTACAGAGTGTCTGACCTTGATCGGCCTCTGCAAGCGCCGTGGCGTCGGAGGTTGAACCAGTGGGGTAAAAAGCGCCCGCTGCCGCAAGGCACGCAGCTTGCTTCTCGCTCACAAAGCGATGCAGCGTTACCTCACGCAGCACCGTTGCGGAGATGTCACGTGCTCCGAAGTCGCTTGCCTGAATAAATATGCGCTTTACGGCAACACGGCGACCGCGCCGCGCCGGCCTTTGCCCGCCATCCGCAACCTGCGCTTCGCCCTCATGCCCTCTGCAGGCTTCTGGTGAAAAAAGTCCCTTCGCCTTTTCGTCCTCCGCAGGTGCGCTGGTGGCTACGTCGAGGGCAGAGTATACGGCTCCCTGGGCACCCCGGCGAATCGGCGCCTCTTTCTTCAGCTGAGCGCCTTTCAACGTCATGGATGACACAGGGCCCGAGATGAAGGGAAGCCGGGGCGGTGTTGTACCTCCACAGTTGCCCACCCCTTCACCCTCCACTTGCGGATCGTCCACCTCAGCATGCTGCGAGGCGCCACAGCAGTAGTCGTCGTAGATCGACCACACCGGTGACACCTCCTCGCGGTCGCTGATGGGCAGTGCAGCTGCTGCTGCGCATGCGCCTGTGAAGAAGAGATGCGCCATTATCTGTGGCGCTTGGCAGTTTTATACGCTTACCTTTAAAGTATGCGCGAGGATGAGATGAGCTGATGAGATATCAGTCGTTTCTGAGGTTCGGTGGACGCTGAAGTGAATGAATGTAGTCGGCGCAATGCGTTAGATCGGCTCCACACAGGCGTCGCGGAGCAGGGAGGCGACGCAGATGTGGTTCGCTAAAAAGACCAAGTGCTGCGCCCTGTCGTTGGGCAAGCTGCGGCCGGGGATAGGCTTGCGGGTGTGAATCTATGGAGAGTTGTGCCACGCGAAACAACATATCTTCTGTCAAGTGTATCAGCGCAAACGAATAGTGCAAGCGCGCTTGTGTGTGTGTGTGTGTGTGTGTGTGTGTGGAGCGCGATGAGGCAAAGTCGAGCAACGTGAGACTGTGCAGGCCAGCACTTGTTCGAGTCGATACGCAACGCAGAGAAGGCGAATGAAAAGAGAAATA
Organism: Leishmania major strain Friedlin; assembly: GCF_000002725.2. Taxonomy (NCBI): domain Eukaryota; phylum Euglenozoa; class Kinetoplastea; order Trypanosomatida; family Trypanosomatidae; genus Leishmania; species Leishmania major. The sequence continues at coordinate 646,639 of NC_007271.2, read as the reverse complement.
GAAGAGGTTAAGCAGCTGGGTGAACTAACATCACGACGAAGCAGGACCGGAGTATGCAGTCGGAGATGCGACAGACGCACGGATGTCTACGCATGCCTCCTCCCCCCCCCTCCTCCTTCTCCTTTCCTCCTTGACGTTTGCACTTGCCGATTCGAAAAACCTGCTCCCTACGCACCACGCACAAGACGCTATTCAGTGAGTTTATACGAGGTGGTGCAGAGATATGTGCATGTCTGCGAAGTAACCAGAACCAGCCCGCCCACCAGCACTGTACGACACTATCTGGCGTGGTGCCCCACGCCTTCTCCACGCGTGCTTGTATCGGCATCTTGGGACAAGGGAAAGGGAGAGTACGCCTCCCCGTCCTTCGCCGCTTCTGCGTGCCTCATCCCACTCTATCGTTGGTTCACAGGGAGGGAGCGGAGGAAGGAAGGAAGGAAGGAAGGAGAGAGGGGGGAGGGCTTGTTCTTGTGCGCTCACAGACGCATCTACATAGAAAGGAAAGGACCGCATTGCCTAGACATACATGACCGTCACCGAGAAGAGACGGGGAGAGAGAGAGAGAGAGAACATCAACGAACGGCCACCACCAGCATCATACCCGCCCGCACTCCAAACAACAAACACAAAACGCACGAGAAGGAACAAAAAAAAAGTAATAGTAGAACAGGTAAAAAGAAAGAAAGGACGTGGTGGAAAAAAGGGGGCAATGCACGCACGCAACGCTTGCACGCGTGTGTGTGCGCGCCGAAGTGGTACGCATGCATGCGCGAGTAGGACTAGGTCTTGGCCAAGCGTTTCCCGGCGATGGAAGGACAAAAGACAAGAGAAAGGAGAGGCGACATGACACTCATGGCACGCACCACCGCATCTGCACAGCAATGTAAGAATCGCTCAGGAGCGAATACGCAGAAAGAGAGAGAAAAGGATGGGCAGAAACCACCAAGACCTCCTTGTACCGCTACATCTGCCAGAGTAACAGAGCCCCCTTTTCTTCGAGGGGGGTTCATTGTCGCACGTGTACAAGTAAAGTGTGTGGGCGCGTTTAGTTCAGTGGAAAAGAGCACACTCGACTACATCCCGACTGCACTCCGGCCTACTGCAGAAGTAGTCGAGTGATGCCACCGTGCTCCCCCGTCCCCACCCACCTCCAGTATCCGTAGTCAAACCCCATGGGTATACGAGCGCCGAAGCACTGCTCTTCATGCGTATTCACGCAAGGGGCGCCTCATCAAACGTGCTGGAAGTGTTGATTCGAGCGGAACTCTTCGTAGAGGGTGAACATGACGTACAGCGAGTCAATCAGGGAGCTATAAGTGGGAATGTCCAAGATGGTGCACAGCGTCCGTACATACTGATCGAGATCGAGGTTGATGTGCGACGGAGGGAAGGCGACGTCGGAGTTCAGAACCTCCTCGAACTGCTGAGGCCATACCTGCATGAGCGTCTCGATGTCTGGCATGGGCCGCTGGTAGTTCACCGTCGGCAGTGCCTTCTTGTAGTGCACCTTTTTAATGTCGGAAATCCATCGATCAATCACCTCCGGCCGATTCGCCGCGTTTTCAAGGGAGTCCACGATGTCCGCCGCAACACCGTGAGCGTTAGTCGCGTTCAACTCCAACAGCACCACTGCTGGGTTCGACTGCGGAATGGCTGGCTCATCCACCATCTCTAGGCCCAGCCCGTCTGGAATCCCGTCCGGTCGCGGCACCTTGACAAAGGGGTCGAGATCGCCGACCGTCGGGATGTAGTCCGGCACAAAAGGTCGCAGTTTGGCCGGCAGCTCCGCCGCAAAGGGCTCATATTCCATGATCTGCTTGAAAAGCTCTTGCATCTCGCGGCTGGCGGTGGCGTTGATACGGGCGTACTTGGCAGGGTTGTACCCGAGCTGGGGATCGCCGACCTGCATCGCCGGTGCCGCCTCTGCAAGCTCGGTGGGTTTCTGGCCAGCGTAGCCCTCCGCGCGGTACTCGCGGCTCTCATCGATCTCAGTCTCCTCCTCGTCCTCCTCGCCTTCGTCTTCCCTCTCGTCGTCATCGTCGTCTGGACGCATCGTCTGCCCCGTCCTCATTGCCGTCGGCGTCGCTACCTGACTGGCTGAGGGAGAAACTGGAATGGCCTCATCGTGCGGTGCGTTCTCGATTGGCTGTCCCATGCCGCCGCCACCACGACCCGCGTCCGCCCCCGGCGTATACGACGGCCCCAGCGACGCACGTGGTGTCTTCACGTTCTCAGCGTTGCGCACCTCGATCCGCTCATCATTTGGGTTGTTTACCATGAGCTGGCCACCAAGTACAGCGGAAGCGGCGGTGTCCTCCATCCTTAAGGCAGTCGGACTCTCCAATGGGCGTCCGTGGCCGGTGTTGCGGCTTTGGCTGGAGACGTCAGTGCTGATAGTGCTAGGCGACGCAGCACTATCGATACGGTCGCGTGTAGGGATGACAGCGACAGAAGACTTTTGCGGGCGGTCGGGGACCGGGATGGGGAGGTCGTCGCCAGATTGACGGGACAACTCCGACCCGCTTTCAGACGCTTCTTCCTCGGTCGTTTCGGTGCTCTCGTCGTAGACAGGTGCGCTCCCGCTTTCGTCCGAAGCGTGGCCCATACTGTATCTGTGTTTCTCTTCTCGAGCGCGTGCTGTAACCGCTTGATATGCCGACGAATTGAGCACGAGCAAGGCTGTGTAGCAAGGGTGTCCTACGAGCCCTCTACTTGTGCATGAGCTTCCAAAACGAGAAAGGAGAGGCAGCGTGGCAGGATGAGTCTACAATGGCCACGTGCACGCTTGCCTGTGCCTGCGTCACACCTTTCACTTAACCTGTACGAATACTGCTGTGGATGTTTGTGTGGCGATGACTGCGTGTATGTGCAGGCGTGAAATGCGTCTGGGAGAAGGGGGTGGCACACGTGTACCTGGAAAACATCCGGAGCCGCAGGTGTGCGGAGCACACATGTTGAATATATATATATATATAAGGAAGCAAGGAGAGGATGCGATTGAACGAAAGGTTGGTAGAGTGCATTGTTATTTCTTGTTTTTCTGCTTCCAAGGAATGAGAGCAGTAGATCCGATACGCATGGCACGCAAAGGGGGGTCAAGCATATAGAAAGCGCGCCAGCAGCAGATACACCGCTGCAAAATGGGGAAGGAGAGGAAGAAGGTATGCTGGAAATTGTGCGCACGCCGGGAGCATATGGTGCGCTGCTGTGGTCCCTCGAGTGCCGCTTGTGTATCGAGTGATCTGACAGAATAGACCCACCAAAGTGAAATAGGAAGACGAAACGAACAAAAAGAAAGCAGGCGATGGCAACTATCCATGTATAAGCATGCGCATATGTTCTCGAACGAAGTCGTCATCATGAAAACACGGAGAAGACCAGCAAGCAAGCAAGCAAGCAAAGGCCATGAACGGCGTACATGCATAGACGCAAGCGCACGCCCAAGAAGAATACGAGATCTCTGTTCAACACGAAGAACAAACCAAAAGCACAAAGGAGAGCCCCACAACGACGGCGACGACAATACAACAAGGGCTCGCTTCAGTATATTCATACTGAAACACAACGCCGGCGCGCTGTTGCACTCCATAAAACAGTGCCACCTGAATACCACCGTCGTTGCTGAGCAACATCAACGTCAACGTCAACAACAAAAAAAAAGTGCACAAGAACGCAGCAGAGGCGCAACACGGAAAACAACAGAAAAGATATACATATATATATATAGTGGGGGAGGAGGAAGAAGAGCGAGCACTGCTCTACACACTGTTGCTCCCCGGCACGCGACCGCCCTTCCTCTCCTCGTAAAACAAAAGGAAAAGCGAGAACAGCAGCGAGGTGGTGCAACTGGCGTGATGCGGAGAAACGTGCTGGATACAAGTTTTGGGGGGTGACGCGGGGGTCGGTGAGGATGACTCAGCATCAAAAGGGGTTGAGGGAGAGAAGAAGTGGTCTGAATAAACCACAGGGTCAGACTCCTCACTTCCCTTTCGATGCTGATTTTTTTCGCTGGATTTCCGAAGCTCCACGCTCCCTGGGAGTTTGTGATGATATTCCCCCGTGCCCACTCTCCATAGAGAGGAATCACCTTGCAGCTGTGCACAGACCTACACAAGCTGACACCTGCATACATGCGTAAACTTACCGCCATGGCTGTAAGGAGGGAAGTGACATGGCGAGAGCATGCGGAGTAAGGGACGGGACGAAGGGAGAGAGAGACGAGAAAACCGATAAAGCGAAAGGAAAAGCACAACAGCAGACCTCTGATAAGGAACAAGCGGGGAGGGAAAGATCCAAAGAACAGCTGCCGGGGTGTGAACTGAGATGTCGTCATCGGGCTCCTTTTTCTTTCTCCGTGGGCGCATCTCAACCTCTAACGGGTAGGTCATTCAATCTGCCAGAGAGGAAGGATGGGCAACGCACGTAGTGCCACGCACTTCTCTCTCCTGAACATGGGCCATCTCACGTTGATGCTGATCCACACTGCCGTCGTTGAAGCATGGGCCTCAACGGCATTGGTGTATGAGTGTGTTCACGTGGGCGGGTGCGCTACAGCCCTTCACACGGCACCCTCGCTCTCCATCGTCGCGCTTTCCTACCCCAGATACCACCACCACCACCACCACCACCAGCAGCAGCAGCAGCAGCAGCAGCATTGGCGCGGTGATGGCGTGCATGATGGATATCCAGTACTTGCCCACGCGCACAACAATGACAAGGCAGTCGTGGCACCATTCCGGAGGGAAGAAATCGCCTGGATGCGTTGGTTTGTGCGAAGGTGCCCGCTATGGAGCAATGAAGAGTCCACGCCTGCACGTGAAAGTACGTGTGGGTTTGTTTGTTTGTTGCGGTTTTTTAGTCGGAGGGAGGAGAGGGAGGAGAAGTGAAGGATGTCGATTCAGGCGCGCGCAGGGCAGGCACAAGGACAGGGAAAAGAGCGACGGGAAGGATGAAAAGGCATACGACAGAAATGTAAGTAGTGGCTGCACCTCGCGCTGGTATGGAAAGACAGCCAGCGAAAGCTGCGATGACAGAACGTTTCGCCCTGCTTACGAAAACAGGTTGACTGCCTTCCTTCTACAGCCTCGGAAGGCGACCCGTCCCTGTGCTTTCCATCAACGCTCTGCAAAATGTTATAGCAAGTGCAGGCGTGAATTGCAGCTCATCCACACAAGCACACGTTTCTGTCACGCATGCACATGGCGGAGCCGCAGCATTGCACTCAATGGCCACCCCCACGGAAGAGAGAGAAAGGGCGAAGGGAAGGGGAACGATGCGCTTTATCTCTCTTTTCTACTTGAGGAAATCACCCGGGTGTATGCGTGTGTGTATGTGTGTGCGACGGAGAGATGAGAAAGAGGGAGCGACAAGACGCTGTACAAAAACAAGCACACAATACCAAACCAAAAACGAAGAACTGAAGAGCTCTCCACCACGGAACTAAGTAGAGAAAGAGCGCACCACGATCTCTCTCTCCTCTATCTTCGTGCAGGTATGTGTGCTGATGCTGGCGAGCCTCTGCACAGGGGGCGGGGTGTGGCGAGGACTGAAAAACGCAGAAAAAGAGAAAACAGCCGTTTCAACACGTTTGACGGTACCCGACGCGCGCTGCATGCGCCCTCTTGTTTTCCTTCTCCAACAAAAAAAAACGCATGGACACGCATGCGCACCCGTATGCTCACGCCCCCTCTCTAAGTGACGCGTCGATTTCAGGTGAGAAAAAAAAGGGGCGAGAGAGAGGGCGGCATCTCCTGGTACTGTAATGCGGGCCTGGCCAAGGCGCCCACACGAACACCGTGGCTGCATGATGAAGCCCACAAATGGGCGGACAGCCACAACCACGACAACGAGCAAAAGCGCATCCATGACCGGGATCACCCTAAAGAACGGAGACGGGAAACGGGGAAACACACGTCATCCCTATTCCTGTGTGTAGGATCTGCACAACTGGATTCAGACCCACAAGCATGAACCCCTCCCCCGCCCTTCTTCTGCGCTCCCCCTCGCGCACCTCACCGTACCACTTAAAAAAAAAAAGAAAGCGAAGAGAGTAACATAAAAGACAACAAAAAGAGGGGGCGAAGATGGGGAGATGCGTCGGCCGGCGTCAAACACACCGACGCATGGCTTTGAAAGGACACCCAGTGTGTCTCTCAACATGAACGGAAGGCACAGAGGGGAAGAGGAGGATGAGGAGGAGGGGGCTTTTCGCTGTAGGCTCAACGCGGCATCCGGCGGCGAAAAGAAAAACGACGCAGGGCAGCCTACCCTAGGACGAGGAAATCGCGACCAACAAAGGAGGGGAGCACCACGATGAATGCTTCATTGCGTGATGGAGGGAAGAAGAGGCAGAGCAAACACAAAAAGGCAACGCAAAAAGAGAGAGAGAGAGAGAGAGATGCAGACATGCAACACAACTAAAAAGAGAACAATGTGGAGAGAGAGAGATGTATACATACATATACATATATATATATATGTATGTATGTATGTGCGTGTGTGTGTGTGTGTGTGCGTGTGTGCACAACGATGCATTCTAGATCACGTACAGACAGCAGCCCCGTAAAGAGTTATTTCGGTGCTTTTACGTATATATCTTTTTTTCTCTTTCAGCCTGTCCATTCTCCACCACAGAGCATGAGCCACACCCCACGCCGCCCCCGGCCCTGCCACAGGCCCGTCACACCGTGCGAGGCAGCCTGAGACACATGCTTTAGAGCTGTGCGCCGAGTTAGTCATCTGCATATGGCCTCTGCATCAAGCTCTAGCCGTCTCACACTCCACAGGCCGCCTCACAGCCGCACGCATCATGCCAGTCGCCACCCCTGGTGCATCCCCCTCGCCGTGGCGCAGGCTCCCCACACCAGTGGGCAGTGCGAGGGCCGGGTGAGGTACGCCCAAGCCACGCTGGCACTCTGCCCATCACGTAGATGGTGCACACGTGTCCACTATCGCAGGCCGCTCCGGCGCAACGTCATCCAGGACCTGGCCTCCAACATCAGCAGCGATGCATCACTCTCACCACGCCCTACGCCATAAGCACTTGGTAGCTCGGCATTGGCAGAGATAGGGGTGGCTCGCCTGGCTTCCTGTCCACACAGAGTCGGGGTGCACTAGGCCCTGAGGATACGACGCGCTGACGGGTGTGTGCCCCGTCATCGGGCCAGTGAGAAGGAAAAGAAAAGGGCGGATGCAGAGTGCACCGATTTTGTGGGAGGGCGAAAAGATGTGGTGACAGCGAGGCCAGAGTGGCGCAGGCAGGGGGGAAGTAAGGAACAGAGGCACACATGCGCGCAAGAACCGAGGAGGAACATGCAGCACAGTGCACAGCCACACTGCACCTACCACGGAGTGCGGCAGCCGGCACGAAAGCTTATGCCACTCTAAACGCAGGAGGAAAGGCGAGGATGCTAAAGAGAACAACGATGAAAGGAGCTAAGACAGATGCTGGATCACCGCCGGCAGCTTGAAGCTCGCAGGCTTGGTGGTGTCTTCCTCGACCTTGCGCTCGAGCTTTCGCTTAATGTACAGCCGGAACGCTTCCGAACAGCGATTGAACTGCACGCGAAACGCTTCCTCAAAACTGCTCGGTGGTACATCCTTCAGGAATGAGTAGAGCTCATCGATTCCGCTGCTCGAAGTGACGTGGTTGCGGATGTGGGCAAAGACCTCTGTCAGGTCCTTCTTGATGTCTCTCGGGGACGCTGTCGGCGCATTCGCTTGACTGGAAGATACGGGCCCGTTTAGCTCACCCCGCGGCGTCACCTTCGACGAAGCGACTACTATGGACGAGTTTGCTGTAGCGCTCTCTGGCGCACTCTGACCGGCGGCAGCGGCAACCTGTAGCCCTGAATGCGCTTTCAAGGGGGCGCGCACCGAACACGCCGGCGCGGACGGCGAAAACGAACCCCCACAAGAGGCGCCAGGAGAAGCCACCGTCGTTGCGTCGAGGGAGGATGCCGGAGTCGCGTTGGGGTCAGCGTGGTGACTCACGCGCTTCTTTCGCCACGACGGTGTGACAGTGCCCCTGCTAGGGGTGACCGAGGCAGTGGCAGCGGTCGCGGTTGTGCCAGGAGCAGCAGCTCTGGCGGCGGCAGCGGCGGCAGTACTAGTAACAGTAGTGGAAGCCACGGTATTGTTCGGCGGCGTTGGCGGGGAGCAGGTCTTCTCTTTTGCCGGAAGAGGGGCCGGCGACTGGCTCGCCCGCTGCTCGTGTCGGCTCACCTCGATCGCCTGCTGCTCATTCTGCCCCCTTTCCTTGGCGGCCTTGTTGCGCAACTCGAGGCAGGCGCGAATAAAGTGCGTGACGAGATTCTGTGGTCCTACAAGCGTCTCGGCTGTGGTCAGGAGCGATGCCCCGAGACGCTTTGTCGTTGTCTGTAAGACTGTCTTCACCGTCCGGATCGGCAAGTCGTCCAAGTTTCGAAACGCACTTGGCGGGTGCTGCAGCAAGTACTCGTGGCAGCATAGAATGACGGTGTCAGCGCTCACCTTGGTCAAGTCTACTCTCATCGCGCATTTCACTGTCACCTGAAGGAACTTCAGATCGGCCTTCTGGCCAGTGGAAAGGTAGATGGTGGAGTAGGTGGTCAGTCGGGACAGCAGCGCGGTGAACACGTCGTTAGCCGGGCAGCCCTCCAGCAGTTTCAGTGTCATAACGTTCAAGGCTTTGATGACCGGCTCGTGCAGCGAGAACTTCTCCGACAGCAGGCAGTCAAAGAAGGCACCCATCATGCGAAACAGCAGCTGACTATGACAGCGCATCGCGCAGCGCGGGATCATGAACATTGCGGCCAGGCAGTCGATCAACGCTTGAGCCAAGTCCCTGTCAAAGGTCTGCGTGTTCTCGTACAAACGCTCCACCATCACCTGGACCACCTCAGGAGTGCCGCAGTCGACGCCGGCGCGCAGGTGGCGGCAAAAGTCCTTGCACATCGCCAGCGCAACGTCGGAGGTGGCCGACCGCAGCCCGACAAGGATTTCACGTATTGTGTACAGTTCCTCGTTGCCGTCGGCGACGGGCGAGATGTCGGTGGACGTAGTCGGGGTGCGCGACGCGTTTGAAGGCTGCGACGCCTTTGCGGCAGCGGCCGCCTTCGACGCGGCAGACGGAGGACTCGGGTGCGCCGAGGCTCTTGCGGCCGGCCCATTGGAAGATGCCGGCGCTGGCATCGCTTCTCCGCCTTCACACGCAGCGGTCGAGGGTGCCGACGGCGCCGCCGTGACACTCGCAGCCTCCTTGTGCACTGGTCGGGTTTTCGGCGCAAGCTCCAGTGTCGGTGTGCCGGCACGGTTACCGTTCTGTCGCGTGGCGCTGATAGCTGAGCGCGCATCGTATGGGATGTGAGCAGCCGACAGGCGACGCGGTGTCGTGGTGCCGCCGTTGGCCACGCGTGGGGTGGCGGGGCTGCTTGCCCGCGGCGTAGCCCGTCGCGGTGTCGTGCGGCGACTCTCCTCGTTGTCGAGAAGGTCGTTTGTGACTTTCGAGAAGGGTTCGCCAGACTTCGCGGTTGACGGCAGCTGATCCTGCTGCCCCTCCGGCCGCCCCTCTTGTGCTTGGCGTCGCCGGTGCTCAATTTGACGCTCCACTGCCGGCATCACTGCCTGCTGTTCCGCTGGCTTGAGCTGCTGCACGCTATGCATGACTACGTCTTCACCGACAACGCCTAACATCCAGCCCAGCACCTGCTCCGCGACCAGACGGACGTCAAGCAGGCGGTCCATGATGGAGGCTATCACAGCCGGCGTGAGCAGCTGCATCCCGACGCGCGGCAGTGTTGCATCCGCCGGGAGCTGCTCGAATCCACTGATCATCATCTCCAGAACGTTCTGCCGACACACGTTTGAGTCCGATGACAACGGCCGCTGTAGTAGTGGCAGGAGAGATTCGAGACCCACAACGTTCATGGCGAAGAACGCCACGTTGCGCGCCTCTTCACGCAAGGCGGCCTTCTGGTCTCCTAGCATTGCCAGCACGCCGGGGGTCAGCTGCCGCAGCGCGGCACGACACTCCTCTGGCTCGGCGGCATTGACCACTACGGGAATGAAGCGCAGCACATCCACGATAATGTTCTTGTTGGCCTCCTCGAAGCGACCTTGCAGAGCCTTGAGCAGCGCTACGGCGCAGTGGCCTGGAAGCGGTCGTGCTGCTTCTGCCACAAAAGCCTCGGCGCGCCGGACACCATTCAGTCGATCACGCCAGTCCTTGCCGGAGGTGATCTCGTGCAGGATGGGCCGGAGACCTCCTGGCGTCGCCGCGCTGGCAGAGCAGCTATTGCGTGGCAATGGTCTCAAGGAGCTAGTACGCTCACTGGTAAGGCGCGTTGCCACACCTGTGCCTCCGGGAGAGGACGTACGATGGGGAAAGTTTGGAGATGCCTCAGTGTCACTAAGCGAGCGCCGGTGCACTGATGGGCGGCTCGGTGATGACGGTGCCAGGACACTCGCGCGCGTCCCGGGAACGGATAACTGGCTCACCGCGCGCGCTCGCTTCTGGGTAGGAGACGGCGGCGTCGGCACAGCTGCACCAGGGGCCGGTGCACCAGCAGGGAGCGCCACTGACGCTCTTGCGGGGGCTAATGGCCCAGCGATCGTGGCCACGCCCACCGAACGGTTCAGCTCTCGCTCGTACAGGGCGGGCAGCGGCGGCTGCAGTGACGCCACACACCTCTCCACCGCTGCGACTGACGCCTGCGGTGAACGACGCAGGGCAACGAGGAGCAACGCTGCCTCCTGTCGCACGCCGGCGTTGTTGAAGTCGGAGCACACCGTCTTGACAAAATGTAGCGCCCCTCTGGCATCCACTGCATCTCGCTCAGCCTCCTCACTGTCTGGTTGATGCTGCACCGCCTCCCGTACGTACTCGCACACCTCCTGCAGCAGCTTTGGTGTCTTGATCATAGCTGCCGTGTCCAATATGTGGCGCACCACAAAGCGCTGGCCAAGTTTGCGGGCAGCAAGGCCGCACACCTCGCGCACCAAAGGCTTGTTCTTGGGCTCTGCAAAACGCGATGTGAAGCCAGACACAATGGCATAGCCAGCTGCCATGGTCAACGTCACTGCCTTCGCCAGAGCCACCTGAAAGACCTGCGTGATTAGGGTGAAAACTTGAAAAGTCGGCTCGCGGAAGGAGGGGTGTGCTCGGATATACACCACTAAGTAGTCCATGGCACGTGTAGTCTGCGCCGGTGACCACTGCTGCACCATTAAAAGAAGCTTGTTCATGCCCTCCTGCCGCCGCGCCCACTCGCGCGAGCGCACCATATCAAGCACCGTGTTATCACCGTTCAGCATCCCCAATATCATCGTCAGAGACTCCATCTTCGACGGGAGCAGCGACTCCAGGGCAATGGAGTCGTCCGCGGTAGTTCTGGTGCTGCTCTGATCGGCACCGCTGCCGTGCGTGGCAGCAACACAACTCCCCGCAACAGACAGCTGCTCCGTGCCGGACGCATGGGATGGCGCAGACTTGCGCAGCAGCGACGAGGTTCGAGGTGGCTCCAGAGCCAGCGTCCCGCGCGGCTCTGCGTCGGCGTCAGCACCGTCCTCCCTGACAAAGGCAGAGATACGCCGTGCGACAACCGTCGCGCAGGGTGCAGATGTGATGCTCGTTTGTGGCGGTGGCGCCAGCGCTACCGTCGCCGCGGACAAGTCCTCAACACGAGGTATCTTTTTGGCAGGTGAGTTGAATGGAGTCGTGCCGCTGGTGCCGCCGCTCTGTGATATAGAGAGGTCCGAGGCCTGCCGCGATGCGACAGAGCGCGGTCCTACAGTCGGCGCACCGCGAGCGACTGCGGCGGCCATGTTATGACGCTGGTTCTCATCTAAGCGTTCGAGGACACTCTTGTACTGGGCTTCACCAAAGGCTCGGATAAGTCTGTCAAGCAGCACGTACGCCACATCGCGAATCGACGCCTTCTCGTCGTTGACGGCGCGCATCAGCATCGCTATTGAACGCCCCAGCTTGACGTAGCGGCTGCGATCACCGAGGGTGTCCACCATACGGATGAGATAGTTCAGCAGGACCGTGCGCTGCGTTGGGTTCTTGCTCTGCAGCGCCTGGTCAAAATCGTCGTTGCACTGATCCATCGAGATGCAGTTGAAGCAGATCAAGTCCTCTAACGTCTTCATCACATGAAGCTGCACGCTCACCTTCTTGTCCTTCATTTTGCCGAGCAATGGTGCAACAAAAAGCCTAGCGTGAGGGCCAAAGTTGCTGCGCAGCCCGCGGGCACAGTCCTGCACCATTTTGAAGCCAAGCAGCATCAGTGGCGCCTGTGGATCCACTAGGTATTCCTTTATCATGCTTGCAAGCTCATGGTAGTTGTCCTTTGCACGGAATCGAGGCGCAGCTAGGAGAGGCACAAGGTGCTCGTTCACGTACTCGACGCGGTCCTGCCACGTTGTCTCCTTGTCTAGTACGACGCGGAAAAATTTTTTCGGGAGGCGTGGTATAATCAGAGACTCCTCTAGAAGCTCGAAGCCGGCATCGTCAACAACGGCAGCGGTATCCTCACCAGTGAGAGATCCTATCGGCTTGGCCACTGCAAGAGAGTTCTTACCGTCCTTGCCGTCGCTACTCGATCCTTCAGCGCCCTTAATCATCTTCGGGGGCCTCTCGCCCACTTTAAGGCTCTCGAACTGCTTCTGAAGCTCTTGTAGCTGAACCTCTCGTAAGTCCGTGAGGAAGCCCCTGATGTTAGCGCCAATGTACCGATAGCACTGGCAGCACAACGCAATTGCCTCTTTCCGGACTTGAGCATTCGCATCGTTGAACAGCGGCTGCATAGCCTTCAGGATTTCTTTGAGGGGAAAGTGTTGCACCCCGTAGTCCGAGACCAGCGACGTCGCTGTTTGCGCTGCAGCTAGCCTGTTCTTCGGTGCCTTGTGCGCTAATGCAGGGAGGAGGGCAGCAAACACGGCCGCTCCGCTACCCGCCTCTACAAGCGCAAAAATAAACTGCTGGCTCAACTGTACAGCTTTCGGCCGTCCAGTGATGCCTTTCTCCACAACGATGGGAAGTGTTCCTTCAGCGAGCTGACTGCGCTCCGCGTCATTGCACTCGGAAAGAACAATAACAAGCGCCTCAATTGCAGCTTCCTGGACCGTTGCATTGCCTTCGTTAGCAATATACTTGAGGCTGTCGAGAAGAAGCTTCTTGTACTTGATGGGATCCTTCTGCACTCTCTCGTAACCATTCTTTCGCGCCTTCCAATGACTGTGCCACAGCACTTCGCTCATCGAGCAGGAGCTGAAGTCTTCGGAAGCCCCTGAAGGTCCGCCTAACGACGTGGAGACCCTCTCACCTCCTATACGTCGATCGTCTAGGCTCATCGTTTTGCTTGCAGACGAAAAGAGAGCAGTAGCACAGCCCAACTATGGTACTGCCAACGCACAATTTACAAATCTATTGTAAGCCAGCAATTGTGGCGGTAGCGGCAGAAAGAAGTAAGGCAAAGAAAGTCAAGCAGGTTGATGAGGGCCGCCAACAGACCGGGTGAAGCGACGCCTTCAACAACGAAGGATGAGCGCTTTAGAAGAGAGGTGCTCTTGGAAAACTGTAACCCGCGGTAGGTGGGTTAGTCGGCATAGCTCGAAACGACTGAGGAGCGACTAAGGGGGTGCCCACAGTGGCAGCTCGCAAAAACAGTTGGCGCTCTGTGCGCCTCTCGCCTGGTTATACCAGCTTTCTTCTTATTCAGCTCAGAAGGCTGAGAGCACAGCACGTGACCTTCACACCGAGTAAAAGAGAAGAGAACCAACGAAGAAATCTTGTTTAGGAGTGTTTACTGAACGAAACGCACCATTCGGACTTCAGGTGGGTGGAAGGCTAAGCGAAACGTGAAAGCAGTTGTTTTCTTTTTGGGGGGCACGCTGGACAAGAAAAATATAAACGGACATGAGCAAAAGGGAAACACCAAAAAGAAGAAAGAGCACGTGTGTACTCCTCAGTGACTCTTCAAGAAGACAACGGAAAAGATAGGCGATAAATAGCTTGTGACTTGAAACGCGAAGAGTCGACACACTCTACAGCACACTCATTTGTCGTTACGCGCCGCAAACTCCTTGAGCAGTGCTTTGACCTCAGCCTCGACACTGCCTACTTTCGCGACGTTCTTGCGTTCGTACACCTCGACGTAACGGTCATTACGATTTATGACGATGACGCCATCGCCGACGATCATCTGATTTTTCGATGGCACATATTCGGCAGTGTCAGTGAGAGAGGCGACATCCACTGTGCAAGGAGTAGACACCAAGTCGGCGATGGTGTTGTTGCTGTCAGGAACGGAGGCAGAAGACCTCTTGATTCTATTTGGTTTGGAGGAGCGCTTGTTGGTGCGACTCAAGATGCGGTACAGCTTCCTGAGAATGATGAAGTACATGGCCCATGCCCAGTACTTCCTTAAGAAGGCGATGAACTCAGTGAAAACAATTCGAGCCAGTTGAGAGGGACTCCATTTTGCAAGATGGCTCCTAACTGCCGAGATGGCGGCCGGTAGCTGGTCAGACACAATTTCAGAGTATAGTGACATAGTGACTGCAAGCAAATGACGGATTCGATGACGTAGGATGCGCCTGTGAAAAACTAAGGGAAGTAGGCACGAAGAAGGACTCACAGCGGAGGAGAGAGCGCGCAGGGAAGACAGCGAGGGAAAAGAGTTAGAGCATGCGTGAGATGAGAAGACGCTAGATCCCAAGCTGTGGGCACCCGCAAATGCAGGGATTCAAATGGAAGCGACGTAGTCACACAACCATGCGAGCAGCGGATACGATCAGGCTCAGGCGGAGCCCCAGAGGCACCAACGAGCCCATAATTATCGAAACAACTGCTCTTGGTTCGCTTCAGTAAAGAAACATGAATGTCCATGTACATGCAATGTAGAAGGACAGCAAAACTGTAGTAATACGCTTTGCCCTACAGGCTTTTCTTGCGTGTTTCAGATGAAGGGTTAGAATCAGAAAGTCAGATTAGCAGCAATGAGCCACTCAAAGGCACTAAGGGCGGTAGAGTGATGGGACCAAGCGAAAGCAGGATCTACGGTAGAAGTGCATGAACAGCCATGCGAAACGCTTGAGCATAGGAAAAGGAGGAACACTTTCTGCTACTTTTTCGCTTCTTTGAGGGTGATACTGGAGCCAGGAAGTCCTTTGCACCGGATTCGGAGTCTACGGAGCGATAACGAGAACGCTGCAAAGGAAGAGAGCAGATGGTATAGGATGAAAGAATGCAAAACACAATACTTAACCGGCTTTTTTCAGACTAGCGAGACTGCAGGTATGTTCTATAGCAAGAGTTGAGGAGAGCAAAGTAATCGATGACACAAGTCCACTTGTCGAAGTCTTCCTGAGTCTCTGCGATGAAAGTGACATAGAACAGCTCAGGTGCAGAGCAGTGGAGCGTGAAGGCTCGCTTACTCGTTTCTTCCGTCGTCTGGTTGCCGTTGCTGCACGTGATCGTTCCGGTCTTCTTCAGGTGCCGCACCCGCTCGACTGGCTCCAATCCAAAAGAAAGCGACACAACAAACGAGAGTGGAATGTACCCATCGATGACACTACGCTCCGTGGCGTTGAAAATAGTAACACTGACCTCATCGCCGTCGATGCTGTGCAAGAGGCGCAGTGCTGTGTCGCAGAGTAGTGGAGAGTTCGGCTTTTCGTTGAAAACGTACAGGTGTGTGCCAGCTTGCAAGTCCTCGAATGATCTCTGGACCTTTGTAGACATTGGGGGTCGGTTATTAATAGGTAAGGAAGGCCACACTGAGAGCACACACATGGCGCACGCTGCAATGTTTTTGCCGTAGCCTTGTGCTTGCAGCGTGGACACAAACGACCCGTCCATGCGTCTGCCAGAGTTACCAGTGGGGGTAGACTGCTTTCCCTCCTGGTCGTTGCCGATAAGGGGGAACAGATTGGAACACTGGGCAATATTTTCGTGTATGCGCGATTGCAGAGATCGCTTAAGAAAGCGTTGCTCCTTCTTGGTTGCGTACACTGCATGAGAGTATACAGCCCAGACATCGAACGCGTCTTCTTGGTCGCGAGGGATGCTCACGATTTGTGTATCATCCGTAACAGAGACGTGCAGTACCCTTGAGCTGCTGCGCTTTACAGCTTCCTTTGTCACATCCGTGGTCTTCTCGTCACCGTTTCTCGGCTTCGATTCGGGGCTCTTTCTCGGGGTAGTGCCCTTGGCAAAACTCATGATTGCCAGTGGTGCGTACGGCGCCTTGCGCAAAAGACACTTTTGTGGTTGCAGAGTGTGTAGGAGCGGAGACAAGCCTACAGGAGTAGAGGCGTGCTTGTGCCATGAACAGATAGATTCGAGAGGAGGAGCGAGAAAAAGGAAAGTTAAAGAGGATGCGGAGTAGTTCTGCTTGACGCTGCGCACTGATACACAACCATTAGAGTACACGACCGGCGGTCGGAGTGTCTCACGCTCTTTCGTTTCAAGATGCCAGGTTTGAGAGCATTATTACCAGCGAATGTGAGGGCAGCTTCGCTGGTTATTTTCTTTTCATCGCGCGTTGGCGGCGCGCGCACGGCGGGTGTCGTTGGTGTGGTCGCCGCTCTTTTGGGCTTCGCGTGATGCGTTAGCCTTTTGGGCCTCGGGGGGGGGGTTCCTTGCGGGCCGCCTGCCCGGCCTGCGGCGTGGGGCAGGGGGGCTAGGCCGCGCGGGCGCCGCCCCCCTTTTCCCGGGGGTGGCAGGGGTGGGGTTGTGGGGAGAAGGGGGGCTGGAAAAAGGGCCCGCGGGTTCGTGGGCGGGAGGAGAGGGGGGGGGATGGGGCGTTCGCGACGGGCAAGGCGACGTGCGGGTTTGTTTGCCCAGCTCTCTTGCATTTCTTTGGCCTCATGTTTTTCGCTAGGGGAATGTGCGTAAAGGCAGTGACATTGGAATTCCCATTCACATCGACAGCCGTGGGGGTGGAGGGAATGGGGGGTCAGGCGCGCCAACCTTCACAACAAACACCCGCTGCGCTTGTTCACTGGCAATGGCGCTCGCGGTGTTGTGCTGCTTCGGGCAGGGTTGTGCCCTACGAACTGCTAGCGCATTAGCGCAGAGCGCGAGCGCAGCTCGAGGCGGATTTGGCCAATGACCTTTTCTTCATCCTCGAGCTGACGTTCGACCACCGCCTTCTTTTTGCGGTCCGCCACCGTGCGGGTGCGTATGCGCTCGAGACGCTCGAGCTGCTTCGTCAGTTCGTCACGCTGCTGCGAGTGCTGGAGTAGCTGCGCCTCCAGCTGCCGCACTGCGGCAGCCTGCTGGTTCCGGGTCTGCTCCTGGGCTGCGATAGTTTCGTGCACTGCGGTGGCCCCCCGCTGACTGCGCAGCGTCTGTCGGCTAGGTGGCGGCGCCGCGCCCTGTGGCTCATTGCTTGTGTGGCCTGTAGGGGGCAACGCTGTTGTCATCATCGATCCATCCTGCCGCTCATGCGGCCCTCCGCGAGACGCAGCGTAAGCTGCTTGCGCGTGGTGCAACTGCTCCAGGGCGTAGGAGCTGCGGCTGCCGTCCACTGGCGGTGCGTACCGTGCTGTTGACCGGCTCAGCTCGAGGCTACGCGAAAGCTCCAACGGCGTGTCGGATGCCATAAACTGCCCCATAGGGGTGTTGGGGTCGCGTCGCTGTGCTCGCGGTGCTGCGGGGCGCGGCCCTTCAGGACTTCCGGAGGCGTGAAGACTGCTCGTCTCGAGGGACGTGGCACCGCGGTGGTGCGCGGCAGAGCTGGCATGTGTCATCATCAGCTTCAGCTCCTCCTCTAACGCCGACACCTTGTCCGCCAAGACGCGGTTGCGTTCCTTCTCTTGTTGCAGCTGCCGCTCGGCATTCTCTTTTCCAAAAGATAAACTGCGCACGCTTGACTCCAGTTTGCTCTGAAAGGCCGTCAGCCGGCTGTTTTCTGCGTTGGCTGTCTTCAGTTCAGCGCGGAGCAGCTCAATATGTGCCTCGTACTCCAGATTTTCCGCTTGGCCGCTGCCGCTCCGCGAGCCGTACACTGTAGAGGGGGGTATCTCTGTACTGGCGCCGCACCCACTCTTCGCTGTTTCGCTTGTGCGACGCAACGCCGAGGTGAAGGCAACCGTGGAAGGAGCAAAGGTGCAGCGTGGCCGAGCGTCGGCAGCGGCGCCGCCGTCGTCACCGTCCGACACAACTTCGGCGTAGCAAATATCATTGTCGTCGTCGTCGAACGGATCGTCATAGTACTTCGCAGAGAACATTTCTCCTTCGGAAGAACCTGTGCAAGAAAAAGGACGCCACCGTATATAAAAAGGGGGTCGACACACAGGCACGGCGGCGTGTAGCTCGGTGCGCTTTACCGCTCAGTTTTCGACTGCCAGAGGATCTGGTTTTGGAGTGGGAGGGGGCGTGCGTTGAACAGCAGCAACGGCTATATAGGACTTGCGAGCACTCCGTTGGCTTGGTGCATGAAAGCTACGAGGGCAGCAGAGATGGGCACACACACACACACGCAGAGAGAGAGAAAGAGAGGGACAAAGAGGCAGGAGTGTAGCAAAGAGGCAACAGGCTCGCACCCTCGAGCTGGGGGGGGGTGCCTGTGCCACGACAGCAAACAAGCCTTTCGCCCACAAATCGTCACCCAGTGGAAGAGGGGGTGCCGCAGTGCATCGCTGTGTTCGCGTGCCGGATGGAAATGACGGACTTGTGTAGTGGGTGGCACGTTTGGCAGACACACACACTCACAAATCCAAGCGTTCATACGAGTGTACGTAGATTAGAGGAAGCAGTCATGCCGGCAACACGCAACCATGCCGGAAGGGTGCTCGAAAACAGAAACCTAACACACAAACACCGGCACCACGACGCGCTACGTTGGAGGTGGCGGGAGATTGTAACGGGCGATCAGCATGTCAATGGAGTTCTGAATCATCTCGAGCTCACCGCGCAGCTTGGCAGCTTCTGCCGCCTCCCGCTGCTCGTAGTCGTGGTAGTGGTGCCGAAATGGCTGCTCATCCACGCCGGCGCCGTAGCTTCGTAGTGGCAGACTTGGCGGCATCCATCTAGCGTACGAGCTAGCGCCAGTGTACGGCGATGGCGCGAAGGGTCCGGGGTAGTAGGCGCCGTAGGGCATTGGCAGCGGGTCGGTCTGCGTTCCTACCGTCGACACTGTCTGAGTTCCGCGGTCGACCACCATCACTTCTACCGCCTCGTAGGCCGAGTCGCCGTTGAAATCCTGCATAGTCTTTTCGACCTCAGGCAGTTGACTGGAGCCGGTCGCCGTGTTTGTTTGGGTGACCACCTTCAGCGGTCGGGCCTGCGCGCCTATCGGAGAGCTGGCGTTGGTGCCGGTGAGGCTCCCACCAGACAGCACAGATGGTATCCCAAAGGACTGCGGCACGGGCTGAGTGCAGGCCGACGTTGCGCCCAACAGGAAGCGGCTGCGGTCTGGCATTGCAGCTACGGGCCACGCGGGACTGTTTGGGGACGCGCTTGATGATGTTGAAGACGTGGCTTTGACAACAGCATCCGCGCCTAGTAGACGCATCATTTTGTCGCGGGTTTCCTCTTGCCTTCCGTAGAGGCCGCCGTGCGGGTGATTCACTGGCCGCATCGTAGTCGGTGTATGCGCCGAGACGGGACTGCCGGACACGGATGCGCCACCGCCGCTGTTGTGCGAGGCGCTGACCGCAGGCAACTCGTTGGGATGGTCGCCACCTGAGGCACTAGGCGGATCGCCATCGCTGCTGGCAGCGCGTTGCACCTGTTCGACGTCGTCTTCGGACGAGCTATCCTCGAGCCACTGATCTAGAGTCTTCATCGCCACAGATAACGAGGTGTGTCTATGTGCGTGTGCCGCCGCGTCAGTGAGAAGACTCCCCTGAGCAAGCCTGTTGGTGCGTTTTGCGAGACTCACTCGCACGCGTGCCTATTGAAGCGTCGGAGGAAGTGCGCCTACATATACAGGCAGGCACGAACAAACTGAGTACTCGTTGCTACTCCTCGGCGAGGGCGCAGTGGTGCGACCTGATTGTTTTCACACGATGCAGCAAGGCTAATGGTACTCTCGGGTTCTCTTCCCCGCGTACCGGCGCACGGAGAACGTGACGAGTGAGCCAGTGCCGCAGACGTGAGCTTGAAAGGAAAAAACAACAAAAGAACGTAGACAGGAAAGCGCAGACGACAACGGGAAGGAGAGAATAGTCGTGCAACTGTTGCGCTGACCCCCCACCCCACCCCCACACACATCACCGGGCGAATCGAGGGACGTGCTACGCTCCTCATCCTTCTAACAACAAAGAAGGAAAGGGGTGTTTGGGGGGGGGGGGGGCGGCAAATCGCATCGCCCTCGCGCCGCCTCTCGTCCTTCGCACCACTACGGCCGCTTTCAGCACACAGGAGGCGCACGAAGGCAGCAATATAAAGCGGCAGATGAAAGGCACGCGACCGCAGCACAGGGAAGGGCGACGGAATGATTGGCTTTAGGGCGTTTCGTTTTTGACTACTGTATGCGTGCGTCTGTGTGTGTGCTATATATGCTTTAGATGCATATTGGTGACGCAGCATCCGACGACACGGCCCGCACAGGCCATCCATG
Source organism: Leishmania major strain Friedlin (assembly GCF_000002725.2). Taxonomy (NCBI): domain Eukaryota; phylum Euglenozoa; class Kinetoplastea; order Trypanosomatida; family Trypanosomatidae; genus Leishmania; species Leishmania major. The sequence continues at coordinate 626,087 of NC_007271.2, read as the reverse complement.
CGCTTGGGTGGGGTGAGGGGTGAGGGGGGGGGGTGACGTGGTCAAGGGCGCATGTATCTCGCCCCCGTCTCTCCCCTCTTCCTTCTCTCAAAAGGCGGTGTCGGTCGGCGCGAACGCAATCAACGCTGGCCCCGACATCTTACACGACAACGTGCACAAACACACACGTCCCCACAAAGGCAATCAAGTACTCTGCAGAAAGAGATAAAACATCGAAAGGGCGCGGGGAAAAGAAGAAGAGGTGAGAGCCACTCAATCGAGCAAACCTCCCAACGCTCTCGCTTAGGCTGTCCAATTGCTTTTCCTCCCTACTTGCTTTCCGCTTCGCTGCTGTGATACATTCTCGTGTTTGCTTTGAATTTTCCTTTTCTTTCCTTTCGGGTGCAGCTGCAAGATGCTGCTCATCCACAGCGATACCGCAAAACAAGAAAAGGAAGGTTGCGCTGTTACGTCGTCTCCTTGGTCGACGGGCAACATGAGCGAGGTGCTGCGGCAACGGCAACTGGGGGCAAGGGAAAGCGAGAACGGGCGGCCCATCCCTCCCCTCACATGACTGCACAGTCGCCATTCTTTCGTTTTCCTTGTGAGTTGCTGGTGGCCTGCAGAACAAGCGCCCGCGGCGCCGCCTGCCGCTCCTCTGGTCGACTCACCACATTTGCCGCAACGCGATCTGCCAAATCCAAATCCTGCTGCTTCATTTCCACCCCCGCCAGTGTTGCGGCGATGCGAGTGAACATGGCGTTCACCCGCTCTCCAGACTGTGCCGACACGGTGCAGTGCGGCATGCTGAAGTTCTTGCTAAAGGCGGCTTGATTTTGGTCTGTAACCTGCCGATTAGGCAGATCGACTTTGTTTCCCACGAGTAGCATCTTGGGCTTGTCAACGGCCGGCGCATCTGCGAACACATTGTCTACGCACTCCTTCCAGTCGCTAAGATCCTTGAAGGAGTTCAGATCGGTGATGTCATATACGAGGCATACTGCGTGGCTGCCGTAGATGTAGTTTGCCAGCATTTTGCCTCCGATTTGCTGCCCGCCAATGTCCCACAGCTGCAGCGTTACAGGGGGGTGGCTGTGCGGCAGCTGTACCTTGCGCGAGTAGAAGTCCACTCCGATGGTTTGTTTGTAGCTCTTCGTAAAGCCGCTATCGCAGAAGTGGCGGATGAGGGAAGTCTTGCCAACGGCACCGTTACCCAGTACAACCACCTTGAACTGCATGGCCCCATCCTCGGAGGAATCGCTGCCGCTCTCCATTTGCGCGGTATGTTGGCTGCTTAAAGAGAGAGCGAGCAAGCAAGATAAGTAGACACCACACGCACACGTTGCCGTGTGTGTGTGTGTGTGTGTGTGTGTTGGCGGTCTCGGTCTCGGTCTCCGCGCGATTATGTGGATGATGATGCTGCTTGTCGGTGCAAACGCGCGTCGTGTTTTTGTTGGAGAGGGGGGGGTCCGCCGGTCCGCAGGGATGACGACCACACGGACGTTCAGGTTCCTCTTGCAACACACGAAAAACAATACAGAAAGCCAAGAGCGAGTGGAAAGGGGAGAGAAAGAAGGCTGCCTGGGCACTGAAGCACACTTCATGGCTCACTCGGTCGCTGCTGGTGTGTCCCTGCACTTGATGTCTACACTCTCCCGTGCACTATTATGGACTGCACGTGGGCAAACCTGTAGAATACCAGATGGAGAGAGAAGGGAGCGTCGCCGGCGATGATGCGGTTTGCGCGTAGCCGTACTAGTTTTGTTGCGGTTGCGAGGGTGGTGTGATGGTGGTGGTGTATATCGGTGTTCTCGGCAAAACACTCCAAGCACACACACACACACGCACACACACACACACAAAGAAAAAGCACAGCGGTTTCGCCATTCTTCCGCCTTAATTGTGCCGCGTCTTTGCCTGCAAGTTCCCTACGAGCACGACGCAGCTGACCGAGATGCCCGCGCTAGCCACCCACTCAGGAGGAGGAGCAGCCCGCCGGTCTTGTAGGGACCCAGCAAGTGGAAGAGCCCGCGCACGGCGTCGAGCAGGAAGGACAGAGGAACACCGAGCACAAACACGAGACAGGCTGCTATGGCCAGGGCAAAGAGCAGCGTCAGCTTGAGCCCGATGATGAGCGCTATGAGGAAGAGGCAACTCAACAGTGAAAGAAGCACCAACGCGAGCGCCTTCTGCAGCAGCAAGATCTTGTCCTTCAGTGTATCGATCTCCAAGTCACGCTGCTTCAGCAGGTCCCGCGTCGTGTCCAGCTCCTTTTCCAGCTCCAGAATGCGAACCTTGTCGGTAAGACACTCGTACTCGTATTCCTTCTCTAAAGCGGGTGCGCTGACGGCAGGCGGCTCAGCACCGCCTGGCGTGGGTGTCGGCAAGGTTGTGGTGGAGGGTGTCGCGGAAAACAGGCTGGTGTCTCGCCGACACGTCGAAGGCGTCGGCGTCAGTTTCGGTGGACTCAAGATGTCGTCCTCGTCCGCGGTCCCAGGCGCGCAACCATCTCTTCCCCCCGCTACCTCCCACTGCGTCAGCGATTGCGGACCACCAGGCAGCGACTCCCACGCTTCGACCAAAAGCGAGCGGTCGCCTACGTCGACGAGGTCGTCGCTGCTCAAGCGGGCAGCAGAACAACCACCCGTTGTCGACGCTGGGCATGATGAGGAGGTTGCTGCGTGCTTCATGAGCTCCGACCTTGTTGCAGGCAGCAGCACCGCCACGGTGCCACCGGCGACACGGCGCTCAGCTGTGAGCACCCCAGACTTCCACCCTTCGTGTGCCATCCGCACGACTTGCGTCCGCACAGCCTCCTCCAGCGTGGCGGCGTGGAAGGTGTGGAGCCGTTCCGCCATCACATCCACAAACCCCGGTGTAGCGTAGATGGTGCGGCCCTTCTCAGCCTGACTTGTCAGGAGTCGCTCGAGCAGGAGGCACACAAATTGCCGCCGCTCAGCACGTGTGTAGGGCATGAAGGGGAAGAAGTGATCCACGCGGTTGACGAAAGGGTCACCCATGGTCTCCTGGCACACGTTCCTGCATTGCAACTGGAAAAGTGCCCGAATCCTCTCTTGATCTGCCGGGGACGCGCTGAGGTAGAGGCGTTCGCGAGCCGCAATGCCCTCCGCCGCGATGTTGCAGGTGAGGATAAAGGTCGTGCGCACTGTGGAGACGGATCGGTTCGCCTCCTTCAGCGAGCGCAGCACACCGTTCTTTTGAAAGGCGGACAGCCACAGGTTGTTAATAGCCTCTGCCGTGCTCTTCTCGAACTCGTCCAGCACCACGACGGCGTCCGGATGCTTCTGCAGGGCGGAGAGGAGGATACCGCTGCCGACGTGGGCGGCCGGCGGGTCGACGAGAGAATAGATGCTGTCTTTGGTGCAGAAGGACGGCATGTGAATGTACACCATCTTGCCGGACGCCTCGAGCTCCGGCATTGGAATACCGTGCAGCACGCTGGCCACCCGCTTTGCCAACTCCGACTTGCCGTAGCCGGAGGGGCCAAAAAACACCAGCACTGTCGGCTTGTCTGCATCGAAGACGCCGGCTGAGAGAAAGTGGGAGCGCAGGGCAGCCCAGATTGGGCGCTGGCCAATGTACTGCGAGGCCCCGGCTGCCCATCTCTCGCTCGGGGTCGCAGCCTTCGCGGCTGAGCTGTCTTGCTGAAGCAACATCCGTTTCTCATGCATGTGCTGAAGCGTGGAGCGGAGTTCTTCACCTTCGCTGGAGGAGCAACGCGCGGCGTCGGCTTCGTGCTGGCGATGCACGAGGGCTACTTCAAGCTCACCCGTCAGGGGCCAAAGCGCGGCCAGTGTCGATGACGACGACGATGTCGGATGAGGGAGAGCAACAGTAGCAGCTCCGCTCCGATTGCCATCACTGCTGCCCAGCACCATCATCTTTTCAAGAGCCTCCAAGTGCGCCACGCTGCGCGCGGCGAGCTCTGGACGTGCTACAATCTTGCTAGCGTACACAGCAAGCACCAGTACCATCACCACCGCCAAGATAGGACGCTGCTTGAGCGCCTCAGTGTTGTTGATCTTCTCGTCGTAAAGCTCAAAGGTGCGCATGCCCTGCGTGCTGGAGGTTTCAGCGACACCTGTCGTGCCAGCAGTTAGCACACCTTCCTGTTCTAGTAGCTGCTGTGTCAGTCCCACCATGTCCGCGAAGGTGTCTAGTGACAGTTCCTCTTCGTCTTGGGCTGTGGCGGCGGCGGCGGAGGGGCTTGAGCCGCGCTTGGAACGCTCAACGATGCGCTGCTTTACAAAGCGCGCCAGCCTTGCACGGCGACTACTCGGAGTGTCCTCAGACCCCTGTCCGACGTCGTCAACGTCGTGACCGCCTGCACCGGGTCCTGCGCCGCTGCTCAAGCACGTGCTCACCGTGTTATGCTCACTGGGATGTTTCACGTCCGCCACAAGCCGCGCTAGCTGCTCGACGCGCTCACCCAGCACGCCAGCGGAAATGGCTCCTCTCCACCATACGCACAAGTGCACCATCAGGGCCACAGCAGGCACATGCAGCTGCGCCCGGGAGAGGGCAGCGCATAGGTCGGAGGGGGCGCTGCTCGACTTGAAACTCTGCGACTCTAGCACTGACAGGAAGGCTTGCCACTCCTGAAAGGAGAGGCGGAAGTCCCCTTTATTGACTCGCCCCACCCGTTTTTGCGGTGGCGCTGCATCGCCCATGCTCCGGGGTTTGCCGCCGTCGCCACGTCCGCTTGTCGCATCAGCCGAGAGTGCGGCCGTGTCTGCTGCCATGGCATCCTCGAGCAACTCTGGCCACTGCCGGCGGAGGAAAAGTTCTTCTTGCCGGGACAATAAGGTGCCCATCCTGTTGGTTCTAGTGTATGCCTGATTGACCGTGTATGCGTGTGCGGGACTCTGTGGTGCTGGTCGTGAAGTGATATCGATGCTTCGTCATCGCACATTCGCGACTGTAAGACAACGCACCTCGCCAAGAGGAGAGGGAGAGGCGCATGGAAGGACACACAAGTGTCGAGTGCGCAAGAGGTGCAACACGAGACGAGAGGGAGGGGGGTGGGTAGGTCAATGCGTGAGGCGCGTACGCATAGTGGTTGCATGCCCCTCTCGATGTGCGAAACAACAAGACCGCTCACACTTGCCTGTGTGCACAGCCTAGACAGCTGCTTCCTTTACCGCGCACGAATGCACACTGAAACTTACGCATCACTACGGATCCGATGCGGTTGCCTGTCTTCTCAGGCGATGGGATGAGGAGAGCAAGCAGTTGCTTTGCACGCTGCCGTGTTAATTGTTTTTGCCTCTTGGGCACCAAAATCAAGGCCCTGCCGGAGCCTCCTATACATGTGAGCCACCGACCATCTTCCACTTTATCTGCCGCCCTTGCAGCGTCTTACCTTGTACTCCACACTCCCAGCGGGTATGTGTTGCAGCAAGGGGCAGTGGGGAGGGGGGGGGGTGCGTGTGAAAGCGGGGCACTGTTGACAGCTGTCTTTTGCCGTGTGGGGTGCCTTCCTCTTCCCCTCCCCCGTCAAGACATACCTGCACACCACTGTAGTTTGGCAGGGAAAGGAAGAGGATGGTCTTTGGGGAAGGAGGCGCGAGGGATTGGATGAGGTGTGAAAGACAAAGCCAAAGGGGCGCTTCAGAACAAGGCTCGAGGCGTCAGCTCTACCACACGACGTACAGCAGGCAAAAAAGACACAGCAGATAACCTCCTCCCCTCCCCCTTGTCTCCACAGCACTTTACGACGGCCCTGGAACACCTTCGAATGGCGCTTGCTGGAGCTCGGACTGCTTCTGCAGATCGTGCCGCGCCGCATCCAAGCCGTACTGCGAGACCATCAGCTCCTCCTGCAGCAGCTGAAACCGCTGCAGCTGCTGGGCGGTAGCATTGGTAGCCGTTGTCAGCCGCTCTTCTAGATTGATCCGCCTCGCCTGCAGCTCCTTCATGGCGAGAAGGAGCGACAGTGGGATGCAATGGCGCCGCACGGTAGCAGCAGTCGACGGTTTGCCATCGCTGGTCGCCGCCGTCGCAGACGACACTTCGACGGCGGCCGCCGCCTTCCCAGACTTTGCCGGCGGTGCTAGCTTTTGCTGAGCTGTACCATCTACCGCTGCGGACGGCGGGTCGCCGGCAAAATCGACGCCAGCGCCGTCCATGACGACTTCCGCGGACAGCGCAGCTGGGGGTGCATAGAAGAGCGACTGAAGCGCTGCCGACACCTTCGCCCGCTGCGCCGGGGAGAGTTGTAATAGTGTCTGCTCCACACTTTCGAGGGCCACTTCTGAGATTCCACGAAGGGCGTCGGCTCCGAGACTCGTAGAAGGCGATGTGGTGTCTGGTCCACCGCGCCGCTTTGTCGGGGTGTTGTCGGATGACCGGCCTGCAGCGCTGGCTGGACTGTTCGCCCGCTGCAGCGACGAATGCTGCTTGTCTTTATACTGCGCAGGGAGCTCATCCGGATTTGCTGCCCAGAGTGTGGCGGCGGTGTACGTCAGCTCCTCCAACTCCCGCTTCACGGTGTTCACCTCGACTGTGTGCTTCTGGAGGAGCTGCTGCACATGCCGCATCTCGATCACTGCGTCATCCACACGTTTCGCCCACGTGCGCTGACGAATGGTGTGAGGGCTCAACGTGCTGACGGCGGCGGTGGCAGCCGTCTCTTCTACTGGTTGAGGCATCGCGATATCGCCGACACTGCCCTTCTTCGATGGTGGTTTCTCGCCCATGATGCGCTCCTTGAACAAAAAATAGCGAATGGAGAAGAGAGTACGCACAAGACGACGACATAAGACATTCGGTCGCATGAGCGGGTACCAAAGACGTGGATAACGTGGATGCGTATGCATCACGATGACAAGAGGAGGCGCATGGAGGCGTCGCCGCAGGAGAAGGGATAAAAAAAAAGAGGAATGCACCTGCATTGAAATCGATGCGGGCACATTTTGGCCGAGAGCCGCATGAGCAGCAGCACGGCACATCTACTTGTTCTCACCAGTTTAGGTAACTCATCGAGTCACTTTTTTGCTTCGGAGGAGGGGGAAGGGAGTGGGAGGCTGCATCGCGCGCACCAGCTCCGCAGCCCCTCTTCCGACACCAATGACATGTTTTGCGACGCTCACGGGAGAGATAGCAGAGAAGAAAACAAAAAGTGGACACATGCGAGCAGTGGCGACGCCATGATTTGAGGTTGTAACGCTAGAGCAGAGCAACTCCGTTCGTTGTACCTTCGGCCAGTTGCATTTTTTTTTTCGTTCAGTTGATTATGTGTGCGTGTGCAGCTCAAACGAAGACGCGCGCCCACCCAATGTCATACGTGTGGGGTCGCTCAGACACACGCGCCCGCGAGCATCGCCGCACGCCGAATACGAGTGAGTTGAGCAGGATGTAGTTGGCGGTTGAAACAAAACAACAAAACGCACACAGACCAGAATAAAGCAACACGAGCCAACAACACCAAAAAAAGAGGAAGAGAGCACCAATCATGAAGCGTAAAGGAACTTGGAAAGAGGTGCGGTGGGACGCGGAGGGGTTTGTGGCACCTTTCGCTGCTTCGCTCTCTCTCTCTCGTTCTCTCTTTCGCACTTACTGTATGCGTGTTGTTTTCACGTGTTGGACGCCCTTGTGGGTATGGCTGCAAGTGTGCACTGCCGTGTCCTTGCCAAACATTCCTTGCTCGCCGCTCCGTGACTTGACGGGCAAGCGATGAGAGAGAGCGTGAATGCGGTTGTTGGCTCTCCTTTTCTGTAGTCGCTCACGTCATGGGCGGCGTTGGGGTGGAGTCGGTGAGTCGAAATAGCCAAAGGAGAAGAACAACAACACAAAAAGGCACACCGTCGACGCACGCCCTACACCGCTCCGAGACACGCGCAAGGAGGAAAACAAGCAACAAGACAAAAATGCACTGTAGTAACGTCTTCCGTCACGAACGTTGCGCAGCACACGGATCGGCCTTTGAGAGGCGCGTGCTTGTGAGGCAGCTGCCACTCGCTCCCCACGCGACAACCAAATGCCATCAAAGAAGATAGCAAACGAATAAAACAAGTCAACATCTCATTCGCACTCGGCGTGTTCAAGTTGGACAACTCACGGAAGTGCGTCGTCACCGCGCCCGGTATGGCTCCCTCGCACAGCTCTGAAAGCTGATCGCCATCTACAAACTTCGCTAGCTCCTTCACGGAGATACCGACGATGCGCACCGTCTCAGACGTGGTGAGGTCAAGAGTGAAGCGAACAAACGCGAACATTCGTGCCATCAGGAAGAGTTGGTGGAAGAGTAGCGTCTCCTCGAGCCGCTCCGGGGTAGCGGTCAAGCACAGACAGCATTGCCTTCTTCCACTCTGTGAGCTCACTTTTGGTCTGCCCGTGTGCTCTTTCTCGCTTCCGCTTCGACATGTAGGTCCAGTCGGAGATCCACGTGATTGCGGTCATCGCCTTTGCGCGGCGTCTCCTCTGGCGCGCCGTGCAGGCCCCTCTTGCATGCCTTCATGAGCAGCTCCTTCGGTTCGACCCGTGCCATGATAAGCACAGCGTGGCCCCACTTTCAGTGGCCGCCACCCATTATCATTAAGCGCGTCATTGTCTCCTGCACTTCTTCGTGGTCAACGTGTTCGGCTTTCACGCTTCCGTCACTCGCTTGTACGTTGCAGGATCCCCGCTGCCTTCCCTACCGCTGCCTCTTCGAGCACAACGAAAGCGCAAGTACGCGTCGCCGTCGAGGAATTCCGCCTCTGCGGGGGGGGGGCTCATCGTGCGTGGAGAGACGCGCTTCTGCGGCCCCGCCACGTCGCTGGCCTCCCTCCAGGTCGCCTGTGCAGTGAGCGTACTTTTTTTTTCTCTCTGTTCGAGTATGCGAATCAACGCCACGCAATACTGAAGGGACAGTCATAAGTGAATGCTGGACGAAGAAAGCGAGTCACACGGAGAAAAGCAGAGCAGAGCAGAGAGAGAGAGAGAGAGCGATAAGTGAGGGGGGCGATCACAAGCACCCCATAGCAAGGCTTGCTTTCAATCGTGAGAGAAGATCCTGTGATGTAGCCGGCGAGGGCGCGGCTACACACGAGGCAGGTAAAAGGGGAGGGCATTAGAACCAAGCAGAAAGGTGAAAGAAGACAACAGGGTGGCGCCGCAGATGAGAGGGTGAGTGGAGTGGTGGCTCGCTCGCATGAATGTCTTTCCATGAGAGAACGCGTCCGAGGAAGACATGGGGACAGGAGGAGGGGGGAAGAAGAAGCCTCTCGCCATGAGTGCGCAGAAGCGAATCGTGCGCCGGCATTGGTCATGTGTGTGCACGTGACACAGCGAGAGCCAAGTATGCCGTCGTCGGCGACAGCGGCCTCGTTAGACGGCGGCGTGCCTTCACCGCGGCTTACACCCCTCACCGCTGCATTCGTTTTACACGACACGCCGCGCCTCTCGCTGTCGTTGGTTGACACCCGTGAAGAGCACAACGCATCAAACGCGCGCACACGAACACTTAAGGAGCAATAAGGAGAGAGAGAGAGGCATCTTAGAAGAACCAAAAAGCAACAACACACACGCGCGCCATGCCTCCGTTCAGAAGGTATCGTTGGTTCTGTGCAAGAGAAGACGGTCGAGGGAGAAGAAGAGAGGCAGCACCCTCTCCCTCCCCCCACGCACCCACGCACCCACACAAAGACAAAGGTCGGAGAGACAAGGATATATACATATCTGTGTGTGTGTGTGTGTGCTGTGACGAGACAAGGACATCGGAAATCCAATGACAATGCTGTCTTGCATGTAGACGGGCCCTATTCCTTCCTCTCCATGTCGTTTACTTGATCTGTGTGCCGAGATGCGAGTGCGTGTCAATGGCTAAGCGTGCTTAGTCTTGCTGGTGCTTGCGTGGGTGGAAGTAATCGAGCTGTGCGTGTAATCAAAGAAAAAAGGGAGTGCGATGCACCACGATTGCAGGAATACACGCAGAGAGGGAGAAGCGAAAAAACCTTCCTCGCTTCCCCGAATCAGTACGCCGTTGCCACACACCAGCAGCACAGGCGATGCCGCATTGCCGCCCTCACAGGCGCGAGTTGCACGGGGAGCCGCAGAGTATTGACTTCTCTCCCCAAAGAAAAAAGATGAGAGATGAAAACCCCCCCATACAACGGGAGAGCGAGTTGACAACGAGTTGTTTTCATTAGGCAGTGCGAAACCGTTGAACACACGCGCACAGAGAGAGAGAGAGAGAGAGGCAAGGCCGTTTTAGTTGGTCTGAAAAGAGAGAGAGAGAGAAAGAAAAGAAAACGGCAGAGGTAAGGATGATGGGACGGCTACCAACGGAGAGAAAAAAAAACAGGCAATGACTTAACATATACTCAAAGACAGCCACAACGATATGTATTGTTTGCAAAGGCCCAGCGCTGACAACAACAACAACAACAAAGAGAGAGAGAGAGAGAGAGCGTTCCCACAGGCACTAAAAGGCGGAAGCGCTCAAGGTAATGCACACACACACACACACATAAACGAACGTTTAATATCAACCCATGCTCCAGGCACTTGCACAAGAGAGACCCGACTTCACGCAGCAGCCCGTGCCATCACCATTGCCCCATCACCCATCCTCAGAACAGTCGTTGGGCCACGAGAGCGGAATCCCCGTCGTCGGCCATCCACGTGGCCGTAGGCGTGCAGGCACTGCCAACAGAGTTGAAAGAAAAACGCCAACAAAACAAGAATACTGAAGTCCCGTAGAGAAAGAGGAAGGCGACGACGGCACCTCTTTCCCAGAATCGAGCCAGATGATGAGACAAAGCAGTAGAGAAAATCGCCAGAATTGGATCGCATGCGCCACCTACGGCGCTGCTGGCTCTACTGCTCTGCATTGCCCACGCAGCATCCGTATCAACCATGTTATCATTCCGTTTCGTCTCATCATTAGCTGCAGCAGGCTCCTTCTCCGCCGTATTGTTCGGCGTCACTAGGTCACCGTCGTTGGCACCGTCCGCATCCACGGTGTGCTGTTTGTGATCTGGCCGCTGTGTCTACTCGCTGTTTAGGCTCGGCAGCTCCTCGAGGTGCGACAAGGCGGAGCCCTTCATTGTACCACCGCAGACCGGCGGCACCTGGTCGCGGTCAACGAACTTTTCCAGCGCCTCAATAGTTCTCCCAGCGTTGTAGACCTTCGCCGCGGTCCGGGCATCCATGAACATCTTGGCAGCACCGAGTAACATGCGAATATACCACGGCGTCCGGTAGAGCAGGATGCGTGCCATGCGCTCCGGGTAGTAGTCCTGCAAAATCTTCATTGTCTCCTTGCGCGCCTCCTTGCTGCGCTCATCGCGGTGACTGCCCATGGCACCAAAGTCGATGATCCAGGTGATGCGCTCGTAGCCCTTGCGGTGGGTCTCCTCCATTATGTACACCAGCTGCTTCGTTCTCTCCTCGACGGTGCAGTCGTTCTGCATGCCGGGGACCATCGCAATCACGGGACACCCAATGTTACAGCGGCCACCGCAGTACATGGTTGTCTGCTTCATCGCGTTTTGGACCTCCTCCATGGTGATGGCGTAGGGTTTGGTCTGCTTGCGCCACCTCAAGGTGGCACCAAGCAGCTCAGAAGCCTTCTTGACGTTGCCATCGTGCGCACGTGCAAAGCGGAGGTACGTGCTGTCGCTGAGGAAGCCGGCATCTGCGGGGTCGGCCTTGCTGGCCGGGTACTCGCCCTTGAGCGCCGTCACGCACGCCGCCTCCTTCTCCGTCACCTTCGCGGTGGGCATCGTGACGGTTGGCTGAGATATGTGAAGCCTTTTTCACTAGCTGCAAGGGCGAAAGGTAGAAAAGATATCCGCGCCACAAGTGGGCACACTGGTTGGGCTGCTGCTGTTGTGTTTCTCTGCGAGCACCTTCCTTCAAGTAGCAACAACGTCGATGATGAGGAAAGGGAGGGCAGAAGCGAGGACGACGTTGTGATAGAGAAGAACTGCAGAAGTGAGCAGTCTGCAGGCTAAAAGAAAGGAATAACAAGGGAAGAGGCCGACCCTTTTCCAGCGTGTAGTCAGTGATAAGGGCAAATAATCCACGAGAAAAGAGCGATGCCCAGCTTGCCTGTCTGTGCCTATCCCGTGGGTCCTCTACCGAGCGAAGAAGTCGCGAGGTCCAAGGATGCAGGGTAGGCCGAGAGGCGGGTGAACGGCTTGTCGGCCTCGAGAACTACAGAGTCTTGACCAAGTTTGGGGGGCTTGGCTCTTTGATGAGTGCTCCTGGGGCCTCCCCGATCTCCTCTTCTCTGCGCTCTCTCGCTGGGGTGTTTTGGCGTGTACTGATGCCTCGTGCGCTCCTCACGCTGTTTGTCTGCTATCCTCCCGTCTCTTGTGCGTGCGTAGCCGCCCCCCCCCCCCCTCACATTGACGTGAAGCACATCGACATGGCGTACCCTGAAGAGGTGGTGGTGGTGGGTCACTCCTGAGGACTCGTCGGGAGACGGCCTGCTCGAGGAGCGTTTCCCTGAGGGGCGGCACCATCGCCGACAAGGCGCCCGCGCACGGGATCGCCAGCGGAGTACTACCCTACCGGTGGAAGTACGGTACTCCTCGCGCCGCAGTTGGGAGGGGGCGGTGATCTACATGCAGGTAAGGCCTACGGTGTGGAACTCGACACTCCCTGCCGTCGCTACCTCCCCCACCATGCGACGCTTCGCTGCGGTGCAATATGCCGTGCTTGGCGGCGCGAACGGGCTCTTGCTCTTCGCCAGCAAGCCAGCAGGTCGTGGGTGCGCTGTACCTTCCACATGTTCTGCGGTCGCATTGGATTGCGGGAATCTTAGAGGAGGCGTGGGACAGCATGCCTGCTGTCTTGACCGCGTGCGGTTCTGCGCCCTCAGCTGGCGTACCGTAGGCGCCACGTCGCAAGCTCCGCGCGGTGGGGCCGGGATTATCAGTCTCTCACAGCGCATGCGCGCGACAGCAGTGGTACAGCGAGGATGGTGACCTGCACATGACCGTCCACTGCTTCGCACATCACCTGCCTGTACGGGTAGCAGATCGGCCGGCAGCGGCCGCTCGCCTCCGGCCTTGGCCTACACGAGGCACCCGCTTCACGGCAGAACACCCTCGCCCCCTCCCCTCCCCCCAGTCGGGGCAAAGGTGTCGCCCTGGTGACGGGCCATCGCCACCCCTCCCCATCCTGCATGCGCAGAAAGCAGCTGAATGGGTTTGAGCGGCAGTGGGTGCGAGTCTGGCGCTGAACACGTTGTGTTCCTCTACACAGCCGGTCCACTGAATCCTGCCGACACGCAACTCTGCGCCGTGTTCGTCTCTTGCCCGCTTGCATGTGAAGGACGTGGCGTTGCCACTTGCGAGCGGCACCCTTACCCCGCTGTGCGAGGGCCTGAGGAAGATCAAAGAACAGCTGTCGGAGGAGCAAAATCCGTTCCAGGTTTACGATGGGGTGATCTGTTTTTCACCCCAGCGAAGCTTCTTACGAAGGCAGCTGCAGCCTCAGAGAGCACCGACGACGTATGCGCCGGCACCGCCGAAGTAAATCTTGGGCGACAACCCCTCCCCTGCACGCTGAGCCGTGCGTGTGGCCGAGTCTTCTCTTCATGCTCTTCCCCTTCTCCGTCGACTTTCTCGAAAAGGAAAGATGAATGGCCAGGACTCGAGACATCAGGCCAGTCTCTTTCGAAACAGTCACCTTATAAAAACGTGAATACAAGGATTTGCTACGTGGACGCTATAATATGTGCAGCACCCGCTCGAGCATGTCGTATGCTGCTGCTGGATATAGGGACGGGGATCTGCGTCAGCGATCTGCGGGCACGCTTGAGTTCGCAAGTGCCATTAAGGGAGTGTACAGACACTAACACTGACGAGCGGTGATGCGCCCGCGCATTCGCCTTCTTCTCGTTCAGCGTGTCCGTTCTCTCCCATTCCGCATCAGTTGAACTACATTCCACCCTCAGCCCTGTCACATGTCCGTCACGTGGCGTGAGGCAGCGGTGGGCACACGCGTCACAGCACTGCGCCGACCCACGCACACAAGCACGGCCGCTGCCTCCAGCTCGGCAAGCCACCCGCTCCGCCGGCCGCCACCCCTCCGGGCGCATCCCCCCCTCGCCGCGGCGCAGGCTCCCCACACCAGGAGGCAGCGTCAGGGTCGGGTGGGATATCCTCCAGCCACGCTCGCACCTCGTCCGTCACGCGGACGGCGCACACGTCAGCAGCAACACATCGCTCTCACCTCCCCACGTCGTGGGTGCGTGACCGTGTCACCACCAGATGTGGTGCGGCGTTGGCAAGGGGATAGGAGACTGCTGGGCTTCCTCGCAGAGAGTTAGGGCATTGAACCTTGAGATTCCGCACTGAGGTGTACCCAACTGTCACCAGGGCGGACATTGCCCAGTCGCGAACCAAAGCAGCGGCCACATCACTGAGCACGCGCTGAAGAGAAGCGAGAGGAGGACCACTGATAGCGGGAAGGGGAGGGGGAAGAGCGCGAGGCGAGCATATGACGTTCCCAGACGGCGGCACGCGTAGCGGTAATCATGATGCGCGCGTTGCACCGCGCGCAGCGTGCAGCTGCTCGGCACGCAACGTTGCCCATCTCAATAAGGCATTCCGACACAGCGCTCGCGCGGCATTCGGCTTGGTGGCGCTTTGGTGTAGCTGCGATGCGCTTGGCCATTGCAAGCAGAGTAAGATGACGAAGAGGCAGGCGGAAACAAGACTACGAAGTACACGGCGCACGCCAAGTCTGGCAGGCCGTACAAGTGGCGTGTGAGGGGAAGAGAAAGCAGCGGACTCTACTCTCTGAGGGACTGTGATCACTGCGGCGGCGTGGAAGCGGATCGAGCCATTTCCAGCTCCTGCCACTCCGCGCCGGCGAGCTTGTACCGCCTTCCACAAAAGGAGCAGTGAACTGTGTTGTCGCTCCCCTTCAGCGACTCCAGCGCACGAGGGGGCGCGGAGACGAGGGACTCCAGGACGTTCTGCTTCGAGCAGCGGCAAAAAAAGTCCAACCCCGACCGCGCCGCTTCCGTTGCCGCTAGGGGGACCACAAAGTCCTGCACCCCCAGCGCTCGCCGTATCGGGTCCACCACCGCAGCCACCTGCGCCGGATCGTCGTTGTACTGCCGAGCCGCCACCGCGGCTTGATAGGCACCATCGTGGTCACCAGAAACCAGAGACAGGATGTGCTGGCACGCGGTGTGCTTCTCTGCGCATCGATCTAGAAGCGGCTGCAGAGCCGAGGTGACCGTTGCGCCGCCGCCAGACGGTGCGCTCAGCAGTGCGGCGGCCTCCATCACTACACGGTTCAGCTGGTTCACACGTTGGTCCACCGCAACGCCAGCAGCCAGCGGCGTCACCACCACACCAAAGCTGAATGGGATTGCATGCAGAAGAGCTCGCCGGATATCTTGCGCCTTCTCGTCGTCCTCGTCACTGCACGCCTCGCCACGCTGCCATGCAGCAGCTGCAGCAGTGCTGTCCACGTTCAAGAATCCGTGATCCACAAGCCTGACCGCGTCGATCCGGGACTGCAGCCACACCGCCGGGACGCTGCCGTCGGACCGGCGCAGGTAGTTGTAAGCGTGCAGGCTGCTGTTGTAGGAGAAGAAGCTCTTCCAAGCCTCCAGCGGCACCCGCCTCTCCATGTCAGGCAGATACAAGGAGAACGGTGCACCACTGGCTTCGTTTGCGCCACTGGAAGCAGCAGCGAAGCTAGAGGCGACGTCACACGGTGGCTGAAGGAGCTCGGCCAGATCGGCGTGCACGACCGACGAAAAAGGCTTCTCCTGGCGATACAGGATACGGTTCACGCGCAGCGGGAACGTCGGAAGACCACATTCCGCCAGCTGCGCATTGTACTCGGGTCGCAGGTAGCACCGACACTCCCCCAGCGCCAGCGCCTCCGTCAAGATGGTGGCCTCTTCCGCCGTGAATCGAGCTTCCACTCGCTCCTCGCCCTCCAGTGCGGAGGCGAGCAGGCTTGTAAACGTGATCTGTGTTCCGAGGAGCTGCAGGAAGTCTACGTGCGCCCCGGTGCTCCGCAGGAGGTCGTGCCGACGGATCGTCTCAGCCAGGAGATGGCGGGAAGAGCAAAAGGAGAAGCGCAGGAGCTTGTCTTTGCTGGGCACACGCAGCGTAATGTCACGCGTGCGAAACGCGTGCATGGTGCTGTGGGCAGACGCTGGGGAATACGACGAGGGTGGGGGCGAGAAAGAGATGGAGGAAGTGCATGTGGCTGCCCCTGGAGTCACCACCCTGGCGGCACAGCGCAAGAAGACGCGCGCTCGCATGACGTGGCGAAGGGGGAAGGTTCGAATGGAGCGCTTGTGGTCCTACGCAGGATGGCGCTGCAAGTTTCAGTGATACTCTTGATACGACGGAGTGGGGCCCTGCCGGTGGGCTCTGAGGGCGGAGGGCGGCGTCTCGCTCTCCTTGAGGGATCCTGTGTGGAAGGATTTGCGAGAAAACACCAGCATTAGCAGAAATCAAGAATGAGAAGACAGAGAGTGCAGAGAGCGAGAAGATGATGATGAAAGCACAGTCTACAGGCCAACACATAGCCCACATTATGCCTCACGCACAAGCACATGAAATCGGCTTTCAAAGGCCTGCACCGTATGTAAGCACAGGCAGCGGCGCTTCGCGCAAACAGAAACAAACAACGCCCCTCACAAAGTGCAAAACTCGCCGATGTCCCTATGCGCCACGTCGCCCTTCCTCGCCCCGCTACGCACCAGCGTCAGCGAATGTCGTCGTGCTGCCCATTTCAGAATCCGAAACAAGCGAGTATGCTAAGCACTCACACACGCACACACACACACACGCACAACGATATATATAAGCTCCAAAGGCGCACACAGCCACACCCACACGGCGGTCAGCGGATTCGCAGCATCCCCAAGCGCGATCACAAAAGACGGAGGACCTGGACCGGTCAATCGATGGCGGTGCTGGAGGCCGCAGAGCGCAACCATCATGCCGCCAGCTCGAGACCCGGGCCCTCTCCACCTAACTCCCTCCGTGTCTGACCTTGGCACCGGGCCAGTGCAGATGCCCTATGCCCCTCGACGACTTCCATAACCCATCATCCACACATCCGCTTACCTTTCACACACACACACAAAACGGCTATGAGAACAGACACGGCAGCCCACAGCGGCAGCGGCAGGCGAGGCAGCGTGGACACCACCGCCAAACACACGCGCATAACACCAAAGAGCAACACGCTGCGCTCCACATGGCGCCGGCACATGCAGTCCGGAGCTGC
This sequence comes from Leishmania major strain Friedlin, assembly GCF_000002725.2. NCBI lineage: Eukaryota > Euglenozoa > Kinetoplastea > Trypanosomatida > Trypanosomatidae > Leishmania > Leishmania major. Next base: position 608,882 of record NC_007271.2, on the reverse strand, counting down.
GCACAAGAGGAAGGGCGAGTGAGAACACACGCGCACGCATCAAGGTACAGCGTCGCTGACCCCTTCGCTCCGTGCCCATGTCCATGCTGCGTCCGTCGGACAATCCGCGGGAGCTCAATGGTAGAAGACACCGCTGCTGAGCTCCTGGTATGTCGGCGGCGTGTTGTCCATCCAGTCCATGGAGCTCACTGGCAGTAGCTCCATCCAGTTCAGCTTTACAAGTGCCACCAAAAAGGCGACGAGGCAGCAGCCAATGTAGATCCAGCGGGCCTGATTCACGGCCGATCGAATCTGCCGGTCGGCCTTCGAGTCCTCTTCGAAGTCAGCGAACAGCTTGCCAGCACTCAGAATAGACTGCAGCGGGTTCACAACGGCCATGCCGACAAACATGATCGAGAAGATGCTAACCTCATTGCCCACCATCCACATCATGAAGACGGTCATGGGCAGCTGCTTCAGGGGCTGCGTGCGGATTTCACTCAGGCGAGCCATGACGCGATGGCGGGTGATCTCCTTGTCCGTCATCGGCTTCGCCGAGGCGTTGACATTGGCTACTGCAGAAGCCATCGCTTGAGAGCTGAAGGTGAGGTAAGAGAGCAAACAAAACAGGGGGGATGGGAGGGGGCCGCGCCGGACAGTCCCACTGCTGCTGTGCGAGTGCGTGTGCAGTAAGATGTAGGCGGGGAGGGGCCGCCCACGATCGTATTGCGTGCGCGAAGGTTGGTGTGTATGCTTGTGTTTGTAGCGGAGAATCGCGTGTCCGATTGAGCAGGTCCAAAGCACACGGAGGCGAGGAAGGAGGAGGCCCGTGAGGGGGTCGGCATAGCCATGGAGGTGGCGCGCCTGGACCAGCGATACCACGCAGGCGCGTTGGCGGATGCGAGCTCATTGCATCGAGAGGGTGGGGCAGGTCAGCCCATCGCGCAAGACGACGAGATAGAAGTGGGAGACGTGGCGCAAGGGACATGGACACGGCGCTGTCTGTGTGGACCTCTTCCTCCACTGTGCATTTCCATCGGATACACAACACAAACCATGCAGAGGCCGGGGCGCAAGCGAAGGCGGAAATCCACATGCCGTATTTCGTCTCTTCCGTGCCGCGTCCTCCTCAGCCCCCCAACACATCCCCTCCGCTCCCAGTCGCCGGCGATGCTGTCTTGCCACACAAGTTCGCTTTCTCTTCGTCTTTCCGTTGTTCGTCGCTGAACCTCCTTTTCGGTGCTCCGCCCTCGAGGCGGAGATGATGGGCGGCGTCCAAGAAAGCGACCGCCAGACGGAAGCAGCACATGCCATGCATGTGCAAGACGACACACACACACACACACACACGCACGAGCAAAACACGCTGCACATGCCGCTACCCCCGCCCTTCCTCCGCCTTCACACAAACGTACGCACGCATCTGCTGCTATCCGAGGGGCGCCAGAGAAGGGGCGAAAGTGGCGCCGTTCCTAGCCCCACACAGGCAAGTACAAGCAGCGCAACGACAAACGGCCGATTCGGCCCTGCTGATGGGTGGCGTCAAAAGACATATACGTGCATACATACATATATATATATATATGATGTATATGTATATGTATATATATATATATATGTACATGTACACACATGTGTGTAGCAGAGCCTCCCATGCAAGACGGAGAGGAGAGGGACACCAGTAAGCCAAGAGAGGACGCGCAGCTCAAGTGCGCAGTTGCAGCCCCGACCGCCTCTGGTGGACTTGCACAAGCAAGGAGACGCCAGCCCTTCTCCGCTACCGTGCAGGCGCGCGCTGCGCCCGGCTCCTCCCCCCCCCCCCGTTCAGCATCTCACCTGCAAGGCCATTTTCTGTTTCGTTGCCTCGGTCCGTCGACAGCGGCTACTTTCTATCGGTGTGGGCGTTTAGAAGGGCCCGATGCGTGTGTTGCCGGGAATGTCGGCCAAGTTGCTGTTCCAGCGGTACTTCTGCGGGCCTACGACAAACCACCAAAAGAGAAAGCCGAGGAAGGCCCCGAAGTAGCGCGCGCCACGGAAGTCGGAGACCATGATGACATCATCGATCGAGTTGCGAAAGCGCCAGCGGCCGTACTTCTTTACGTTGCAGTAGTTGTTCGCCCAGGAGCCGAAGCACAGCATGCAGGCGCCGCACATGAGACAGGAGCCAATAACGCCGTACACGCTATGGAACTGACGAGCCGGCAGCGCTATGGCAGCGGGGGCAGTCGCAGCCGCCAGAGAAGCGGCGCCGCGCGTGGGGCGCAGCATCGATCCGTTGAGGCAGCGCAGCATTTCCCGTGACAGGGGTAAGGCACATGAAAGGGCTACCAACGCTAAATAGGCAAGGGCAACTAGCAAGGCGAGGATGGATGGGCTAGTCGATGGCAGACCTAGAGGGTGGGCGCCTGGAGAGAGAGAGAGAGATGCGCGCCTTTGAGGTGGGAGGTGACCAGACCACGGAAGGAGCGCGCTGAATAGGGTCCTAACGAACGAGGAGAAGCTAAAGAGGGAATGCCACGAACGTGCGCGCTTGCCACGGTCCAAAACCAACTGCCGCACACCACCCGCGGCGCACGTCTGATGAAGATAGGGAAGGTGCGCGTTGGGAGCAGCGGATTACGTGTTGCTTGCCTTCAGTGCGATAATGGATGACCCGCCTCACTCTCTTTTTCGTTGCGGGAGGGGCTCTAAGAGGTCGTTGTGCGGTTGCTTTATACGCGACTAAGTGGGCCTCCGCCCTTGACTATCGCCAGCAGACCGCAGTAGGCGAAACGATGTGTGGGGTATACGTGTGCCGATGCGCGCCCGTACGTGCGCGACAGCAGACAACGGACAACAAACAATCCTCCGATCATGTCAATGCAGAGATGGGCGAGAAGAAAGGGGGATCCGGGTATGTGCGACGCAGAGCAAGGAAACGGCGTGGTGGAATTCCAAGAGAGGAGAAGTGCATGTGCCGCATGGCTCGCGCCCCTGTCGGTGGTGGTGCCGTGGTGCGCTGCGGGATTCGGCCACACACACACACGCACAACGATATATATAAGCTCCAAAGGCGCACACAGCCACACCCACACGGCGGTCAGCGGATTCGCAGCATCCCCAAGCGCGATCACAAAAGACGGAGGACCTGGACCGGTCAATCGATGGCGGTGCTGGAGGCCGCAGAGCGCAACCATCATGCCGCCAGCTCGAGACCCGGGCCCTCTCCACCTAACTCCCTCCGTGTCTGACCTTGGCACCGGGCCAGTGCAGATGCCCTATGCCCCTCGACGACTTCCATAACCCATCATCCACACATCCGCTTACCTTTCACACACACACACAAAACGGCTATGAGAACAGACACGGCAGCCCACAGCGGCAGCGGCAGGCGAGGCAGCGTGGACACCACCGCCAAACACACGCGCATAACACCAAAGAGCAACACGCTGCGCTCCACATGGCGCCGGCACATGCAGTCCGGAGCTGCGCACAAGAGGAAGGGCGAGTGAGAACACACGCGCACGCATCAAGGTACAGCGTCGCTGACCCCTTCGCTCCGTGCCCATGTCCATGCTGCGTCCGTCGGACAATCCGCGGGAGCTCAATGGTAGAAGACACCGCTGCTGAGCTCCTGGTATGTCGGCGGCGTGTTGTCCATCCAGTCCATGGAGCTCACTGGCAGTAGCTCCATCCAGTTCAGCTTTACAAGTGCCACCAAAAAGGCGACGAGGCAGCAGCCAATGTAGATCCAGCGGGCCTGATTCACGGCCGATCGAATCTGCCGGTCGGCCTTCGAGTCCTCTTCGAAGTCAGCGAACAGCTTGCCAGCACTCAGAATAGACTGCAGCGGGTTCACAACGGCCATGCCGACAAACATGATCGAGAAGATGCTAACCTCATTGCCCACCATCCACATCATGAAGACGGTCATGGGCAGCTGCTTCAGGGGCTGCGTGCGGATTTCACTCAGGCGAGCCATGACGCGATGGCGGGTGATCTCCTTGTCCGTCATCGGCTTCGCCGAGGCGTTGACATTGGCTACTGCAGAAGCCATCGCTTGAGAGCTGAAGGTGAGGTAAGAGAGCAAACAAAACAGGGGGGATGGGAGGGGGCCGCGCCGGACAGTCCCACTGCTGCTGTGCGAGTGCGTGTGCAGTAAGATGTAGGCGGGGAGGGGCCGCCCACGATCGTATTGCGTGCGCGAAGGTTGGTGTGTATGCTTGTGTTTGTAGCGGAGAATCGCGTGTCCGATTGAGCAGGTCCAAAGCACACGGAGGCGAGGAAGGAGGAGGCCCGTGAGGGGGTCGGCATAGCCATGGAGGTGGCGCGCCTGGACCAGCGATACCACGCAGGCGCGTTGGCGGATGCGAGCTCATTGCATCGAGAGGGTGGGGCAGGTCAGCCCATCGCGCAAGACGACGAGATAGAAGTGGGAGACGTGGCGCAAGGGACATGGACACGGCGCTGTCTGTGTGGACCTCTTCCTCCACTGTGCATTTCCATCGGATACACAACACAAACCATGCAGAGGCCGGGGCGCAAGCGAAGGCGGAAATCCACATGCCGTATTTCGTCTCTTCCGTGCCGCGTCCTCCTCAGCCCCCCAACACATCCCCTCCGCTCCCAGTCGCCGGCGATGCTGTCTTGCCACACAAGTTCGCTTTCTCTTCGTCTTTCCGTTGTTCGTCGCTGAACCTCCTTTTCGGTGCTCCGCCCTCGAGGCGGAGATGATGGGCGGCGTCCAAGAAAGCGACCGCCAGACGGAAGCAGCACATGCCATGCATGTGCAAGACGACACACACACACACACACACACGCACGAGCAAAACACGCTGCACATGCCGCTACCCCCGCCCTTCCTCCGCCTTCACACAAACGTACGCACGCATCTGCTGCTATCCGAGGGGCGCCAGAGAAGGGGCGAAAGTGGCGCCGTTCCTAGCCCCACACAGGCAAGTACAAGCAGCGCAACGACAAACGGCCGATTCGGCCCTGCTGATGGGTGGCGTCAAAAGACATATACGTGCATACATACATATATATATATATGATGTATATGTATATGTATATATATATATATATATGTACATGTACACACATGTGTGTAGCAGAGCCTCCCATGCAAGACGGAGAGGAGAGGGACACCAGTAAGCCAAGAGAGGACGCGCAGCTCAAGTGCGCAGTTGCAGCCCCGACCGCCTCTGGTGGACTTGCACAAGCAAGGAGACGCCAGCCCTTCTCCGCTACCGTGCAGGCGCGCGCTGCGCCCGGCTCCTCCCCCCCCCCGTTCAGCATCTCACCTGCAAGGCCATTTTCTGTTTCGTTGCCTCGGTCCGTCGACAGCGGCTACTTTCTATCGGTGTGGGCGTTTAGAAGGGCCCGATGCGTGTGTTGCCGGGAATGTCGGCCAAGTTGCTGTTCCAGCGGTACTTCTGCGGGCCTACGACAAACCACCAAAAGAGAAAGCCGAGGAAGGCCCCGAAGTAGCGCGCGCCACGGAAGTCGGAGACCATGATGACATCATCGATCGAGTTGCGAAAGCGCCAGCGGCCGTACTTCTTTACGTTGCAGTAGTTGTTCGCCCAGGAGCCGAAGCACAGCATGCAGGCGCCGCACATGAGACAGGAGCCAATAACGCCGTACACGCTATGGAACTGACGAGCCGGCAGCGCTATGGCAGCGGGGGCAGTCGCAGCCGCCAGAGAAGCGGCGCCGCGCGTGGGGCGCAGCATCGATCCGTTGAGGCAGCGCAGCATTTCCCGTGACAGGGGTAAGGCACATGAAAGGGCTACCAACGCTAAATAGGCAAGGGCAACTAGCAAGGCGAGGATGGATGGGCTAGTCGATGGCAGACCTAGAGGGTGGGCGCCTGGAGAGAGAGAGAGAGATGCGCGCCTTTGAGGTGGGAGGTGACCAGACCACGGAAGGAGCGCGCTGAATAGGGTCCTAACGAACGAGGAGAAGCTAAAGAGGGAATGCCACGAACGTGCGCGCTTGCCACGGTCCAAAACCAACTGCCGCACACCACCCGCGGCGCACGTCTGATGAAGATAGGGAAGGTGCGCGTTGGGAGCAGCGGATTACGTGTTGCTTGCCTTCAGTGCGATAATGGATGACCCGCCTCACTCTCTTTTTCGTTGCGGGAGGGGCTCTAAGAGGTCGTTGTGCGGTTGCTTTATACGCGACTAAGTGGGCCTCCGCCCTTGACTATCGCCAGCAGACCGCAGTAGGCGAAACGATGTGTGGGGTATACGTGTGCCGATGCGCGCCCGTACGTGCGCGACAGCAGACAACGGACAACAAACAATCCTCCGATCATGTCAATGCAGAGATGGGCGAGAAGAAAGGGGGATCCGGGTATGTGCGACGCAGAGCAAGGAAACGGCGTGGTGGAATTCCAAGAGAGGAGAAGTGCATGTGCCGCATGGCTCGCGCCCCTGTCGGTGGTGGTGCCGTGGTGCGCTGCGGGATTCGGCCACACACACACACNCACAACGATATATATAAGCTCCAAAGGCGCACACAGCCACACCCACACGGCGGTCAGCGGATTCGCAGCATCCCCAAGCGCGATCACAAAAGACGGAGGACCTGGACCGGTCAATCGATGGCGGTGCTGGAGGCCGCAGAGCGCAACCATCATGCCGCCAGCTCGAGACCCGGGCCCTCTCCACCTAACTCCCTCCGTGTCTGACCTTGGCACCGGGCCAGTGCAGATGCCCTATGCCCCTCGACGACTTCCATAACCCATCATCCACACATCCGCTTACCTTTCACACACACACACAAAACGGCTATGAGAACAGACACGGCAGCCCACAGCGGCAGCGGCAGGCGAGGCAGCGTGGACACCACCGCCAAACACACGCGCATAACACCAAAGAGCAACACGCTGCGCTCCACATGGCGCCGGCACATGCAGTCCGGAGCTGCGCACAAGAGGAAGGGCGAGTGAGAACACACGCGCACGCATCAAGGTACAGCGTCGCTGACCCCTTCGCTCCGTGCCCATGTCCATGCTGCGTCCGTCGGACAATCCGCGGGAGCTCAATGGTAGAAGACACCGCTGCTGAGCTCCTGGTATGTCGGCGGCGTGTTGTCCATCCAGTCCATGGAGCTCACTGGCAGTAGCTCCATCCAGTTCAGCTTTACAAGTGCCACCAAAAAGGCGACGAGGCAGCAGCCAATGTAGATCCAGCGGGCCTGATTCACGGCCGATCGAATCTGCCGGTCGGCCTTCGAGTCCTCTTCGAAGTCAGCGAACAGCTTGCCAGCACTCAGAATAGACTGCAGCGGGTTCACAACGGCCATGCCGACAAACATGATCGAGAAGATGCTAACCTCATTGCCCACCATCCACATCATGAAGACGGTCATGGGCAGCTGCTTCAGGGGCTGCGTGCGGATTTCACTCAGGCGAGCCATGACGCGATGGCGGGTGATCTCCTTGTCCGTCATCGGCTTCGCCGAGGCGTTGACATTGGCTACTGCAGAAGCCATCGCTTGAGAGCTGAAGGTGAGGTAAGAGAGCAAACAAAACAGGGGGGATGGGAGGGGGCCGCGCCGGACAGTCCCACTGCTGCTGTGCGAGTGCGTGTGCAGTAAGATGTAGGCGGGGAGGGGCCGCCCACGATCGTATTGCGTGCGCGAAGGTTGGTGTGTATGCTTGTGTTTGTAGCGGAGAATCGCGTGTCCGATTGAGCAGGTCCAAAGCACACGGAGGCGAGGAAGGAGGAGGCCCGTGAGGGGGTCGGCATAGCCATGGAGGTGGCGCGCCTGGACCAGCGATACCACGCAGGCGCGTTGGCGGATGCGAGCTCATTGCATCGAGAGGGTGGGGCAGGTCAGCCCATCGCGCAAGACGACGAGATAGAAGTGGGAGACGTGGCGCAAGGGACATGGACACGGCGCTGTCTGTGTGGACCTCTTCCTCCACTGTGCATTTCCATCGGATACACAACACAAACCATGCAGAGGCCGGGGCGCAAGCGAAGGCGGAAATCCACATGCCGTATTTCGTCTCTTCCGTGCCGCGTCCTCCTCAGCCCCCCAACACATCCCCTCCGCTCCCAGTCGCCGGCGATGCTGTCTTGCCACACAAGTTCGCTTTCTCTTCGTCTTTCCGTTGTTCGTCGCTGAACCTCCTTTTCGGTGCTCCGCCCTCGAGGCGGAGATGATGGGCGGCGTCCAAGAAAGCGACCGCCAGACGGAAGCAGCACATGCCATGCATGTGCAAGACGACACACACACACACACACACACGCACGAGCAAAACACGCTGCACATGCCGCTACCCCCGCCCTTCCTCCGCCTTCACACAAACGTACGCACGCATCTGCTGCTATCCGAGGGGCGCCAGAGAAGGGGCGAAAGTGGCGCCGTTCCTAGCCCCACACAGGCAAGTACAAGCAGCGCAACGACAAACGGCCGATTCGGCCCTGCTGATGGGTGGCGTCAAAAGACATATACGTGCATACATACATATATATATATATGATGTATATGTATATGTATATATATATATATATGTACATGTACACACATGTGTGTAGCAGAGCCTCCCATGCAAGACGGAGAGGAGAGGGACACCAGTAAGCCAAGAGAGGACGCGCAGCTCAAGTGCGCAGTTGCAGCCCCGACCGCCTCTGGTGGACTTGCACAAGCAAGGAGACGCCAGCCCTTCTCCGCTACCGTGCAGGCGCGCGCTGCGCCCGGCTCCTCCCCCCCCCCCCGTTCAGCATCTCACCTGCAAGGCCATTTTCTGTTTCGTTGCCTCGGTCCGTCGACAGCGGCTACTTTCTATCGGTGTGGGCGTTTAGAAGGGCCCGATGCGTGTGTTGCCGGGAATGTCGGCCAAGTTGCTGTTCCAGCGGTACTTCTGCGGGCCTACGACAAACCACCAAAAGAGAAAGCCGAGGAAGGCCCCGAAGTAGCGCGCGCCACGGAAGTCGGAGACCATGATGACATCATCGATCGAGTTGCGAAAGCGCCAGCGGCCGTACTTCTTTACGTTGCAGTAGTTGTTCGCCCAGGAGCCGAAGCACAGCATGCAGGCGCCGCACATGAGACAGGAGCCAATAACGCCGTACACGCTATGGAACTGACGAGCCGGCAGCGCTATGGCAGCGGGGGCAGTCGCAGCCGCCAGAGAAGCGGCGCCGCGCGTGGGGCGCAGCATCGATCCGTTGAGGCAGCGCAGCATTTCCCGTGACAGGGGTAAGGCACATGAAAGGGCTACCAACGCTAAATAGGCAAGGGCAACTAGCAAGGCGAGGATGGATGGGCTAGTCGATGGCAGACCTAGAGGGTGGGCGCCTGGAGAGAGAGAGAGAGATGCGCGCCTTTGAGGTGGGAGGTGACCAGACCACGGAAGGAGCGCGCTGAATAGGGTCCTAACGAACGAGGAGAAGCTAAAGAGGGAATGCCACGAACGTGCGCGCTTGCCACGGTCCAAAACCAACTGCCGCACACCACCCGCGGCGCACGTCTGATGAAGATAGGGAAGGTGCGCGTTGGGAGCAGCGGATTACGTGTTGCTTGCCTTCAGTGCGATAATGGATGACCCGCCTCACTCTCTTTTTCGTTGCGGGAGGGGCTCTAAGAGGTCGTTGTGCGGTTGCTTTATACGCGACTAAGTGGGCCTCCGCCCTTGACTATCGCCAGCAGACCGCAGTAGGCGAAACGATGTGTGGGGTATACGTGTGCCGATGCGCGCCCGTACGTGCGCGACAGCAGACAACGGACAACAAACAATCCTCCGATCATGTCAATGCAGAGATGGGCGAGAAGAAAGGGGGATCCGGGTATGTGCGACGCAGAGCAAGGAAACGGCGTGGTGGAATTCCAAGAGAGGAGAAGTGCATGTGCCGCATGGCTCGCGCCCCTGTCGGTGGTGGTGCCGTGGTGCGCTGCGGGATTCGGCCACACACACACACNCACAACGATATATATAAGCTCCAAAGGCGCACACAGCCACACCCACACGGCGGTCAGCGGATTCGCAGCATCCCCAAGCGCGATCACAAAAGACGGAGGACCTGGACCGGTCAATCGATGGCGGTGCTGGAGGCCGCAGAGCGCAACCATCATGCCGCCAGCTCGAGACCCGGGCCCTCTCCACCTAACTCCCTCCGTGTCTGACCTTGGCACCGGGCCAGTGCAGATGCCCTATGCCCCTCGACGACTTCCATAACCCATCATCCACACATCCGCTTACCTTTCACACACACACACAAAACGGCTATGAGAACAGACACGGCAGCCCACAGCGGCAGCGGCAGGCGAGGCAGCGTGGACACCACCGCCAAACACACGCGCATAACACCAAAGAGCAACACGCTGCGCTCCACATGGCGCCGGCACATGCAGTCCGGAGCTGCGCACAAGAGGAAGGGCGAGTGAGAACACACGCGCACGCATCAAGGTACAGCGTCGCTGACCCCTTCGCTCCGTGCCCATGTCCATGCTGCGTCCGTCGGACAATCCGCGGGAGCTCAATGGTAGAAGACACCGCTGCTGAGCTCCTGGTATGTCGGCGGCGTGTTGTCCATCCAGTCCATGGAGCTCACTGGCAGTAGCTCCATCCAGTTCAGCTTTACAAGTGCCACCAAAAAGGCGACGAGGCAGCAGCCAATGTAGATCCAGCGGGCCTGATTCACGGCCGATCGAATCTGCCGGTCGGCCTTCGAGTCCTCTTCGAAGTCAGCGAACAGCTTGCCAGCACTCAGAATAGACTGCAGCGGGTTCACAACGGCCATGCCGACAAACATGATCGAGAAGATGCTAACCTCATTGCCCACCATCCACATCATGAAGACGGTCATGGGCAGCTGCTTCAGGGGCTGCGTGCGGATTTCACTCAGGCGAGCCATGACGCGATGGCGGGTGATCTCCTTGTCCGTCATCGGCTTCGCCGAGGCGTTGACATTGGCTACTGCAGAAGCCATCGCTTGAGAGCTGAAGGTGAGGTAAGAGAGCAAACAAAACAGGGGGGATGGGAGGGGGCCGCGCCGGACAGTCCCACTGCTGCTGTGCGAGTGCGTGTGCAGTAAGATGTAGGCGGGGAGGGGCCGCCCACGATCGTATTGCGTGCGCGAAGGTTGGTGTGTATGCTTGTGTTTGTAGCGGAGAATCGCGTGTCCGATTGAGCAGGTCCAAAGCACACGGAGGCGAGGAAGGAGGAGGCCCGTGAGGGGGTCGGCATAGCCATGGAGGTGGCGCGCCTGGACCAGCGATACCACGCAGGCGCGTTGGCGGATGCGAGCTCATTGCATCGAGAGGGTGGGGCAGGTCAGCCCATCGCGCAAGACGACGAGATAGAAGTGGGAGACGTGGCGCAAGGGACATGGACACGGCGCTGTCTGTGTGGACCTCTTCCTCCACTGTGCATTTCCATCGGATACACAACACAAACCATGCAGAGGCCGGGGCGCAAGCGAAGGCGGAAATCCACATGCCGTATTTCGTCTCTTCCGTGCCGCGTCCTCCTCAGCCCCCCAACACATCCCCTCCGCTCCCAGTCGCCGGCGATGCTGTCTTGCCACACAAGTTCGCTTTCTCTTCGTCTTTCCGTTGTTCGTCGCTGAACCTCCTTTTCGGTGCTCCGCCCTCGAGGCGGAGATGATGGGCGGCGTCCAAGAAAGCGACCGCCAGACGGAAGCAGCACATGCCATGCATGTGCAAGACGACACACACACACACACACACACGCACGAGCAAAACACGCTGCACATGCCGCTACCCCCGCCCTTCCTCCGCCTTCACACAAACGTACGCACGCATCTGCTGCTATCCGAGGGGCGCCAGAGAAGGGGCGAAAGTGGCGCCGTTCCTAGCCCCACACAGGCAAGTACAAGCAGCGCAACGACAAACGGCCGATTCGGCCCTGCTGATGGGTGGCGTCAAAAGACATATACGTGCATACATACATATATATATATATATGATGTATATGTATATGTATATATATATATATATGTACATGTACACACATGTGTGTAGCAGAGCCTCCCATGCAAGACGGAGAGGAGAGGGACACCAGTAAGCCAAGAGAGGACGCGCAGCTCAAGTGCGCAGTTGCAGCCCCGACCGCCTCTGGTGGACTTGCACAAGCAAGGAGACGCCAGCCCTTCTCCGCTACCGTGCAGGCGCGCGCTGCGCCCGGCTCCTCCCCCCCCCCCCCGTTCAGCATCTCACCTGCAAGGCCATTTTCTGTTTCGTTGCCTCGGTCCGTCGACAGCGGCTACTTTCTATCGGTGTGGGCGTTTAGAAGGGCCCGATGCGTGTGTTGCCGGGAATGTCGGCCAAGTTGCTGTTCCAGCGGTACTTCTGCGGGCCTACGACAAACCACCAAAAGAGAAAGCCGAGGAAGGCCCCGAAGTAGCGCGCGCCACGGAAGTCGGAGACCATGATGACATCATCGATCGAGTTGCGAAAGCGCCAGCGGCCGTACTTCTTTACGTTGCAGTAGTTGTTCGCCCAGGAGCCGAAGCACAGCATGCAGGCGCCGCACATGAGACAGGAGCCAATAACGCCGTACACGCTATGGAACTGACGAGCCGGCAGCGCTATGGCAGCGGGGGCAGTCGCAGCCGCCAGAGAAGCGGCGCCGCGCGTGGGGCGCAGCATCGATCCGTTGAGGCAGCGCAGCATTTCCCGTGACAGGGGTAAGGCACATGAAAGGGCTACCAACGCTAAATAGGCAAGGGCAACTAGCAAGGCGAGGATGGATGGGCTAGTCGATGGCAGACCTAGAGGGTGGGCGCCTGGAGAGAGAGAGAGAGATGCGCGCCTTTGAGGTGGGAGGTGACCAGACCACGGAAGGAGCGCGCTGAATAGGGTCCTAACGAACGAGGAGAAGCTAAAGAGGGAATGCCACGAACGTGCGCGCTTGCCACGGTCCAAAACCAACTGCCGCACACCACCCGCGGCGCACGTCTGATGAAGATAGGGAAGGTGCGCGTTGGGAGCAGCGGATTACGTGTTGCTTGCCTTCAGTGCGATAATGGATGACCCGCCTCACTCTCTTTTTCGTTGCGGGAGGGGCTCTAAGAGGTCGTTGTGCGGTTGCTTTATACGCGACTAAGTGGGCCTCCGCCCTTGACTATCGCCAGCAGACCGCAGTAGGCGAAACGATGTGTGGGGTATACGTGTGCCGATGCGCGCCCGTACGTGCGCGACAGCAGACAACGGACAACAAACAATCCTCCGATCATGTCAATGCAGAGATGGGCGAGAAGAAAGGGGGATCCGGGTATGTGCGACGCAGAGCAAGGAAACGGCGTGGTGGAATTCCAAGAGAGGAGAAGTGCATGTGCCGCATGGCTCGCGCCCCTGTCGGTGGTGGTGCCGTGGTGCGCTGCGGGATTCGGCCACACACACACACNCACAACGATATATATAAGCTCCAAAGGCGCACACAGCCACACCCACACGGCGGTCAGCGGATTCGCAGCATCCCCAAGCGCGATCACAAAAGACGGAGGACCTGGACCGGTCAATCGATGGCGGTGCTGGAGGCCGCAGAGCGCAACCATCATGCCGCCAGCTCGAGACCCGGGCCCTCTCCACCTAACTCCCTCCGTGTCTGACCTTGGCACCGGGCCAGTGCAGATGCCCTATGCCCCTCGACGACTTCCATAACCCATCATCCACACATCCGCTTACCTTTCACACACACACACAAAACGGCTATGAGAACAGACACGGCAGCCCACAGCGGCAGCGGCAGGCGAGGCAGCGTGGACACCACCGCCAAACACACGCGCATAACACCAAAGAGCAACACGCTGCGCTCCACATGGCGCCGGCACATGCAGTCCGGAGCTGCGCACAAGAGGAAGGGCGAGTGAGAACACACGCGCACGCATCAAGGTACAGCGTCGCTGACCCCTTCGCTCCGTGCCCATGTCCATGCTGCGTCCGTCGGACAATCCGCGGGAGCTCAATGGTAGAAGACACCGCTGCTGAGCTCCTGGTATGTCGGCGGCGTGTTGTCCATCCAGTCCATGGAGCTCACTGGCAGTAGCTCCATCCAGTTCAGCTTTACAAGTGCCACCAAAAAGGCGACGAGGCAGCAGCCAATGTAGATCCAGCGGGCCTGATTCACGGCCGATCGAATCTGCCGGTCGGCCTTCGAGTCCTCTTCGAAGTCAGCGAACAGCTTGCCAGCACTCAGAATAGACTGCAGCGGGTTCACAACGGCCATGCCGACAAACATGATCGAGAAGATGCTAACCTCATTGCCCACCATCCACATCATGAAGACGGTCATGGGCAGCTGCTTCAGGGGCTGCGTGCGGATTTCACTCAGGCGAGCCATGACGCGATGGCGGGTGATCTCCTTGTCCGTCATCGGCTTCGCCGAGGCGTTGACATTGGCTACTGCAGAAGCCATCGCTTGAGAGCTGAAGGTGAGGTAAGAGAGCAAACAAAACAGGGGGGATGGGAGGGGGCCGCGCCGGACAGTCCCACTGCTGCTGTGCGAGTGCGTGTGCAGTAAGATGTAGGCGGGGAGGGGCCGCCCACGATCGTATTGCGTGCGCGAAGGTTGGTGTGTATGCTTGTGTTTGTAGCGGAGAATCGCGTGTCCGATTGAGCAGGTCCAAAGCACACGGAGGCGAGGAAGGAGGAGGCCCGTGAGGGGGTCGGCATAGCCATGGAGGTGGCGCGCCTGGACCAGCGATACCACGCAGGCGCGTTGGCGGATGCGAGCTCATTGCATCGAGAGGGTGGGGCAGGTCAGCCCATCGCGCAAGACGACGAGATAGAAGTGGGAGACGTGGCGCAAGGGACATGGACACGGCGCTGTCTGTGTGGACCTCTTCCTCCACTGTGCATTTCCATCGGATACACAACACAAACCATGCAGAGGCCGGGGCGCAAGCGAAGGCGGAAATCCACATGCCGTATTTCGTCTCTTCCGTGCCGCGTCCTCCTCAGCCCCCCAACACATCCCCTCCGCTCCCAGTCGCCGGCGATGCTGTCTTGCCACACAAGTTCGCTTTCTCTTCGTCTTTCCGTTGTTCGTCGCTGAACCTCCTTTTCGGTGCTCCGCCCTCGAGGCGGAGATGATGGGCGGCGTCCAAGAAAGCGACCGCCAGACGGAAGCAGCACATGCCATGCATGTGCAAGACGACACACACACACACACACACACGCACGAGCAAAACACGCTGCACATGCCGCTACCCCCGCCCTTCCTCCGCCTTCACACAAACGTACGCACGCATCTGCTGCTATCCGAGGGGCGCCAGAGAAGGGGCGAAAGTGGCGCCGTTCCTAGCCCCACACAGGCAAGTACAAGCAGCGCAACGACAAACGGCCGATTCGGCCCTGCTGATGGGTGGCGTCAAAAGACATATACGTGCATACATACATATATATATATATGATGTATATGTATATGTATATATATATATATATATGTACATGTACACACATGTGTGTAGCAGAGCCTCCCATGCAAGACGGAGAGGAGAGGGACACCAGTAAGCCAAGAGAGGACGCGCAGCTCAAGTGCGCAGTTGCAGCCCCGACCGCCTCTGGTGGACTTGCACAAGCAAGGAGACGCCAGCCCTTCTCCGCTACCGTGCAGGCGCGCGCTGCGCCCGGCTCCTCCCCCCCCCCCGTTCAGCATCTCACCTGCAAGGCCATTTTCTGTTTCGTTGCCTCGGTCCGTCGACAGCGGCTACTTTCTATCGGTGTGGGCGTTTAGAAGGGCCCGATGCGTGTGTTGCCGGGAATGTCGGCCAAGTTGCTGTTCCAGCGGTACTTCTGCGGGCCTACGACAAACCACCAAAAGAGAAAGCCGAGGAAGGCCCCGAAGTAGCGCGCGCCACGGAAGTCGGAGACCATGATGACATCATCGATCGAGTTGCGAAAGCGCCAGCGGCCGTACTTCTTTACGTTGCAGTAGTTGTTCGCCCAGGAGCCGAAGCACAGCATGCAGGCGCCGCACATGAGACAGGAGCCAATAACGCCGTACACGCTATGGAACTGACGAGCCGGCAGCGCTATGGCAGCGGGGGCAGTCGCAGCCGCCAGAGAAGCGGCGCCGCGCGTGGGGCGCAGCATCGATCCGTTGAGGCAGCGCAGCATTTCCCGTGACAGGGGTAAGGCACATGAAAGGGCTACCAACGCTAAATAGGCAAGGGCAACTAGCAAGGCGAGGATGGATGGGCTAGTCGATGGCAGACCTAGAGGGTGGGCGCCTGGAGAGAGAGAGAGAGATGCGCGCCTTTGAGGTGGGAGGTGACCAGACCACGGAAGGAGCGCGCTGAATAGGGTCCTAACGAACGAGGAGAAGCTAAAGAGGGAATGCCACGAACGTGCGCGCTTGCCACGGTCCAAAACCAACTGCCGCACACCACCCGCGGCGCACGTCTGATGAAGATAGGGAAGGTGCGCGTTGGGAGCAGCGGATTACGTGTTGCTTGCCTTCAGTGCGATAATGGATGACCCGCCTCACTCTCTTTTTCGTTGCGGGAGGGGCTCTAAGAGGTCGTTGTGCGGTTGCTTTATACGCGACTAAGTGGGCCTCCGCCCTTGACTATCGCCAGCAGACCGCAGTAGGCGAAACGATGTGTGGGGTATACGTGTGCCGATGCGCGCCCGTACGTGCGCGACAGCAGACAACGGACAACAAACAATCCTCCGATCATGTCAATGCAGAGATGGGCGAGAAGAAAGGGGGATCCGGGTATGTGCGACGCAGAGCAAGGAAACGGCGTGGTGGAATTCCAAGAGAGGAGAAGTGCATGTGCCGCATGGCTCGCGCCCCTGTCGGTGGTGGTGCCGTGGTGCGCTGCGGGATTCGGCCACACACACACACNCACAACGATATATATAAGCTCCAAAGGCGCACACAGCCACACCCACACGGCGGTCAGCGGATTCGCAGCATCCCCAAGCGCGATCACAAAAGACGGAGGACCTGGACCGGTCAATCGATGGCGGTGCTGGAGGCCGCAGAGCGCAACCATCATGCCGCCAGCTCGAGACCCGGGCCCTCTCCACCTAACTCCCTCCGTGTCTGACCTTGGCACCGGGCCAGTGCAGATGCCCTATGCCCCTCGACGACTTCCATAACCCATCATCCACACATCCGCTTACCTTTCACACACACACACAAAACGGCTATGAGAACAGACACGGCAGCCCACAGCGGCAGCGGCAGGCGAGGCAGCGTGGACACCACCGCCAAACACACGCGCATAACACCAAAGAGCAACACGCTGCGCTCCACATGGCGCCGGCACATGCAGTCCGGAGCTGCGCACAAGAGGAAGGGCGAGTGAGAACACACGCGCACGCATCAAGGTACAGCGTCGCTGACCCCTTCGCTCCGTGCCCATGTCCATGCTGCGTCCGTCGGACAATCCGCGGGAGCTCAATGGTAGAAGACACCGCTGCTGAGCTCCTGGTATGTCGGCGGCGTGTTGTCCATCCAGTCCATGGAGCTCACTGGCAGTAGCTCCATCCAGTTCAGCTTTACAAGTGCCACCAAAAAGGCGACGAGGCAGCAGCCAATGTAGATCCAGCGGGCCTGATTCACGGCCGATCGAATCTGCCGGTCGGCCTTCGAGTCCTCTTCGAAGTCAGCGAACAGCTTGCCAGCACTCAGAATAGACTGCAGCGGGTTCACAACGGCCATGCCGACAAACATGATCGAGAAGATGCTAACCTCATTGCCCACCATCCACATCATGAAGACGGTCATGGGCAGCTGCTTCAGGGGCTGCGTGCGGATTTCACTCAGGCGAGCCATGACGCGATGGCGGGTGATCTCCTTGTCCGTCATCGGCTTCGCCGAGGCGTTGACATTGGCTACTGCAGAAGCCATCGCTTGAGAGCTGAAGGTGAGGTAAGAGAGCAAACAAAACAGGGGGGATGGGAGGGGGCCGCGCCGGACAGTCCCACTGCTGCTGTGCGAGTGCGTGTGCAGTAAGATGTAGGCGGGGAGGGGCCGCCCACGATCGTATTGCGTGCGCGAAGGTTGGTGTGTATGCTTGTGTTTGTAGCGGAGAATCGCGTGTCCGATTGAGCAGGTCCAAAGCACACGGAGGCGAGGAAGGAGGAGGCCCGTGAGGGGGTCGGCATAGCCATGGAGGTGGCGCGCCTGGACCAGCGATACCACGCAGGCGCGTTGGCGGATGCGAGCTCATTGCATCGAGAGGGTGGGGCAGGTCAGCCCATCGCGCAAGACGACGAGATAGAAGTGGGAGACGTGGCGCAAGGGACATGGACACGGCGCTGTCTGTGTGGACCTCTTCCTCCACTGTGCATTTCCATCGGATACACAACACAAACCATGCAGAGGCCGGGGCGCAAGCGAAGGCGGAAATCCACATGCCGTATTTGGTTTTTTCCGTGCCGCGTCTTCCTCAGCCCCCCCAACACATCCCCTCCGCTCCCAGTCGCCGGCGATGCTGTCTTGCCACACAAGTTCGCTTTCTCTTCGTCTTTCCGTTGTTCGTCGCTGAACTTCCTTTTCGGTGCTCCGCCCTCGAGGCGGAGATGATGGGCGGCGTCCAAGAAAGCGACCGCCAGACGGAAGCAGCACATGCCATGCATGTGCAAGACGACACACACACACACACACACACGCACGAGCAAAACACGCTGCACATGCCGCTACCCCCGCCCTTCCTCCGCCTTCACACAAACGTACGCACGCATCTGCTGCTATCCGAGGGGCGCCAGAGAAGGGGCGAAAGTGGCGCCGTTCCTAGCCCCACACAGGCAAGTACAAGCAGCGCAACGACAAACGGCCGATTCGGCCCTGCTGATGGGTGGCGTCAAAAGACATATACGTGCATACATACATATATATATATATGATGATATGTATATGTATATATATATATATATGTACATGTACACACATGTGTGTAGCAGAGCCTCCCATGCAAGACGGAGAGGAGAGGGACACCAGTAAGCCAAGAGAGGACGCGCAGCTCAAGTGCGCAGTTGCAGCCCCGACCGCCTCTGGTGGACTTGCACAAGCAAGGAGACGCCAGCCCTTCTCCGCTACCGTGCAGGCGCGCGCTGCGCCCGGCTCCTCCCCCCCCCCGTTCAGCATCTCACCTGCAAGGCCATTTTCTGTTTCGTTGCCTCGGTCCGTCGACAGCGGCTACTTTCTATCGGTGTGGGCGTTTAGAAGGGCCCGATGCGTGTGTTGCCGGGAATGTCGGCCAAGTTGCTGTTCCAGCGGTACTTCTGCGGGCCTACGACAAACCACCAAAAGAGAAAGCCGAGGAAGGCCCCGAAGTAGCGCGCGCCACGGAAGTCGGAGACCATGATGACATCATCGATCGAGTTGCGAAAGCGCCAGCGGCCGTACTTCTTTACGTTGCAGTAGTTGTTCGCCCAGGAGCCGAAGCACAGCATGCAGGCGCCGCACATGAGACAGGAGCCAATAACGCCGTACACGCTATGGAACTGACGAGCCGGCAGCGCTATGGCAGCGGGGGCAGTCGCAGCCGCCAGAGAAGCGGCGCCGCGCGTGGGGCGCAGCATCGATCCGTTGAGGCAGCGCAGCATTTCCCGTGACAGGGGTAAGGCACATGAAAGGGCTACCAACGCTAAATAGGCAAGGGCAACTAGCAAGGCGAGGATGGATGGGCTAGTCGATGGCAGACCTAGAGGGTGGGCGCCTGGAGAGAGAGAGAGAGATGCGCGCCTTTGAGGTGGGAGGTGACCAGACCACGGAAGGAGCGCGCTGAATAGGGTCCTAACGAACGAGGAGAAGCTAAAGAGGGAATGCCACGAACGTGCGCGCTTGCCACGGTCCAAAACCAACTGCCGCACACCACCCGCGGCGCACGTCTGATGAAGATAGGGAAGGTGCGCGTTGGGAGCAGCGGATTACGTGTTGCTTGCCTTCAGTGCGATAATGGATGACCCGCCTCACTCTCTTTTTCGTTGCGGGAGGGGCTCTAAGAGGTCGTTGTGCGGTTGCTTTATACGCGACTAAGTGGGCCTCCGCCCTTGACTATCGCCAGCAGACCGCAGTAGGCGAAACGATGTGTGGGGTATACGTGTGCCGATGCGCGCCCGTACGTGCGCGACAGCAGACAACGGACAACAAACAATCCTCCGATCATGTCAATGCAGAGATGGGCGAGAAGAAAGGGGGATCCGGGTATGTGCGACGCAGAGCAAGGAAACGGCGTGGTGGAATTCCAAGAGAGGAGAAGTGCATGTGCCGCATGGCTCGCGCCCCTGTCGGTGGTGGTGCCGTGGTGCGCTGCGGGATTCGGCCACACACACACACGCACAACGATATATATAAGCTCCAAAGGCGCACACAGCCACACCCACACGGCGGTCAGCGGATTCGCAGCATCCCCAAGCGCGATCACAAAAGACGGAGGACCTGGACCGGTCAATCGATGGCGGTGCTGGAGGCCGCAGAGCGCAACCATCATGCCGCCAGCTCGAGACCCGGGCCCTCTCCACCTAACTCCCTCCGTGTCTGACCTTGGCACCGGGCCAGTGCAGATGCCCTATGCCCCTCGACGACTTCCATAACCCATCATCCACACATCCGCTTACCTTTCACACACACACACAAAACGGCTATGAGAACAGACACGGCAGCCCACAGCGGCAGCGGCAGGCGAGGCAGCGTGGACACCACCGCCAAACACACGCGCATAACACCAAAGAGCAACACGCTGCGCTCCACATGGCGCCGGCACATGCAGTCCGGAGCTGCGCACAAGAGGAAGGGCGAGTGAGAACACACGCGCACGCATCAAGGTACAGCGTCGCTGACCCCTTCGCTCCGTGCCCATGTCCATGCTGCGTCCGTCGGACAATCCGCGGGAGCTCAATGGTAGAAGACACCGCTGCTGAGCTCCTGGTATGTCGGCGGCGTGTTGTCCATCCAGTCCATGGAGCTCACTGGCAGTAGCTCCATCCAGTTCAGCTTTACAAGTGCCACCAAAAAGGCGACGAGGCAGCAGCCAATGTAGATCCAGCGGGCCTGATTCACGGCCGATCGAATCTGCCGGTCGGCCTTCGAGTCCTCTTCGAAGTCAGCGAACAGCTTGCCAGCACTCAGAATAGACTGCAGCGGGTTCACAACGGCCATGCCGACAAACATGATCGAGAAGATGCTAACCTCATTGCCCACCATCCACATCATGAAGACGGTCATGGGCAGCTGCTTCAGGGGCTGCGTGCGGATTTCACTCAGGCGAGCCATGACGCGATGGCGGGTGATCTCCTTGTCCGTCATCGGCTTCGCCGAGGCGTTGACATTGGCTACTGCAGAAGCCATCGCTTGAGAGCTGAAGGTGAGGTAAGAGAGCAAACAAAACA
This sequence comes from Leishmania major strain Friedlin, assembly GCF_000002725.2. NCBI lineage: Eukaryota > Euglenozoa > Kinetoplastea > Trypanosomatida > Trypanosomatidae > Leishmania > Leishmania major. Next base: position 587,594 of record NC_007271.2, on the reverse strand, counting down.
GGGGGGATGGGAGGGGGCCGCGCCGGACAGTCCCACTGCTGCTGTGCGAGTGCGTGTGCAGTAAGATGTAGGCGGGGAGGGGCCGCCCACGATCGTATTGCGTGCGCGAAGGTTGGTGTGTATGCTTGTGTTTGTAGCGGAGAATCGCGTGTCCGATTGAGCAGGTCCAAAGCACACGGAGGCGAGGAAGGAGGAGGCCCGTGAGGGGGTCGGCATAGCCATGGAGGTGGCGCGCCTGGACCAGCGATACCACGCAGGCGCGTTGGCGGATGCGAGCTCATTGCATCGAGAGGGTGGGGCAGGTCAGCCCATCGCGCAAGACGACGAGATAGAAGTGGGAGACGTGGCGCAAGGGACATGGACACGGCGCTGTCTGTGTGGACCTCTTCCTCCACTGTGCATTTCCATCGGATACACAACACAAACCATGCAGAGGCCGGGGCGCAAGCGAAGGCGGAAATCCACATGCCGTATTTCGTCTCTTCCGTGCCGCGTCCTCCTCAGCCCCCCAACACATCCCCTCCGCTCCCAGTCGCCGGCGATGCTGTCTTGCCACACAAGTTCGCTTTCTCTTCGTCTTTCCGTTGTTCGTCGCTGAACCTCCTTTTCGGTGCTCCGCCCTCGAGGCGGAGATGATGGGCGGCGTCCAAGAAAGCGACCGCCAGACGGAAGCAGCACATGCCATGCATGTGCAAGACGACACACACACACACACACACACGCACGAGCAAAACACGCTGCACATGCCGCTACCCCCGCCCTTCCTCCGCCTTCACACAAACGTACGCACGCATCTGCTGCTATCCGAGGGGCGCCAGAGAAGGGGCGAAAGTGGCGCCGTTCCTAGCCCCACACAGGCAAGTACAAGCAGCGCAACGACAAACGGCCGATTCGGCCCTGCTGATGGGTGGCGTCAAAAGACATATACGTGCATACATACATATATATATATATGATGTATATGTATATGTATATATATATATATATATGTACATGTACACACATGTGTGTAGCAGAGCCTCCCATGCAAGACGGAGAGGAGAGGGACACCAGTAAGCCAAGAGAGGACGCGCAGCTCAAGTGCGCAGTTGCAGCCCCGACCGCCTCTGGTGGACTTGCACAAGCAAGGAGACGCCAGCCCTTCTCCGCTACCGTGCAGGCGCGCGCTGCGCCCGGCTCCTCCCCCCCCCCCCCGTTCAGCATCTCACCTGCAAGGCCATTTTCTGTTTCGTTGCCTCGGTCCGTCGACAGCGGCTACTTTCTATCGGTGTGGGCGTTTAGAAGGGCCCGATGCGTGTGTTGCCGGGAATGTCGGCCAAGTTGCTGTTCCAGCGGTACTTCTGCGGGCCTACGACAAACCACCAAAAGAGAAAGCCGAGGAAGGCCCCGAAGTAGCGCGCGCCACGGAAGTCGGAGACCATGATGACATCATCGATCGAGTTGCGAAAGCGCCAGCGGCCGTACTTCTTTACGTTGCAGTAGTTGTTCGCCCAGGAGCCGAAGCACAGCATGCAGGCGCCGCACATGAGACAGGAGCCAATAACGCCGTACACGCTATGGAACTGACGAGCCGGCAGCGCTATGGCAGCGGGGGCAGTCGCAGCCGCCAGAGAAGCGGCGCCGCGCGTGGGGCGCAGCATCGATCCGTTGAGGCAGCGCAGCATTTCCCGTGACAGGGGTAAGGCACATGAAAGGGCTACCAACGCTAAATAGGCAAGGGCAACTAGCAAGGCGAGGATGGATGGGCTAGTCGATGGCAGACCTAGAGGGTGGGCGCCTGGAGAGAGAGAGAGAGATGCGCGCCTTTGAGGTGGGAGGTGACCAGACCACGGAAGGAGCGCGCTGAATAGGGTCCTAACGAACGAGGAGAAGCTAAAGAGGGAATGCCACGAACGTGCGCGCTTGCCACGGTCCAAAACCAACTGCCGCACACCACCCGCGGCGCACGTCTGATGAAGATAGGGAAGGTGCGCGTTGGGAGCAGCGGATTACGTGTTGCTTGCCTTCAGTGCGATAATGGATGACCCGCCTCACTCTCTTTTTCGTTGCGGGAGGGGCTCTAAGAGGTCGTTGTGCGGTTGCTTTATACGCGACTAAGTGGGCCTCCGCCCTTGACTATCGCCAGCAGACCGCAGTAGGCGAAACGATGTGTGGGGTATACGTGTGCCGATGCGCGCCCGTACGTGCGCGACAGCAGACAACGGACAACAAACAATCCTCCGATCATGTCAATGCAGAGATGGGCGAGAAGAAAGGGGGATCCGGGTATGTGCGACGCAGAGCAAGGAAACGGCGTGGTGGAATTCCAAGAGAGGAGAAGTGCATGTGCCGCATGGCTCGCGCCCCTGTCGGTGGTGGTGCCGTGGTGCGCTGCGGGATTCGGCCACACACACACACACACAAACACAGATGTGTACTTCTTGGCGAAATCATAGGTAGAAGCGCCCCTTTTTGCTTTTGTCGTGCGTGTGTGTGCTCATTCGCTGAGCTCATACTACCTCAGTCCTCCGTTTCCGTGTGTGATGATGGTGCTTGACGCCAGGAGAGACGCAAAAGGGTGGAGGAGGGGCAGCACCGTAGAGAGGCACAACAGTACCCTGTCCGATGGCCGACCGACATGATTGCTACCCCACCCCTCCCCCTCCCTCTGCCTCTTGCGTAAAACAGCCTTCTTTAGAGAGACAAGCAGCACAAACCGCTGCACGTCCACAGCAAGGCGCGCACACCAGATAGAGAGAGAGAGCAGCAACAGAGTGTCTCTCGTATTTTGTCATCGCTGCCAGGGTGCAACGCGGGGCGGCAGCGAACGTGGTCGAAGGTCTTTTACACACGCCTCGTAAGGCTCGGGATAGTCCTCCATTTCCTCCATGAGCGGGCGAAGGATCTCTGAAGCGGAGGCGGCGTCGCTGCCATCTGGCGAGACGGTTCTCGACCCAAACTGCCCCCGGATGCTATCGCTGCGAGCTCGCCGCGCTGACTGCGGCACTCGTGCCGAGCGAGCGGTAGCGGCAGCTTGGAGGGGAAGCAGGTGGGCCCGCTTCTCAGTGATGGCGAGGTGGAGACTGCGGCATACAATCCGACGCTGCTCAGGCGGCAGGCTCGGCACAAATACGCACGCTTTGGCAACTATGAAGCGCCAGAAATCGCTCGGGTGTAGCGCTACCGCCGTGGCCGGCTTCGAGCCGGCCTCCACTGCCATCTCCTGGCGTATCACCTCAGCCGCAATGGTGGCGCACACAAAACGCGACTCTGCATCGTCTTCGTCGGCACCCCCTCTAAACGCAACGGCTCTGTGCGGCAATTCGAAACGGCGCAGCTCCGTCTTCACGTGCGGCTCCTGCGAGAGCACAAACGCTGGCAGCTTCGCCAGCACGGCGACGATCTTGACAAAATGATAGCCGCTGATAAAGACGCGATCCTTGCTGGCCAGAGCGACGGCGAGGCCCCAGGTGACGCGGAAGAGCGTGTCTTTTTCGTACCAAAGCGGGCGCCGTTGAGCAGTCGCAGGGGCCGAGGTCGACGCAGCATGCGACCGATACCTTTCCACAGACGCGCAGCCGCGATTGTGGTGCCGCGCCGCATGCGAGGGTTGCGGCGGCTGCTGTCGCCCGTACGGCGGCCACAAGAGCCGCAGATGCACGCGCAACAAGGCGTAGGCGTGAACAATGTCCGTCATGCGGAGGTCGCGCCGACGCGCTGCGACGACACGAAACAGCTCCGACACGAGCAGATGCTGAACTTCGGTTGCAAGGGCACTCATCGGCACCGTTGCGCTCGACACATCCGGAAACGCCGACGTAGATCGAAGGTGCACGGGCTCGCGCTGCTGGCGCAGTAGGCGGAGCTGCCTGCCAGTCCAGACATCTTCCAGGACGCTCTCCGTGGCGTCGCGGGCATGCAAGACGGAGAGCGCCTCCAGTCCCCACACTGCATCAGCGCCGGAAGCTTGCTCAGGCGGAACGGCGGCGTCGCCTGACGCCGGCACATTCGCTGCGGCCTTCACACGTGGTTGTGTGAAGCTCTCCGAACACTGACGCTGCTGAACAAAAATGGATGCGAGCCGGCCGAGCGCGACGTCTGTGAGAGCCGTGCGGAAAGCGATGAGACTCGCAGATGCGGGTGCTGCGTTTTCATCGCTCTCGCTGTCTTTTCGGGACTCCCAGTACTGCAGCTCGCGCGCGAGGTAGCCGAGAACGCGCGTAGTGTCGAGGCTCGACGCAGCTGTGTGGTTTGTCTGCAGCACACGCAGCATGCCTCGCATGTCGCGCATACCCAGGTGCAGACCGGTATCAGCGAGCCCGATGTCCGCCACGAAGCCAAGGTCACGGACACTCTCGTAGCAGCAGGATACCGCACTGCTTGCATGCCGGCTCCAGAAACTACGGAACACGTCGCGGCCCTGCTTCCGTAAAGCAGGGTCAGCCGAGGAGCTGTACCGGACGCGATGCTCCTTGCAAGCAGTAAGAAACTGCGAAAGAGTGCTTACCTGTGGCGCACTGACCTCGCCCGAAGGTCTCCTGGTCTCCTCATGCTCGGTGGGCAAAGTGGCCGAGGCAGAAGTTCCGGCAACGCCGTGCTCGGGGAGTGCTTGGTCGCCGTTTGCTGTGGCAGCAATGCCCCGCATCCGTTCCACCCGCTGTGGAAGCTCACGCAAGTACGCTGCGGTGCACGCGGCAGTGGTCGCCGGCACTTGTTGTGCGCGCGTCTCCGCGGGCTGCGTCATGAACTCCTCCAGCAACGCAAGCCTCTTCAGTTCCCGCTGCATCTGCGCCGTGCCGCCGTGACCACGGCGAGCAAAAACAAGGTGGCATCGGCGAAGCCACCGCAGAGGGTGGGTGGTACGCATGCTTTGGGTCACTCGCCCTCAACGTGCTTCAAGCGGTGACCAGTGCACCCCGAACACGGGCACCAAACTGGTGCAGGGCAGTGGCCAGAGATGGCAAACCCTTCTGCAAAAGGAAGGCGAGAGCTACGGCGCGGCCTGTGATCATCGCATCTGTGCATGTTGACAAGTGATCGTGAGCACCCACCGAGAGAGAAAAGGCGAAGAGAAGAGAAGTGAGGGAGAGGAGCAGTGAGGCTATCGATGGCATCGGAAGCGCCCAACCCCCTAGAGTCATGCCCCACTCCACCAACACCTCCACCACACACACACACACATCCTCCTGCGCCCTCTCCCAGCGCACATTTCACAGGGAGCATAATGCACGCATATAGGGAAAGCCCGATCTCTTTGTTTTTGTTTCGTTCGGCAACGCTGAAGTGCTCTCCGCATGCGCCAGGAAAGAGAGAGAGCGATGTCAGTTGCCGTCACGAGCACTTTCTTCTTTCCCCCTCACATGACATTTTGCGCTTCGCTTGCGGAGTTGCGCGCATGTGAAAACGTGTCTGTGCCGCATTTATATTCGAGGCGATCGCGACGCTGCATCGATGCACACCATGGCAGCAGAAGGGGCGCACCGCACACAAAGCGCTCCGTTTGCAGGCCCGCTGACGCGGAGTCGTCCGCGATAAACGGCAGGGGCTAGAAATGCAGGCCCTATCGGATACCCGCACACAAAGACATACCGCGGTGGTGTTGGGTCGTGCGCTGGCTGAGAGCGCGCAAACTCTTCAGCGGTGGTGATGCCTCTACAGCTTTCTTCTTTCGGTGCTCCTTCTCTCTCGCTTACCATCTCTCTCGCCGACTCCGCTCATCCCTCGACAGACGCGGACGATGCGCGCATGCCCACTCGGCCACAGAATACATTCACAAAAGGAAATCACATCGCTGCGACCGCGGCGGGTTACGGAGACGCGAAGCCGTTCGTGGTGCTAAGGGGGTGACCGTAGGAATGAAAGGGGCTGTTGCGGCGGTGTAGGAGGACACACAGCGAAGCAACGAAGCACGTTCACACACATGCACAAGGAAACGGTGGTGGCGCAGAAAGAAAAAAAAGATGCCCACCCAGCCCCGCTTCTCATGTTGAGCCTCGTGATGCAACACTAGCAGTGTCGCACAGCTCCCACGCTCGCGCACACCCACACCCATTCCAACACGTGCACAGAGAGAAAGTATTCGGCGTTTTCCTTCATTAGTTCTTTATATGCGATCATACCATGATTTGCTGAAGGCCTCTCTGCTGCTTCAGGCTCGTGTGGCTCTGTTATTACCGTTGGTGCTGTTTCGCTGTGATGCCACCCCTCTTCTTTCACGTGTGTGTGTGTGTGGTTGTTGTGTAGATGCGTGGTTGGTCAGCATGGGGTTTCTCTTTTTCTCAAGAAGAACGACGGCCAAACAGAAAGCCCGCGAAGAAGGCGGGACGGGGTGCTGTTAGCCGGAGAGCATACGAGGGGGCAAAGAGAGAGAAAGACCAACGTACCCCCGCCACACAATACGCACACGCACGCACACGCATACACAGACCCCTACTCCTGCACGATCCACTTTCGAAAACAAGAGATATCTGAAATCCAAAGGGAAAGAAGAAGCGAGAGCCACAGGTCACATACACATGCGCACATGCACGCATAGAAGCACCAAAGCGAGGAGGGGAGGGGAGGTGCAAAAAGAGGAATAAAAGAAAACACATCACCACAAGGAGGCAGAAGGCTACGGGGGGGGGGGCCACAGAGTCAGCAACGGATAGCGGACGTGCACCGCAGCCCACTCACCCGCACACCAACGAGGAATGAAAAGGAAGGGAATGCTCACAGGGTATCGCCACTTCTCGCGCACTCTTGTCTTCCCCCACTTCCCCACTCTGCGTCTCGCCTTCTCCGACTGCCTCTCGCGCAAAGAAACACATATATACACGTAAAAGAGAAGAGACGAGCGCACAGACGCACAGACGCACAGACACACATACACACACACACACGTGGGCGCCTTTTCTTGTGCATCGCTGTTGGGGTGTGAATGTGCGCTTGCCGCACGCATACATGACCGGTGTGTCTGCTTGAGACCGATGAAGCAACTCGGCAGAGGGTGAGGCAGTTGATCTTAGCTCGTCCTGTTCAACAGTTCAGCCGCCGTGGTCCTTTTTCAGTTCGACGCCATCAACACAGAAGAGAAGAACAGAAGCGAGGTCGGAGAAAAGAGACGCCCTCATGCTCCACTATTCTCCTTATCGAAGCCAGGGACGGAAACGAGCAATAGAAGCGAAATGAGTAGCTCGGCATTGTTTGGCTGTGCATTCGGACCCACTTCATTGTATGAGTGTCTGCACCGCACGCAGTCGGGAGGTCGGACAGGCAAAAAAGGCCGACAGGGGAAACAAGGGGCACGACAGAGCGGTGAGCACAACCAAAAAACAAAGACAGCGCGCCCCTCCCATCCCTCCATAGTGTATCTGATGTGTGCTCCCTCCACGTATCAGAACGAAAAAGGGGGACCGCGTGCAGTAGAGGGAAACCATACAAGGGAGGGGTGGGTGGGGGTCTGACCCTAGGAGCACCAACAGCAGTTGCAGCGACGAAAACGTGTCTCGCAACCACCACCACAGCCATCGCCCAGCGCCGCCAGCATACCTCATTCTTGTCATCATCGCAGACCACCACGCCACCTCTCGCTCCGTCTCTGGCAGACAGAGGGCAGACATGCATTGCCACCTTCACTCCAATACACAAACACAGACGTGCGCACGCAAAGTGCTTCGGGAGCGTCGCCGTGTGCGGTGAAAGCCCCACGCACCTTGAGGCGCACGCATCCGCCCAAGCACGTGCGTGATTTCAAGAACAGATGGAGGAGTTGGGGGAGGAGGTGCTATACATGATACTCCCCCTCTGCCTATCCTGATGGCGCAGCAGCAAGTCGCCAACAAAAAGTTAGCGAGGAAGCGTTCGTGAGACGGGAGGCCAGCATGAGAGATTGACGGGGCAACGGAGGAAGCACGCAGGCACGCACATGAGAGAAGCCTAGAAGAGGAACTCTTCCTTGTGCACCGCCACACCGAGCTGCGCCCCTGAGGCCGTTACCTGGCGAACGAGCGAGTTCGGACCGCACACAAACAACAACGTGCGGGCCTTGTCCAGTTTCGAGGATTCCTGGACGCCAGATCCAGGCTGCTTGAGTGCCTCGCGGATGAGGCGATCGACATCGGGGCGCCACGAGTGCACCTTCAGCGCCACACACCCGCTGCCGCTGCTGTCGCTGTTATCATGCAGGCGCTCGCTCGACTTCGTAACAGAGCTTGACGACCACCTGGAAAGCCCATTCAACATAAAGGCACCTTCCTCATCCATAGCAGATGCAGCGTCGCCAAAAACTTTCCACCCCATTCTATGTGCAGTCGACTCTGAAGAGCCGTTGATGCGATCCTCACAGCCATCGGCGCCGGTCAAATCAAGGCCTTTGCTTTCCCTGCCCATAGACGCATTGGAGAACGCCTTCGCTTCTTCCGCATCGTCAGCCTTGCCGTGCGGCCCGGTCGTCGTCGCTGTCGCTGTCTTCTGCTTCCAAGGCGAGGCGCTGTCCACAGCATTTTGGACAGTCCCCATGGCACCCGCGCAACTAAGCGTTTTGCTATCCAACTCCACAAAGCCTTTCTTTGGCGAGGGAGTGAAGGGCGTTGATGAGCATTGCTCGCCCAGGCACGCGTCTCCGTTGGAAAAATGCTGCAGCTCCGTCGTACGAGTGACATAGACGTCAAGAAAAAAGTTTTGCACTGCGTCGTCAGCTATGCGGACACCCTCGTTCACCGCACTGAACTCCTCATTTAGCGGCTCGTCCTGCTCCAGAGAATTGGCGGGCTGGATGATCTCGGTATTCAGCCTCACATCGTTGGTGACGTCTTCGGGTGCCACACACGTGTCGATCTTCTTCACCAGCGCCGCACGGGTCGCAGGTTGACGAACCACGTCGCCACACCGCATCGGCAGCTGCAGCATGTCTGCTACCGCCTTCACGTGACGCGCAGAGCGAGTAGACCAAATGAAAGTCACACGTGGGCTAGCGCCACTGTGGCCGAGAGCGTGGCACTGGCGCAGCAGCGACCCGAGGATCGATACGCACGGCGTCGCGCCGATGCCACCGGCAACCAGAACAATGTTGCCATAGTGGCGGTAGACCACCGGCGTCCCACAGGGCCCCTCCACAGCCATCGTGATCTCTTCGCCGCGGCTCACTAGGTCGTACAGCCGCCCCGTCCACGTCTTCGGCCCCATTGACTTGACGTGCACGTAGAACACGGTCTCCTTCGCGCTCACCTTCGAGCTTCCGACGACAGCCGACTCCTCGTCCACGACGTTGATCAGCGTGAAGGGGTGCCACTGCAGCGCCGTCAGCTCCGGCACGCACACCAGCACGTACTGTCCCGGGTGCACGCGCCGCATATCCCATCGCCCGGGCACAGTGAAGGCGAGCTCCGTCGTGTCGTCGCCGATCACGCGCGCGCGCACGACGCGCACCACGGCGGACCGCTGCCACAGACGCACCAGCTGGTCAGACAGGAGCACCGTCATGCCGGGGAGCAGGTACATCCAGCCAGCAGAGGCGTGGAAGAGCATGGCGGGTAGCGTCATGTACGTCGCGGCGAGGTGCGTGTAGTAGAACAGCTCGTAGTGGCGGCGGCGCATCAGATTGAGGGCAAAGATGCCCATGGAGATCAGCAGGAACCACGTTGTCCACGTCACGACCAAAACGGTGTAGTCGTCGTAAACACCCTTCTTGCACACGAAATTGGTGACGGTGTTCAGGTTCTGCATGAGATACCCAAAGCTGGCGTAGGACACATAAAAGGCCACGATGTGGCCAACCGTGGCCGCCAGCATGGCGTAGCCGACAGCGCGGTGGAACCACAACATGCCATCCCGCGACACACCAAGCACACTGACCACCACCGACTGACGGCTCACCGGCAGCAACAGCAGCGAAAGGAACAGGATGGCCAGCTGGCCCAGTCCGCGGGCCCAGCGCTCCGGCGCCTCAATCTGTGCACTCTCATTCGCAGTCACAGTCCAAGTCTGTTTGTAGTTGTGGTCGTGTAGCCAGTAGATGAAGAACATGACCGACAGCAGCGCCGTAGCGGCGACAAAGGCGGCCTCGCCACATGTGAAGCACGCGCACAGCGGAATGCGGCGCTGCACCCAGTACCGCCCGCGCTGCGTCAGCCGCAGCACCAACACAACGATCGCCGTCATCAGCAGGTATACGTAGAAGAAGACGTTGCCCGGGAACAGTTTCAGCGTCAGGTCATCAGAGAAGCGGATCTGGCCGGTGCGGAACCACGCGTCCGGCATCTCCGGCACGGTCATGTTAGTAGTGCGTCTCTCGCGCGAGACACCATTGCGAGCGAAGGAGGCGATACAGTTGGGGTTCCAACGGCGCGAGTCGTTTGGCAGCCAGAAGGAGAGAATGGCGCACACCAGGATGCCAATCAGCACGCCGACAAGGCGGCACACCTGCTTCACCCTCGACTTCGGCTGAAATGGCCGGATGCTCACCGGCTTTGCCATTGGGTTCGCCTCCGTCGCCACTGCAGCAACCACACCACCACCCCTTCCCGGCGAGGATGTTCCTTCGCCAGTGGACTGGCTGGAGGCGCTGCTGGACGCTTGCGCGTCGGCTGCCACGCTCGCCGCATCACACTCGCGCGCCACTTTCTCGGCCCACTGCAGCATGGCAATAGTGAAGACGCGGTACAGCAGCACCAGCCCTGCAGGCACCAGGACGAAGAAGATGATAACGGAGAGGAAAGATTCGAAGTCGGCCCCGCGCGTTCGAGGCGTCTTCGGGTACTTGTCGACTCCCAAGCAGAAGATGAAAGCGCACTGTGCAGAATTGCCGCTCCACTTGACGAGGAGCGTCACGCCAGTTCCCACGTAGAGGATACCCAGAGCGGCCTGAAGGATCACGGAGGCATACCGGTGCATCGTCCAGTAGCGGCCCTTGTGGGATGGGTGGAAGGCGTAGCGCACGTAGAAGAGCGTCGTCTCGATGAGAAGCACCACAGCGAGGCCGGCGAACGTGAAGAAGCCCGTGACACCGGCGATACCGTTCGGCGTAAAGCCGGCGCTGCGTTGTTGCCCTTCAGGTGTCAGTTCGTAATAGCCCTGCGTACGCCACACCAGGTAGCCAAAGACGGTAAAGAAGACGCACACCACTGTGCCACCAATACGGTAGCACAGCTGCGCTGTGAGTGTCAGAGGGGCGATGTGCATAATCTTGGAGGCTGGGGCAGCCAAGCGGTTGGGTGATTTTCAAATAGAGGCAAATCAAAAGTCTCGCCCCTCCGCGAGGGCCAGACGTGCTCACGCTCGTATGCGCGCGCACAAGCGCACAGAACGAGACGCCGATGCAAATCACCGTAGGCGCTCGTAGAGGGGGGGGGGCGGGAGGGAAAAAAAATGTTGCGAGGCAAAGAAAAGGGTCTGCTGCTGCGATCGGCAAGTGAATTCTGTACTGTCGGGGTTTGCGCGTACACTTCTTTCGTTTCGGCTATGCCTGTGTGTAGCCTTCTGATATTGCTCCTACGCTGATCCTAGGCGTGAGCCGTGGCTGTGATGCTGCGCTGGAGGAGAACAACACACCCGCAGACGCCGAGGCACGTAGGGAAAGATAGATGGCTGCAAAAGACAGACCGAAGACAGGAAGAACCGCAAAGTGAAACAAAAAACAAACGAGAGAAAGCGTGAGAGAAAAAGAACGTCAGTAGGTGCAGACTAACGTGAAGTCGCGTCACTCGCGCGGTGGGGCGCACTGGAGAATCTGACGGTGGATGGGTGGATGGGTGAAAATGCACAGACAGCCAGAGAGACGCACACTTACGCTCCTCTGCCACACAAACACACACGCACATACAGGACCACACACACAAAGAAAAATAAAGAGGAAACACTTCGTCGCCTGTCGAGAGAGAGAGAGAGGGTGGGGGGCGAGAGGGAAGAGGCGGGCAGTGGGGAGACACGCTTTTTGTTGGTGCGGTCGGCACGCGTTCGATTGCAAACTACGGAAGGAATTCAAACACCAAAAATGAACGGACAAAAAATGATCAGAAAAAGTTCCGTACCGCTTCAGAGGGGGGTAAAAATGGGAAACAAGAACAGCACAGCAGCTCAAAGAGAGGTGGTGGAAACCACCTTACAATGCTATACTTACACAGCTATCCTTGTTGCTGCCTACGTGCGCGTGCGCTTGCTGACGGCACGCTGAATTTTCCTCGCGGTTCGCGTTCCCGGATTGCCTAGAAATCGAATTATGTATATACATATATGTAAGTATATATATGTACAAGAGAAAGAAAGCAAGTGAAAGACAAACGGGAGGGGGCACGGAGTTGAGGCACCACGCACCGTGAGCCAGGGATGTGGGAAGGAGGAGGCGAAAGTTTTCTGCGCAATAAAGAGGCAGAGAGCAGCGCAGCCAGCGACAGTGTCTTTTTCAGGAAAACACCTAAACGAATGGAATCAGAGAGAAGGGGCGCGCGAGGAGACGCTCGATGGGACACGTGCAAACAACAAACCAGTGAGCGAGCACAACAAAAAAAAACACGAAAAAGGGGAAGACAAAGAAATCCACGAACCCGCACACGAAGTAATGAGGCAAGGAGGAAGGGGAGCGAGGGGAGAGAAGGGGAGAGAAGGGGTGGCAGGCAATACAGTTGGAGAAGAGTTGATCAAAACAATAGGGACGACCGAACACGAACATAAAAGTGTTTGAATAAAAAAAACGGGGAAATAAGAAGCGAAAATCGCAAAAAAGAGATGTACATTGATACTTGGCACGTCAGAGTCGTCTTCTACGCGTTCCTTTGCGTGTTTTCCTCGCTGCTTGCGTGTTGCTGTTCTCTTGTCCAGTGTGGTCTCAACTGGAGATAGGTGCAGAGATACATACACATACGGATAGAGAGTGGCAGGTTGGTGGTTATGCAGAAACCGAGAAGCGAGTTCAATGAGAGACCAAAACAAAAAACGCCAACACAAGGACACAACGGACGAGGGCGCGTGACAACGAAAACCAAACGCCAAAAAAAATCAGAACAAACGCGAACGCGCAACGTGAAGAGAAACACGGCTGGGAAAGGCGAGCGCAATAATACAGCACTCAGGGTGGCCCAAAACACACAGACAGGGAGAGAGCGAAACGAGAAGAGTTGAATGAAAAGAACAAGCTAGGCAGTAGGGGAAGAGTACACACAGCAACCATGAACGGGCTCAAGCTCACGGAAGCAGAACAACAAACCCAGCACGTCTCTAGCGTGCCTGTCACGCCCTCTACTGTCCTTTATAGAGTTGCCTGTTGCCGCTTCTCAGATGATGTTGTCGTCCCTTGCAATGGAGATAGAATATGCGAACGCGTTCCTCGACCACGCAGATACGCACACACACACACAGAGAAGAAGAGACGCGGAGAACAGCGAGAGTGTAAAGGGAGGTAAGAGGAGTAGTCCAGGCAGAGAGAGAGAGAGACAAAGTGACACACGGAAACACGGGAGAAAAGAATATTTTTTTTTTTTAGGAGTGAGGTTGGAAGGATGCTTTGTTGTTGTCGTCTGCCTCCGCTAAAGTTGATCAAAACTGTTTTTCCACTTCGGTTCTGCTATCAGGCTGTCTCTTGCTGTTTTTCTCTGTTGCTTTGCGGTGGTGGGGTGAGGGGCGAGTGGGCGGGTAGGCACCGCGTACGGCTGGGAATGGGTGCACCGTACAACTGTCGTGCTCTCGAGACAGGTCAGAGCCCACACCTCGACTCGGGCACTCAGAGACGTGGCAACGGAAATACACACACACACACACACACACACAGCCTCACGGGAGAAGCACAAAAGCCTTAGCGCTTCTGTTCGGTGCCCTTGCGTGCTTCTGTCGCTGCAACTGCTGCCTGCCTTTCTACACGGTAACAAGCGGATGCAGACGTCGCTCGGGATGCCGCGAGCACGCAAGAGAAGAAAAAATGATAATAGGAAAGAACAGAGAAGAAACAAACAAGATGACTGGGACGGAGAAGTGGGGAGCGAAAATGAAATCAGAAAAGTCAGAGAAGCGAGTGCCTCGTGCGCGACACCACCGAACACGGAGGAGAGCAAGAGAGGAGGTGGAGACGGCGACGTAAAGCAAACGCAAAAAGAGGGCGACAATACAAACAGAGTACACAAGGAAGCTGAGGGAGGTCGACAAGTTGAGGAAGAGAAAGTTGTGGGGGACGCCACAGACGGCAGAACGGAAAAGGAAAGACCAAACACGAAATAGGAGGGCGGGTTTACCAGGAGGAGGGTCAATAGAGAGCGAAGACAAACACGACTGTGCCTTACGACGGTTCTTCTGCTGCTGCCACCCTTTGCAGGTCTTCCTTCACTTTTTTCCTTACACCTTCCGGCTGAGGTGCGTTGTATGCGGTGGCAGAAAAGTGGTCGAAACGCAGTCGCCGCGGCCTCCGTCGCACACACAGATGCACGAGCGGCCTCGGATACTAAAGAAGGGAAGAAATGGGAGCGCAAAAAGCGGGCGACAAATAAACCTCAAGCGCGCGCCGACACGCACACACACTCACTGGTAGGCCAATAAGAGGTTTGCCGGAGGGGAGAGGATGGGGACAGGGGGAAGACGGAGCCTGGGCAACGGGACCAGGAGGATGGGTGAGTGGAGGGAGTTGCTCGGGTGTGTCCCTGTCTGTGCTTGTGTCTGTGGCGACGACGTTGATGCGCACGCAGGAACACAGTGCCTTTTTATGTGCTTTGCTGCAAAACGCACGCCTTTTGCTTCGTTCGCCTTACTCCCTTTTGTTTCTAACGGCACAGAGAGATTCCACTTGACGCGCTGGAGGAGTGTCCCTCAGGGTCCTCACTCTCCCTCGTCAGGAAGCAGCGACGCGGCACGGAGGGAGTCGGTGGGGAGAGAGAGTGGTGTGTGTCCGAGCTAAGCAAGGGCGCAGAATCCTTCTGCAATGCCAGAGAGCGTTGATCAACGCACTGGTGCAGAAAAGGGGAGCGAGGTGTCGACGATAGAAAGAGGATACACCCTCGCAGTTCTCGCAGACGCGCAGAGGATTGGCCGGAGAGGCAGAGCGAGGAGTGAGAAGAGAAGAGAGGACCAACACAGCGCAAAAGAAGGGGGGAGTAGCACAAGTACCGGAGAGCACACACACACAACGGCAGCGTATGTGACGCCGTTGTGTGCCTTCTCGTGCGCGTGCGTCTTCCTCCGCCTATGCGCCTCTGTGTGTGTGTGTGTGTGTGTGTGTGTGTGTGTGTGCTTTTCTTCGTATCCTTCTGTTCGCCTTCCGTTCTGTTGTTTTTTTTCTGCGGAGAGAGAGAGGGGGGGGGTGCAGGAGCAGGAGCAGGAGTGCGTGTAACGTCTTTATCGTCTCGAAGCAGACAACGATGGAGCGACGAAGAGTTCGACGGTCGCGGTGTTAAGGAGATGAATCAGGCGGGAAGCGAGCGACGAAAACAAAAGTACACGGATGCAGACTACATTATGGGGATGGGGAGCATGTAAGAAATGTCCCTCCCTCATCAACGCAACGCTAACGCCCGCGGGGTATAGCGCATCACGGTTCACACGCCGCACGTGAGTGTGTGAAAGAGGTTTACAGCACGGAACACTCTCGACACATGAAGCGCGCACTTCGCACTCGCATGTCTGATTCCACTCCAAAACAGTGAAGCTGCTCGTGCACTTGTCTCTCTAGAAATAGCAGCAGCTGCGACACTCTGATGTATCCTTGAACACTACGTGGGGACACGGCCGCCACTCGAGCCACACAAAGCGCAGAAAAAAGCATGGCTCCAAGCCATGAGTATTCCCAAGACTGTCCATCCTCTGCCGCGCAACACGACTCCACCTCCACGCTGCACCCCCACCTCTCCCCGTCAAATGCCACACGCCACATCGCGCGGGACGAGGCAGCGGTGGGCACACGCGTCACAGCACTGCGCCGACCCACGCACACACGCACGGCCGCTGCCTCCAGCTCGGCAAGCCACCCGCTCCGCCGGCCGCCACCCCTCCGGGCGCATCCCCCCCTCGCCGCGGCGCAGGCTCCCCACACCAGGAGGCAGCGTCAGCGTCGGGTGGGATATCCTCCAGCCACGCTCGCACCTCGTCCGTCACGCGGACGGCGCACACGTCAGCAGCAACACATCGCTCTCACCTCCCCACGTCGTGGGTGCGTGACCGTGTCACCGCCGGAGGTAGCTCCGCCATGGGCGGTGGATAGGGGCTCCCTGGCTTCTCTCCCAAACAGGGCGGGTACAGGGTCATGGATACCACACGTTGAGGTGTCCCCAACTGACAAGGACAGTGAAGAAGCGGGAAAAGAAGAAATGTGTGTGCCCTGTCGGCCGTGGAGCGCGGGGTTCAACTTCGCAACGGATTTCACTGAGTTTTGCGCACGTCTGGGGTTGTCATTCCACTCGCATTTCTCGCCCACGAAAGTTGTGGGGTCGCGCGCCTTCTGCAGCAGCTGTTCGTTGGATGCGGCTAAAGGGGCCTCACGAGGTGGTTGGCCCTGACCCTCCCCTGTAGGTCAGACCCGCCGGGTATGTGTGGCGCCTGATTTGGAATCTCGCTGCCCATCAGCTGGTGGCATCCTGCCGTGCGCTGCTGACCATTCCGGTGATTCCTTGGGGTTCATGGGCTTCGTCCGATCAGCATACAGCGGCAGGGGGTATCTGCGCGCTGTGCAGCGGTCGTGTGCCGGGACACGATTGGTGGTCGCTTTTCAGGTCCTCCTCGCGGCGCCCAGTCATGAGTTGCCTCGGATCCCTCCGGCGGGATGTCCTCCTCGGCGTCAGGCCCGCCGCCCGTGATCAGGAAAGGGGAGGAGGTCGTCCCCTGCCCTTTGGGGAGGCGTCTGTTCGGTTTTGCTGTGACGGAAGAGTCCATGTAGCCCGTGCACGGAAGCCTCGCCTCCCCAGGCCCCTCCCCTTTCGCCATGTCCCTGTGGAAGACCGGGGGGGGGGCGCAAGCGGCAAGGGTGCAGTCTTGGGGGGCTGTTGTATCGCTTCATCTGATGCGTCTGCGAATACGTAGATCAACATGAGAAGCCCCCGCAGTCAGCGCTGAAGCGTTATTGTGCAACACACGTGGCCGAAGGTCAGAAGCCGCTGTGCCGCGATGCTCGAGAAGGTCTTGCGTACGGCCCGCCCCCACGATGACGGGCGGAGGCGAAGCCGAAAGTACGCAGTCGTGCTGTGCTCCGGGTCGTACCCCATGCTGGGATGCCGGCTAGCCAGCGATGTCGCGTGTGCCGGGGTAGGTAGCAGTCGCTTCTCTCCGCAGTGCCGGACTTGGCGGTGCAGCCCTCCCCCGGTCAGGTCGTCCGTGAGCGTGGCCAGTCGTCTGCAGGGGCAACACAGCTGCATTGGCATATGCACTCTAGCAGAGGAAAAGGCAGCTCCGTGGCGTGTCGTCTTCCGGCGTGGCAAGCTTCCACCCCTGTGAGCATCTCATTGTCGTGTCCCTCTCCGGGCCACCCGCTGGGCAGCCCTGTCTTCAGAGCTCTTTGAGGCTTCTCGCGGCTGGTGCGGCTCCTCGGCGCGGAGAGGGCTGTAAGGATTTTCTCCGGTCCGTTAGTGCCTCTGCTGCGTGATCCGCCCTTCACCTCTCAAGCAGTGCAAGACGGCGTCTGAATTCACCTGCTGCCGGACTCGGTGCACCCAACACGCTCGGCCGTGGTGGTCTCTGTCGGGGTGGTGGTGACTGGTGAAGCGATGAGCCTATACACTCGCTCCGTTGAGCTGGCGCGTCTTCTGCAGAAAGAGAGGGGAGGAGAGAGTACACGGAGCGAGAGGTGTGCGTGTGTGTGTGTGTGTGCATTGCAGCTGCCATGCTGTGCAAGCAGAGGACAGGATAGACCCAAGAGGCCATGCACGCAAGGAGGGGGTGGGTTGTTGAATCATGAGACCGCACACATCGCGGCCCTGTCCCTGAGCCATCAGGAGACGGCATGACGCGTTTTCATCGACGACGGCTACTTGCACAGTCTGTACAAAGCCCAGCAGCGTGTGAGAGCAACCTCTGACATCTCCCTTCAGCATTCCGCGGCGATTTTGAACCACCAGAGGGCGCAACACGGGTTGACAGAGTACTGGCCCTCCCCCTCCCTCCCTTCCCCTCTTCAGCAAACCTGGGCCATCGTGAGGTGCGCTAGTGTGGTGCGATCCGACAGCATAGACTGTACCGTGTCGTTCGATAGCAAGAACGCAGAGGCGCCAAGAGAGAGGAAACTGCAACGCGAGGTACTCTATGCCTTTGACATATCCACTCCACCCCGATCTACGCCTACACGTATGGGCATGCAACCACAGCTTACCCTAATCCTGCGGCGTTGCGTGTCACGCTTCCCTTTCATACGGCAAAGGTGGCCCAGTAAGCCGGAATACGTAAGCAGGAGACGGACGGGAAAACAAGCGCAGCAGGGTGGAGGGAGTAACGGTGAAGTCAGAATGGGCGGCTAGGAAATCTGGTGGTGGTTGCGCCTTGACCGTGACGTTGCCTTTGTACGTGTGCGTGGCAACTGGTCAGGGCATCAGTCATCTCAGCATTTGTGGAGCGATGAGAAGGGAGGGAGGCATGACTCAGCAGGGAGAGGGCAGAGAGGGCAGTCACAACAGTAGCCAGAGAAAGGGCCCTGCTAGAAACCACGAGCAGCCACGTGCTGTACATCATCGCCACCGATTCGCAGGGGAAGGGACGACTGTAGCGGATTGTGTGTGTGTGTGTGTGTCTTTTCGCGGCTGCAGGCAGTGAGAGGCTCAAAACTGCCGGCATGGAAAAGACCAAGCTTTCATGCATTGGCCCCCTACCCCCAAACTGGAGTTGCAAGTCGTGACAACTCTTGCCAGCGACGGCATACTCTTGCGTGCACGGGGGCAACAAACGAAACAGAGCTGCGAGCAGTTTTGCACTTTTCTGTTCACTGATAACGTGCGCACATATACAGCACGAGGCCGGGATTGCGCAGCCACGTAGACACTCAGAGGAGCATCCTCCAGTGCACCATCGTGCCATTCGTCTCACGCGCCTCCTCGGCAGTGATCACGGCGCGCTGCACATCCTTGTCTGAGAGGCGACTGACGATCGATCCGCCAAGCAGCGGCAGCCACCACGGCGCTGCTGGCAGCGGTGTTGGCTGCGACTGCAGCCAAGTATCCTCGTCGCTGCTGTCGGACAGCAACGTCCCGGAAGACGAGTACGATGACGAGCTCGAGAGGGAGCTCTCCTCTTCCTCTTCCTCCTCTTCGTCACTGAGGTCCTTGCCACTGCTGGTGCTGCGGCTTGTGCTAGAGCTGTGCCGCCGCGTGCCCGTGGCAGCTTCATCAGAGCCGCCGTTTGCGCCCAAGTGCGCTGCCCCCGACTCGGCTTTGCTCATGGTATCTCGATGGTCGTGGTGGCTGGGCGATGACAGATGCTGCGACCGAGACGTGGTCAGAGATCGCTTCCGCGCTCGCCGCTCGCGCTCCACAACGGCCCAGACATCGTCACCGCAGCGCTTGACTAGATAATCAAACAAAGCGTATACGTAGGGGATAGCGAGGGCCTCCCCTGCTAGAACGCATGGCTCGCCGCCTTCCACAAAGGCAGCAGAAGCAGGCGTGGTTGGACCACCCTGCACCACCCGGGCAAGCAGTTTTTCCAGTTGGCCAGGCGCTCGCCGAACTGCGCGGGGGTACTTCTGGCGTAGGTCGTCGAGGAACGATGGCGCTCGCTGGCGGGTGCCGCCTTTGCCCTTTCCTTTCGAAGGCGTCGTCATCGCTGCCTGGTGCTGTTGTGCCTCCATCTGAGCGCGCACGATGACATCGCGGTACGCCTTGAATCCGAAGGCGCGAACGAGCGCGTCGCGATGCGCAGGGCTCGTCAGGTCCACTACTGCACCGACGCCGCTGCCCCAAAGATGCTTGTGAGCACCACCTTCGCCAGCCGTATCCACTTCAGCGCCTTTGACGGGTCCGAAGGCGGGGACCAAAGTTGAGTTGGAAGTGGCCGCGGTATTCGCCACCTTCGGCCATTCCTCCGCTAGCTGCAGAGACAGCTTCATCCCGCACAGCATCTGCAAACTGCCCATATGCGAGTTGCTGTACCGCGTGGAGCAGCCCTCCTCCACTCGGCACATGCTCACAGTTGACAAGGAGGCGTGGACTACAACTCCGTTGTCCATGCCGCAGGCGAAGGCGCTGGCTACTGTGTCTGTCAGCATGACCAGTCGCCGAGCAAGAACATGGCTATCGAAGCAAAGCCGCGTCCATTCTTCACGGTACGAGGGAGCGCTGCTCAGCGGCACCACAAGCAGCACAAATCGGCCTTGCAGAAGAGGAAGGAAGTGGTAGCGAAGCTCCTGTACCTGCTGCTTCAGAGGCCACGCGCGATCTCCTGACGTGTGCATCGCAGATGACGCGGAGGCGGGTGCAGATTGATCAGGCGCTGTTGCTTGGCATTGCGCCTGTCGCAACAGCCTCAGCACCTCTTCTGTGATTGGATGTAGAATGGGGTATGTTGGCTGCACGTCGCCACCTTCGCACACGTACGTGGCCATCTGACCCGCGTACACGACAAGGGCTAGAGGGTCGCTACTCATGGTACCGTGCTACGGCTTAGCAAACACGAAACGTGAGAAACCAAAGGGAAAGGATTATGTCTCTTGTGCCGCCCCAACAGATGCTCGCCCGCTCGGCAAGCGCAAAACTTCGAGGAGGGAGGGTGTGGGTGAAAGAAACGCGTTGCGTACGAGAACAAGTCGAGTCTGACATCCGTGAAGACTGAGTCGTTGCTCGGTGAGAGGGCGCCGGTTATCTCTTCCTCCTCTCCTCCGTGCACATGTCGGCATCCGCAACGAATTCGGCGGGGCAGCCTCCGCCCATGACGGTGGCAAAGAGTCTCCCCTGTGGCGCACCACGTGCTGGCAGAAACGAGCAGGTGGTCTTGCTCTGCCCCCTTGTCCTTCGTCCACGTCCGAAACCCCCCCCCCTCCTCACGGCGCTTCCTCTACCGCCGCCGCTGTTTCGTGCTCTCCTTGACGACAAAAGAAGGAACGATATGGGTAGGGCGCCTGCGTGTGCGAGTTCCGCTGGTCGTCCGCTGCTGAGGGGACTGCACAGAGGCAGAGAAAAGGCTAACGATGTCGCGCCTCTCGTGCAGCCGTGCCTGCACGTCGGTTTTTGATGTTCTGCTTGTTTTGCACGTTAGTGATGTGGATTGCCATACTAGATCGATATCGAAGAGAGAGAAAGAAGGCACACCTACACACTCACACACACACACACACACACACACACGCACACACAATAGAAAGCGTACACGAGCGCGCTCTTCTCCTCCTCCCGTTGCCCTACACGCCCACGGAGGGCGAGGCAAAAGAGATGTGCAAAAGAGAAGGTGAGGGGCGAGAGAGGGCGAGACGCGGACGTGTACGCCTTCCGGCGAGGGCGCCTCTGTCGCTCTTCGCGTCCAATTGCTGAAGCGGGATCTTTACTTCTTTTTCGTGCGGTTGCGCTCCTGCTCAAGAAGCGGCGCCTCCAGCTTGGCCTTCTCTCGCCTCTGCGCCGTCGCCTCCAAATCGGCTGCCTCCCGTGCGCGTCTCTTACCTTCTGTAATACCAGAGACAACCTGCACGAAAAAGCCCAGGAGGCCTACGCCGATCATCATGTACCTGTTGTGCAGCGGCACCTCGCGTTGCTTGCGATCAAACACCCCCTTCGAGGGAGTGGCGTAGCCGTAGACCCAAATTTGCTCCATGTGCGTCGACGTCGCACCCGTCTTGTCGGTGATCGGAAGCGTCACATGAGCCGAGAACTCGTGCTCAGTGATCCAGCGGAAAATTATGCCACCCTGCCTCGTCGCAGCCGCCGACCCATCATCGGCTTTCTCACCGACTACGCTTGACGACTTCGAAGCCCCATTTCGGCCACGTATAGCCACCACGGCGCCCGAGACGTGCGCAAGGGCTTGCACGTCACTGAGTGGGTTGCCGGTCATATGGTCCGACTCGGAGCGGAATTCAAACTCGACCGTCGCAGACGGCGGCGCGCTACCCTCTTTTATGCCTTCGCGCTGCGCACGCAGCGCCATCAAGTCTGCCGGCAGGTAATACACGCTCGCCGTTCCCTGCATCGCATCGCTGTGCCGAAGGTGCAGATCCACCATGAGCAGCGACGGACGCTCCTCCTTTCCGGCGACGGCAAACTGACCGCTTCCACTCTCGTCGGTGCCGCCCTTCTTTTTGCGGTTTGGTCGGCCAAAGCCGGTGGCCATGACAAACGAGAGAGCGGAGAGCTTGTCGTCCTCTAAGCTGCGGGCGCGCTGGAAGTGCGGAAGAAGAGTCTGCCTCCGGCTGTTGAGCTTCGCCTCGCCGATTGGGATCAGCTCGCCCTGTACTCTCTCCGGGAAGTTAGGGGAGGCGCGCATGCGCAGCGTTGCGTTGAAGACGCCAGACGACTGCGTCATGACGCTTACCTGGAATGATTGTGCGAAAAACTTCTCGAAGGGTGGTACCGTGCGCGCGGCGCTGTTGGGGACTGCGGCCTCGGCCGCTGCTGGCGGTGCTGACAGCGCTGACACGCAGAGGACGGCCGCCAAAATCGCTACCGCCGCTGCGCGGCCCGTCGAACGGCAGAACATTGCGGCGGATTTACTTAGGTGCCCCTCGACTGTCTCCTGATGCGTGTGTGAGCCTGTGGGCTTGTCTGTACGTCACACGTCGAAAAATACCCTCCAGCGGAGAAGTGCCGCCTTCGCTCCTTTTTTTGTTTGCGGTTATCGACGCAACTGTGAATGGGAAGCGCCCCGAGTTGGGTGGGTGGGGGGGGGGTCGCGTTGCGGAGGCGTCGCCAAGCCAAGGACAGCAAAACAGCAACAAAAAGCCGCCGTGTAAGCACAGCAGTCAAGAAGGGAGGAGAGGCGCAGCAGATCAAGTTCGTCGGAGAAGGAATAAGATGAGTGGAGCAATGTGCAGGCATTACAGACGTGCAATGCACCTCTCCTTTTCCTTCCCCCAACTGCACGCCTTGAGCGCAACGGAGTGCATGTGTGCGTGTCTGGCACGGGCGCGTCCTTTTTCAGGTTTTTTTCTGTTGTTGCCGCTGCTCCCACAGAGTGGGCGTGGACGGGCGTACTAGAGATTCTCCTTGTGCATGTGCACGCGCTTCATCGCAGAAACGCACCAGTCACTTGTGTCTTGAAGGGTGACGGTGAGGAGAAAGGGGATAGGCGACAAGACAGCCAGCTCGGCTTCAACCCTACGCAGAGGCGAGCAAAAAAGAAGTCTTACACGATAGCAGCATCCTCTGCGCTGATGGTGCTGCGGTCCCGTCCTCCTCCGGAGCCTTGCATTTTATTTCATCTTCCGTGCGCTGTCCCTTCCTTGTCTCCTATGGTGAACCGCGTTGGCGAAGCAGACCAACGCGTCTGTGTTAGACGGAGACGAAGATGCGAGCGGTGAATCCACTCCGTACACTGGGCACATGCTGTGCACCCCTCGAAGGATAGAAGGGGAAGATGAGACGCGTAGCCGCGTTGTGCAGCAGGGACGGCACGGCCAACATGATAAGGCTGTGAACCACAAGGACGGATGCTGGACACCACCGCTTGTCTTTCTTTGAGCAGTAGTCACCAGATAGATTGTGTCGACAATCGAGGACAGCGCCACTGAAGTGCCTTCTGTTGACAGCGCCGTGCCGCACCGCCGAATGAAAGTGTTCTGGATTCGGGGCATGTGGGCGGTTTGGCAAACACAACCGGCGCACTCTTGCCGAGCGCGCAAGACGTGTGGACATAGTGCCACATCCAAACCCCTCTCCTCCTCTCCCTGTCGGCGTGTGGGTGTGGCCCTCGTCTTCGTTGGGGGTGCTCTTGCGTGACAAGCTCAGAGTTAAAGGGTTCATCGATAAAGCCTTTCATCACAGCCAAAGACTGCGGTCAAGGAACATTCAAAGAATCGAATTCATCAGTGCGCTGCACCAAAGCGGATAGCGAGAATGGCGCTACACGCCTTTTGTGGTTCCTTCTGTGCACCCGCTACGGACAGAGATGACCAAGGCTCAGCACTCACGTAGCCCACCCTTTCCCCTTCCAGCGCTTCGCTGGCACTTCACCCCCCACAACGTGGTCCTCACCGTCCCTCTCTACTGCTCGAAGCCGTTTCAGAGTTAAAGGGTTCATCTATTATGCTTCTCATCGCAGGCCGAGGCCCGTCATCGAAGAACATTCAAAGAATAGATATCATCCTGTCATGGCCGATGGTGCGCAAGCTCGGTTACGAGGGAGGGGAGGCATGCCGCCCCCTTCCCCCTTCCCGAATACCCGTTGCACGGAGCAGTAGGAGAGCGACCAGCGTCATCACATTTGGTGAAGAACACAGAAGCTGCACGCACGCACAAGCACCTCTTATCTGAAAGCAGGACAAAACAGCTGTACTCTAGGCTGTCCAGTATGTCACGAGAATCGGCATGCCGTCCTCGCCCTCACTCGAAGAACATCACGCAAACAAGCCAACGGCATGGCAATCTATCTGGCACAGCCTTTGAACCGAAAGCACCCTAAGATGTAGTACAGGGGATGACGGCCTTCGAACTGTGCGGGCACCGGAAACACAACACAGAACACCAAAACAGAGCTGCACGTGCAGCTGGCAGTTGCTCACCGTAGCAGAAGATGCTGAATAACCCCGTTCAGCCAATGACGCAGCGCTATCCCTGTCATGCAGCCTCTCTCACGCTCACAATCGCGACCATCTTTGCGCCTGTGGCATCATCACCGCTGCCCTTCACAGTCTCGTGGTGCAGGCAACGCAGCGGAAGCTATCCGGGTACATTCTGGCACAATGTTTGAACCGGTTACATTCCACAAGGAATAGGAGGAATGACGGCCTTCGAATTATGCTGGGATCGCAAACACACAGATCGAGCGACGTGCAACAGAGCCTCACTTCTTTCTCTCCCACTCAAGATGAAAGAAAACGAAGCGGACTCAATTTTCGAAGTGCAGGCACACCGCAGCTGACGGCGGGGGTGAGGAGGGGGGGGGGGCGGGGAGACACAGGCGGAAGCAGCTGTGGGAGACAGAAAGAGCATGAAGAGCCCGCCAGCAAAAGCCTTTAGCACCGCAGGGTCTCGTGGTTCATCGGTTAATACGTTCTTCATGTGCCCCTCTGTCTGTGAGCTGAGGGAAAAGCAGTTTTAGGCCTTGAGGAATGAAGAAAAAGGGGCAGAGGTGAAAGAAAAACAAGACGAGTGCGCGAGAAGCAACATGGCTGCCGAACCGCAGCAAGGCCTGTCAAGGATAGCGTCCGTCAGACACGCTCCAGTGCCGCGAGTGGGGGTGCGATGCTGCGGTGCATGTGATCTTCATGCGTGTGCCAGACACACAGACCAGAATAGAATGTATCCGGTGGTGCAAGACAGGCTGCAGAGTTGCCGTTGGCGTGTTCCTTCTTCGCTTTTTGCCTCCTGGCGCATCATCGTGAGACGCTGAGGCCACTTTCCCTCACGTCGTCCCGTCTCGCCCGTTACAGCAAGAACGCGACAGAGCCCCAACGCCAAAATCGAACAAAATAACAAAGCACAAGCGAGAAACACACGCGCTGTGCGTGAAGGAGAGAGATGCTGAAAACGCTTCGTGGGAATGTGGGAAGCGGAGAAGAGGGGAGGAAGAGGGGGAGGGGGTTAGAGCCGGTGTGCGGAAGCCTGTGTCGGCTGTCTGTTCGCTTGCGCGTGCACAGCTCTTGAAAGAGCAGATGTGATGGGCCGCCTGTAACCCTTTTTACATACGCGATAGACGTCATCATCGTCCGTCTTCTCGGCTACTCGTGTTTGGTGAACGGAGAACATGAAAGCAAGAAGAGAGCACGAGGAGAACACAGCAACACCGTAGAGAAGAGAAGCGGAAAAAAGGGGGTGGGTGGGGCACGAGTGGAATACGCTTTGGTGACCGTGAGCGCGTCATCGATTTTTGCAAGCAAACCAAAACGACAGCAAAAAAAAAATGAAGAGAAGACGCATGCGCACGCGCGCAGCAGTGAGCGTGTGGCAAAGGTGCTTCGTTTGAAGCGCCCGCATACACCGAGAGCTACGAGAGACAGAGAGAGAGAGAGAGAGAGCGCGCCATCATTATCAAGTCCACAGGTACAGGTGCTCAAGCACAGACAAGGAAACGAAACAAAAACACAAGGAAAAAGCGTTGCCCACCACCACCACCACCAACAGCGGCACCACCACCACCACCACCACCAACAGCGGCACCAACAGCGGCACCACCGCCCCATGCCGTACGCATCAGTCGTCCATCGCGTGCGACTTTCAGACTTAGAGAGGAAGGGACAGAAGTAGGAAGGAGAAGAAGGCAGCGCTCTCATTCAAGCAGGATACGCAGGGGCCCACACAAGTTGTACGGCTCCGACTTGGAGTTGTCAGCCATGCAGCCGCCGATCACAAACAGATAGTCGTTATACGCGTGCAGGGTGATACCCACCACACGATTCGGCACGGCGCCGACGAAGAGCACCACCTCCTGACACCGAACACGTCTCGTGCCAGCGGGGAGCTGCTGGCCTGCATTGATGCCGCGCGATCCGCGGCGACGGCCGTTGGAAGTGGGTGTCACGACAGGTTCCAAGTCCAGCAAGTACAGCTTCACATCCTGGTGTGGCTGCGAGACTTGCCCCATAACTACCACGCGATTGCCGTGCTCGGTGGCAGCGACGGCCACATCGCCCATCTCTTTCGGTAGTGCGGTAACCGCGCGGAGCGCCGTGGACGACGTGGGGGTCATAGAGCAGTCGAACGATGCTTCCAGCCACTGCGAAGACGAAGCATCAGTATCATCAGCGGCGCCTGCATCGGCCTCGTCCTCGCCACTCGTCAGCCGGCAGTGATTCTCGCTCTTCGGCTCGGCTCCGTCGAGGTCGCTCTCAGGCGGTGCTGTGGCAGCGGTCGCAACGTCTCTCCACGCCTTGGATGCGCGCCGCCACGCCTCCGGTGCCAGCGTCAGGACGGGATGACCCGCCGCGGCGTTCTCCACACCTCGGCCGCCAACGAGAACCACCGTGCCGTCTTCGATGACCGCCATGCGGTGAAACGCGCGCGGCTCTGGCAGCTGGCCAAAGGCAAACGCCACCGGCTTTGCCAGGCGCGCTCTCTCCTCGAAATCGTCCTCCGTCGTCGAGTCGGTTGAGCGAAGCTGCTCACCCACCTCGGTGAGGTCTGCATCGTTCCACACCACCGCGTAGCACTCGGCCCTGCAGCGATACTCCACATCGAGGCCACCTGTCACGAGAAGAAACCCGCCATCGGTGTGGCG
The DNA here is from genome assembly GCF_000002725.2 of Leishmania major strain Friedlin. NCBI lineage: Eukaryota > Euglenozoa > Kinetoplastea > Trypanosomatida > Trypanosomatidae > Leishmania > Leishmania major. The sequence continues at coordinate 560,390 of NC_007271.2, read as the reverse complement.
CCGCTTGTAAGGGTCTGCGCTGCCCTTTACTGCTGCACATCTCCACGGGACGCACACTGCGTCGTGAAAGGCCAGCATCGGGAGATCGTACGGGGGAATATCGTGCCTGTTCCACTGCATCTCGACGTCTTCGGCGCACGCCGCCGGGCTGCGCCACACGCTCCAGAGCTCCGTGGCGGGCGGTTGATATCCGCCACCCGACAGCCCGCCAAACAGTACGACGCGTGCCCCGATCAGCTGCTGCGGCGAGTCGCTTCTCGCGGACGATGGCGGTGCCTCCACAGGGATACACGTCAATGTCGCGCCGTAGCGGGAAAGCGGGCGCACCAACGCGTGCGGGCCCTCCTCGTACGGTGCAGGCTTCCACAGCTGCATCACGTGCGGGCCTGTCAGCTCCAGCGTACACAGCTGATTCGTCGTGTGCGCGGATTCGGCGTGCGGGAGAAAGGCGCGTGCCTGAGGGTTGAACTGCTGCTTGCACCACCGGTGCGAGCCCCCGAAGATGTACAGCGATGGGCACCACGTTCCTTTTTGAAAAGACGGCACCACCGTAGCCGAGTGGTACTGCAGCTGCAGGTCCCTGTAATCGCCGCTTGTGGCTTGCCGCAGCCGCAGCGAGCGGCCAGCGTCGTTCTCGGCGAGCGGCAGCCAGTGCCATGAGCACTTCGCGTGAAGCAGCCGCCGGCAGACCGTGTACCAGCGCTGACACTCCTCCACAGAGCCGTAGCGAACCCAGAATCGGTCGCCGCTGCTTGTGGTGAAGAGCAGCCATACCTCTTGGCCTACAAGTGGTGAGGGGTCCACCGCCTCAATGACATAGTGCTGCCGCTCCGTCTTGGATGTGGCAGAGGACCGAATGACAAGGTGGCACCCCTCAAGCAGCTCCATGTAGCGCGGCTTCCAACGGCCCCGCCAGGCCGTCTCCTTCTCCACCATGGAGAACAGCAGCACAACGTTGGAGAGGGAGACGGTGTTGCTGGCATTCATGGCCGCAGCGATGGATGTGGCGGTGAGGGTGGCCCCTTCTGCTGCTGGGCTCGCGCCCGTCGCCTTGCGCGAAGTGTCGGCGGACTCCGTTTGCGTCGGACTAGCACTGCTTATGGTGTCACCGCGCTCGCCTGCCCCGCCTGCCTTGCGAGAGCAACCCAGACTCTCACTTTCGAGGTGCCCGGAAGAGGGCCCGCCGGGCGTCGCAGCAACGTCCGCGTTTACGGAGGTGTCGTGTGAGCTAGGCATACCGCCACTCTCGCTCTGCACTGCAGAGGTGGAGTCGGAGGGTACGAGCACTGTAAGAAGTGCATGCAGCCAGCTGTCGTAGATCTCCCGCGTCGCCGCTCGCAGTTCCCAGGAGCCACCCTCGAGCAGCCACACCGTAAAGCAATATCCCTTAGAGGTGTCGTCCCTCAAGCTCTCGCGCCACGGGTCAAAGGAGATGATGGTGCCGAACTTCTTCTCGGCGCCGTGCTCCTCGAGGCGGTAGCTGAGGCGAGTACCATCAAGAATGAAGTAGCGCTGTTCATAGGTGAAGCGCCACTCCATCTTCTTCTCCAGCCAAGAGGCTAAAAAGACTCGCGGCGCGGGCGTTGCTGTCATTTGCTGGACGAGCGCGTACACTTTTTTGATGTATGCTTGGCTAATATTATGTTCCGGAGGGAGCGGAGGGGCTCTAACGGTGGTACCTGCTGCATACACGTGAGCGCGAAACTGCCCAGTCCTAAATGGGGCTTGTGGTGGTGTGCTCGCGTTTGCCGCACGTGCTGCGCTGGGCCCACAAGCCTACGCTCTGCGGTAGTGTGTGTGTATAGAGAGAATGCAAATCGTGCCGGTTGGTTGTTGGATCGGCTTTGTGGCCGTAACCGCTGCGAATCTTGCGTAGAGGGAAGTCTCGGAGGAGTTGGGGGAGGGGGAAAAAGCAGTCGCGCGAGGCTCTGGTGAGAAGATAAACACAGCAGACGCCACCCGTCACTAGCGACAAGCAAAGCAGCAGCAGCAGCAGCAGCAGCAAAAAGAACAGAAGAAGGGAGAGCAAACAGTACCTTGAGGATCCTGCAATGCGAGGTGTGTGCGTGCCGTGGGACTCTCACGGAGCTTGTAGAGATCGTTGAGAGGCGTGATACAAAAGGGAACAGACACAGTGGAAAGGGCTGAGAAGCAGCCGAAGGGTAGCGTCTTACGGCTGTCGTGCACCAGGGAAAGAGCCCGCGCAAATGGAGGTATAGTGCGTGCGTTTCTTGTCGCTGGCCTCCCACCACTGTCAGGCGGCAAGCAGGACGAAAAGGAGGGTCGCAACACACACACACACACACACAGGCGCGTGTGCGCAGGGCATTCCTTTCACGTCGTTCTTGTGCGTGATTGTAAAGATTCACCGCTAGGATCGGATAAGACTAGAGTGAAGTCGGCCTTACCGCATGGCCCACGGCATGCAGCCACACCCAAGCTCTTCGGGCACCGATGCGCCACCGCAACGCTTTCGATTCACTCCCTCTTCCTTCAGTTTTCAGTCTGACAGAAGAACCCGCAGCTTCTGCCACGTTTCGTGCGCGCCGCGCTTCTGCCGCCGCGCCGTCGCCTCCACCGCAGCCACCTCGTCGCAGTGGTGCAGAGCATAGTTGAGGAGCAACTCGTTCACATCCTCTTCTTCCCACTCCTGGTGCTTGTCATATCGCTCTGCGGAGACGGCGTGTCCATCGGTGCACCCACAGTGGACGCAGCGGCCCAAAGCCGCGGAGAAGGTCGACCCAAACCCGGTGCACGTGCCTCGCACGGCTGGCACCCCGTCTACACGGCTCAGCTCCGTGTAGGGGGTGAAGGGCGCCTTGCGGGAATGGACGTAAGTCTCGTAAGCCGGCAGCGAGGCGTCCAGCGAGCGCCACTTCACGTTTTTCGACATGGTGGTGAGGATTGTCTGGTAGCCATCATGGCACTCATCCAGAAGCGACGGCGCCTCTGCCGCTGCTGACGTCGCGCCCGTTGCATCAACAGCTAACGAGGACGAGGAAGTCCGCGGCGGGCGCTGCCGCCTCAGATTCCACACAATACATGGGCTGTCATGGTCCTTCGACTCCTGCGGCATCGCGCAAAGCGGCTGCGTTGTGTCCGCCTGGTCGTGCACGACGAGAACGGTGCGGAAGGGAAGTCGCCCGCGGGTGCGCTCCCGCACTGTCTGGTGAAATTGCGGCAGCATCTCCAGCTCCTCCGCCGGGTTCTCGGCAATGACGGTACGGATGAAGGTGACGGGCCGCACCCTTTCCTGGCCAGCGGCGCCTGCACTCTCCGCGGAAAGCAGGGCCTCCCAGGCACGGATGCGTCTGCGGAACTCCGCCTGCACATCCGTGTTGTTCAAGTCATAGTGGGTGAAGCAGGCGTGCTGGCTTCGGAAGAGCAACCAGACATTCACCGGATCCGGAACAAAACACGAGTGTGCAGCGGTGCAGGCAGCATCGGAGGGAGAGGACGCTGACGGAATGCGTGATGCTCGTGGAAAGTAGCCGTCCTCTTGCTTTGGCGAAAAGTTGTAGCGGCCCACGCCGGTGGTAGCACTCAAACTTGCTGCAGGGTTCGCGAGGGGGATCAGAGGAGTAGGACGCAGCGACGACGAAAAGCCGTTCGCAGTCAACTCCACCAGACCGTCGAAGGTGCAGCGCACCATGTCGAAGGGCAGCGACTCCTCAGTGGGGCGAAGGCCCAGCTTGCTGAGCATAAGCGACGGTCCACACCACCCACCTAGAGACACCCAACGCCACATGAGTCCGAGGAGAGGTGAGAAGGAGACGAAAGCCACTCGCCTCCCTGCGGCTGCGTCCTGCTGGACGAAGAGGAGAGGGCCAGGGGCGGAAAGAAAGAGAGGGGGGAAGGGTGACGTTGGCGGCCCAGGCGAGGATGACGGATACGCGGCATGGGGCGAGGGTCTGTGAAACGGGAAGGAGACCAGATCCAACGAAGGAAACAAATGAGCTGAAAAACGCCGCGCACGTGCGTGCACGGACCTTTCTCATAGAGGTGCACCAGTTACACAGACCACAACGTGAAAGCAGCAGCGGAGAGAAGGAAAGGGAGTGGGTGGTGGTAGGGTCATGCGGTGGCCATAGAGAGAGAGAGAGAGAGACACGCGGCAGAGGCCTTTTCTGTTCTGCTTCCTCCTTGCAGGAAATGGCGTGGTGAGGAAAGCCGACGTGGTCCCTCGCCATTATCCTCCCTCGCCAGCATGCACGAAGCACGTCTCTGCCGCCGCCTTGGCCACGGTTCCTCTTCTTGTTCGTCTGTTATGTGGCGCATGCGTCACGCCCTTTAGCTTCGTTGTCTATGAGCAGCAGCCCGCAGTGGTGCACGCACTCCGGAAACGCACACAAGACCCTGCAACGGGAAAGTGAGGAAGCAAGAAGGGCACGGAGAGAAACCCGCGGCTGTGTACACACCCACACGCGCGCGCACCTCTGGAACTGCAGCGCGTTCTTGCGGCTCTTATACAAGCGCAAGAACAACACCACCGCCGTCCTCCCTCCCACTTGAGTTACCACATCTACCGCTGCGCACCTCCGTCTTGCCGTCTTTGCGCAGTGGCTCTTCGTCCGGCCGCACAGAAGGGCCGCCAACTGTGCTACTCGTAGTGGCGGTACAACTCGTCCTGTAGTGCTTGTTCAAGAAAGGATCTGAGGGCTCTGTGGACCGCGGCGAGTGTCATGCGGCGCTCTGGCTGTGTCTCAGTTAAGCGCCGCACCAGCTTCAGCTCAGGGAACTGGGCAAGCAGCACCTTGTCGCGGTAGACCCCCTCGCGCACCTCACGCAACACCGTCAAACGCTCCGCGATGGTCTTGGGCTGAAGGTACATCTCCGCTAACACAACGCCAACCGAAAAGGCGTCTGAGGCAGGTGTGCACCGGTTGCCTTTGAGCTGCTCCGGGCTCGCGTAGAGCGGGGAGCCGACGCCGATCGTGTTGATCGCGTTCATGGAAACAAAATCGTCCACGCGCACCTCCTGCTGGTACAAGAACTTAGCAAGCCCCAAATCACCCAGCTGTACGTGCACGAAGCGGTGGAGCAGCCAGCTCGCAAGACGGCGAAGAAAGTGTCGACCACCATCGGACTGCACAAGCGGCATAGTCGCACCCGCGGCGGCCGTCTCCTCCTCCTCCACCTCGCACTTCGAGCTGGAGCGCTGGCGAGCCGCTGGTGGTGGTGGCCGCCGGAGCAGTCGCTCCTGCAGCATCTCAGTAGCCATGCGGTGAGGCGGGTGCATGACAAAATCGACCGCTGCCTGCTCGCCATCCCATGAAGGCAAGTTGTCCAGCGACGTCATGGTCGTCTCCGCCTTCCAACCGGACGTGAGAGAGGAGGCAGCACGGAACAGCTCCTGCATGATAGGGGGCACAATTGAAGATCGCCGCGGTGCACAAGACACGCTCGGGCCGCAGCCACTGGACGCAAGCTTCAGCGGGCAGGAGCTCGAGTGATGCCGACACAAGGTAAGCGTTGAAGACGGGGAAGGTACACAGGCCTCATTGCTACGATCACCGTGCCACGCTGCCGAAGCGCCAGACCGAGAGGCGGCCGACCCTGGAAAACCCCAGAAACTCCTCGTGTCATCCTCATCCTCAGAGCCGTCATCCACATCGCTCGTGCTCGACAAATTCGTCTGGTGGACTTCCTTGTCGTACTGGCACCGGTAATTCATGAAGACATTCGTCGGCTTCACATCACGGTGCAGAACGCCGCGATGGTGCAGGTACCGCAGCCCCGCCACAACCTGTATGGCCATGATCAAGTTTTCCACGCGATCAATGGAAGTGCGAGAAGCGAGGTACTGAGCAAGAGTCCCCTGGCACAGCTCCATCTGCAGGAATACAACCCGTGTGCCAATGATGGTGTTCTCTTCAGGCCGCTGGCTGCTGCCGTAGCCGTCGCCGCTACCCTCGCTACGGTCGCTGTCACACCCTTGAGCGTCATCCCAAATGGTCTCGAAATCTTTTCCCTCGCTGTCGGCGACGTCCTGAACAGTGGTGCCGCTCACGCCGTCCGAGGCGGCAGAGGAAGGGCCGGGGCTGAGGACAGAGGTGTTTGGCAGCTGCTTGCGTAGCCGATGCGCAGTGAGGAAAGCACGCGTGCCCCGCGCAGACGGAGAAGACGTCGACGAAAAGGTGAGAGGGCGCCGTGATGGCTGCGACCCTATCTTTGTAGGCGGAGAGATGCCTGTGCCCGAGTGCCTCAAACAATCACCTGCCTCGCCCTGCCGCTTCTCCGCCTGGCCTGCAGGCACCGCGTCTCCGTCATCGTCAGTCAAATCGTCAGCGAATTCATCCACGATGAGTCGTCTCCGGTCGTCGCCGCGGAGTCGCGGATGCGATCGCATCGGCGTCTTTTCCGGCGTTACCGCCCCACTTGTTGAATCGCTTCCCAGAAGCATCATGCTCGAAAGGCTTGGGTGTATCAGATGATGCCACCCGCTCGGCGCACTGCGTGACTGCGACCTGTCGAGAATGTCTGTGTCTGAGTTGGTGGGAGAATGCGAGGTGCCGTCGCGTGCATTCTGTCGAGCCGTCATGGGCAAGGAAGAGGATGCAGAGTTGAGTCGCTTGCAGCGCCCCAAATTTGCCTTGTACGGGTGGCACACACCGATGAACGCTAGCTGTTGCGCACGAGTGGCGGAAATGACCTCGGACCAACAGGTGTGGTAGCGCACCAGGTGACGATTCTCCAACATCGCATGAATCCGCACCTCCTGCAGAATATCGCGCTCACTCTCGTAGTCGCGGGCGACCAGCACCTTGATGGCGTAGAAGACACCGGTGACGCGATGTCGCGCGAGCAGCACCGCCCCACCGACGCCGCGGCCAAGCAGCATGAGCGGCTCGAAGTTTTCGTCGAAGAAACTGGCTTCCGGGATGTAGCGACGCGTCGGCGGGCTGATGACGTGAGTGATGCTGCTGCTCTTCTTGTTGCTCTCGTAGGGAAAGGGTGTCGAAAAGCTTTTGGTGTGCACGGCGCGGGTGCCACTGCGATGCTCCGGGGCTGCTGCCGCTCCAGCAGCCCGCTCGCGTTCCCCCGCGTCGAACGAGGCGCTAAACGGGCTGCGGTTACCCCGTCTATCGTGCGCAAGCCAGGCGCTACGCACAGCCGTACTCCTAGCGCTAAGCACGTCATAAGCAGAAAGTGCGCGCAAGACACGCGGGAACCCGGTAGACATCGCAATTCGCGCCGAGGGTACCTCTGACGCCTCAAGGACAAATCCACGCAGAGTCGTTCGCGCTTCCGATGCGCTGGAGGCACCTATCGGTGCGTCAACCGCCAGCTCGGCAGCCCTAAGACTGCAAGCGTCACGTGGAAGCCATGGCACACGCCGCAGCTCGACGGCGGACATAGATTGCTCACCTGCGCGGCGTCGACCCGCCCCGTCGACGCCGCTCTGTGAGCTCCCCGATGTGGAGGATGACGGTAGCCTCACCCAGAATGCCTCCACAAGAGGGAGAGGCAGCTGCAGAAGAAGAAGAAACTGCGGAGGCGCCGCCTCACCGTTTCCGGCGGCGGTAAAGCTGTCAAGCGTTGCACTCACGGCTCTGTACACGCATCCGCCCGGCCCGCACCGCACCGGGATTTCATGCGGCACTGCTTCGCGTCCTACAGATGAGTCCGCACTCTTGTCAGTGCCCGCATATTTGTGCCTCGCAGGCTTTTCTCTCGACCACTTCGTTGGTTTATTGCGGATGCCTCTCGGCGAGGTTGCCGAGATGGCAGACGACGACGGTGTAGGACTGACCGCGCGGAGAAAGTGGTACTGCGGGGGGAGTTGCTTGCGGCCCGCCATGACATCCATGTCGATGTCCGACGCGCTTGTGCTACCGTGGTGCAACGTGTTCTCGCTGCTGATCGACGAGAATGATCGCGCAGCCGAGCCTTGAGACGCGGCCAGCAGTTCTGCTTTGCCCTGCTGTCTCTCCACCACAGCCTCATCATCGGCATCGGAGAACGAAAGGTCGTTGTGTACGCGCTGTCTGGGGGTGTGCCATGTCAGGCCGAGCTGAATCACTGGTGCGGCCAGCTTTGCCAGGCACGTGTGAGCTGCTTTCCGTGTCGGAGCGGCCATCGCTTCCTTCCTTGTCTTCCTCTTCTTGGTGATCGTCGCTAGGGAACGGGACACTGTCGCCTGCATGATCAGTGTCGCATAGCGCTGCGTTGTCAGCGACAGCACCGCACGCGGTAACCCGTCGCCGTTCGCATCAGAGATGCTAGTACAGCTGTCACGGGTCACGTCGGTGCCGCTGCCGTCACTGAGGGACGAGTAGATACTGTGAGCCGAGATGTCCAAAGACGATGTTGAGTCCAGCATCTCCGCTGATACCGCCGCCGTCATGTCAGCCTTCAGATGAATGCTATCAAGCGGTGCCCCCGTGAACAAGTCCAGCTCGATGTATCGCTCCTCCATGTGGCGCAAGAGTAACAGTTGGTGATGATGACAGCAGACGGCATTCCAATGCCGTACTGCCTCCGGCAAGGACATCCATAAGTGCGCCGTTGCGGCAACGTCGGCCGAATCACCTGTTTCCTTCGCCGTGTCATCACGGCTTCGCTGACCCGCTTCTCCTTCGCTAAAAAAGTATCTGTGCGCCGAACGCTTGGCGTCACCCCCGCCACCATCGGGTGTCGCGCGTGCAGCGACGACACAGCGTGGGCAGCGCCAGTACCACGCGACCTCGGCAGGCTGACGAGACGCGCACCCCGCTGCCGGTGCTGCGAGGTCCACAGACGTGATCGAGCCTGTCGCCGCCGGCCGAGCTTTCGCGCTCGCATTAAAACCGCTGTAGGCCGCCTCCGGAATTCGAGCCATAAAGTCGCAGGGCCGAAAGAAGTTGTCGCCGCTAGCATCGCTAACACGGCGATCCCCGACAGTTTCTTCCCGCCCTTCACTCCCTCTACGCACGATCGTGGCTCGGCCGCCTGTGCTGCTACAGAGCAATGGGGAGGTAGCCGACATTGTTGCACGCGTTGGCTTTTGAGTGGCGGTGGCAGCCGAGGTGCTGGTGAGTTGGGGCGTGCAGGGTGAGTAGGGCGGGGTGAACGCCGGAGATGGTGACGAAGATGAGAAAGACACACGTTTGCAGAACGGGCACGGCGCGCCGATTGCCTGCCGCCCAAAATAGTGGGCTGCCGCAACTGGAGGAATGCCGTCGTTCCTTCCCTCTCTGGTGCCTCGGGCGGCAGTGTCACAAGCTGTGTTCGCATCGCCACCGTTGATGCTGCTGTGTCCCTCAGCAAAACCCGACTTGGGTGATGCAGAGGAGATATCTCGGTGCTCGCCCGACGTACGCGGCCCCTCCGCCGCCGCCCACCGAGCGAACATGGTCGAGGCCGGCTCTAGAAGGCGAAGCCGCTTTGAAAGTGTACATTTAAAGCCAGCGCGCGCGTCCCGCTCAGCTTTCGCGGGTGCAGCAGTCAAGGACGCCGTTGGACACGTACTGCCGTCAGTCGCCGCCACCACCTCGGACGGCCCGTCTTCGTCTCCAAGGCTATGCGACCAAAGGTGTGTCAAGACGGCAACGCGCTCATCGTCATTGTCGGTGCCACTGTCGCTCACCTTCTCCGTCGTGTACTGGTAGCAATGAAGCACCCCTGCCACGTCGGTAGCGAGGAGCAGGCAAGTGCCATCCCAAGCGGCTCCAATACTTGCCATACTTCACGATCAAGACGTGTGCGTGCCCGTCAGTTTCGCGCTACGCAAACTGTGAGATAGAGAGAGAGGAGAGTGACGAGACAGGCGGCTGGAGGGGGTAGCCTCCGTGGAACTATGCGGCAAACAGGTGTCCACCCACTGGAACGGGAGGTGAGTGGAATGAGGTGTTCGCACACCCGCTGAAAGGATTCGACGACGCGTACACAACTTCCCTTTTTCGGGCTTACGCGTCCGGCTGTGCGTGTGAAGGGTTCGGCGGCAAAGCCACCCAATAGTGATGCCAACACGCAACGAACGATGCGCAAGCGAAATGAGGATGAAAAAACCTGTGCGCACGCATGCAGCGAAAACAAAGACCGCATATAATACAAAGAGGTGTGAGGAGAGGAGTTAAGGTGCCGCCGTAAGCAACCCAGAGAAGGGAAAGGAGAGGAGGGGAAGGGAGGGGGCGGCGTGCAACAAAAGCGAGCGAGTTGACAAGACCCCACCACGCAGTAACGAGAAGGAGTGGCAGAAAACTATGAGAACGCTATGAAAAAGCAATAGCAGGTTGCTTCAGCACCAGTCACACGCAGTGAAGCACAGGTCTTCTTCTGCAGACGACTCGGTCTGCACGTTATGGTTGGCGCTGCTGGGATAGGTGACTCTTGCTCGGCCACGCTTCAATGCGAATGCGGTGCCACTCGGGAAAGAAGAGCAGCTAAGCAGGCAATGCAGAGCTGCAGAGCTGCCGCACAATGAGAGACTGCACCCGCATGCACAAGTCAAAAAGCGGTGAGGAAATGCAGAGAGTCGATGTGATTCCAAGACATGTGTGCAACGTCCTGAAGGTGGCACAGGAGGGGCGCGGAGAAACGGCGAAACGCTTTTTGTCCATTCGCCGATGTCTGTGTCACAGCACGACCAACGTGCGGCGAAGAGGATCCACCACTCCACTTGCCCGAGCAGCTGCTCAAGCGGGTCGCGCTAACTATGGGCCTGGGGAGAAGCCAGCTCACCTGGAAGTCTGCATTCGTTCTTGACTCACTTTTTTCTTTCGCTTTCCAAATCATGTGCGATCGCTCGTGCTTCGAAGCTGTATTGTGCTCGCGTTTCCGTGCCCGCGGTGCGCCACGCGATCACCTCTCGCGAATACCATCCTGTTCGCTTCTTTTTCGACAAGAACAAAGAGCAGAGCACCTTGGGCAATTATTTGTGCAGATCGGCACACGTGTCCGTGTCAGGATATTAGTCCTCGCTTACCACCTCTTTATGCGCCGCCGCAGCGGCCGCCTTCTTCGCCTCATTCACTTCGTAGCGCGCGCGCTTCTTCCCGCTCAACTCCCGTACCTCCTCCTCATAGGTGCGCTCTGTCTCACGCTGCAAGAGAGGCACGTAGTTCACCGGTGCCAGCGCTCCGCTGGCAATGGTTTCTGCGGTCTGAGAAGTCTTTTCCTCACAGCTCGTCGTCGTCGGCAGGGGCTGCCCATTCTTGGCTTCTGTACGAAGGTAGTAAAGCAGGTCGCGCTTGCGCGCCTTCATCTGGCCGGCGGTGCCCGGGTCTGTCCAGTCGCACCCCGTGATGGACCACCCATCCAAACGCCGCAGCTCGGGATCGCGCCGAACAACAGCACGCGAGCGGTCCTCGCCCGATGCGTCTTTCTCCGACGTGTCCTTGCGAAACACGTCTGCGGTACCGGTGTACCAGCGGAATAACTGGGACCGCATAGCGGTGGCAGATGTGGCGCGTATAAGAAGCGCGGTGCCGATGTCCTGCAGCTCCTGCTCCATCGCATGAAACGCGCAGTGGGACATCTGCCACTGAACATTGTCGAATCCGCAGTCCCACAATATCAGTGGGGTACCGTCTGCCAGGGGGTACGTTGGTTTGCGGTCACCTAGCTCTAGCAGCGTCTGGACCACGCTAGGGACCTCCAGCCCGCGGCCCACGAGAAACAGCACCTCCATAATGCAGCGAATCTGGTGGTACAAGAACGAGTTCGCTCTGATCTCAAGGTACGAAATAAGCTCTGGCAGCGCCTCACTCGGGTGCAGGCCGACCGAGAACACCGTGCGCACAAAGTTGCTCACATTCACAACGTCCATCTTGCAGAAGTTGCGGAAGTTGTGCGTCCCGAGGAAGAAGGCGGCAGCTTCCTGCATTGCTGCCAGGTTCAGCCCGCGGTGGAAAAAGTAGTAGCGGTAGGTGCGATGGACGCAGGAGAAGCGTGCGTCGAAGGCGTCATCGACCAACGCACAGCCAACGATGCGAATTGTTGAGGGCAGGACGTTGTTGAGCATGCTGCAGTAGTCCAGTGGCGGCAGCTGAGGCTCCGCGTCTCCAGTGCACGACGCACGAGCGGTAAGGGAGAAGGCGTTGCCGAGGGCACTGACGCCCTTATCCGTGCGACCGCACCGCCCAAAGTTGTGCGGCCCGTCCTCCGGGATGAGACGAAGCCGTCGCAACGCATCGCACACGAGTCCCTCCACTGTGTTGTCCGTCTCCTTCTGTTTTGCGAGGCCGTCGTGCACGTGACCGTGATATGCCAACCGCAGCGCGATCTTTCGGCTTGGGTACCGATCGAACAAGAACGCCCTCTCCGTCCTTTGCTGCTTTGCGCTGCCCAGTTTGGGCAGCGCCGTCGGTGGCGAGGCAGCGGCGTCTCGGCTGCCGCAGACCGAAGCCGAGGATGCCACTATGCCGGCAACGGCGCTATGGTCGTCGGCTGTGGAAGAGGACGCCATCGCCCTTTATAGCCTTTCTTTTCGTCGTTCTGTTTTGCGTGCACTGAACGTGGGTGTCTGCGTTCGCAAGTCGAAAGGGGAAAAGTGAGAATCACGGGGGCAGCCGACAACACATCAGCGCGCACACATGAACGGCGCAGAGAGCTGTGATGCGTCCCCTCTCGTTCCGCGACACGAAAGCTTCGTGTGTACAAAGAGCTGGGCGGGTCTGAGTTTCGAACAATAACAGAAAAAGAAACCTGCACGCATCTCTGCGTGTGCGTTGCGCCTCAAGTGTCTACAGTTTTTGAAAAGAGGAGGGCGAGCAATGATTTTCGAACAGAGGGAAGAGAGAGGCATGAAACGCTTCCGTTCACATGGCAATGAACACAACACGACAGAAACCGCATCGGCCCCGGTACTCGGGCATCGCAGCACTTGCCGCTAAAAGAGGCCACTCCTCACTCCTTTGAGAGACGCAGAGAAGCAGCCAAAACCCGCCAGAGCGAAGCGTTTGAACAAATTCACAGAGGAAAGTCTACATACGGAGGTGCAGCTCCACAAGAGTGCACACGTTTGCCTTCACCAACGCGGACGTTATCGAGAGAGCCATTCCGCTCTCCCTCCCGCTCTCCCAAACTGTTCTCTCTCCCGTGTTTGTGAGAAGTGATTTCGTTTTTTTTTTGTATGTTTCTGGTGTATGTGTGTGTGTGTGTGTGTGTCTTCGTATCCACGAGCAGAAGAAGGGAGGAGCGCCCTCGGCGTAAACCTCGTCATCCACCCCACCCCCCTCCCTGCACAAAAAAAAAACGAAAGAGGCATTCGCGAAGCAAGCAAGCGCACGACGGGCGGAGCAGAGCAGAGAGAGAGAGAGACGTGCATTATTCGCCAGTTTGACAGGGCTTCCGGCCAAGAAGACACAGGCGTTCAGTTCTCCACGGAAGCATGAGCGTGAGGGCACCTCGCGGAGCACATTGCCCTGCCCTCCTCTACCGTCACGCTGTTTGCCTTCGGCGCATCACCTCCACACTTTTACCTCCCGCTCTGAGGAACGCACTGTGACGCTCAGCTTTGTTGAGCTGAAAACAAAAAGGCATGCGAGCACCCAACACCGTGGCGCTCGCGCCGGCAGCGCTGCAGTACGCCGCTGCAGCAATGAAATCCGTGCCGATGATCTCGACGACGCGCAGTGCAGTCAGAGAGACTCGTCATTGGAAGCTGCTTGTCACATTCCCCAGTGGGGACAAGGATCTTCCGAAAAACTCGCTCAAACTGCGCTGTCCAGGAGGCGTCCACACCCTGAACATGACCACCTCCTGGTGCTCCGCAGCTCAGCCAGGATTCACGCGAACGATAAGACACTGACGACCTGAACGCCGGCTCAGAGCAGGTTCGGGTCGCGCGTCGCATAAAGCCTGCCGGAATGTGGCCACGATGCCGATGGCTGCGTCGGAGTGGACGTGAAATGCACGTATGGCCTCCGCCGCCTTGCGCCGCAGAATCGGCTTCTCGTGCACAAGCAGCCCCGTCAAGTCCTCGTGCACCACGGTCATGAGCTTGGGTCGCAGCATCTTTGCCGCCGCCGTCAAGGCTGACGGCTCCTATAGATCATTGCGTGGCTAGCAGTCGCATTGGATGGTGGCGACCGTCATGTGCGTGAACTCCTTGCCTGGGTTCACCATGACGCCTGTGGAAAGATGGCCTGTGCGCTTGTCGATGAGTTTTTTTTCCTGTGAGTGAGTTTGGTGCAGTGGATGGAGGCGAGCACGGTATAGTGGGCGCGGAGCGAGTACTCCTTCAGGAGGCCCTCATCCTTGGCAGTGCTCCTGGTAAGAGCCGCCTCCGATCCCTTCAAGTCTCCCTCCACAAACTGGCCCACCTGCCGCTTCGAGGTGGCCTCCTTCATGCACTTGATGTAGCGGAAGAAATACGATGAGTGTCCCTGCTACATCTCCGCACTCTGCAATTTAGACGGGATGGTCAAGGTGAATCCGCCGGTATCGCAGGTGCCTGAGAGAAGGGTCAAGAGATGAAGAGTGTAGGTCTGGGTAGGTGTGCTGGTGGCGTGTGAGCGGTGTTGTATGCGCGGGGTATGCAGAGCTGCTATCGCTCCTATCGGAGTGGGAACCGGCATCATTCGTGTTTGCACTGCGCCACGCGCACACACAAAGCCCTTCGCTGTCGATCGTGTGCTACACGAGAACGTCCAGCACGTTAGAGCTTTCGATTCTCGGTGACAAGGCGGCAATCCCCCGACTCTGTTCTGCTGTCGTTTTCGCCTTCCCTCATCGGTGAGGAACAGCAGCAGCCCTTTCTCAGCATCCGTTGCACGCCACCGGGTCCGTGCTTTTCGTCAACGGCGAATGGTCCATGAGCAGCAGCGTGATGCATAGATATGTAAAGCGCCGGCGTTGAGGGGAAGGGGTAGTGAGCGTAGCGAACAGACAGGAAGCAAGAGAGTAGAGCAGAAAATGCGATGTGAGAATCAAACGCCGGCACCGGCAAGGTAAGAGAAGAAGGGGGAGGCTGGCCTCGCCACGTTTTCTCCACGCTAGTGCGTTTAGTCACCTCGCTGAAGTCGAGGAGCAACACGGGTTGGCGCTCTCGCCCATCAAGCGAAGAAACACACACAAAAAAAAAACTCAAACGTGCAACGAGCGGGGCGAGACGCCGGCTCTTCGCCTCCTTGTAAGTTACACCACCGCATCTGCTACCGCTTCCCTCTTTGAGATGAAGAGCAGAGCGGGCACCACAGCCCGTCTACGCACAATCTTCGCACGGCGCACAACACACGAAAAAGGAGGAGTCTTGGTAACTTGCTTTCCATCATACCTCGCTGATGGCGTGCGAATCCGCGTCGCTTGTGCGGAAAAAAATGCCCGCCTGCTTCTTGTAACGCAGGGCATCGCCGCCGCCGCCCTCCTCCGCTCGCGCTCAGACGATGGTGTGGTGGTGAGATTGAAACGAAAAGCGAACGGAAGAGAAGCAGAGCCGCGGCGGTGAAGGATTCGACAGAGCACACAAAGGCATCATCAATCTCAAGACAGCACGCGGCAGAGCCTAGGAAGACGGTGAGGAGCGAGGGTGCGGGGAAGGCGGGAGGTGTGTGTGGGGGAGGGGGGAGGACTGTTGTCCATACAAGAGAAAGGGACAGCATCTGCATTGGCTTTGTGCTAGACTTTCATCTTCCTCGCTGGCAGCTTGCCTTCGACTGCTTTGCTGGTCTATTGCCTCTTCACCTTCACCCGCGACAGCGCTTCACCACTGCGACTCGCATCGCCATCACACGTGCCGTGGGATGAGGCTGCATCTGGGACTAGTGCGTCTCCTGAGGAGGGTGTGCCACAGATTGAGTGCCGCCAGCTTCCGCCTCGCGCCGCTCCGGGGCCTCTTGAAAGCAACGCCGCTTCTCATCTCGAATGAGCTTCATCGTGTGGCGAATGTACAGCGCGATCTCCTCGACGCTAGCCATACCGCCGATCCCGATGTCGCCACAAGCCAGGCGTTTGCTCTCGGGACCAACAACCTGGCACATTGATTCACGCAGCGTGACAGGGAGCGGAGGGCCACGCGCAGTAGCAGCAGCAACAGAGCCGGCAGTCACCACGGCCGACGAAGAGGAGGCGTTTATCGCCGCCGTCGCGCTATCCTCAGCCGTTCTCCCGCTTGTCTCCTCGTTTTCCTTTACAACGGCCCTCGAAGGCGACGCGCAGCTGTCACTCACCGGAAAGCTGGTCTTGATCATGTTAGTGCACAATGTGCAGCTCCGTGCGTCTGGATCGCAGTACCACTCCGCCAGCTGATTCAGCTGCTTCGCCGTGATGGGGTGCGTCCACATGGCCGTGTTCATGGCCGGACACAGGATCACCGGCTTCTGCTTCACCTCCCACGCCCGCATGACACTCGAGACCAAGTTGTCACACAGCCCTGTCGCCACCTTGGCGAGCGTGTTCGCGTCGAGTGGGGCAATCACAACGAGGTCTGCCCATCGGCGCAGCTCAATGTGCACCACAGCATCGTTCATCGCCTGCCACTCACTCCACTCCTGCTCGTCCGTGATGATGCTCTGAAACGGGATGCCCGTCTTGGACGGCTGTGCGCGGCGGAGAAAGTGAAATGCAGCCTTTGTAGCGGCAATGCGGATGTTGCACCGCTCTGTCGAGAGCTGATCCAGAAGCAGCCCTGTCTTGATTGCTGCGACACTGCCCGTGATGAGAAGCAGCAGATGCACCGAGGGGTACTTCTCCTCGCTCGGCAGAGAGGTCTGTGGCGACTCTGGAGAGTCCATTTTTTGGCTCGCAGGGTGTGCCGTTAGATGGGGCCGCGCGTAGCCGCCGCCACAAAGGAAAAAACACTACTCCGGAAGGTGAGTAGAGAAGAGCAGGCAAAGGGCTGCAGCGAGTCACGCTCTGAGCACAGGGAGAGCGGCGGGAGCAGGGGAGAGGTGGCGCGATGGTGGGGACAGAAAAGATTCGCTTGGCTCGCTAATTCCGTGAGGCGTGGTGTGGTTGGCCTGCGGCACACACGACGCACGATAGCAGAATCACACGCAGGCAGCCTGTCCACAAACAAAAGAGCAAAAGGAAAAGAGAAATAGCGCGAAAGGGCGAGAAGGAAGAGGCGGGCACACATGCAACACTATAAGGGGCAACAAAGAGGGGTGCCGAGGTGCGTGACTGCAACAACGACACATGCGCTAATCGAGATAAAGGTGGCTAGGTATGGGCGCGTGCGTTCTTCGGAGAGAGAATGGGGAGGGGGGGGGAGATGCACTGCCTTAGAGAGACAAGGAAGAGATATGCGGAGCTCTGTGAGTGGGCGTGTTTCCATACACCAAAAAGAGGCCGTGAGGAGCAGACTCGTTGGAGCAGTTTCGCGTTGTGGTCGACAGGTGCCGTCGGTAAGGGCGTCAGTGCGCGTGTGTGGATTTGTTGGGCGCAGTGAAAGCAAGACGAAAAAGAAAAAAGGGGAAGATAGACACCGAGGGAGGAAGACAGGAATGCCGTCACGGCGGCACAGTGGAGGAGCAGGGAGAGGCGAAGAGGTATGTCCTCCCCCCCACCACCCACAGACAGTCACGCCGGTACAGAGGTGCACTACTATCCGCCGTTAGTGGAGGTTGCGCTTAAAGTGAGGTCTCACAAGAGGCACACCGTCATAGATGCTAAAGAAACCTTCGAGAAGAAGTAGTCGTGCGGATGTGCTGAGGACAACATGAGGCCATTCGCGGCCGCTTCCCACACCCCTCTCTTTTTCTTCGTCCACATGCTCGCCAGGCCAACAATCGAGGGCCGGTTCAATCGTGGGATGCCGCTAGGTGTGCATTCTTCCACCTGTTCAGAAGCTTAGCCGAAAGCGATGGATAAACGCACCTTGACATTGCCGAGCGGCCTGCGGCTTCACAGCTTCATGGATCTAGAGGAGAGCTGCGGAGCAGCAGTACTCCTCCCCTAGCACATCACCATCATCGCCATTGCCCAGGTCGAAAAGAAAGGGAAAAAGACCTGTTTCATGCGAGTATATCTCGCACTCCGCCCATGCGAGTGTCTTGTATCGTTCACTGCTGACGCTCTCGCTCCAATTTGTTTGACCGGCACATACGCACCGCCACAGCGGCACACCCTGACTTTCAGCCCCCTTCCTCACCCGGACGATCCCACCTGTGCGCCCTAGTCCTCGTCGATGTCTTCGATCTCGTCCCCGTGTGGGATTAGCGGGCGCTCCGCACTGCTCTCCGTCGCAGCGCCGGCAGTCCTGTCACCAACGCCGTCTGTGGACAACACAAAAAGGTCGCTTCGCAGCTGAGCCGTGGCAGGATTGCGGCCACGCTGCAGAATCGCCACCTGCAAGGGCGTGCAGGGGCGCAGGCACGGCCTCGTGGGCACCGAGTGAGCAGAGGGCGACGCCATTGCCGGCACCAACGCTGACAAGGGCGACGATGTGAATCGAAATACCGTACGACGGGGTGCCGTGGTAGGCGTCGTAGATGCGCCGGGTGAGCATGATGGCAGGGACGGTGCGTCTGGCGCAATGTGGACGCCACGGCTCTGCGCCGTCGTGTTCGCCTCTTCACACGCTTGCGACCGCGACGCCAACGCAGCAGAGGCCGGAACGCGTTCCGCATGGGACGGCTGTAGCGGAAGCGGAGGGGTCACGGTGAGCAGAATATAAGGAGCTAGGGCGTAGTAGTCGAGCAGCACAGCCTCGGTGCTGCCGCAGCGGTACAGCAGGTCAGGCAACCCCTCACGCAAAACATCCACCTCGTCCGTCTGGATACGTGGTGTGAGCGTAGCATGCGATGAGCCGCCGCCAGCACCGGCGTCGAAGCGGCGTCGTCGGTTACTGTCGCTGCCGTAGCTTGCAGAAGATCCACGGGCGCTCACTGCAGGCACACTCTCGAGCCGCGCGAGGGCCTGCTGGACCCACTCCCGCTCACTAAGGTAGGCAGCGGGATCTGCTTCAGTGCGATCCTCCCCTCTGCGCATCGAATAGGACATCGCGCTGTAAGAAATGTCGCGGAGGCGCGGGTACGCCAGACGAAGGTATGGCGGTGGCTCCTGCGCGACGAAGCCGGGCGGCGGGCGCACCTCGGTCTGAATCGCGCGGTACGTGAGGTGAAATAGCTGAAGCGCAATGAACTCCAGTAATCGTCCTGTGTTGCCGAGGTTCTCGCCAGCGGTGGTGCGGTCGGCCAGCTGACGGCGCTCACGCAGCGCAGTGGCATTCGGCACGCCAGCAAAGCTACCACTCAGCTCCGAGGCCCGCAACGCGTCTGCGTCACTCGCGGCGTCGATGCAGCGCGCGTACTGCGGCAGCTGATCATCGCCAAAGTAGCGAATTTGGTTGTTCGTCAGGTAGTCCAGTATCTTGCGCGGTGGCACATTTAAAGTGTCCAGCACCTCATCGATACAGTACTTCTGTGTGAGCAACCGGCCGATGGCGTGAGAGAGGCCGAGGTACTCGTCCCTCGTCATCGGAAGGACGCGACGTTGCTGTGACTCAGCCGCAGCCGCCGGAGGTGCCGCGCCTCGATGTGCAACACGGCCCGCCCTGCTTTTTAGGCCGCGTCTTGTTTGGCCATCCACATGGGCCATTGCCTGCATGCGTTCCATCTGGGAATCAAGCAGTGACAGCATGTTCATAGCGGGTGGCGACGACGACTGGCGAGGCCGTTTGCGGGAGGCTGCACCGCCTACATTGGCACGCGTTTGGCCGTCGCCATTGCGGGATGTCTGCGGTGCAGGAAAGCTGGTGCATTCGGAGGAAGAAAATATATGGCCCGTCTCGCCAGAGTCCTTAGAGCTTACTTCCTCTACAATGTCACTCTCACGCTCGCTGTCGATCTCGCCGTCTCCATCCTTGCCTTCGCAGTGCGCCACTCCGGAGGCTTTCGAAGCCGGTGTAGTGGGAGATACACACAGCGTCGAGTGCAAAGCATAGACGCTCATTCCGACGTCCGCGGTACCACTCAGCGAGAGCACGCGAGTGTCAGCGACAGCGGCGCTGGCTGCCGCAACACTCTGGCGGGCCGCCAATCGCTGTTTTTCCAGCCTCATCCAGATCGCCGCGGCAGCTTGCGCTGAATGGGCCCATGCTCCTTCAACTGACTCACCACTCTGGTGTGCTGCCGGGGCTAGTGAGTTCGACGCAGGCATTAGGCACGACCACTGTACTTGCAGGAGGGCTTGGCGGATGTCACCCTGGCTGCCCGCCACGATGGCGTTCAACGTCTCTGGGTCCATGAGATCAATACTCGGGGATGCGGTGCAAGCAGTCGCAGTCGCAGATGTGGGCGTGGACACCTTTCGCTTCGCCTTTGTGGTAAGCCGAGCGCTCGTGAGAGACGCAGACGGTAGCGCGGTGTACGATGAAGACAGAGAATTCTCAAAACAGCCCATCCCTGCCGTGCTCGCTGCCCACCGCCGCTTCTGCGCACGCCGCCGCAACTCTACATCCAAAATGCTCTGCAGTCGCTTGCGCAGGTTAATCTCCGTTATCGGTGTGCAATGAAACAGCTCCACCGCGGGGCTTTGGAGCAGCGTGGACGGGAAGGATGTGCTCAGGTCAAGCTTATCGTTGTGTGTGTCATGTGTGGTATGAAGGAAAAAGATGAGGTTGCGGCGAAGATGCTGCATCAGACACACTCGCCTGCTCACACGTGTGTCAGATGAAAGGAGTAGACCCTGCTCCTGCTCTTCGTGCTGAGCCATGGCGCGCAGCTCCTCGTACTCTCTGAGGAACAAGAGCGTGCAACGATGCAGCGCGTGGGAGGCGGGCTCACCGTAGAACTTGATGATGTGCGCATGATTTGTCGGCAACTCTGTCGACCCTGCACTTCCTGCCATGGTGCCAGCTCGGCTGTCCGCAGAGCTGCCGCAGACGCCGCTGCTCATGCAGCTTGCCGGTGATTCGGTGAGAGACGGCAGCTGCAGCTCGCCGCCACCCAGCTGGCCTCGACAATAGGAAACAACGCTATGCAAGTATTGCGCATAAGCAGGCACGGTGGCCTCGCATGTGTGAAAGATGTGAAAGGACGTGTTATGGCACTGGGCCAACTGCAATGTTGCACCTGGGCTGACACGAGACGTGTTGTGGGTCATGGGCACAGGAGCATCCACCAGTGCATCCTCGCGCAGTAGTACCTTTAAGGTTTCAAGCTTGCCGCAGCCAGGAGGTCCGTAGAGGAGAACAATGTGCGGTGCTGCACTCGACAAAGCCTTGTCTCTGCCGCGTGCCTGCTGGATTACAGCAGACAGTGCCACGGTCTTCTGCCGACTCCAAGCCACATCCGCCACGGTGCGAGGAGCGTACACTTCATGTAGCATGCCTACACAGCGATGGTGACGTTCATAGTCGGTGCTGCAGGTGCTCACTCCAATAGATGACCGAAGAGAGAGAGAGTGACTCCAGTACCGCACACACTGTGAGGGCGACGGTGACGGAGTGGCACACAAGGGAATAGGCGCACGAGAGAGAGAGAGAGGGATCAACGCGATCGCAACTTTGAGGAGGAGCAAGAAAAGAAGGAAGCGACGGAGGGATACGCGTGAGTGCGACTACGTGCGGGCATATGCGTGTGTAGTCGCTTGTGTTGGCGCGCCAGTGCCACGTATCGGTAGAGAAAAGTGTGTGAGGCAACGTGCAACAGCGCTCTGTTGGGGGGTGCTTCAATGGTGTGCGGATGTGCTGGCGTTCAAGGATATGGAGGTGCATCCGGACGGTGCAGACGTTGACATGCGAAAAGAAGGATCAATTTGTTGACAAGAGAAAAACGAATAAATGAAGGAATGAGCAAGCTTTGCACCAGCTGCAAGACTGGGTCTTGAGACTGCATGGCGCCGCAGGGCTTGTCGCCGCGGTAAAGCGCGCCGTTTACTTTGGCGCAATGCGAGTCGTGCACGTCTCACCAGGCACCACGTCCCGCCATCAACGGTCAACAGCGTGAGTGGCACGCGCCACCGAGCCCCTGGTTCATCAATTCGCATCCCACACACCGCAGTGCACTCTCTCCTCTTCGTCCTTGCAGCACGACTCCTAAAAAAAAAAGTAGAGGCCTTTGTGGTCTTCGTGTGGTGCGCCATGCACAGAGAGAGAGTCGCATCCCCAGACGGTGCCCGGCTTACATCTTTCGATCCTCTAACTCCTTCAGGTCGAGTCCAGTAAAGTCCACCGATGCCACAAACTCGGTCCACTCGCAACGACTCGCGGACAAGGAGACACCGCGTTGTTCCGATAGTCCCAAGACCTCGCGACGTCGCTTCTTCTTCAGCACCACCCGTTCAACCTCATCGAGGCAGGGAGTCGCGGTGCCGGGCAGAAGCAGGCGCCATGCGTGCAGGTACATGCGCCGCGCGCCCGCGGTCACCCATGTGGACGGGGATGACCCTAGCGGCAAGGCGGTGCACCACGGTAGATCAGCGCAGTACGACGTGTCACCAACAATAGGGAAACCGATGGCGCGGCAGTGCACGCGGAGTTGATGACGTCGACCCGTGTGTGGAGCGAGCAGCACCAGCGTCACCGGATAGCTTGTGACAGACGGGGAATCTTTAGCGATTGCGCCACGCTGTGGCACCTCGCCGCCCGCTGGTGGAGGTGCGGCTAAGTAGGTGCGCTTCAGCACCAAGAGGCTTGTTTTAGCGTCACGGCTTTGCTCTGCCGTGACAGCCATGCGGAGGTGCTCGGGGTCCGTTAAATCGTAGCCCACCGGCAGATCAACAAAGACGACCGAGCACGTTGTAGTGCTCTCTAACAACGTACGGTAGATGAGATCCTCCACCGCGTCTGCCGGCACAGGCGCGGAATTTTCTGGTGCTACAGTGATCAGCGATGAAGCAGGGCTTCGATGAGAGCGATACCGATGCACCACAGTCACCGGCTCGCCCTCCTCCGCGTCCTTCGAATTCGCTAGTCCCACCGCCTCCCACGCTGTCTTATCCGGCCGCTGCAGAAGGTGCCGGAACCCTGCCACTTCGTCCCCACCCGCCGAGTTTGCCGAGGATCCTCCGCTCGCGGATGCAGAGCAACCAGCCCGGACGCAGCCCAGCCCTTCCCATGCCTTGTTGCACGCATTTGCCCACGCGGCAAACGACGCTCGGCGCGCCTTTGTATCTGACGAGAAAGCAGAGCCTGGCTGGTCACTCGAGGCGGCATCCTCCAGCAGCGCAGTATCGCTTGGCAAGTGTCCATGCAGCAGTGCAACATAGTACTTCCGAACCAAGCGCATCTCAAAGCAGTGGGCAAGTCGCGCGGCCATGTCTTTAGTAAAGGCCAAGCACAGCACCCCGCTCGTGCCGAAGTCAAGCTGATGCACAAACTTCAGCTGCTTCTTTCTCTTCTTCTCTTTTTGCAGCTGCTCATGGGTTTCGTCGAAGATGCCACGGGCTTTCATGTGCTCGCACACCAAGGACTCTACGGTGCGGCCGTAGATGCTCTCATCACCGTCCATGAGGATGCCTGGGGGCTTGTTCACCACCAGCATCTCCGCGCTCTCATAGATCACATCAAGCGCGTCGAGTGATGCAGCTGATACGACAGCGTCTTTGCCATTCATTTACAATGTGTTGTCCACGACTTTTTCGTGGAAAGGAACAGAACGAGAGTCACCATAGTAGAGGCGTACTGTGAACGTGCAAGGTTAGCATGCCGAAGAAGAAAAAGGGGTCGCTGGGCGCCGACATTACGGCTCACTATGCACTTGACGGAGAGAAGATAAGACTAACACACGCGACCGTCAACAGGTTCTCCACTTCCGGCGAACCCATGCTCTTTTCTTTACCACCTCCCCCAGTCCACATCGTAGCAATCGCTGCTCTGTGCCGCAACGTGCCGTTGTCGAATCCTCTGCGAGGAGAATGCAAGTTCGTGGACGCCTTCGATCACGTTTCTCGCTATTCCTTTCTTATCTGATTCTTTGTTTTGATCTTTCCGGGTCACAAGACAGCGTCGCTTTCGAGCTTCTGTCGACAGTTCCGTTTATCAGCAGCAAAACAATAAAAGTTGCTTCGTTTGTCTCTGTACCATTTTCCTTCTCTTTTGCTCAAGCGACCTCGAGAGCGCTGTCGAATTCATCAGCAAGCCCGTGCGGTATAGGCACATGACCTGTCCATCGGCAATGCTTCCGCATTCTCCACATTGTCTTTACACCCAGCCCTGCCTTCGGACAACCCCACATAGTTCCCTCTGTAATCCACAGAGCTGACGAAGACAAAGCCCCTTTCCGGGCGAGCTTTGAGATTCTCAGAAGGCAGCACTTGAAGCCGAAAAGAACACAAGAAAAAAATCTTGCGAGCACCACCAGAACCCATCACGACAATAAAAAGCCACAAACATAAAGGCTCTCGAGCGGCGAAGAGGTGCCGAAACAGACCACCACAGCGAAGACAGACAAAGTCGTAAGCAGAGAAGCAAATATGAAAATAAAAGCATGATATATATATATATACATACATACATATATATATATATGTGGGTATAAATACGATGGCGACACAAATGCGCATAAAACGGCACAGAGCCCGAAACAGCACATACGCCGAGTGCAGTGCCAACGGAAGTAGGCATCTTTCACCGCGTCCCATCCTCTGCCGCGCAGCACGACTTTACCTCCACGCTGCACCCCCACCTCTCCCCGTCAAATGCCACACGCCACATCGCGCGGGACGAGGCAGCGGTGGGCACACGCGTCACAGCACTGCGCCGACCCACGCACACACGCACGGCCGCTGCCTCCAGCTCGGCAAGCCACCCGCTCCGCCGGCCGCCACCCCTCCGGGCGCATCCCCCTCGCCGCGGCGCAGGCTCCCCACACCAGGAGGCAGCGTCAGCGTCGGGTGGGATATCCTCCAGCCACGCTCGCACCTCGTCCGTCACGCGGACGGCGCACACGTCAGCAGCAACACATCGCTCTCACCTCCCCACGTCGTGGGTGCGTGACCGTGTCACCGCCGGAGGTAGCTCCGCCATGGGCGGTGGATAGGGGCTGGGGGGCTGCCTGGCTTCCCGGCCGAGCCCGTGTGCTGGACCCCGAGGGTACGACGCACTGAGGTGTGCCCCCCACCATCATCAGGGACTCGCGCACAGACGCGCAGACAAAAGAGGTGAGGAGCTGCGCATGCCACAGAAGTAGAGCGGACACATACCGCCGACAGCGCAGTTCCTCGCTCTCGTCCCCCGCTGCCGATCCATAGCCCGAGTCGATGCGCACAGAGCAAAAGGAATACGACGTCAGCCCTTCGTCGCTTTCCGCGGCGCTCACACATGCTCGCGCATGTGCATGTGCAGGTGCAGGTGCAGGCACACACTCCGCATCGGTGCAAGCAGCCTCCCATACGTAGCGGCTGCTGGCCACCCGCCGTTTACGCACTCCGCTTCCAACGTGCAGCGCGGTACGCCTCCAGTGTGGCCTCGTCCACAGGGATACTCGGCAGCAGCTCATTCAGAAGGTAGCCGAGGCGGTAGCCACCAAGCGTCAGTCGAGCCTCAGCGACACGCTTGCATCGAGCAAGATAAGCATCGCTGAGAGTCGCACCTGGTGTTACGCCGGGGTAGCTGGTGTTTACCGCAAACATGTGGCTCTCCTCGTGAATCGCCACCACGTCCACGAGTGTCCGCAACGCTTCTGGGAAGGTGTACGTTTCCAGCAGCCGGTCCGCTGTCGCAGCGAGGGCGAAGAGGTCGGTGTAAGAGAGGGGCCGCTTGTAGCGTGGAGGCGTGCCACTGCAAATATTATCCCAGACGGCATGCAGGTTCACCTTTCTTTTGCCTACCTGAACCTCAACCTCATTGCCTCCTTTGTCTCCGTGCGGGTACTCAGAGGAGTACCTGGAGGTGGTGTGCAGGGGCTGGTGCAGATCGCCAAGGATGTGCACCAGGTTCACCCAAGCGAAGTTTAGCAGGTACAGCGGCGCATTCGTACGTCGAAGCGATGTTACCATATTGCGGGACACCGTGACGGCATTGACTGTAGCGACCGGATCGGTGATATTGATGTCTTCGGGGTTGTACGGCTTATCGAAAAAGTGCCACGTGGCCATGGCATACTGACCCCAACGCTTCACGTCATCCGCCCAGCATGCGGCCTGCACCATGTCCGGGGACGACTCGAACGGGCCGCTCTGCGCAAATGCGTGCGCCATCGCGTCAAGCTTTTCCTTGTTTTCATCGTTCAGCTGACGGTGCGCGATCTCGGCGAGGAGCATGTGGCCCACGCAGCCCCATCCGAGAACCTCAGTCACGCACAGCGCAGAGCTGAGTACCAGGAGGCACAGCACTGTGAGAGGCAGACGGAGGCCGACAAACGCGGGCATGATGGGCAGCAGTGCGCAACGACGCCCAAGAAACGAGCAGTGCAGCACTGTTGAGGCGGGGGAACGTATGTAGGGAGCGAGTGTGCGTGTACCGTCCTCGTTCCAGCGAAGTGCACTCGACGTTCAAGATGTATATGGCACAGAGGCGATGGCCAGCTGAGGCGTCGTCGAAGGTATGGTGGCAACAAACAGCAGGAGCCCGTAGAAAGAGAAAAGGAGAGCGTGTCGCTTGCTTTGCACGCGCGCGTATGGGCGTGTGTCGTGCACTGGATAGATGGTGTCAGGGGCGCGGGTTTTGTGTGTGTGCGCGTGTCGGAGCGGGTGGTGCTGCAGAGACGCGAACACAGCGGGCAACAGCCACGAGAAAGCAAATCGAAGGCGAAAAAGAGAGAGAGAGACGGGCCAGGGAAACGACTTAGCGGGAGAGAGAGCAAACCCCCCTTCCCTCCCGGCAACGCCACCTCGCGTCAGGGAGCTTGCAGGATGCACAACTCAATCCACCTGGCGCTCGCGGCCTTCGCGGGCACGACGATGGGAGGCGGCCAGCCAGTGGGAGGGGGCGGAGGTACGCTACCTGGGAATCGCATAAACGTACGGGAACCGCACAACGGCTAGCGCAACTCATAATCATGCATCTGCCCAAGCACAGCCATAACCGCAGCTGTTGAAGCCACGGCACTGCTGCACCTTCCAGGTGCTCTTCTGCTGCCGTTCTGCTTTGTTCGACTCCCGCGATCAGCTTTGCCTCACCATTTCTATCCTCTGCCGCGCAGCACGACTTTACCTCCACGCTGCACCCCCACCTCTCCCCGTCAAATGCCACACGCCACATCGCGCGGGACGAGGCAGCGGTGGGCACACGCGTCACAGCACTGCGCCGACCCACGCACACACGCACGGCCGCTGCCTCCAGCTCGGCAAGCCACCCGCTCCGCCGGCCGCCACCCCTCCGGGCGCATCCCCCTCGCCGCGGCGCAGGCTCCCCACACCAGGAGGCAGCGTCAGCGTCGGGTGGGATATCCTCCAGCCACGCTCGCACCTCGTCCGTCACGCGGACGGCGCACACGTCAGCAGCAACACATCGCTCTCACCTCCCCACGTCGTGGGTGCGTGACCGTGTCACCGCCGGAGGTAGCTCCGCCATGGGCGGTGGATAGGGGCTGGGGGGCTGCCTGGCTTCCCGGCCGAGTCCGTGTGCTGGACCCCGAGGGTACGACGCACTGAGGTGTGCCCCCCACCATCATCAGGGACTCGCGCACAGACGCGCAGACAAAAGAGGTGAGGAGCTGCGCATGCCACAGAAGTAGAGCGGACACATACCGCCGACAGCGCAGTTCCTCGCTCTCGTCCCCCGCTGCCGATCCATAGCCCGAGTCGATGCGCACAGAGCAAAAGGAATACGACGTCAGCCCTTCGTCGCTTTCCGCGGCGCTCACACATGCTCGCGCATGTGCATGTGCAGGTGCAGGTGCAGGCACACACTCCGCATCGGTGCAAGCAGCCTCCCATACGTAGCGGCTGCTGGCCACCCGCCGTTTACGCACTCCGCTTCCAACGTGCAGCGCGGTACGCCTCCAGTGTGGCCTCGTCCACAGGGATACTCGGCAGCAGCTCATTCAGAAGGTAGCCGAGGCGGTAGCCACCAAGCGTCAGTCGAGCCTCAGCGACACGCTTGCATCGAGCAAGATAAGCATCGCTGAGAGTCGCACCTGGTGTTACGCCGGGGTAGCTGGTGTTTACCGCAAACATGTGGCTCTCCTCGTGAATCGCCACCACGTCCACGAGTGTCCGCAACGCTTCTGGGAAGGTGTACGTTTCCAGCAGCCGGTCCGCTGTCGCAGCGAGGGCGAAGAGGTCGGTGTAAGAGAGGGGCCGCTTGTAGCGTGGAGGCGTGCCACTGCAAATATTATCCCAGACGGCATGCAGGTTCACCTTTCTTTTGCCTACCTGAACCTCAACCTCATTGCCTCCTTTGTCTCCGTGCGGGTACTTAGAGGAGTACCTGGAGATGGTGTGCAGGGGCTGGTGCAGATCGCCAAGGATGTGCACCAGGTTCACCCAAGCGAAGTTTAGCAGGTACAGCGGCGCATTCGTACGTCGAAGCGATGTTACCATATTGCGGGACACCGTGACGGCATTGACTGTAGCGACCGGATCGGTGATATTGATGTCTTCGGGGTTGTACGGCGTAGCGAAAAAGTGCCACGTGGCCATGGCATACTGACCCCAACGCTTCACGTCATCCGCCCAGCATGCGGCCTGCACCATGTCCGGGGACGACTCGAACGGGCCGCTCTGCGCAAATGCGTGCGCCATCGCGTCAAGCTTTTCCTTGTTTTCATCGTTCAGCTGACGGTGCGCGATCTCGGCGAGGAGCATGTGGCCCACGCAGCCCCATCCGAGAACCTCAGTCACGCACAGCGCAGAGCTGAGTACCAGGAGGCACAGCACTGTGAGAGGCAGACGGAGGCCGACAAACGCGGGCATGATGGGCAGCAGTGCGCAACGACGCCCAAGAAACGAGCAGTGCAGCACTGTTGAGGCGGGGGAACGTATGTAGGGAGCGAGTGTGCGTGTACCGTCCTCGTTCCAGCGAAGTGCACTCGACGTTCAAGATGTATATGGCACAGAGGCGATGGCCAGCTGAGGCGTCGTCGAAGGTATGGTGGCAACAAACAGCAGGAGCCCGTAGAAAGAGAAAAGGAGAGCGTGTCGCTTGCTTTGCACGCGCGCGTATGGGCGTGTGTCGTGCACTGGATAGATGGTGTCAGGGGCGCGGGTTTTGTGTGTGTGCGCGTGTCGGAGCGGGTGGTGCTGCAGAGACGCGAACACAGCGGGCAACAGCCACGAGAAAGCAAATCGAAGGCGAAAAAGAGAGAGAGAGACGGGCCAGGGAAACGACTTAGCGGGAGAGAGAGCAAACCCCCCTTCCCTCCCGGCAACGCCACCTCGCGTCAGGGAGCTTGCAGGATGCACAACTCAATCCACCTGGCGCTCGCGGCCTTCGCGGGCACGACGATGGGAGGCGGCCAGCCAGTGGGAGGGGGCGGAGGTACGCTACCTGGGAATCGCATAAACGTACGGGAACCGCACAACGGCTAGCGCAACTCATAATCATGCATCTGCCCAAGCACAGCCATAACCGCAGCTGTTGAAGCCACGGCACTGCTGCACCTTCCAGGTGCTCTTCTGCTGCCGTTCTGCTTTGTTCGACTCCCGCGATCAGCTTTGCCTCACCATTTCTATCCTCTGCCGCGCAGCACGACTTTACCTCCACGCTGCACCCCCACCTCTCCCCGTCAAATGCCACACGCCACATCGCGCGGGACGAGGCAGCGGTGGGCACACGCGTCACAGCACTGCGCCGACCCACGCACACACGCACGGCCGCTGCCTCCAGCTCGGCAAGCCACCCGCTCCGCCGGCCGCCACCCCTCCGGGCGCATCCCCCTCGCCGCGGCGCAGGCTCCCCACACCAGGAGGCAGCGTCAGCGTCGGGTGGGATATCCTCCAGCCACGCTCGCACCTCGTCCGTCACGCGGACGGCGCACACGTCAGCAGCAACACATCGCTCTCACCTCCCCACGTCGTGGGTGCGTGACCGTGTCACCGCCGGAGGTAGCTCCGCCATGGGCGGTGGATAGGGGCTGGGGGGCTGCCTGGCTTCCCGGCCGAGTCCGTGTGCTGGACCCCGAGGGTACGACGCACTGAGGTGTGCCCCCCACCATCATCAGGGACTCGCGCACAGACGCGCAGACAAAAGAGGTGAGGAGCTGCGCATGCCACAGAAGTAGAGCGGACACATACCGCCGACAGCGCAGTTCCTCGCTCTCGTCCCCCGCTGCCGATCCATAGCCCGAGTCGATGCGCACAGAGCAAAAGGAATACGACGTCAGCCCTTCGTCGCTTTCCGCGGCGCTCACACATGCTCGCGCATGTGCATGTGCAGGTGCAGGTGCAGGCACACACTCCGCATCGGTGCAAGCAGCCTCCCATACGTAGCGGCTGCTGGCCACCCGCCGTTTACGCACTCCGCTTCCAACGTGCAGCGCGGTACGCCTCCAGTGTGGCCTCGTCCACAGGGATACTCGGCAGCAGCTCATTCAGAAGGTAGCCGAGGCGGTAGCCACCAAGCGTCAGTCGAGCCTCAGCGACACGCTTGCATCGAGCAAGATAAGCATCGCTGAGAGTCGCACCTGGTGTTACGCCGGGGTAGCTGGTGTTTACCGCAAACATGTGGCTCTCCTCGTGAATCGCCACCACGTCCACGAGTGTCCGCAACGCTTCTGGGAAGGTGTACGTTTCCAGCAGCCGGTCCGCTGTCGCAGCGAGGGCGAAGAGGTGCCGAAACAGACCACCACAGCGAAGACAGACAAAGTCGTAAGCAGAGAAGCAAATATGAAAATAAAAGCATGATATATATATATATACATACATATATATATATATATGTGGGTATAAATACGATGGCGACACAAATGCGCATAAAACGGCACAGAGCCCGAAACAGCACATACGCCGAGTGCAGTGCCAACGGAAGTAGGCATCTTTCACCGCGTCCCATCCTCTGCCGCGCAGCACGACTTTACCTCCACGCTGCACCCCCACCTCTCCCCGTCAAATGCCACACGCCACATCGCGCGGGACGAGGCAGCGGTGGGCACACGCGTCACAGCACTGCGCCGACCCACGCACACACGCACGGCCGCTGCCTCCAGCTCGGCAAGCCACCCGCTCCGCCGGCCGCCACCCCTCCGGGCGCATCCCCCTCGCCGCGGCGCAGGCTCCCCACACCAGGAGGCAGCGTCAGCGTCGGGTGGGATATCCTCCAGCCACGCTCGCACCTCGTCCGTCACGCGGACGGCGCACACGTCAGCAGCAACACATCGCTCTCACCTCCCCACGTCGTGGGTGCGTGACCGTGTCACCGCCGGAGGTAGCTCCGCCATGGGCGGTGGATAGGGGCTGGGGGGCTGCCTGGCTTCCCGGCCGAGTCCGTGTGCTGGACCCCGAGGGTACGACGCACTGAGGTGTGCCCCCCACCATCATCAGGGACTCGCGCACAGACGCGCAGACAAAAGAGGTGAGGAGCTGCGCATGCCACAGAAGTAGAGCGGACACATACCGCCGACAGCGCAGTTCCTCGCTCTCGTCCCCCGCTGCCGATCCATAGCCCGAGTCGATGCGCACAGAGCAAAAGGAATACGACGTCAGCCCTTCGTCGCTTTCCGCGGCGCTCACACATGCTCGCGCATGTGCATGTGCAGGTGCAGGTGCAGGCACACACTCCGCATCGGTGCAAGCAGCCTCCCATACGTAGCGGCTGCTGGCCACCCGCCGTTTACGCACTCCGCTTCCAACGTGCAGCGCGGTACGCCTCCAGTGTGGCCTCGTCCACAGGGATACTCGGCAGCAGCTCATTCAGAAGGTAGCCGAGGCGGTAGCCACCAAGCGTCAGTCGAGCCTCAGCGACACGCTTGCATCGAGCAAGATAAGCATCGCTGAGAGTCGCACCTGGTGTTACGCCGGGGTAGCTGGTGTTTACCGCAAACATGTGGCTCTCCTCGTGAATCGCCACCACGTCCACGAGTGTCCGCAACGCTTCTGGGAAGGTGTACGTTTCCAGCAGCCGGTCCGCTGTCGCAGCGAGGGCGAAGAGGTGCCGAAACAGACCACCACAGCGAAGACAGACAAAGTCGTAAGCAGAGAAGCAAATATGAAAATAAAAGCATGATATATATATATATATATACATACATATATATATATATATGTGGGTATAAATACGATGGCGACACAAATGCGCATAAAACGGCACAGAGCCCGAAACAGCACATACGCCGAGTGCAGTGCCAACGGAAGTAGGCATCTTTCACCGCGTCCCATCCTCTGCCGCGCAGCACGACTTTACCTCCACGCTGCACCCCCACCTCTCCCCGTCAAATGCCACACGCCACATCGCGCGGGACGAGGCAGCGGTGGGCACACGCGTCACAGCACTGCGCCGACCCACGCACACACGCACGGCCGCTGCCTCCAGCTCGGCAAGCCACCCGCTCCGCCGGCCGCCACCCCTCCGGGCGCATCCCCCTCGCCGCGGCGCAGGCTCCCCACACCAGGAGGCAGCGTCAGCGTCGGGTGGGATATCCTCCAGCCACGCTCGCACCTCGTCCGTCACGCGGACGGCGCACACGTCAGCAGCAACACATCGCTCTCACCTCCCCACGTCGTGGGTGCGTGACCGTGTCACCGCCGGAGGTAGCTCCGCCATGGGCGGTGGATAGGGGCTGGGGGGCTGCCTGGCTTCCCGGCCGAGTCCGTGTGCTGGACCCCGAGGGTACGACGCACTGAGGTGTGCCCCCCACCATCATCAGGGACTCGCGCACAGACGCGCAGACAAAAGAGGTGAGGAGCTGCGCATGCCACAGAAGTAGAGCGGACACATACCGCCGACAGCGCAGTTCCTCGCTCTCGTCCCCCGCTGCCGATCCATAGCCCGAGTCGATGCGCACAGAGCAAAAGGAATACGACGTCAGCCCTTCGTCGCTTTCCGCGGCGCTCACACATGCTCGCGCATGTGCATGTGCAGGTGCAGGTGCAGGCACACACTCCGCATCGGTGCAAGCAGCCTCCCATACGTAGCGGCTGCTGGCCACCCGCCGTTTACGCACTCCGCTTCCAACGTGCAGCGCGGTACGCCTCCAGTGTGGCCTCGTCCACAGGGATACTCGGCAGCAGCTCATTCAGAAGGTAGCCGAGGCGGTAGCCACCAAGCGTCAGTCGAGCCTCAGCGACACGCTTGCATCGAGCAAGATAAGCATCGCTGAGAGTCGCACCTGGTGTTACGCCGGGGTAGCTGGTGTTTACCGCAAACATGTGGCTCTCCTCGTGAATCGCCACCACGTCCACGAGTGTCCGCAACGCTTCTGGGAAGGTGTACGTTTCCAGCAGCCGGTCCGCTGTCGCAGCGAGGGCGAAGAGGTGCCGAAACAGACCACCACAGCGAAGACAGACAAAGTCGTAAGCAGAGAAGCAAATATGAAAATAAAAGCATGATATATATATATATACATACATATATATATATATATATGTGGGTATAAATACGATGGCGACACAAATGCGCATAAAACGGCACAGAGCCCGAAACAGCACATACGCCGAGTGCAGTGCCAACGGAAGTAGGCATCTTTCACCGCGTCCCATCCTCTGCCGCGCAGCACGACTTTACCTCCACGCTGCACCCCCACCTCTCCCCGTCAAATGCCACACGCCACATCGCGCGGGACGAGGCAGCGGTGGGCACACGCGTCACAGCACTGCGCCGACCCACGCACACACGCACGGCCGCTGCCTCCAGCTCGGCAAGCCACCCGCTCCGCCGGCCGCCACCCCTCCGGGCGCATCCCCCTCGCCGCGGCGCAGGCTCCCCACACCAGGAGGCAGCGTCAGCGTCGGGTGGGATATCCTCCAGCCACGCTCGCACCTCGTCCGTCACGCGGACGGCGCACACGTCAGCAGCAACACATCGCTCTCACCTCCCCACGTCGTGGGTGCGTGACCGTGTCACCGCCGGAGGTAGCTCCGCCATGGGCGGTGGATAGGGGCTGGGGGGCTGCCTGGCTTCCCGGCCGAGCCCGTGTGCTGGACCCCGAGGGTACGACGCACTGAGGTGTGCCCCCCACCATCATCAGGGACTCGCGCACAGACGCGCAGACAAAAGAGGTGAGGAGCTGCGCATGCCACAGAAGTAGAGCGGACACATACCGCCGACAGCGCAGTTCCTCGCTCTCGTCCCCCGCTGCCGATCCATAGCCCGAGTCGATGCGCACAGAGCAAAAGGAATACGACGTCAGCCCTTCGTCGCTTTCCGCGGCGCTCACACATGCTCGCGCATGTGCATGTGCAGGTGCAGGTGCAGGCACACACTCCGCATCGGTGCAAGCAGCCTCCCATACGTAGCGGCTGCTGGCCACCCGCCGTTTACGCACTCCGCTTCCAACGTGCAGCGCGGTACGCCTCCAGTGTGGCCTCGTCCACAGGGATACTCGGCAGCAGCTCATTCAGAAGGTAGCCGAGGCGGTAGCCACCAAGCGTCAGTCGAGCCTCAGCGACACGCTTGCATCGAGCAAGATAAGCATCGCTGAGAGTCGCACCTGGTGTTACGCCGGGGTAGCTGGTGTTTACCGCAAACATGTGGCTCTCCTCGTGAATCGCCACCACGTCCACGAGTGTCCGCAACGCTTCTGGGAAGGTGTACGTTTCCAGCAGCCGGTCCGCTGTCGCAGCGAGGGCGAAGAGGTGCCGAAACAGACCACCACAGCGAAGACAGACAAAGTCGTAAGCAGAGAAGCAAATATGAAAATAAAAGCATGATATATATATATATATACATACATATATATATATATATGTGGGTATAAATACGATGGCGACACAAATGCGCATAAAACGGCACAGAGCCCGAAACAGCACATACGCCGAGTGCAGTGCCAACGGAAGTAGGCATCTTTCACCGCGTCCCATCCTCTGCCGCGCAGCACGACTTTACCTCCACGCTGCACCCCCACCTCTCCCCGTCAAATGCCA
Organism: Leishmania major strain Friedlin; assembly: GCF_000002725.2. Taxonomy (NCBI): domain Eukaryota; phylum Euglenozoa; class Kinetoplastea; order Trypanosomatida; family Trypanosomatidae; genus Leishmania; species Leishmania major. The sequence goes on along the minus strand of NC_007271.2, from coordinate 525,626 downwards.
CACGCCACATCGCGCGGGACGAGGCAGCGGTGGGCACACGCGTCACAGCACTGCGCCGACCCACGCACACACGCACGGCCGCTGCCTCCAGCTCGGCAAGCCACCCGCTCCGCCGGCCGCCACCCCTCCGGGCGCATCCCCCTCGCCGCGGCGCAGGCTCCCCACACCAGGAGGCAGCGTCAGCGTCGGGTGGGATATCCTCCAGCCACGCTCGCACCTCGTCCGTCACGCGGACGGCGCACACGTCAGCAGCAACACATCGCTCTCACCTCCCCACGTCGTGGGTGCGTGACCGTGTCACCGCCGGAGGTAGCTCCGCCATGGGCGGTGGATAGGGGCTGGGGGGCTGCCTGGCTTCCCGGCCGAGCCCGTGTGCTGGACCCCGAGGGTACGACGCACTGAGGTGTGCCCCCCCCCTGTGATGAGGCGCGGGCGCATGGGCACGTGGAAAAAGAAATGGAACCGTCGGCGATAAAAAATTGGCTTTGCACAGGGGTCTCCCAAACGTTAATGTGTAGTTGGGCACACATGTGCCCGATGGACTTGATATATATATATATATAGAGAGAGAGAGAGAGGGAGAGATTTCGTCGCTCAGAGGAGGGAAGAGGTGGTGGCAGAGAGTTGAAAGCAACGGCACGCGGGCGAGCACCAGCCAGGTCGCTCGGGGTGTAGGGGAGCAGGGCGGCGACGTCAAGACATACAACACGAACAGAAAGAGGCGCTTGAAAGAGGCGCATGCAAGGGCACAAGGAAAAGGAAGTGTGCACAACAGCGAATGCGCCGTGAAGCAAACCAGAAGAAAATACAGTGAAAGTTGTCGTGCGGGATGATTATAGCGGCAGTTGTCGCGAACGGCATGTGCGAGATAATGGAAAGGGAACATGAGGTAGTGGTTGCCTGGGGAAGGGTGGGGGGTAGGAAAGGTGTAGAAGCAGGACGGAGTGGAGCGTGGCAGAAGACGACGGCAACAGCAAAGCGAAAGAGGGCCTTAAACTAGGAGGCACGTACGGCAGAGGCTGTTGGGACGGTGAGAGGGTGAAAGAGAGGAAATCTTTGTCTACACCGGTAGAGTCATCAAGGCTTAGCGGCCGATAGGAAGTGAAGATAATGGGGTGTGACGGGGCGAGCATTGGAAACTGCACACACACTTGCCCATGGAAACCAGCATGCACATGCAGGTAGAGAAAGAGAGAGAGACATACACATGCAGCCAAAACCGCTGAACAAACTGGGGGAAAGAGAAGGTATGTGAGAGCTGCGTGAGAGCGAGATGGAGAGGAAGGGAGAGAGAGAGAGAACATCAACATCGATAGCAAAAAGGAGCCGAGAAACTAAAAGAAAGAGCGTCGATGAACGTGGCGCAATGGTGAAAGAAGACACAACACAAACTCCTCAGCCTCGCTTCGCCGAAGCGAGCCTCCCGCCATGCGCCCTTCCGCCTGCTCGCGGGTAATCCTTGCACCTCTCCATCGCCGTCTTCGCCACTGCTTCTTACACTCGCTTTCGACCGGCATCCCCGGTACCCACGCACGCTGACGCCATGCAAACGGGAGACGCATAAACGCGATAGAAGCTGCAGCTGCTATCACTCATCGGCACGCCCATAATCCAGTGGGCATCTACATTATAGGGCGCACGCGCGCAGTGGCCAGACCCTTTCATGACACACTTTCATTCAAAAAAACCTTCACACAATCCATGTGGATGGCTGCATGTGTACACAGAATGGTGCAAGAGAGCGGGAGCGATGCATTGCTACCCATCCTCTGCACCGGCCTTCACGCTCACCGGCAGCCACATCGCTCTTCAGCCGGCGTCGCGCTTCCTTACACCTTGCTCTCTCCGACTTTTAGAGAGAGCCGATTATACGCCGCAGCCCCGCTCTCTCGATGAGCACATCCACTCAAGCCCTCGACTCCGCATCGGGCATCGCGTGATGTACACAAGAGAGAGGTCAAAAAAAAAGGAGAGAGCAGGAGGGGGGGGGTGAGCGTGCATACTTCGTCTGCCGCTGACAGCAACGAAACGAAAAAAAGGCGCCCGCTACTCACCACACAGCTCCCCATATCGCGAAAGTGGACGAGTACGAAGAGGCCACGATATCGAAAAGGCAAAGAGGGAGACAATGCTGGAAAGGCACAACCCCAGCGAAGAGGCATACAAAACACGGCCAAAACGGGGAGGAAAGGAAGGAAGGTCCGAGTGCAGCGCACGAGGCACCCGCGCTGATAGCTGATATGCATATCTATATATATATATAGATAGATAGATAAATACTTCTATATCTGTGTATGTCATCACATATCTTTTGCGTGAAAAGGTCAGCACCAACACCTGAGACGGAAAAGGGCAAGGCAAGCAGGGGCGATGGCGGCACACAACAGGCGAAAAGGGGACGGCCGCCAACCACATCAAGAGCAAAGGACGGACAGACGGAAGGAAGGAAAGAATGGGCCCTCGGCAGTGGGTCGCTGCAGGTTGACAAAGAGAGTCCAACTGCATGTGCATGCACGCGCAAAATGGGGCAAAGGGGGAGGGGGGACAGGCAATAATAAGAATGATAGAAGACTAGCCAACGTGGAAAACACGCGGTGCGATGATGATAATGATGCCACTTTCCCTGTTGCACACACGAGCGCACGCATCACAGTAGTGATCAACGCAACGTGTAGGCCTGCCGGCACCCTCATTAACCACATCCACGCGTTCCCGCACACAAGCGCGTGCGACGGCAATCTTGCCCGTTCCTTCTCACGGCTCCGGTGCTCAAATAGGAGAAGCGGCGTCCCACAAACAAGTAGGAATATGCATATAGGTTGAGAGGAGGAAAGGAGGGGGCGGGTTGCCCGGCGCCACGGCCCTCGCGTAGAGAGTTGCCTGGAGCTGCGGTACCCCTCGTCGCCTCTGATGACCCCGTTTATAATGACGTTGTAAGCGAGAACGCGAGGATTTGCGTAGGCCGGTGGGCGCGCCTAAAGCAGGAGCTGCAGGTCGCCGGAGCGGCAGCCGCACAGGCACGCGCTACATGACTGAGCGCAGATAAACTCATGTAGACTCGCACGCGCGCACAGGAACAGCTCGACACGAACACAGGACAGGCGTATAGCCTGACAAGCGGAAAGTCGCTGCATCCTGGCAGACATGCAACCTCACGATTCGCGCACCGTGATGCCAAATGCGGTAGCGGGGGCAAAGTTGTCGTCGTAGACGAGGTTCATCTGCTGGAAGAGCATCCAGAGTCGCGACACGCGAATAATGTCGAAGGTGTCGGGCAACAAAAACCGCAGCTCGCCTTTGGTCATGTACACCGCACAGTTGCTGTTCACGGCAGGTGGATGGATGCCGCCGAGAATCGCCTGGGCACGCGCGGTGTCTTCGCCACACTCCTTCAGCACTTGAATCGTGCGCGTCGCGACGTGCTGTACACACTTCTTCAGCTCCAGGTACTCCAAGGGGTGAATGTAGTTTGCCTCACATACGCTCGACTCGAAATAGGTGAGGCGATCGGTGCCGACCTCCATCGTGAGGTCGATCTTGCCCCCCCAGACGGGGTCGACACCGACGAGGTGCGAGAGACCGACCACCCACGCTTCATAGTCGGGCAGCGTCTCTGCCACGATGTCTACGGTTCGCCCACCGTGCTTCAGCCCGATCGTAAAGGCGCGGAAGAACGCGGGATCAGTGGGCGGAATGCGGTGACGGGAAAACACTTTACCAAAGCACCCAAGCTGAATGAAGCTGACGTCAGACAGTTGAATGCATGAGTAGTCAACGCTGCGCGAGTCCGGCTCCTTCCAGAAGAGCTCCTTCTTTCCACGCTGCGTGGAGACCCAGAAGATGCGCTGATGGGGCTTGCCGCGGCGGCAGTGCTTGAGCATGCGAGAGCCGCTGCGGAGGAACCGGATGAGGTCTTGCACGAGGGTCGGCGAGTCGTACACCTTCATCAGCGCTCGGGAGTCCTTTTCTTGGTAGGATGGGTTTGGCGCGTCCACCGGGAGCGCGTCCTCCTCGACGTCCCTGCCTTCGCACGCAGCTTCATGCGCTTCTTTCTCCTGAGCCTTGTGGGCGGCACCCGTGGCAGTGGCTGGCTCCTCCGGCGACTCGTCCCCGCTGTCGCTCTCTGATGGCGACGACGAGGACTCCGTCCCGCTCGACTCGTCACCGGACTCATCGCTAGAGCTGCCCTCTGATGCGGCCGTCACTGCAGCCGGCACACCCGTTGATTTGCCATGTCGACCTGGCCTGTTCTCCGGAGAGCGCGCCGCAGAGGCTGCCGCTGCGCCGCTGGTCGATGCATCGTCGTTCCCGTTACTCGGAGATGTAGCAGTAGCCGCAGCTGCCCCGTCCTTTCTCTTTCGACGCGTATGTGCCTTTCTCGCCAGAGGCGGCGCATCTTCTACTGTATTCGCCACTGCCAGCGCCGCATCCTGCGGCGGCGTCTGCCCTAGAAGCTGGCCATTCATCCAGTCCGACTGGTGCGCATGCGGCGCCGGGGTACAAGCCGACTCCTCGCTGCTCTCCTTGCCGTCATGGCCGTCTCCGTCTGATCTGCCCCCGCTACTCGCCTCGTGCTGCCTGTCATCCTCGCTGTCGGCTTGTAAGGCGTGCAGGCTTTCAGCCTTGGCGGCGGCGGCGGCATCGCGAATCTGCCGGATGCGGCGAGACTCCGCGGCGTGGTGCGAGTGCTCACCATCGCTCTCATCGGAGCTGAGGAAGGTGATGCTGTGCGGCTGCTCCAGGCACGGCTTGGCCTCCTCGTGGAGCGGCTCCAACACGGACGGCAACAGGGGCGGGTACATCTCGTCTGCGCAGAGGAGACGCTGGCTAAGGCCATCGACGTCGTGCCAGCCCCACTTCGCCCTAAGCGGCAGGTCGCCCTCCGACACGTCGACGGCGCGATCAATGAGAAAAGCGATCAGGTCGTACAGGAGGGTACCATCCGTCACTAAGGTGGAGCTCATCAGCTTCATTCGTCGCACCCGCGACCGCTCCCGTCTCGTGGCAGCCAGACGCGACACAAACATCGAGTAGAGACGGCTCTGCTCCGTCGCGTGGTTGTAAAAGGACTCCACAAGACCGTGCGTGGCCTCCTCGACCGCTCTATCCATCGCTTTGTTCGGAGATGCGGCATCATCGTCGACGCTGTCGATCACACCAGCCGCACTCTCTTTTCTCACCACCTCGATTTGCCCATCAAGAGCCTCGAGCTCCCTGTCCAGGGCCTCGAAGCTCTGCCGTGTCTCGGCGACGGCCTCCTGCAACTTGAGCCGGTGCTTCTTGGCCTTTTTGGCCTCATGCAGCCGCACCTCGTGCTCCGCCTCCTGCTCCTCCCGCAGCTTCTTCTGCGCCTTTTTCTCTCTCTTGACGGTATGGGCAACCTGCTCGTACTCCTCGATGAGAGAGTTCATGTGCAGCACAAACGACTCCACCGCCGCATCGCGCTGCGCAATCGCCTCACGCTCCGCCTTCTCCAACATTTCCCGCTCCTTGCGCGCCACGACATCCGCAGCGCTGGCCTGCAGCTCTGCCACGATGCGCTGCCGCTCCTGGTCCACGGGCGCACTTTTGGCGGCTGCGAGGCGCCGCACGTTCACCGCCTCGTAGTAGTACTGCGCCTGGAGGATGTGCATCTCAGCCAGCAGCTCCTCGTTGGCGCGGCGCGACTGCAGAAAGGCCTGTTCGGCGTCTGGATCGGTGAAACCCATGACCTGGCCCGCCTTGAGCCCTTTGACACGGTCGCAGAAGCGAAGAGTCCCCAGTGACTCGGAGGCGCTGTTTGACGGCGGCGCCACCTGCCCGATCAGTAGCAGACGCGAGGTGGTATCGACGAAGCACGGCTTCAGCAACTTTGTCAGCTTTGACTCGCGGAACGGAATGTGTGGATTCTGCAGATACATGGCGTTGATGACCGTGCCGAGGGTGGAGAGCGACTTATTAATTGCCTGGGCCTCCACCAAGGCCTGCCCAGTCGCACCGGAGCGCTTCACTCGCTCGCTGCCGGCAAGATCAACGAGGGCGATGCGGGACTTGATGACACCGGGAACACCCTTGGACAGAGACATGCCCGTTTCGTCAATGAGCTGCGACACCTTCGGCGACTGCGGCGACTTCTCCACCGGAATCTGGAAAATGTCAATGAAGAAGAGCGCGTGGCTGCGGGAGCTAGTGTCGTTCATCTTCGTGGCCGTCACGGAGCGAAAGGAGTTTGCAACGTCGAAGTTGCGCTCGACATCCGCCATGGTGTGCACTTCCACTGTGTTGATTCCGACAGTGATCGTCTCCTCTGGTGTCTCGCGCAGCTTCAGCTTCTTCTTGTCCATTAGCAAGTCCATAACGTCCTCGACGTACAACTCCAGCGCGGAGAGGGCGATGACAATGTGGATTCGATCCTTGACAGATTCTTTGTACGTGAACAGGTCGTCGAAGACGCGCATGAAGGCACCGGACCCTTCCGTGACTTTGCCGTCCGCTGACTTGCTTCCTAGAATCGTGTAGGTCTTGCCTGAGCCGGTCTGGCCGTACGTGAAGACGGTGGCGTTGAAGCCCGAGAGAGCGTGATCTACCATCTCCTGCACGCTTTCCTCGTACACGGCAACCTGGTCATCGGTCTCGTCGAAGACGTAGTCGAACTGAAAAGCACTGACACCGCCGACGCTCGCAGACGTCTCCTCTGCGTTAATGGTGATGGTCTGGTCATCGTCGGCTTTGCGAGCGCACACGGGTTCATAGCGCTCGCATCCGATGGGCGGACGAATGCGCACCGCGACAGTGATGCGCTTCTCCGACATGTAGATGGAGACACAAGATAGACAAAAAGATGAAAGGCTGTTTCTTTAGTGTGTGTGTGTGTGTGTGTGTGGTGTCGTATTGCGTGTTAGTGCGTTGTCCTGCGCTAATTTCGATTAGCTTTCGTTTGGGAGGGTGCGCGAGTAGAATGTGAGATATAAGGTGGCAACGTACACGCCGTCAGCCCAAGCGATGGCAAAAATCTTCGGGAACGTCCTGGGAGTGCCAGCCGGCTCTCCAAGAAAGCGAGCGCGATGCGGCTGCTGATGCTGCTGCCTTGCGCGCGCCAGGGACTCGATGAACGTACTCTCTCTCGCTCGTACTTACTATTGGGTATGCACTACGCAGAGGGTCGTATCGCTTCGTGTCACAACGAAAAATAAATAAAGATGTGGCAAAATGATGATGAAGCTGTGTGTGGTGTGGGTGGGGCGCTGCCAGCGACTATGCGTTTTCCCCCTCGCTGGTGTACAAGCAGAGGGAGGGAGGGAAGAGACGAAAAGAAAGGGGTAATAATTTCATGTGAGGTGGAGCGGGGTTCCGTCTCCATTTTATAGCCGGTCATGAGCCGATGTTGTCAAGCGTCTTGGTCGTGGCCAGGTAGGCGGGTGGACGGACGGCTGCTTGCCGTTCGTACGGAATTGCTGCTTATCGCTTGTTCATGAAATCGGCGCACGTGCTCAGCTCACCCTCTTCCCCTATCCACCATGTCTCACTCGGCGGCGTACACGATAAAGGGCGGGGCTAGTCGGGTAAAAGTGACACAAATTCACAGACGGTGCAGTGCAGCCAGCGGACATCGTTCTCAGCATAGAAGGGCCCGAACAAACAGAGGCACTAGGCCCTCATAAGCGCATATACACCCGTCCGTTGCGGCCGGAAGTCGGCCAGGAGAAACAGCGGCTACACCCCACCCCACCACCACTACCCATCCGCAAAGGAAAACGAAACTGTGAAGACACAACAGATCCCCTCACAGGAGACCGCCCTGCCACAAGGAGCGTCTGTTCGCCTTTCGCTTGCCGCTTCGCCCCGTCAGTGAGGAAGGGGGGCGCTCCCTTCACTTACTAAAGCTGCGGGCGAGGAGGAGCGCGAAAAGAAGCAACACTCCCCATTATCGACGGCTCTTAAGTGCATGTGGATAGTAAGATGCAGTGTGCCGCGGGAGTTGGGAGTTTATCCATCCGCCTGTAGCAAACACTGTGGCAAAAGATGCGTGGACCAGTGTGGGCGCACTGCTCCGATGCATGTTTTTTTTTTCGCTTCACCGCGTCCCATCCTCTGCCGCGCAACACGACTCCTCCTCCATGCTGCACCCCCACCTCTCCCCGTCAAATGCCACACGCCACATCGCGCGGGACGAGGCAGCGGTGGGCACACGCGTCACAGCACTGCGCCGACCCACGCACACACGCACGGCCGCTGCCTCCAGCTCGGCAAGCCACCCGCTCCGCCGGCCGCCACCCCTCCGGGCGCATCCCCCTCGCCGCGGCGCAGGCTCCCCACACCAGGAGGCAGCGTCAGCGTCGGGTGGGATATCCTCCAGCCACGCTCGCACCTCGTCCGTCACGCGGACGGCGCACACGTCAGCAGCAACACATCGCTCTCACCTCCCCACGTCGTGGGTGCGTGACCGTGTCACCGCCGGAGGTAGCTCCGCCATGGGCGGTGGATAGGGGCTGGGGGGCTGCCTGGCTTCCCGGCCGAGTCCGTGTGCTGGACCCCGAGGGTACGACGCACTGAGGTGTGCCCCCCCCCTGTCGTCAGGTCGCGATAAATAGAGTAGCAAGACAAACAAATGAAAGCGGAATCGGCAGAGCTGGAGGGAGGCGAGACCATGTGATGGAGGGGAGGAGTGGGGCAATGTTTGGCGTATCCGTCAACAAAAACAACGCAGAGTGGGTGTTGATGGGAGGGAGCATGAAAACCACAAGCAAAAAAATGGCACGGCACTAGGCCGCGTGCAGTCGGCACAGGGTGCCTCACTTTGCCACTGGGTACATCGTTCAAGGGCAGCAGCACTGCTAGCGCACTGGATGAGAGCGGCAGCGCTCGGCAGACACCCAAAAACATACCCAGCTGCTGCTCACAGTGGATGACGGCGCGAGAGTGACGTGGGAATGCCGAAGTGAGAGAAGAGAGCAGGTGAAGGCGGGCGATGAAAGACGTGAAAAGGGAAGGGCTGGTACTAGTAAAGGCATAGCGTAATGCGCGGAAAGACGACGCACCGTATGAGACCGTGGTAGAAGAGGCGGAACGCTTGCTCGAGGAAACCGGCAAATCAGCCTCCCCGCTCTAAAAAGAAGGAAGGAGGCAGTCGGTGTCGGCAGGGAAATCCCTGAGAGTCACACGCGAACATTGCTCGTGGACGCGGACGCTCGACAGCGAGGGAGCGGGGTCCAGAAAAGCATGTGGGCACACACTGGCACGGACCAACATCATTGCGTTTCGCTTTTGCGGGGAAAGAGTGAGGGCCGATGTTCTCTGCTTCACTGGACTCTCCTTTCCTCCCGCCGTACTATGGTCCTTTTAGTGGCGTTCTCGGTGATTGCCATCGCTTCTGCGCCCTCGATCGCGCACTTGCATGATGCAGCTGAAAAGCAGCAGACGTGCAGCAGGAAAACAAAGGAAACGGTGCCAGATACGAGTGGAGAGACGAGGCGGTAAAAAAAAAAAGGTTACGTGAGGGAACACACACGTGTCACGCCAAAGCCCAGAGAGGCAAAACGTGGAGCATGTGCATGAGCGTTGACGTACACAAGGGGTGCCACGCGAGGCAGCAGAGGCACTAGCCAGCCTCGGTAAGACACATGCATACACGTGTGCGAGTTCACTTGCCCTTGGTCTGATTCCAAGTACGCACAAATTCTGGTAAACAAGAGAGGAAAAGAACACGAAAGCACGTCACGCGCCAGCAATCTCGCGGTCTCCTGCGCGCTGGACACACACACGCATACACAGAGGAGGAGAGGAGGCGGCGGCGTGGCCGCCTTTCGTTTTCCTGTTTTCCTCTGTGTACTTCCGTGGCGTTCGCCACCCTACTGGCCATCCTGTGTGGGCGCGCGCAGTGATACGTAAGCAGCCAAGAGGTTCGCATCCCTCCGCCTCCCAGCTGTCTCTCCTCCGCGACGTCATCGCCAGATCACCAGCCGCATCACAAGTTCTTCCATACCCACTGCTGTTTGGAAGACGAGACCACCGACTCAGGCCACTCGAGCTCCTCAGAGTTTATCAGCGTAATCTTCATCACCCGTGTTACAGTACTGCAATCATCTGTGGCGCCGTTGTCGTGGCTACACATTCCGTGGTCATATTCGATGTAGCCGCCGTTACCACTGAGGCGGCTGCTCCCACCCGGCTCATCTGGGGAATAGAAGAGCACGTCGACCCTGATCCCCGTGATAGAGCGCGACCTTGATGATGTTCTCGCTTGCCGCCCTGCGGATGACTCCGCGACGGCGGGATCAGAAGCGAAATTTGGGCGGGGGATCTGGGGCTCGCCAGCACCTTGGGTATCCACCTCAGGCGCTACCATGTCAGTACGCGCGGTCCGCACGCGAGGTTCGTCTCTCAGAAAGTCAAGAGACACCCACCGATTAGCGTTTTCAGCGCTGTACCCATTGCGGAGCGCCAGGCGCGAGAGGTCCAGCCGTGACTCAAAACTGAGCCTGGCACCCCTCCAGGGAGCCAAACACAGCAACCGCTTTCGACGCATTGCCTTCATGTACATGAGCCGGGCCCTCTCTTCGAGCAGCGACTCACTCCCCGCTGCTGCCGTGCCATCATCAGCCAAACCGTCCTCAAAAGCCTGGTCGTCCTCATCACCGAACTCCCCTTCCAAATCGTTGTACGAGGAAAGCGGCTTGTCGGCGCGCGCGCCTGTAATGCCCTCCACCCCATCTCCCTCCTTTACCGCGGCCGTCACTCGTGTCTCTACGGCTCGCGAGGCCGTGGCGGCGCTCCGTTTGGCCGCCTCCCACTTGTCAAAGCCCCAGTCCCGACTTTTCAAATCAGGCACTCGCAGCAGGAGCACGACTGGGGAAAATGCCGCCACAAACGCCAGCTCCGCTTGTTCCGCCACACAGCTCGAATGTACGACACAGACGTGTGGCTGCGCTGGGCGTCGGGACAGGATCGGGGAGGACACATCTTCGATGACTGGCGGCTCGCAGGGTGGTGGCGGTGGCCGTGAAGGTGTGGAAAAGGCCACCTGAGTTGGTGTGTTCTGTGAAGTGCTGCGCGGTGTTGGTGGGGTAGCCGTGTTTCCACAGCTGTCCGCGTGCTGAAGTGAGTTGCCGCGCTGATGAGGATGTCGATGCAAGACCTCGCTGTGAAGTTCATCACTCAGAGCTTCCCGGAATTGCGACGATTCAATGTCGTGCAGAGGCAGGAAGGCGCGGAGAACCTCATTGCAGTCGCCCTCAGGGCGACCCGAGCCACCGCCGTCACTCATGTCAGGCCGTGGCGGTGCAGGCGCAGTTCGAAGTGTCCACTTGAATTTTTCGATGACCGATTCGGCAATCCATAGGTTCGACACTCGCTGCACAGCTGCCGCGCGTTCGCACAGGGTGCGGTACGTCCACGCACACGCACCTCCAGGGCGACGACGAGGAGCAGCATCGGGTGCGATCAGGCTCAGGAGGCACTGTGATCCGGCCCACGTGCAGGCCCCCAGTCCCCTGCTGAACAGCACCTCCTGCAGGAGGTGAGGTACACATGTGTTTGGTGAAAAGCGTGATGCATCTGTTGTCTGCTCTGCGTTCACATACGGCTTTCCACGTATGAGGAGTGGCACCGTCCCAGGTGCAACACGGACGCCCCACCGCTCGTACAGTTCCGCCACCTCGACCCAGTATGGGGACTGAAAGAGGAAGAAGACAGAACGATGCGATCTACGCATTCTTACGACGCGCTCTATCAGCGACACCTCTGGCTCGCACCTACCTTTCTGACACTCATTTCGAATCGCACGCAGCCGCGCCAGCCATGGGGCGGCACCTGCGGTGGAGCCAAGCTCGCCTCCACCAGGGGTTGCAGTGGCTTTGTCTTGTGAGCTCACCGGCGCCGCGGCTGCCGCCTCAGCTGCCTCGAGCTTCTTCATGGCGGTTGTGAATAACGGCAGTCGCAGTTCTGTCCTTCGATTGGCGAACCCGTGCGTCGCCGCATAGGCACCCCTTTCACCGTCCTCCACCGTGAACATACGCTGCTGCCCAGCAGGTAGACACGAATGCTGTTGCCTGTAGCGAGTAGACCGCAATCCTGCCTTGAAGACGGTTCCAGTCACCCCCAGCGGCACCGCGTGCCGCACACACACGGTCGAGTCGAAGAGGCACGACAACGCCGTAGCATCCACACTGACATAATGCACACCAAAGAACGTTACGCGTTCGACGCAAGCGTTGCGTAGTAGAACGTGAAAGACGGAGGCGCGCTGCGCTGCGACAGAAACTTTGCTGTTGTGGGGTGCATCGCCTGCTGCAGCCGTTGGCGACACGCGATTCAGGGGGCCTTCCTCACCGATCCAGCTGTGCGCAGGCGGCTGCGCGCTCAAGTGGGGGCGCTGTTGAGCTGCGCCGCAGTGCTTAAAAGGGTACCATACCCACTTCTGCGAGGTGGTGTCTTTTTCCAGACGATGAAGTGTTCTCCCTTCTGAAAAGGAGTGCAGATGCGGCTTGCAGGCCGACATCGCGGTGTCTCCCGCACGCGCTCGAGGAAATGAGCGGTACCGAAGCAGGGGATACGCTTGAAGAGGAAACGAGTAGTCCGCGGCGAGGGAGCTCGCAGGGTCAGCCTTCGTTGCCCAGAAACTGCTGAGAGTCTTCCAATGCGTACTCCGCAGCTTCCACGACGATAACGGTGACGGCCACTCCGCTGTTACTGCTGCGGAAAGCGCGCCAGTGGCGGTGGTTGGCGAGCAACCAGTCGAAAACTCGAGGCCGAGCGCAAAGGTCGAGGATTCTCGCACCCGCTGGTGCCGCAACGCTTGTTCAGCGATTATACCATGCGCGACGGTACCATGATCACCGCTCGAGGTCATCAACGTGGCGTGGCGCGGGCTCCAACCGCCAATGCCGCTAACACTGTGTAGACCGTCGAAGAACGGATGCCCCCACTCCTTATCGAGCTGATCCTGTTGCGCGTGTGTGTGCAGCCGCGGTGTCGATGTGAAAGTCTGTGGCGTGTGCCCGCTAGTGCAAGCTTCGATACCAGCCCTGTGTACCTCAAGGGGGATATCGTAGGAAGCGTTGGTGCGCGAGACAGCGCCCTGCGTGGACAGCAGACAGTCCGCTTCCGTCGACTCCGGCTCGCTATCGCGCTGCAGGAGCACTCGTTTATTCTCCTCTGCCATGCAAGAGTCGGGGTCGTGCGACATCAGCGGCGAGTCTGCGGAGGCTAATAGCGCATCATTGTACTGCATCTCAGCACTTCGCCCTTGTTGCTCCTCGCCTTCCGCTTCGGCCGACGGAAACGGAATGGGGAAGAAGGGAAGATGGCAAATGAGCCACACAGGGATCCAGACCGACTGTCGGGCCGGCGGGCTCGCGAGGGCAGCAGCTGCCGCACCCGTCGAGGTCGGTACGCCGTCGAGGCCTCGCTCCGATGCATCGGCTCGCGTCTTCGCAGGAGTTACCGGCCAATGCGCAGGTTCTTCCAACGACGGCAGCGGCACCGCGAAGACGTCCCTGCTGTGTGAAGCAGTCGCATGAGTAGAGGAAACGTGCCTTAAGCCCCAATCAAGCTTCCAGTAAAACGGAGGCGGCCGAGTTGCACCATTCCATTCGGAGTTGGGACTGCGATCGGCTGTCGCCGGGGATGCTGCCGCTCTTTCCACGCCTCTGATATCAGCCGCCACCGTGACGATCATACCCTCGTTGCCAGGATGTTCTACCATGCTTGGTCGAATAAAGGCGTTGTAATAGCGCTCCCACCACGCTGTCACGTCCACATCCTGAGAGCGGAGAAACAAGTATGTCTCACCCACCACGGCGGGAACGCACACATGACCTTCTGGACGCTGCAAGCAGACCGTGAGTCGTAGGTTTTCTTTCCGCTGCAGAGAGGAGTGCAATGCAGGTTGTGCGACCTTCAGTAAGGCTCCTCGCATCCGCCGTTCGCGAGTCTTCGCCTCCTCAGTGGCGTTGCCGTGACTGCGAGTTGTTGAGTCGCCGACGGCGACATTGCAGAGGAATTCAAGCGCCTCCCTCCTTATGTGAGACAACTTCTCCGTCCGGTCCACGATAATACGCTGGAGGAGGTGCGCGAAGGGCGTCCCGCCAATGCTGCACGGCATCAGTGGAGGCCGCAGAAGCGGTCGCCTGTCGAAGCTGCCGATGCGCTGTTGGCAACTGGTATGCGAGAGATGAGCTGTCACGTGGTCCCTGTGGCTTGCACTGCTCGGGTCGCAGGCGCTGTCGTGATGCTGTACTTCCCGAGGTGTGCGACAGGCTCCACTGTCAGCGTATGCAAGCAGCGAATGAGAGAGGCGCATGAGCGCTCTCCCTGAAGCGGTCAGGCCGTAGGACGATGGCACACACACGAGACGTCGCATGAGGGCCACACGTACACGCATACACACAAAAAAAAATGAAGAGAGGTCAGAAGCCGGAGCACTTTTCTTTTCTACTACGGTAATGTCACTTTCGTCTAAGGAGATCAGGAGTGGAAGAAGTCGACACACACACACACACACTCGCTCTGCCTTGTCTTTCTGTGTTTGAGCAATCTGCTCGACCACCTCCCCGCCACCTCCCTTTCTCCCGCGCAGCCCCTGTCCCTTCGTCCAAGGTGTGCCCCGTGCACCGGCGTAAATCTGCCTCTGAGCGAGTTTGCGCAAGTTTGTGTGTGTGTGTGTGTGTGTGTGTGTGTGTGTGTACGTGCGTGTATGAGTACGCAGCTCGGCTATCGTACTCCAGCGACGCCGTTTCGTGCTTCACGGCTGAAGTGGGGATGTGAAGTGTGGGGTGGCACTAGAGCAGCCCAGCGGCAGAGGTGACGAGAAGGGTTCATGAGGACGTTTGTGAACACCTCCATGCAAACACACTTGCAGCCATACCCTCCAAGGCTTGCCGCTGACAGTGCCCACACGCCCTGTCGACAATACGGTCGATAGAACATAACAAGAAAATCAAGCAACAGAGATAAAGCATGGTTTGACAAGCGAGAACGGAGTGCTGAACCGAGGAAGCCATGAAAGAAAACCAAGGAAAGGGGGGGCGCCCCAGCACACCCACGAAGTATCCGGTGAGCGCGCTGCGCACTTTCGGTTGCACCTTTTCCTTGCTGAGCAAATAAAACTTACATTCCTAAAAAGGGGACAACACGTTGAAGTGCCCCACCTTCTCACAGGATTGTGGAGACGCACACGGGCACGTGAGCGTTTGGAGGAGAGAGCAACGGCCCTGGAGTATCAAGCCGATCTATCACAGCGCGGCATCCCCTCCATTCGCGTTACTCCGTCGCACGATGAGTTTTTTTTCTACTTTGTCTTGTTATTGTTCGGCGTTCGCATCTTTCAGAGGTACAAGACTTCCACAAAGTACAGCGCGCGACATCACCACTGTCGCACCAGCGCGTCCCTTTCCCGGAAACGTGAAATACATTTCAGTCGACGTGAACAGTCCTCCCTTTCGGCTCCCCAGCCTTTCACCGTGCTCTGCCCTCCCTCACAGTGAGACGCTATGAGGAACCAAATACATTCAATTTAGAACTGCACATGTCAAAACCTTTAGAGCACAAGAGTCGCCGGTGCGCAGCTGGGCGAGGATGGCCGCCTGTCGCCTCGTGAGCTCAGCATTCTTGTTCCTCTGGTGTGGGACGGCCGCCGCCAGGTATCGCTTGCCGTCGCGCGTCGCATCGTGTACCGCGGTTGCGGGGGATGGCGGCCCGGCGTCTGAGACCGGTGACCAGGTCCGTGATCCATGCTGTTGGCGTCGGCTCGCCCTCGAAAGAGTCGAACTAAAAAGTAGCTCATACAAAATAAATTGATACATTACTGTTCACATGTGGCATAATCAACTGCTACAGGATCACTCATGGTTGGCGCTGTTTGGAGAGGGATACAGAGGGAGGGAGGGGCGCAGCCAGGAGCACACGGAGCAGGCAGGTAAAAAAAAGAACGAAGGATCGGGTGCATCAGGGGCAACCAGAAGTCGACAGTGGAAGACCAAAATGGTCGTAGCACTGCCTTTCTTCGCCACCTTCCCCGCCCCCGCTGCAGCCTCACTTACCCTCCATTGTCTGCTAGACCTCAGCATAGCCATACACGCGGCGAATCAGGGAACGGCTGGGGCAGGAAAGAAGACACAGGAGTACGACGGGAGAGAACAGGCTGCTTGCTGAGTTTGTGTGTCAACATCCCTCGACACGCACATCTGTACATAAGCGGACGTGCGTGAACGAAAGCGTCCACTGACCCCCTGCTTCCTACCGTACACTTCCCCCCACACACACACACGCCTTCCGTCCCATTCAGTACATGTCACGACACATCCTCATTTTTTTTTTTGGGGGGGGGGGGGTGACTTTCGGTTGTTGTTGTTTTCTTCGTTTTTTACGCCCTGTCGGGGGAGGGGGGGGGGGGGGGGCGAGGGGGCGTGCGCAGCGCATCCTCTTTCTCCTGTTCGACCCCCCCCCTTTTTTTGTTTTTCGATGCCCCCGCTTCCTCGCGCTTTTTGTTGTGTGTTTTTTTTTTTTCTTCCGTCGAGGGCGCACAGCCCATGCATAGACGTCCGCGGAGAGGTCGTCTGCACAGAAGACCCCATCCAACAAACGAAGCACACACGGAAAGCCTAAGCGCATACCCCTTCGCCACACAACAAGAAGACGCCGTCGTTGCTTGAGCCCCCGTTGACGCACATGTCCGCACGGGACACAGTCGTACAGCAGCAACAACAAAAACACAAACGAAACCACCCACAACAACCCTTGTGAAGGGCGACAGGAAGAGAAAGAGAGAGAGAGCCATATGGCGAACACACGTCGTATCTGTCGAATTGGGCGCGTGTACACATGCTATACATCGACATCAACACATCTATATGTATGTGTGTATATGCGCCTCTGCTTACATACGTACACAAATGATCGCACACGGTAACAATCACAAAAAAAAAAACAATCAGGATTCAGAAAACGACAGAAAAGAGAAAAAAGACGGAGAGGTGGTGAAAGAGGGGAAGAGAACAAGCCAAGGAGAAGGAGCAGAAAACAACAACAAAAGTCCCTACATCGCCTAGATGAGAAACAAACAACAAATGTCGAAAAACGAGGGATAAATAAGAATGTGACGGCAATCACTCGACGCCTTCAGCTATCCGTGCCGGCGATCACTGCTGTTTCGATCCGTCAGGGTCTGTCAGCCCACCCACCATTCCAACAAGACCGGTAACGCCCACCTAAACGGCTACCCGAAAACACCTAGTAACCAAAAACATGGAGAACTGAAAAAAACAGAGACGCCCGAAGAACACTCATCAAAAACACAATATACAACAAGATACTCTAGTTCATACGATTAAGTTCGGTCTGTCATTTTATCCCAACCACGTCGTCAAGTACGCGCATGCAACCACAGCTCGCCCTACCGCTGTGGCACGACGGCTGAAGCCTGGTCGTCTGCGGGGAGCCGTCGGCCGTCGAATCGAGCCATGTGTCCATACCCGGCTCCTCTTGCCCTTCCCCATCCCTTCCCCGAGTACGTCCTGCGCCATCGGCACCACGCCGACCTGCGTGTGGGCTGCACGCCATCTCGTCTCTGCCAGTCGCCCACCGCTGCAGGAGTCCAAAGGTACGGTCAGGTGCCGGTGCGCAGCTGGGCGAGGATGGCCGCCTGTCGCCTCGTGAGCTCAGCATTCTTGTTCCTCTGGTGTGGGACGGCCGCCGCCAGGTATCGCTTGCCGTCGCGCGTCGCATCGTGTACCGCGGTTGCGGGGGATGGCGGCCCGGCGTCTGAGACCGGTGACCAGGTCCGTGATCCATGCTGTTGGCGTCGGCTCCTCTGGCATTGCCGATCTTGCAAGTTTGTCATCTTTGCCGGTGCGCGCCAACCCACACTGGCCAAAGACAGACTGACATGAGAGGCGCACGCGACCGCAGCGCGCGAGGGAGGCGTGTGCATGCGGAGCCCCGCAGGGGCCAATGCCTGCATGCCCGCATGAGAGCCGCCGAAGCGCTGTGGCAGCACCGGCATCCGGCGTGTGCGCCGGCCGCGCCACATGCACAAGGAAGCCGCCTCGCGCGGTCGAGGAGAGACACAGGCGGGTGCGGCGCAGCAGCACTGTGGAGTCGAGGGGCAGTGGATCGACCTCCTCGGGTAGGCCTCTGCTCTCTGCGCACATTGCGGTACCCACCATGGCCGCGGCTGCCTCAGCGTGAAGGTCTTCGAGGGACCTGCTGCAGCTTCTGCTAGCACGGTCCCACCAGGCGACGGGCACCGTACAGTAGCTCTGGCTCAAGAAGGGCGGTGTAGCAAGAGCGGAGGAGAGCCGCTGACCGACCACATTTGTGCCAGCCGACCGCCCTCAGCCTGGCAAGTCCAGCCGTGGCCGCTTCGATGACTCCTGCAACGTGTCGACCAGTGCGCGGCGTTGGCTGGACGTCCAGGCCGAGGAGGCAGGGGTAGCGATCCACTTCCAAGTGCGAGCGGGCGACGGGGCGTTGCCGCTGGCTGCAGTGTCGCGCACCAGAGAGTGTGTACTGCGTAGTTTTTGTTCTTTTCGCGGAGGGCGAGTGCTCATCTCCACAAAGCACTCCAGCGTCCAGTGCCCCACCCACCAGAGGGCGGATTGCACTGTGGCCCGTGCGGCAACCATGTCCGAGGAGCGTGTGAGGAGTGCGAGGCCATCAGCAAAGGGGGCGTGGTGCAGTTCGGGTGTTGCGTTGAGCTCCACACTCAGCGAGCCCACCACAATGATGAAGAGGGCCTACGGCTGATCCCTGGGGGGCTCCGCATGCAAACTCGGCCATCTTCGATCGCCGCGTGCGGAAGCCAACACAGGCGCGACGATCGTCCGAGAATTCCATGGCCCAGCGAGTAAGGCGTGGGTCTACGTCGAACCCCCTCAGCGCCGTCGTGAGGGCGCCGTGATCGACCGAGCCAAGCGCGCGAGCGCAGAGCCCGCAAGCACTGCGCATGCCTTGGTGCCCTGTCAGGGCTGCACTGCTTTGTGAAGGAGCGAGCCCGGGGGGAGGGGGGCTGCGGTGGAGCGGTGCGGCCGGAGGTCGGACTGCTGTGGCTCGAGCCCGTCCTCCAGAAAGTCGCGCGACCATTCGTTCGAGTAACTTGCACAGATTGCTGGCTAGCGTCACAGGGGCCGTGGGACACGGGATCGCCACCGGGCTTGTGCGGCCACAGGATGGGCCCACAGTGGGCCCCTCTTTCCATGCAGTAGGGGCGCAGCCGGTGGCGACCCTCTGGTTTTAGATGCTGAGCAGCGCGGTCCTGACCTGCATCGGGACGGCCTCGACACTCGCACAGCGGCTTTCGTCGACGCCCGGGGCAGGGCCGCAGCGGGCTTCACGGGGTGCCACCTCGAGCCCGCCCATCGTGAGCGGTTTGAAGGGCGTGGCGCAGGGTCTCCGTAGAACGCGGTGGGGCGCGAAGGAGACTGCCGGGTGTCGCGTCGCCTTCCGCTGGCGCATCCTCGCCAATACGTTGGCCTGCCCGCTCGCGCTGAGGCGGCGGTCGCCTCGGCACACTGCTGGTGCGCGCAGTGTGCGCAGAGCATGGGTAGCCTGGATGCATGCCCGTGATCGAGGGTCACTGTGGGGGAGGGCGTTGCAGGGCCGTATCCATCCCTCAAGACTGGCTCTGTGCTGCTCCTTGATGAGCGCGTCCGACAGGGCCATGCCCGGGCGACGCGCAGGGGGCCTTCCCAACAGCAGCCCCCAGCCGCGTCAGTTGGGGCGTCCGGGGCGGTCTACAAGCGGCCTTACCATGTGCGACAGCTTTCCTGGTGGCTGCTGCTATTCGTCAGCAAATCGGCCTCATCCGCAAGGGGGCACCGTGTCGCTGTGCATGTACGTGCGTGTGTGTGTGTGTGTGTGTGTGTGTGTAGGGGGGGGGGGCTGTGGTCGGCCTGGCTGCATGGGCGATTCGTCCTCCCTCCCCGGTGCGCGTTCGTGCTGCTGTGGTGGTCGTGGGCCAGCGGGGCACGGTCTTTGCGGCTCGATCTCGCAATCAGGGCGCCGCACAGTTTCCCCGTCCGCAAAGCGAAAGGAGTGTAATGCGGCGCCAGTCATCACTGGCGGCGGCGGGCCGTACCCCTCCTCAGGTCGGGCAGCGAACCGGATCGCGCCGTGGTGACGGCGCCCCCTTTACAGACGAGGCAGTCGAGCGCCAGGGTGGCGTGCGGTGGCGTCCCCGTGGCCCCGTCTGCGCTGTGCCATGTCGACGTGTCTTCGTCGCTTGCGCATGCCAAGTATTTGTCATGGAGGCACTCGTGCAGAATCGCCCCAGCCCGGTCGGGTAGCCCTTTCCTGCCCCGCATCGGGTGGTGCGGGGCGGCGTCCGCTCCAATGACGCGAGGACCGGGCGCGACGTCGCTGGGTACCCGGTCGAGAACCCCCCGTGCAACCACGTCACTCTTACATATGCAGCCAAACGCGAAGTGCATCCTTCTGCTAGGGTCGTTGCAGCAAAGCCACACCGCCACTGCTGCGACCTCGCTCTCCAGAGCGAGAGGGCCCACACCTACGCGCGTGCCCTCTTGTACGAGCACAGAGACGCCACCACCGCGCTTTGTGTCCCCTGCTACACCGGAAGGCGGAAAACCAGGCACACCAAATGCCCTACAGGCCTGTATCGGCGATTCTCCAAGGAGCCGGGCCGACCAACACCGTTCGGCGTCGCTCAGCCCACTGCAACGCCACTGCATACAGCGCAGCCCAGGACCAGGATGACACTCGACATCACCGCAACGAAGCCAACGCAGAGAGGCGGTAGGCGGACACACATGTTTGCTGAATCACCGACGCGATTCGCAGCGATGCCGAACAAACATCGTCGCGACCGCAAGTCTCTCCGGCACACCGCCAGCGCACGCCTGCCCGCCGACACCAAGAGTCCGCCGCCGTACCCGAGGCCAGGCTGCGGGCTTTCGGCTTCCCCACAAAGAGTGTGGGGGCACGGGCCCCTGATGCCACGCACTGAGGTGGCCGGCATCGTCACGGGCGTAAAGCAACCAAGGAAAGAAAAAGAACGCAAGGAATGGTGCTGCCCCATTCGTACAACGCAAAGCAGCAGCACGGCGAAAGAGAAAGCAGAAGGCGAAAAGACAACGCTGGCTGAATTAGTGGGGAAGACAAAAGAACGCGCATAATGCACCGGAAGATCAAGAGGAGATAAACGCGATGGCGCAGACGGTGGGTGGGTGTCAGGGGGGAGGGAGAGGGGGGAGGGAGAGGGAGGGCGGCCGCGGCGGGGTCCCGGGGAGGGAAAGGGGGCCACAGGAGGGAGCGGTCGAGCAAGAAAAAAAAAACGATGAGGTGAGGAGAGCAAACGCAAGAGAAGCACCTCCAACGCGGCAACGGCGCCAGGGAGAGAGGGCGGCGAGGCGGGAATAAGACGGAAGGGAAGCGGGAGGCAGCACGAGGGAGAGGACAAGGTAAGCAAGATTAGAGCCGTGAATGAGGCGCAGAGAAGCAGAGAGCAGAAAAAGTGCGGGCACCACATTATAGCCTCGCCATCAACAAGAGCAGGGGGTCCAAGAGAGAGGATGACAGTCCGAACAAAAGGAGGGGACAGCACTGCATCGTCGGTCAGAGACGCGCGTTGCCGAGCCTCCTCCTGCTTTGCTCTCCCACCACCACTCACTGCAGCCTCTCCTCCGCCTAGCTCTGCGTCTTCCTCAGTGAAGGAGCGGTCAAGCAACGCCCACACGGCAGCGAGCCAGCTCCCTCCCCAAGGCGACCCACCACCTTTCGCAGCGCCCTAACCCCTCCTCTCCTCGCCCTTGATAGCTGCCAAGACACACGGTTAGACCATCCGGTTGGCCGCGGGCTGAGGGGCAGCCTCGTAGCACGTGGCCCCTGGGAATTCGCTCATCGCGGTCATCTCCAGCAGCACCTGCTGCGCAGAGCAGGTGCGGCACCAGTAGCCGATGCAGCAATCGTCGCAGCCACTGCCGGAAATGCCGTACCGCTCGCGCGCTAGCCGACGTGTCTCACTGGCAAAGACGCACGTCACGCTAAAGAAAAGCAAGCTGACGTCACACAGGGTCATGAGCAAGCAGTAAGGCCAGTGGATCTCCCTGCGGTTGTTCACGAGCATATTGCACTGCCGGCTCACCTGGCAAGAAAAGCAGCAACACGCCTCGCAGCACGAGTCCATGTCTTCACAGCACACACACAGCGGAAAGCGCCAATCCCCGTTGCGGTTTCGGACAACACGGCGGCTGCCCGGCGCACTCCTCGGGTTGCCGGTGTAGACGTTCTGCCCGGGCCCCTGCGGCTGGTTATACTGAGGGCCGCCATTAGGCTTCTGATCGTACTGACCTTGCAGCATGCTGGAGGGAGACTGAGCAGCTGGAGGCGGAGGAGAGCTGTACTCGTCACCGACCTTGTCAGCTGGAGGGGCAGAGCCGAGCTGGGGCTGAATTAGTATGGTCGCGTTGCGTGACGGGAGGCTGTGTGCGCACGAGAGCCGGAATAGGAGGGGCTGCCACGACCGCAACGAGTACGTGCGAGCGCCCGTGTACGTCGCCGGGTATACAGAAATATGTGCGAGCGCGGCACGGTGCCCGGAGTCACCGCAGACACACAGAGTCGCACACGGAAAAGTGTCGAGCGAATCAGCAGAAAGACAGCGCAAGCAAAGAGAGAAACAGAGAGGGTTCGAGAACGGAGACGCGGCAGACACACGGCGTGAGGAGGGAGGGCCGCAGTGGGTGCAGGAGTATGGAAGCCGCACACGCGCGCACGCGCGAGAACAAGAGTCGGCAGGGAGAGGGGCGTTGGAGAGAGAGAGGAAGAGGGGCGGAAGGAGGAAACGAGGCAAAGAGAGGGAAGATGAGAGCAGACGGCGTTCTTTCTTGTGTTTGATTGCGAGGAGGGCGCCAACGGCGATCCATGCAGGTCAGCCGCGTGGAATGGTGTTGGGAGAGAGAGACAAGAAGAAGGGGAGAGAGAGGGCGAGATGGGAGGAGGGAGGCAGACAGCCGCGCGTTGCCCGAACGGACATGCGCATGTACACGTGTGCCTGTGTGCCCGTGTAGGAGAGAAATGCATGTCCATCTCGCAGCGCACACTCACGCACTCGCTCTAGTGCGCAGAGAGAAGGGGCACAACAGGCAACCACTTTTGTCTGCGGGAGCGGCCGAGCAGGAAGGGCGTTGGCGGCCGCCACCCTACCCCTCACCTCTGTTCTGCTCCGCTACAACCTCTTCATGGCCGACACGGCAGGCGAGAGCCCGGGCAACGCGGCACCGAATTGTGGGCAACCGTGCGAGACGGGAGGGGACGGGGGAGGGGGTAGGCATCCACCGTGCCCTGAGACGCGTCCCCTCTCCTCCCTCCGCATTCGCTTTTCACCCGCGTCACGCCGATGGTGCGTCATCAGCGTTTTTCTTTGCACCATGACTTGCTTCCTACACCTCGCACATTCGCGTGCGGCTCAGTGCGAGTCCGCCTGAGATCCAAGCGATGAGGAACTTGTGCAGTCCTCTGCTGCCACTCGCGCTCCTGTGCAGCACGCCTAGGGTGCCGCACAAAGCAAGCGCCGATAACAAGGCAGATCCATAGCAAACCCCTGCGCAGCACACCGTGCGCGCAGCCCCTCTATCGCGCTCGCTCATGTGGTCGTCCGTGTAGGTGCGTGAGGGCGATAAGCGTCCCACGCAGGTCCACATACAGCCATCTTGAGCTCCTGCTTTTTTCTGTTCAGTGTGCCATTTTATCCCAACCACGTCGTCAAGTACGCGCATGCAACCACAGCTCGCCCTACCGCTGTGGCACGACGGCTGAAGCCTGGTCGTCTGCGGGGAGCCGTCGGCCGTCGAATCGAGCCATGTGTCCATACCCGGCTCCTCTTGCCCTTCCCCATCCCTTCCCCGAGTACGTCCTGCGCCATCGGCACCACGCCGACCTGCGTGTGGGCTGCACGCCATCTCGTCTCTGCCAGTCGCCCACCGCTGCAGGAGTCCAAAGGTACGGTCAGGTGCCGGTGCGCAGCTGGGCGAGGATGGCCGCCTGTCGCCTCGTGAGCTCAGCATTCTTGCTCCTCTGGTGTGGGACGGCCGCCGCCAGGTATCGCTTGCCGTCGCGCGTCGCATCGTGTACCGCGGTTGCGGGGGATGGCGGCCCGGCGTCTGAGACCGGTGACCAGGTCCGTGATCCATGCTGTTGGCGTCGGCTCCTCTGGCATTGCCGATCTTGCAAGTTTGTCATCTTTGCCGGTGCGCGCCAACCCACACTGGCCAAAGACAGACTGACATGAGAGGCGCACGCGACCGCAGCGCGCGAGGGAGGCGTGTGCATGCGGAGCCCCGCAGGGGCCAATGCCTGCATGCCCGCATGAGAGCCGCCGAAGCGCTGTGGCAGCACCGGCATCCGGCGTGTGCGCCGGCCGCGCCACATGCACAAGGAAGCCGCCTCGCGCGGTCGAGGAGAGACACAGGCGGGTGCGGCGCAGCAGCACTGTGGAGTCGAGGGGCAGTGGATCGACCTCCTCGGGTAGGCCTCTGCTCTCTGCGCACATTGCGGTACCCACCATGGCCGCGGCTGCCTCAGCGTGAAGGTCTTCGAGGGACCTGCTGCAGCTTCTGCTAGCACGGTCCCACCAGGCGACGGGCACCGTACAGTAGCTCTGGCTCAAGAAGGGCGGTGTAGCAAGAGCGGAGGAGAGCCGCTGACCGACCACATTTGTGCCAGCCGACCGCCCTCAGCCTGGCAAGTCCAGCCGTGGCCGCTTCGATGACTCCTGCAACGTGTCGACCAGTGCGCGGCGTTGGCTGGACGTCCAGGCCGAGGAGGCAGGGGTAGCGATCCACTTCCAAGTGCGAGCGGGCGACGGGGCGTTGCCGCTGGCTGCAGTGTCGCGCACCAGAGAGTGTGTACTGCGTAGTTTTTGTTCTTTTCGCGGAGGGCGAGTGCTCATCTCCACAAAGCGCTCCAGCGTCCAGTGCCCCACCCACCAGAGGGCGGATTGCACTGTGGCCCGTGCGGCAACCATGTCCGAGGAGCGTGTGAGGAGTGCGAGGCCATCAGCAAAGGGGGCGTGGTGCAGTTCGGGTGTTGCGTTGAGCTCCACACTCAGCGAGCCCACCACAATGATGAAGAGGGCCTACGGCTGATCCCTGGGGGGCTCCGCATGCAAACTCGGCCATCTTCGATCGCCGCGTGCGGAAGCCAACACAGGCGCGACGATCGTCCGAGAATTCCATGGCCCAGCGAGTAAGGCGTGGGTCTACGTCGAACCCCCTCAGCGCCGTCGTGAGGGCGCCGTGATCGACCGAGCCAAGCGCGCGAGCGCAGAGCCCGCAAGCACTGCGCATGCCTTGGTGCCCTGTCAGGGCTGCACTGCTTTGTGAAGGAGCGAGCCCGGGGGGAGGGGGGCTGCGGTGGAGCGGTGCGGCCGGAGGTCGGACTGCTGTGGCTCGAGCCCGTCCTCCAGAAAGTCGCGCGACCATTCGTTCGAGTAACTTGCACAGATTGCTGGCTAGCGTCACAGGGGCCGTGGGACACGGGATCGCCACCGGGCTTGTGCGGCCACAGGATGGGCCCACAGTGGGCCCCTCTTTCCATGCAGTAGGGGCGCAGCCGGTGGCGACCCTCTGGTTTTAGATGCTGAGCAGCGCGGTCCTGACCTGCATCGGGACGGCCTCGACACTCGCACAGCGGCTTTCGTCGACGCCCGGGGCAGGGCCGCAGCGGGCTTCACGGGGTGCCACCTCGAGCCCGCCCATCGTGAGCGGTTTGAAGGGCGTGGCGCAGGGTCTCCGTAGAACGCGGTGGGGCGCGAAGGAGACTGCCGGGTGTCGCGTCGCCTTCCGCTGGCGCATCCTCGCCAATACGTTGGCCTGCCCGCTCGCGCTGAGGCGGCGGTCGCCTCGGCACACTGCTGGTGCGCGCAGTGTGCGCAGAGCATGGGTAGCCTGGATGCATGCCCGTGATCGAGGGTCACTGTGGGGGAGGGCGTTGCAGGGCCGTATCCATCCCTCAAGACTGGCTCTGTGCTGCTCCTTGATGAGCGCGTCCGACAGGGCCATGCCCGGGCGACGCGCAGGGGGCCTTCCCAACAGCAGCCCCCAGCCGCGTCAGTTGGGGCGTCCGGGGCGGTCTACAAGCGGCCTTACCATGTGCGACAGCTTTCCTGGTGGCTGCTGCTATTCGTCAGCAAATCGGCCTCATCCGCAAGGGGGCACCGTGTCGCTGTGCATGTACGTGCGTGTGTGTGTGTGTGTGTGTGTGTGTGTAGGGGGGGGGGGCTGTGGTCGGCCTGGCTGCATGGGCGATTCGTCCTCCCTCCCCGGTGCGCGTTCGTGCTGCTGTGGTGGTCGTGGGCCAGCGGGGCACGGTCTTTGCGGCTCGATCTCGCAATCAGGGCGCCGCACAGTTTCCCCGTCCGCAAAGCGAAAGGAGTGTAATGCGGCGCCAGTCATCACTGGCGGCGGCGGGCCGTACCCCTCCTCAGGTCGGGCAGCGAACCGGATCGCGCCGTGGTGACGGCGCCCCCTTTACAGACGAGGCAGTCGAGCGCCAGGGTGGCGTGCGGTGGCGTCCCCGTGGCCCCGTCTGCGCTGTGCCATGTCGACGTGTCTTCGTCGCTTGCGCATGCCAAGTATTTGTCATGGAGGCACTCGTGCAGAATCGCCCCAGCCCGGTCGGGTAGCCCTTTCCTGCCCCGCATCGGGTGGTGCGGGGCGGCGTCCGCTCCAATGACGCGAGGACCGGGCGCGACGTCGCTGGGTACCCGGTCGAGAACCCCCCGTGCAACCACGTCACTCTTACATATGCAGCCAAACGCGAAGTGCATCCTTCTGCTAGGGTCGTTGCAGCAAAGCCACACCGCCACTGCTGCGACCTCGCTCTCCAGAGCGAGAGGGCCCACACCTACGCGCGTGCCCTCTTGTACGAGCACAGAGACGCCACCACCGCGCTTTGTGTCCCCTGCTACACCGGAAGGCGGAAAACCAGGCACACCAAATGCCCTACAGGCCTGTATCGGCGATTCTCCAAGGAGCCGGGCCGACCAACACCGTTCGGCGTCGCTCAGCCCACTGCAACGCCACTGCATACAGCGCAGCCCAGGACCAGGATGACACTCGACATCACCGCAACGAAGCCAACGCAGAGAGGCGGTAGGCGGACACACATGTTTGCTGAATCACCGACGCGATTCGCAGCGATGCCGAACAAACATCGTCGCGACCGCAAGTCTCTCCGGCACACCGCCAGCGCACGCCTGCCCGCCGACACCAAGAGTCCGCCGCCGTACCCGAGGCCAGGCTGCGGGCTTTCGGCTTCCCCACAAAGAGTGTGGGGGCACGGGCCCCTGATGCCACGCACTGAGGTGGCCGGCATCGTCACGGGCGTAAAGCAACCAAGGAAAGAAAAAGAACGCAAGGAATGGTGCTGCCCCATTCGTACAACGCAAAGCAGCAGCACGGCGAAAGAGAAAGCAGAAGGCGAAAAGACAACGCTGGCTGAATTAGTGGGGAAGACAAAAGAACGCGCATAATGCACCGGAAGATCAAGAGGAGATAAACGCGATGGCGCAGACGGTGGGTGGGTGTCAGGGGGGAGGGAGAGGGTGGAGGGAGAGGGAGGGCGGCCGCGGCGGGGTCCCGGGGAGGGAAAGGGGGCCACAGGAGGGAGCGGTCGAGCAAGAAAAAAAAAACGATGAGGTGAGGAGAGCAAACGCAAGAGAAGCACCTCCAACGCGGCAACGGCGCCAGGGAGAGAGGGCGGCGAGGCGGGAATAAGACGGAAGGGAAGCGGGAGGCAGCACGAGGGAGAGGACAAGGTAAGCAAGATTAGAGCCGTGAATGAGGCGCAGAGAAGCAGAGAGCAGAAAAAGTGCGGGCACCACATTATAGCCTCGCCATCAACAAGAGCAGGGGGTCCAAGAGAGAGGATGACAGTCCGAACAAAAGGAGGGGACAGCACTGCATCGTCGGTCAGAGACGCGCGTTGCCGAGCCTCCTCCTGCTTTGCTCTCCCACCACCACTCACTGCAGCCTCTCCTCCGCCTAGCTCTGCGTCTTCCTCAGTGAAGGAGCGGTCAAGCAACGCCCACACGGCAGCGAGCCAGCTCCCTCCCCAAGGCGACCCACCACCTTTCGCAGCGCCCTAACCCCTCCTCTCCTCGCCCTTGATAGCTGCCAAGACACACGGTTAGACCATCCGGTTGGCCGCGGGCTGAGGGGCAGCCTCGTAGCACGTGGCCCCTGGGAATTCGTTCATTACAATCATCTCCAGCAGCACCTGCTGCGCAGAGCAGGTGCGGCACCAGTAGCCGATGCAGAAGTCTTCGCAACTACTGCCGGAAATGCCGTACCGCTCGCGCGCTAGCCGACGTGTCTCGCCGACGAACACCCACGAGATAGTAAACGGTAAATATAAATCCAAGAAAGTCATGAGCAAGCAGTAAGGCCAGTGGATCTCCCTGCGGTTGTACATGAACATATTGCACTGCCGGCTCACCTGGCAAGAAAAGCAGCAACACGCCTCGCAGCACGAGTCCATGTCTTCACAGCACACACACAGCGAGTAGTGCCACGGACCTTCACGGTAGTAGACTGCCGACTGGCTGCCTGGCGGATTGCTCGGGTTGCCGGTGTAGACGTTCTGCCCGGGCCCCTGCGGCTGGTTATACTGAGGGCCGCCATTAGGCTTCTGATCGTACTGACCTTGCAGCATGCTGGAGGGAGACTGAGCAGCTGGAGGCGGAGGAGAGCTGTACTCGTCACCGACCTTGTCAGCTGGAGGGGCAGAGCCGAGCTGGGGCTGAATTAGTATGGTCGCGTTGCGTGACGGGAGGCTGTGTGCGCACGAGAGCCGGAATAGGAGGGGCTGCCACGACCGCAACGAGTACGTGCGAGCGCCCGTGTACGTCGCCGGGTATACAGAAATATGTGCGAGCGCGGCACGGTGCCCGGAGTCACCGCAGACACACAGAGTCGCACACGGAAAAGTGTCGAGCGAATCAGCAGAAAGACAGCGCAAGCAAAGAGAGAAACAGAGAGGGTTCGAGAACGGAGACGCGGCAGACACACGGCGTGAGGAGGGAGGGCCGCAGTGGGTGCAGGAGTATGGAAGCCGCACACGCGCGCACGCGCGAGAACAAGAGTCGGCAGGGAGAGGGGCGTTGGAGAGAGAGAGGAAGAGGGGCGGAAGGAGGAAACGAGGCAAAGAGAGGGAAGATGAGAGCAGACGGCGTTCTTTCTTGTGTTTGATTGCGAGGAGGGCGCCAACGGCGATCCATGCAGGTCAGCCGCGTGGAATGGTGTTGGGAGAGAGAGACAAGAAGAAGGGGAGAGAGAGGGCGAGATGGGAGGAGGGAGGCAGACAGCCGCGCGTTGCCCGAACGGACATGCGCATGTACACGTGTGCCTGTGTGCCCGTGTAGGAGAGAAATGCATGTCCATCTCGCAGCGCACACTCACGCACTCGCTCTAGTGCGCAGAGAGAAGGGGCACAACAGGCAACCACTTTTGTCTGCGGGAGCGGCCGAGCAGGAAGGGCGTTGGCGGCCGCCACCCTACCCCTCACCTCTGTTCTGCTCCGCTACAACCTCTTCATGGCCGACACGGCAGGCGAGAGCCCGGGCAACGCGGCACCGAATTGTGGGCAACCGTGCGAGACGGGAGGGGACGGGGGAGGGGGTAGGCATCCACCGTGCCCTGAGACGCGTCCCCTCTCCTCCCTCCGCATTCGCTTTTCACCCGCGTCACGCCGATGGTGCGTCATCAGCGTTTTTCTTTGCACCATGACTTGCTTCCTACACCTCGCACATTCGCGTGCGGCTCAGTGCGAGTCCGCCTGAGATCCAAGCGATGAGGAACTTGTGCAGTCCTCTGCTGCCACTCGCGCTCCTGTGCAGCACGCCTAGGGTGCCGCACAAAGCAAGCGCCGATAACAAGGCAGATCCATAGCAAACCCCTGCGCAGCACACCGTGCGCGCAGCACACCGTGCGCGCAGCCCCTCTATCGCGCTCGCTCATGTGGTCGTCCGTGTAGGTGCGTGAGGGCGATAAGCGTCCCACGCAGGTCCACATACAGCCATCTTGAGCTCCTGCTTTTTTCTGTTCAGTGTGCCATTTTATCCCAACCACGTCGTCAAGTACGCGCATGCAACC
The DNA here is from genome assembly GCF_000002725.2 of Leishmania major strain Friedlin. Taxonomy (NCBI): domain Eukaryota; phylum Euglenozoa; class Kinetoplastea; order Trypanosomatida; family Trypanosomatidae; genus Leishmania; species Leishmania major. The sequence goes on along the minus strand of NC_007271.2, from coordinate 495,543 downwards.
ACAGCTCGCCCTACCGCTGTGGCACGACGGCTGAAGCCTGGTCGTCTGCGGGGAGCCGTCGGCCGTCGAATCGAGCCATGTGTCCATACCCGGCTCCTCTTGCCCTTCCCCATCCCTTCCCCGAGTACGTCCTGCGCCATCGGCACCACGCCGACCTGCGTGTGGGCTGCACGCCATCTCGTCTCTGCCAGTCGCCCACCGCTGCAGGAGTCCAAAGGTACGGTCAGGTGCCGGTGCGCAGCTGGGCGAGGATGGCCGCCTGTCGCCTCGTGAGCTCAGCATTCTTGCTCCTCTGGTGTGGGACGGCCGCCGCCAGGTATCGCTTGCCGTCGCGCGTCGCATCGTGTACCGCGGTTGCGGGGGATGGCGGCCCGGCGTCTGAGACCGGTGACCAGGTCCGTGATCCATGCTGTTGGCGTCGGCTCCTCTGGCATTGCCGATCTTGCAAGTTTGTCATCTTTGCCGGTGCGCGCCAACCCACACTGGCCAAAGACAGACTGACATGAGAGGCGCACGCGACCGCAGCGCGCGAGGGAGGCGTGTGCATGCGGAGCCCCGCAGGGGCCAATGCCTGCATGCCCGCATGAGAGCCGCCGAAGCGCTGTGGCAGCACCGGCATCCGGCGTGTGCGCCGGCCGCGCCACATGCACAAGGAAGCCGCCTCGCGCGGTCGAGGAGAGACACAGGCGGGTGCGGCGCAGCAGCACTGTGGAGTCGAGGGGCAGTGGATCGACCTCCTCGGGTAGGCCTCTGCTCTCTGCGCACATTGCGGTACCCACCATGGCCGCGGCTGCCTCAGCGTGAAGGTCTTCGAGGGACCTGCTGCAGCTTCTGCTAGCACGGTCCCACCAGGCGACGGGCACCGTACAGTAGCTCTGGCTCAAGAAGGGCGGTGTAGCAAGAGCGGAGGAGAGCCGCTGACCGACCACATTTGTGCCAGCCGACCGCCCTCAGCCTGGCAAGTCCAGCCGTGGCCGCTTCGATGACTCCTGCAACGTGTCGACCAGTGCGCGGCGTTGGCTGGACGTCCAGGCCGAGGAGGCAGGGGTAGCGATCCACTTCCAAGTGCGAGCGGGCGACGGGGCGTTGCCGCTGGCTGCAGTGTCGCGCACCAGAGAGTGTGTACTGCGTAGTTTTTGTTCTTTTCGCGGAGGGCGAGTGCTCATCTCCACAAAGCGCTCCAGCGTCCAGTGCCCCACCCACCAGAGGGCGGATTGCACTGTGGCCCGTGCGGCAACCATGTCCGAGGAGCGTGTGAGGAGTGCGAGGCCATCAGCAAAGGGGGCGTGGTGCAGTTCGGGTGTTGCGTTGAGCTCCACACTCAGCGAGCCCACCACAATGATGAAGAGGGCCTACGGCTGATCCCTGGGGGGCTCCGCATGCAAACTCGGCCATCTTCGATCGCCGCGTGCGGAAGCCAACACAGGCGCGACGATCGTCCGAGAATTCCATGGCCCAGCGAGTAAGGCGTGGGTCTACGTCGAACCCCCTCAGCGCCGTCGTGAGGGCGCCGTGATCGACCGAGCCAAGCGCGCGAGCGCAGAGCCCGCAAGCACTGCGCATGCCTTGGTGCCCTGTCAGGGCTGCACTGCTTTGTGAAGGAGCGAGCCCGGGGGGAGGGGGGCTGCGGTGGAGCGGTGCGGCCGGAGGTCGGACTGCTGTGGCTCGAGCCCGTCCTCCAGAAAGTCGCGCGACCATTCGTTCGAGTAACTTGCACAGATTGCTGGCTAGCGTCACAAGGGCCGTGGGACACGGGATCGCCACCGGGCTTGTGCGGCCACAGGATGGGCCCACAGTGGGCCCCTCTTTCCATGCAGTAGGGGCGCAGCCGGTGGCGACCCTCTGGTTTTAGATGCTGAGCAGCGCGGTCCTGACCTGCATCGGGACGGCCTCGACACTCGCACAGCGGCTTTCGTCGACGCCCGGGGCAGGGCCGCAGCGGGCTTCACGGGGTGCCACCTCGAGCCCGCCCATCGTGAGCGGTTTGAAGGGCGTGGCGCAGGGTCTCCGTAGAACGCGGTGGGGCGCGAAGGAGACTGCCGGGTGTCGCGTCGCCTTCCGCTGGCGCATCCTCGCCAATACGTTGGCCTGCCCGCTCGCGCTGAGGCGGCGGTCGCCTCGGCACACTGCTGGTGCGCGCAGTGTGCGCAGAGCATGGGTAGCCTGGATGCATGCCCGTGATCGAGGGTCACTGTGGGGGAGGGCGTTGCAGGGCCGTATCCATCCCTCAAGACTGGCTCTGTGCTGCTCCTTGATGAGCGCGTCCGACAGGGCCATGCCCGGGCGACGCGCAGGGGGCCTTCCCAACAGCAGCCCCCAGCCGCGTCAGTTGGGGCGTCCGGGGCGGTCTACAAGCGGCCTTACCATGTGCGACAGCTTTCCTGGTGGCTGCTGCTATTCGTCAGCAAATCGGCCTCATCCGCAAGGGGGCACCGTGTCGCTGTGCATGTACGTGCGTGTGTGTGTGTGTGTGTGTGTGTGTGTAGGGGGGGGGGGGCTGTGGTCGGCCTGGCTGCATGGGCGATTCGTCCTCCCTCCCCGGTGCGCGTTCGTGCTGCTGTGGTGGTCGTGGGCCAGCGGGGCACGGTCTTTGCGGCTCGATCTCGCAATCAGGGCGCCGCACAGTTTCCCCGTCCGCAAAGCGAAAGGAGTGTAATGCGGCGCCAGTCATCACTGGCGGCGGCGGGCCGTACCCCTCCTCAGGTCGGGCAGCGAACCGGATCGCGCCGTGGTGACGGCGCCCCCTTTACAGACGAGGCAGTCGAGCGCCAGGGTGGCGTGCGGTGGCGTCCCCGTGGCCCCGTCTGCGCTGTGCCATGTCGACGTGTCTTCGTCGCTTGCGCATGCCAAGTATTTGTCATGGAGGCACTCGTGCAGAATCGCCCCAGCCCGGTCGGGTAGCCCTTTCCTGCCCCGCATCGGGTGGTGCGGGGCGGCGTCCGCTCCAATGACGCGAGGACCGGGCGCGACGTCGCTGGGTACCCGGTCGAGAACCCCCCGTGCAACCACGTCACTCTTACATATGCAGCCAAACGCGAAGTGCATCCTTCTGCTAGGGTCGTTGCAGCAAAGCCACACCGCCACTGCTGCGACCTCGCTCTCCAGAGCGAGAGGGCCCACACCTACGCGCGTGCCCTCTTGTACGAGCACAGAGACGCCACCACCGCGCTTTGTGTCCCCTGCTACACCGGAAGGCGGAAAACCAGGCACACCAAATGCCCTACAGGCCTGTATCGGCGATTCTCCAAGGAGCCGGGCCGACCAACACCGTTCAGCGTCGCTCAGCCCACTGCAACGCCACTGCATACAGCGCAGCCCAGGACCAGGATGACACTCGACATCACCGCAACGAAGCCAACGCAGAGAGGCGGTAGGCGGACACACATGTTTGCTGAATCACCGACGCGATTCGCAGCGATGCCGAACAAACATCGTCGCGACCGCAAGTCTCTCCGGCACACCGCCAGCGCACGCCTGCCCGCCGACACCAAGAGTCCGCCGCCGTACCCGAGGCCAGGCTGCGGGCTTTCGGCTTCCCCACAAAGAGTGTGGGGGCACGGGCCCCTGATGCCACGCACTGAGGTGGCCGGCATCGTCACGGGCGTAAAGCAACCAAGGAAAGAAAAAGAACGCAAGGAATGGTGCTGCCCCATTCGTACAACGCAAAGCAGCAGCACGGCGAAAGAGAAAGCAGAAGGCGAAAAGACAACGCTGGCTGAATTAGTGGGGAAGACAAAAGAACGCGCATAATGCACCGGAAGATCAAGAGGAGATAAACGCGATGGCGCAGACGGTGGGTGGGTGTCAGGGGGGAGGGAGAGGGGGGAGGGAGAGGGAGGGCGGCCGCGGCGGGGTCCCGGGGAGGGAAAGGGGGCCACAGGAGGGAGCGGTCGAGCAAGAAAAAAAAAACGATGAGGTGAGGAGAGCAAACGCAAGAGAAGCACCTCCAACGCGGCAACGGCGCCAGGGAGAGAGGGCGGCGAGGCGGGAATAAGACGGAAGGGAAGCGGGAGGCAGCACGAGGGAGAGGACAAGGTAAGCAAGATTAGAGCCGTGAATGAGGCGCAGAGAAGCAGAGAGCAGAAAAAGTGCGGGCACCACATTATAGCCTCGCCATCAACAAGAGCAGGGGGTCCAAGAGAGAGGATGACAGTCCGAACAAAAGGAGGGGACAGCACTGCATCGTCGGTCAGAGACGCGCGTTGCCGAGCCTCCTCCTGCTTTGCTCTCCCACCACCACTCACTGCAGCCTCTCCTCCGCCTAGCTCTGCGTCTTCCTCAGTGAAGGAGCGGTCAAGCAACGCCCACACGGCAGCGAGCCAGCTCCCTCCCCAAGGCGACCCACCACCTTTCGCAGCGCCCTAACCCCTCCTCTCCTCGCCCTTGATAGCTGCCAAGACACACGGTTAGACCATCCGGTTGGCCGCGGGCTGAGGGGCAGCCTCGTAGCACGTGGCCCCTGGGAATTCGCTCATCGCGGTCATCTCCAGCAGCACCTGCTGCGCAGAGCAGGTGCGGCACCAGTAGCCGATGCAGCAATCGTCGCAGCCACTGCCGGAAATGCCGTACCGCTCGCGCGCTAGCCGACGTGTCTCACTGGCAAAGACGCACGTCACGCTAAAGAAAAGCAAGCTGACGTCACACAGGGTCATGAGCAAGCAGTAAGGCCAGTGGATCTCCCTGCGGTTGCTCACGAGCATATTGCACTGCCGGCTCACCTGGCAAGGAAAGCAGCAACACGCCTCGCAGCACGAGTCCATGTCGTTACAGCACACACACAGCGAGTAGTGCCAATTACCGAGACGGCTGTGGACAGCAGGGCGGCTGCCCGGCGCATTCATGGGGTTGCCGGTGTAGACGTTCTGCCCGGGCCCCTGCGGCTGGTTATACTGAGGGCCGCCATTAGGCTTCTGATCGTACTGACCTTGCAGCATGCTGGAGGGAGACTGAGCAGCTGGAGGCGGAGGAGAGCTGTACTCGTCACCGACCTTGTCAGCTGGAGGGGCAGAGCCGAGCTGGGGCTGAATTAGTATGGTCGCGTTGCGTGACGGGAGGCTGTGTGCGCACGAGAGCCGGAATAGGAGGGGCTGCCACGACCGCAACGAGTACGTGCGAGCGCCCGTGTACGTCGCCGGGTATACAGAAATATGTGCGAGCGCGGCACGGTGCCCGGAGTCACCGCAGACACACAGAGTCGCACACGGAAAAGTGTCGAGCGAATCAGCAGAAAGACAGCGCAAGCAAAGAGAGAAACAGAGAGGGTTCGAGAACGGAGACGCGGCAGACACACGGCGTGAGGAGGGAGGGCCGCAGTGGGTGCAGGAGTATGGAAGCCGCACACGCGCGCACGCGCGAGAACAAGAGTCGGCAGGGAGAGGGGCGTTGGAGAGAGAGAGGAAGAGGGGCGGAAGGAGGAAACGAGGCAAAGAGAGGGAAGATGAGAGCAGACGGCGTTCTTTCTTGTGTTTGATTGCGAGGAGGGCGCCAACGGCGATCCATGCAGGTCAGCCGCGTGGAATGGTGTTGGGAGAGAGAGACAAGAAGAAGGGGAGAGAGAGGGCGAGATGGGAGGAGGGAGGCAGACAGCCGCGCGTTGCCCGAACGGACATGCGCATGTACACGTGTGCCTGTGTGCCCGTGTAGGAGAGAAATGCATGTCCATCTCGCAGCGCACACTCACGCACTCGCTCTAGTGCGCAGAGAGAAGGGGCACAACAGGCAACCACTTTTGTCTGCGGGAGCGGCCGAGCAGGAAGGGCGTTGGCGGCCGCCACCCTACCCCTCACCTCTGTTCTGCTCCGCTACAACCTCTTCATGGCCGACACGGCAGGCGAGAGCCCGGGCAACGCGGCACCGAATTGTGGGCAACCGTGCGAGACGGGAGGGGACGGGGGAGGGGGTAGGCATCCACCGTGCCCTGAGACGCGTCCCCTCTCCTCCCTCCGCATTCGCTTTTCACCCGCGTCACGCCGATGGTGCGTCATCAGCGTTTTTCTTTGCACCATGACTTGCTTCCTACACCTCGCACATTCGCGTGCGGCTCAGTGCGAGTCCGCCTGAGATCCAAGCGATGAGGAACTTGTGCAGTCCTCTGCTGCCACTCGCGCTCCTGTGCAGCACGCCTAGGGTGCCGCACAAAGCAAGCGCCGATAACAAGGCAGATCCATAGCAAACCCCTGCGCAGCACACCGTGCGTGCAGCCCCTCTATCGCGCTCGCTCATGTGGTCGTCCGTGTAGGTGCGTGAGGGCGATAAGCGTCCCACGCAGGTCCACATACAGTCAGTTCACCTTAGGCACAATGAAAGGCAGGTGCCTGTACGGAAGAAACCGGTGCAGTCGCGTCGTTGGCGCGCTTACCGTCATCTTTTTTTCAGGGCGCTTCGCGTGAAGATGGGGTGCCAAGTGCGCAGGTGTAGGAACGACGAGTGCATGAAAGAGAGAAGTTGTCGAGCGGAGCAGAAGATGCTGAGTCGGTCGGTGGCAATGCAAAAAAGAAATGAAGGGAAGGCGATGCAAGATTTTCCGCACGTTGTATCTCATGCGGGTGAACAAAACCTGTAGCCGATAGCGATGAGGGAAGCCCACACGAAGTCTTTCGTGAGTTGCCTCTGTGTGAGGTCGGCTCCAGCTGCCATTTTACAGGTGTGTGTGTGTGTGTGTGTGTGTGCTGCCTTGTCTGTGCTCGAATGCGAACGCCTCATACTGACTGAGCAGATGCGCTTCCTTCGAAGCTCGCTCCGCTCTTAGCTTCGCGTACATTGCTTGGATGAAGGCAGCCGGGAGAAGAATAGGGGGCAGATCTCCCGTATTGTTAGTGGCCATCACACGCGTTGCGCTCTTTCGCGCGTGTGCGAGGGAAAACGCAGTAGGCGGAAAAGGGGAGTCGAAGAGGGTAGGTCACCGTCTCTCCCTGCGTACCCACGGCTTTGACCTTTGAAGCGAGTGTCCTTGGGCAGGGGATAGCACCGGCTGCGTTGGCATGGTGCAGCGTGAAACCCTAGGGGTAGGGCGAGTCCCGGAAGCGGCCAGCACGAGGAACGGGGAGAGAGCAGCTTTAGGAAGGCATACTCGCTGGTGGTTCGGCAACAGGGCACCGTGCGTGTCCCGGTGGAACCAGGTCCAGAAATAAATAAAAGAGGGCAAGTAAGAGGTTGAGGAAACATAGCGATTGAACCATCAAGCGTTGCACCGGTGGCCATCTCTTGCGCAGCTATGTGCCAGAGGGCGGCAAGTGGCGTCTGTCTGCGCATGCAGGCGCCGGTGTCAGCCTATCCCTTTCCCCTTGACTGCGCCGGCGCAGCGTTAGGAGTATGCCCTCTTTCCGTTCTTTCGGTTTTCCCTCCCACACCCCCCTCACACCGCTTGTATAGATTGCACACCCGAAAAGAAAACCACGAGTGGCGAGATGTTGTGACACTCTCACACTCGCACACCCACAGACATACACAAACACATACGCTCACACGCCGGACCATCGGCACAACCACTGAACGAGCCTGTTCTTCAGTTGCTGGCGTCTTGCAGTGCTTCCTGTCCTCTGTCGCTGCGTTGCTGTCTACTCTACATGCTGTATATTGGCCCTCCACCAGCCCTTTGCCGATCGGTTAGTCCGCACACAGGAGCATTCTTTAGGGTCAAGTCTTCCTTGCAAGAGTATGTGTGCCCCATAGGACCCTCTTCGCGGTGCGGCAGAGGATGGTTTCCCTACTTTACATAAAATCGAACACCTTCGCGTTGCCGTCGTCCCCGGCAGCGACGAGCACCGACGGCGATGCGAACATCTCGCGCACTGCTGCGGCGTTCGCCTTCAGCTCGTATAGCAGCTCACCCGTCTCCACGTCATGCACAAGCAATCGGCCGTTGCCGGCGCCGGAAAGAAGTATGTTGCCAATCACCTCCATCGAGTAAACGAAGTCGTCGTGGTCCGTGATGGCGCACACCTCCGCAAAGTTGTGGCGAGCATCTCGCACGATGATGCGCTTGTCAGCGCCGCACGTCACAATGAGCGGAGCAGACACGGCGGTCGGGGAGGGGGCACGAATGAATGTGACCATCCCTCCTGGATGTAGAACATCCTGGAAGAGCGGCTTCGCCGAGGACGGCCCACGCGCATCGACGACGGTGAGAGCGCCGCCCTGGTCGCCGAAGAGGGCGAGGTGTCCTACGCCGGGGTGCACGAGGTGAGCCAAAGAGCCGATTTGGCCGCGCTTTGACGAGGCGGTCAGGTGGCACTGCGCCGTCTCCACGTCCCACAGCTTCACGGTGCCCTGTCGATCGCCTGATAGTACCTCCGTTTCTAGCCAACTGAACTGGGTCACTGGACCTTTGTGACCGGAGAGACAGCCCATCTCCCGCCCACCCGCGATGCCGTCGAGCTCCCAGACGCGTATCGTCCTATCGTAACTTGAGCTCATGGCAATGGACCGGCCGTGGCGCTCGTTCACCTCAACTTGACTAATGCTGCCCGTGTGCCCTAGCAGGTCCACACACCGCCCCGGCCCACCACGAGTGACGTCATTCCACAAGCACAACTTGCTGTCCATACCACCGGAGATCACCCGGCGGTCTGACAGGAAGCGGCACGCCGTCACCCACTCTGTGTGTCCGCAGGTCTTGGTGTATAGCGTTTTCAGTTCCCGCATCGTGCACAGATTGAACACCTTCAGCCCGTGATCTGCCGACCCCACGACACACAGCGACGAGGAGGCTGAAGGCGGCGCCGCACTAAATGTGCGGGCAGCGGGTGTGCGGCCCACAGCGCCAGATGACGCCGCCCGAGGCACCAGCACGTCCATGCAAAGCAGGTGGCTGTCGCTTGCATCAAAGGTGCGGCCGGCCGGATCAGTGGGTCCTTCGTACCACGACGTGGTTGAACGCAGTGTGTCTGCCGTGAGGCCATTTCCAGCATCGGCTCGATAGTATGGGCTGTCAGCGGAGACGGTGCGCGCCGATGCCCCCCTCAAGATAGGAGTGCCGTCCCCGGGCGCCCGGGAGGGCACTGAGCCGTAAAACTCGTCGGCTAACACGTCCATTTCTGCCTGAATGGCGTCCTGCGCACTGGGAAGCCCCGCACCGGCACCAGACATCGTTGCTGGCGAGCGACCTCGTGTGCCGAACAAGGTGGGTTGAGTGGGGGCGTGCCCTCGCCCGAGGGGTCGTCCGCCGCGGCCAACAGCAGCCGTGTGTGACGGAGAAGATGCTCTGAGCCGACCAACGCTGCTGCGCGGCCCTCCAGCCACGCTGCCATGTGCAGCGCCGGGGGAGCGGCTAATGGAGCGGGTGCGAGTGGTGGCGGCGGGGTTTGTGGTAGCTGGGTTGCTCCTGTTGCCGCCAGGGGGGCCAAAGGTGGCATTGCCACGCTGCGGGTGCATGCTAAGGAGGGCCTTGTGGTACTTGAGAAGGAGCTCAGCGTACGTTTTCTTTTGTTTGTGTTTCAGCCGTGGCGATGGTGTGGCGTCGATATGAGAAGACACACACGAGTTGGGTGTAAAAGTTCCGCCGCCCTCCCATACGGCGCCCTCAGTACCGCAGGCCTGCCCGTGACGCCGCGCACTTGCAGAGCTAGACGCAGAAAATGGTCCAAACGCCCCTCCCCTCCCCCTCGCCACCTTTTTGTGCCTGAGGAGGAAGAGAAGATCCACAGTCGAGAGATAGAGAGAGGACGGTGAGGCGGTGTCACGCACGGCTGTACGTGGGACATGAAAAAGAGAGAGAGAGAGGCTCCCATCCGTGAGAATGCGAGTGAAGCGAAGAGAGATGAAACCTCAGTGAAGGCAGTAGTGGCGCAGCTGGTGGTCCAAACACATCAGCTAGCAGCTGCATCGCCTGTGCATAAGGGCGAGCGTCGAGGAAAGAATGCCGCGTCTCTTCTCCACTCATTCGTCTCAATCCACCACTGCGTCCATGTGCGTAGTGATGGCAGCGTGCCCCCTCCCCCCTCTACGCCCTTTGCCCTAAACCCTCCCTCCTAACGCGCTAAGGGTCACGCAGTGCGCACGTGGGGAGTGCACACGGACACTAGAGGGGGTTTCCTGTGTTGTTGCTCTATCCTCATTATCTGTACAGACATGTGACCAAGCAAAAAAAAGCAAAACAATACTGCCTCTGTCCTGCTGCTGCTCTGGTTTCTTGTCCACTACCTCGCACCTCCCCCTCCACTCTTCCCCTCTCTCTGCGCGTGTATACGGTGCATCCACCTCGCCACTCGTTGGATTGGGTTTTGGCCCGAGCCGTTTCCCAAAGAGGGGCAGCGCGAAGAGAAGCAGGCGCCGACGAAGACAACGGGATTGAGGCGCAAGAGGCACTGCATGTGGGTAAGAGAAAGAGACTAGAGCGAGAAACGAAAGCGCCCAGCACCCCCGATAGCACATGACGACGTGTGCGCGCAGCAGAGGCCTCGCCCAATGGACCCCCGAGCAATACACACACCAAGAAAGAAAAAGAAAGATGCGTGTGTATGTGTGTCTAGGCTTGTGCTGCTGCCGTAGTGTGTGCGCCCTGGAAGGGGGAAGGGATGAGCAATCGCGTGTAAGGCTGAGTTCCCTACGTGACCATCTCTTCATCCGAAAAGAACAGAGAAAAAAGGGTGCGAGAGATGGTGAGGCTGAGGGCAGAGACAAGGAACACACACAGAAGCTCAAAACATAAACCAGCGCGCACACACACACACGCACATATACGCGTGCACGCGCAGATTTTCGAAGGAAAGAGTGAAAGCGCGGTACACATACCAAGATGCGGAAATTTTGTTGGGAGCGGCGGTTTTCTCGGTATGGACGACAGTGACGCATCCCATAAGTGTGGGCGTCTACGGGCTTTGTCATACAGAAATAGAGAGAAGGAAATAGCAACGAAGTGAGCCAGCCGGCGAGGGAGAAGGGGGAGGAGGAGTGGGCAAAGTTACCCCACAAAAGAGAAACAGGCAAGTCATTGGTCAACAGAACGCAGCAAGTAGCACAAGCACATGACGGAAAAATCAGGAGTGTTAGTCAGTAATAAAGAGCGAAACAAAAAAATGGGAGACCTGCGTTGACCAGTAGGCGCTTAGAGTGCGGCGCGACATTATGGGTGCAGGTTGGGTGGGAGCCAGAGGAGGAGTCAAGCGAGTTGCACCAAGAAGCGCGGGGCGCGAGATGAAAGAGCAAACAAAAAAGGAAATCATTTTCGAAGGAAAGCAAGGTGAGACAAGGGCCCAGACAAATACAACGAGAGAGAGAGAGAGAGAGAGTGTCATTGTGACTTCCTCAAAGCAAAATGGCAAAGGCCGTGTCAGTGGTGCAACCGCCTCCTCACAACCTAAAGCATTACCGGCGCGCCTGGCGCTACAGGGGCGACCCCGCACATACTCATGCCGGGGCACATGCTGAGAGACGTCATCTCCAGGAACTGCTGCTGCACCGCACACGCTTCACACAGCCATGACACGCAGCAATCTTTCCACACGTTGCCCGCAATACCGTAGCGGCGACGAATGTCACTGCGCAGGATATACTCGAGCACAAAGACCGAGGGGACACCGGACACGCTCAGTCCTGTCACCAGCAAGCAGACAGGAAGGTGCAGCTCCGGCTTGTTGTTATACAGCATGTTGAACTGACGGCTTAGCTGGCACACCGTACAGAAGCAGCACTCGAGACACGAGTTCATCTCGGTGCAGGTCACACACAAGCTGTAGTGCCATGGGCGGGTGGCACTGCCTACGACGTGGGTCGTCTCCGACACCGCTACGTCGACCACATCAAGCTGCTCCTGCTGGCCCACCACGGAGTACTCAGACTTCGAAGAGTTGTACATGGTCCTCGCACAAAAGCCTTGTAGTGGGGCTGGAGTGGGAGGGAGGAAGGAGGAAGGAGGAAGGAGGGGTGGCGAAGAGGAGGTGGCTTGAGAAAGCAGAAGGTCGAGTCAAGCAACACGACGCAGGACTAGGGTGTCATGCGGTGTTCTCATGAAGCAGCGATACGAACAAAAAAGAAGTCAGCGAGGCAGACGAGTGATGTCGGAGGAGAACGAAGAGAACGAAAGAAAAAAAGAGAATGACCCACGTAAGCACACAAGAGGCACACTAAAGGTGCACAACGGTGCGTTGAGTTTGTTTGTCGTGAAGGGGTTCGTGGAAGAGGGGAGGGAATAGTATGGGGTCTACGCAGTGTGTGTGTGTGGGGGGGGGGGGGGGCACGAGTGACACAACAAGTGAAGAGTGTGGGCGATAGAGAGTATGAAATACAAGCAAAATGGCGCAGCACTCAAGGTGGAGACACATCAGGCATGTCAGCCTTCTCGCAAACGAGCACGGTGCGGTTTATACGGCATGCTCTTGCCGCCTCATTCACGATGCACTTACGCGGAGCGTCCCGATGGAGAGAAGAGGGAAGGCGATACGCCGCGAAGACCCTTCGTTTCTCTCATTGCAGCGGCACGAGCCAAACACGCACAAAATAGGGGGAGGGAGGCTACAGAAAAAGTGCAGAGACAGCATCTCGATAGAGAAAAAGAGAGCACACCCTCGCGAACGAAAAACAGGGTGTCACATGTTGGCTGGTATCTCATGGCCCTTCCCACATGGCTTGCTTGATTGCTGTACTGCCAATCGTTGAACTGTATAACTGCACGAGAGGAGGCGGGGCTGGGGGGCAGCGCGTGAGTGTATGTGCTCCTTTTACCGCCTCCCCGACCCCCCCCCCTCCAGAGTAGCAGTGCACCACTATTAATTGCTTGTGCATGTTTGTGTGCATTTGTGTGTGCATGTGTGTGTGTGTGTGTGTGTGTGTGTGTGTGTTCCTCCCTTTTTGTCGTTGCTACGCATACGGTGAGTAGTTTTCCGTATTCTATGCGTGCATGTACGCGTGTGTACGAGAGTATGCATAACAGCTTGACACGGACACACACACGGGCACATCCTCCCACCCAAGTACCCTTCCACCAGCACCACGCAAGCCTGCAACGCAAACCAGCCAAACAGGAATAAAAAACAAAGGTGAGAGAGAAAGGGGAGGGGCAGAGAGCACAACGCAAAGAAGGATCGTGCAGAGCGCGTGGTTCTTCTTCCGCAACTTCCTACTTGACCGCAGAGGGTGCCGCGCGGCCGAGAGAACAACAGTAAAGAGCAAGAAAGAGAGCGAGCTCAAGATACCGGGCGCGGTGGGACGTGGGGTAGCGAGAAGATGTCTTTCGAGACACACACACACACATACGAGAGAGAGCGAAAGGTAGACAAAAGACTCGTCGATAAGAGAATGAACACGAATAGGGTGGTCGGAAGAAAACGCATAAACTGGCCGTTACACCGCCCGCTCCTTCGCAGAGCAAAATAAAACGATACATAAATACACATATAGATGTGTATACCTCTATATTCATACGTAGAGAGAGACTTCATAGCGTGAAAATACCAAAGCACGAGCATTTGGCAGCGGGGAATAGTGCAGCCGCGTCCGCGCACGCGCACAGAACGCACGCAAGGGTTACAATTTTTTTTTCAGTGGGTTCACTGTGCTGTGGAACATGAGCTCAACGCCACATACACGTACACACACCGTTCCACGTCAGAGCTCACATCGCGTGGGGCGAGGCAGCGGTGGGCACACGCGTCACAGCACTGCGCCGACCCACGCACACACGCACGGCCGCTGCCTCCAGCTCGGCAAGCCACCCGCTCCGCCGGCCGCCACCCCTCCGGGCGCATCCCCCTCGCCGCGGCGCAGGCTCCCCACACCAGGAGGCAGCGTCAGCGTCGGGTGGGATATCCTCCAGCCACGCTCGCACCTTGTCCGTCACGCGGACGGCGCACACGTCAGCAGCAACACATCGCTCTCACCTCCCCACGTCGTGGGTGCGTGACCGTGTCACCGCCGGAGGTAGCTCCGCCATGGGCGGTGGATAGGGGCTGGGGGGCTGCCTGGCTTCCCGGCCGAGTCCGTGTGCTGGACCTCGAGGGTACGACGCACTGAGGTGTGCCCCCCACCATCATCAGGGCACGATGAATAGAGTAGAAAGAAAAGAGTTGGTGCCTCCACATGTGAGAAGTGTCACTCGCCCAGCCACTTCCAAACAGGCACAGAGGCAAGGACTGGAAAAAAAAATACGTCAAGCGGCTTCTGTGCAGGACGCAAACCGATACGATGCGCCGAGGAGGTGCCGGTTCACCGCCCCCGGTAAGCCCAACGGGCCCTCCCGCTCTGGTGGCAATCCCTCATGAGCGGGAAAGGGAAAAACTTGTCTGCGTGTGCGCCGCGCTGTCATGTCAAATTTATTCCCAATACAGGAGAAAAAGGCGACACGCGCCAAGGCATCCCTCACGCACAGCTATGCGCGCGACAGAAGCGCAGAGAGCAGGCCTGTCTGACAAGACCGCAGACGATTTATGGAGCTGTGAAGCCGGGACACACACGAACGTGATCGAAGAGCTGCCGAGCATCCGCGAATAGGACCTCCATCCCTACCCCCTCCGTTTTCCTTCTGATGTGCGCGCTGCGGGAGAGCAAAGCTCTCCGACACGAATATGCGCAGGCGTATGTGGATGCAAGACCGCACGGCCCAAAAGTAAATACGACGAGAAGCCGCACGCGCCGTTTGCACCCGTGCTTTTGGGGAGCCTCGATATAAGCTACCCGTGGCATAGCTCCCACCTGCAGGAGCTCCTTGTGCACCACGGGCAGTCTACCACGCCAACATCAGCACCTTTATGCCATGACGTTGTCGTACACGTAGCCCACGTGGAAGCTGACACCAACCGGGAGCGCGGTCTCATCGACACGAAACTTCGTCGAGTGGCACATCTCGCAGATACCCTGCGACTTGTCGGCCGTACCCAGCCACAGGAAGCAGCCGGGCTTCTCCAACTGGTACGCAGAAAAGTCCTCACCACCGTATAGCGGCGCCTTGGGATCGATGATGTTGGCAGAGCCAAGAATGCGCTCGCCGATGCATCGCACCTGCGCAGTTACTTCAGGGTCGTTGTCGCAGCAGTCGTGCCCGAACGTGAAGTCCGACGTTGCAGCCGCACCGTGTGCCGCAGCAATGTTCGACGCAATGCGCTCGATGTCGCGCAGCACCTGCTCACGCACAGCCTTGTCCCGCGCCCACTCAGTCCCCATCAGCTTCACCTCGTTGGGGATCACGTTGTGGCTCTCACTCGATCCCGTCGTCATCGTTGTAATCGAAACAACGGGCACCACCCTCGGGTCGATCTTGCGCGCAGTAATCGTCTGGATTGCCATCACGATCTCGGCGGTAATTGGCACGGGGTCCACAAGCAGCTGCGGGGTCGACGCGTGGTCGCCACGACCGCGGATTATCAGTTTGAAGGAATCCGCGTAGCTTGTGTTGATGCCGGGTATCAGACCAACAGTGCCCGCTTCGCACCGCGGTGAGCAATGCATGCCAAAGATGTTCTTCACGCCCTCCATCACGCCGGCAGCAACAAGGTCCTTGGCGCCGCCGGGCAGCAGCTCCTCCGCGTGCTGGAAAATGAACCGAACGCTGCCCTCAATGTCCGCCTGACGCGCGCAGATCACCTTTGCAGCGCTACGCAGCATCGCAGTGTGCGCTTCGTGCCCGCGCGCGTGCATCGCACCCTTGTTCTGCGACTTGAAAGGCAAATCCGTCTCCTCGTCCTCCGGCAGCGCGTCCATGTCGGCGCGCAGCGCCACCATCGGCCCAGCACCAGCGCCGCTAGTCAGGTTTGCCACCGCAGCCGTCGGCACCGGGTGTGTGACCTCCAGCGCGGGGCAGCCGAAGCTCCGCAGCGCTTCCGCAACAAACGCCACCGTCTTGGACTTGTTGAAGGACAGCTCCGGGTACTGGTGAATGTAGCGGCGCTACTTAATCGTCTTGTCTGCGGCCGCGCGCACCTCAGACATCAGCTGCTGAAACAGCACACGCATGGTTTTGTGGAAAAGAGAAGGTAGAGGTGTGTGTGTGTGTGTGGGGGGGGGGGGGGGAGGGGGCTGCTGCGAGGCACGTGTGTTAGGAGAATGGAAAGCGGGTAAGCCGATCGCGCGCGGTGGACGTCTGCGCATGCGTTCATGCAGAAAAGCGAGCAGACAGGGAAGACAAAGAGAGAAAGGTGGAGTAACAGACCATTCGCGGGATGGTCGCAAGAGAGTCACCGCGATGGAGATGTGGTACTCTGTGGCTTCTGTTGCGTAGCCGCAGCCGCGACAGTGATGCAGCTGAGAAATTGGGGATTTTCCTGCCGCAACAGCTTACTCACATGGATCCTGTGTCTCCTACGCCGCTCGCCACACACAGTGTGCATGAAACGCAAATGACGCAGGGAAGGAGGACCCCTCCCACAACAACTCGCAGGCGTGTCCGCCCTCACCCCCACCCCCTCACAACCCCCGAAGCGTCCACACCGAGGTCCCCGTGCACGCATTTGCCTTTGTAGATGCCCGCCTGCACAATGGAGGCATTCCTACACGCATAGGAAGACTTCGAGGGGTATCGGCAACTCATGTGGCACCTGGAAAGCCAGGATGCAGTCGCGAATCTCCTCGACTTTCACGCTCGCTGACGTTCTCGTGTTGTCGGTGCTACGCCACTTGCTGGAGGGTATCCTTGGCGTTTTCTGTTCGTTATTTTTCGAGGAGTTCACAGGCGAAGACCGCCGGCGAAACTGTAGAAACAAAGACGAGAATGGCAATCACCGACGCACAGCGAGATGCATAGACGCAAACACACCATCGCAACGGCAGCGGAGCCGTCACGGTATCCAAGACACGCACACGCACACACACACACACACACACACATACATGCATACACATTACACACAGTAACAAAGTAACAAAGATATCAAAGTAAATACTTAAACAAGACTAAAGTCAATAACTCGGATGGAAGGAAGCTCACGAAACCCACCTGCCCGTCCGTCCCACCCCCCCCCACACTCTCTCTCATGCACAGCCCACTCCGATTGCAACAGCTTCTCTATCTCTCTGTCTTGCTGTTGCCCTCGTCGCGTGCAAAGGAGAATGCTGGAAGGGGTGGTGGGATGGGTTCGACGGAAAGAACGACAATTGTGGGAACAGAGAGGAGGAGAGGGGGCAAAGAAGGTGCATGAGGCGACAACGAGAAAAAAACAGTGAGGTGTACTCAGCCACAACTGCTGTCCCCTGCTGCCTGCCTTGCGTGCCTCTTCTCTTCATCCCGCTCTCGCGACATCGTTTTCCTTCCGCCTTTGAGAGAGCTCAGCAACGGCCATCAGTCGCGTTCTCCTCTCCAGCATCGGCTCTTGCCTTCTTCGCCTGGTAGACGCGTCTATGGCAGCCACACGCACGCCTTCACCGCCTCTGCCTGTGAAAAAAAAGGCATGACGTGAAGTGAGAGAAGGCGAAAGGGAGCCTCCTCCTCCTCCTCCCCCCTTCTGCGCGCACACACACACACACAAAAGCAAGGCAAGTGGATATCTGTGCAGGGGAAGAGAGTGAAGAAGGGAGGGGGGTGTCTCTGGACACCCTTGAGCACTGCCAGATGTCCTGAAACGGAATCGGGGAGGCTGAGGAGAGGGCAAAGGATAGCAACGGCTGTGAGGAGGGGGAAGGGGGGGGGGCAATGATGACCGCAAATCAGGTACCAGAAAACAGCTGTACAGAATTACATCTGCACGCCAAAAAAAAAAGAGGGACGAAATCGTTCCGCACTTCTGTGCCATCCAACACCGTTAGGAAACATGGGCCATATCACGGGGGGGGGTACACACGAGATATGCTTTTTTTTACGTAAAGCAAACAAACATTGGTGTGCGTTCTGCAGTCTATATATATGTATATGTATATATACATATATATAGATATACATACATACATATATATATAGTTTTGCAAAAACATGTCCACCACCAACAGCGAGGCCAAACCACCATCCAATGGAAGAGTCGGCTCAAGGGAGCCAGAGAACAGTAGCAAAGACCCGCTATCAAGTCAGGGCCTCGCTCCCTTTGTTTTTTTTTCGGTTCTCCATCACAGCTCGCGCGCAGACACTCACACATGCACGTGCGCACAAGATAGATCACTTTCCACTGGAGGCAGTGGCGTCTTTTGTCGCGTCCAAAACGAGCAGTAATCACTCCGTGGCATGCGTGCATAGGCGTACAAGCCCACGCGCACACACGCAGACACACACACGCACGCACAGCTTGAGAGCATATCAGTGTCCTCGCCGGTGTCTGAAATGGTATGGGGAGCGTAAAGACAGAAGAAAGAGAGAGCTCGTAAGGTCCGTCTATACGTGGGTGTGTCGCTGCGTCTGTCGTTTCGTGTTTTGTCTGTTAAAAGCATTCATATATATATATATGTGTATATATAGAGAGAGAGAACCCACAAGCCCACCCACCCCAAAAAAAAGGAAGACACATCAAAAAAGGGGGAGGGGCGTGCGATGCGGGCGACGAGAGAGAAGAAAACAAAACACAAAATAGAGTGGATTCAAGGAAGTCACTGCATGTGTGTGTGTGTGTGTGTGTGTGCGTGTGTATGCGTATGGGTGCATGTGTATGCATGCATATAATAGGTGTATGCATGTATGTATGGATGTAAGATTAGGGTGGGTGTGGGTGTGTAGATGCGTTTATCTAACTCGATCTAAGTTGCAGGGCAACGGAGAAAAACAATGGCCAAGAAAATAGAACTCACAAAGGAGACAACAAAATGAGAAGAGACCGTCACAGCAACGCCAGCCCCAATAAAAAAAACCTACACGAACAACAACAATAGGAGGCACACATACACACACACACACAACGGACAGGGAGCGTGGATGGGGCGAGGAGAGAGAGAGAGGGGGGGGGAGCCGAGAGATGAACCGCTGGAGTGACACGCAGACGTGTGTGGAATCTAACAAGGATCGATGGCGCATTACACTCCAAAAACAACAACACAGAAACGCACATAACAGAGACAAAAAAAAGGGAGAGGGGGCACGAGCATGCGAGCACGAAAGAGGACGCACACAAGCACGCAAACTACATCGCTAAGAAAAATAAAACGAACACGAAAAACCGCACACACAGAGGAGGAGAGAGGGAGAGGATGTGGCGCGAACAAGCCACATCCGGCGCACCGCAACACACGCGTTCCAGCACTGTTCCTCCACCCCTCACCCCTCACTACCCTTCTTTTGATTTTTATTCTCGTTCGGCCGCGCCGGCACAAGAAGAGGGAAAGAAGATCGTCCCAAGATCTAAGAGGATATCGAAATGAAAGCCAGAGAGACAAGGCGAAAAAAAAAAAGAAAAACGGTGAAGTGTGTCGTTGTGCTTCTATGTAAAATGACGAGGATAACATGACGATGGTGATGCTGTAAGCGAAAATGGTCTGAGGCAGGAACTCGAGAAAACAGCCTCCACGGCAGTCGCGCGCGCACACAAAAAAAAAAGAAGGGGGAGGAAGAGTTGAAGAGCCCGCGGCGAGATACGGGGGAGAAACGAAGAGAGATACGCAGACGCAGACTTTTTTGGTGTGTGAGACAGCGTTCCTGCCTTTGGTAAGTCGTAACTCAGTGGCTCGTGCCGCGTTCCCACCACGCTGCAAGAATTGCAAAAAAAAGTGCTAAATCGAGCATGGAAGCTGCACCACCATCTTATGAAAGATGGTCCGACGTGCGGTGCATGCTTTGTGTTAAAATGGGCT
Organism: Leishmania major strain Friedlin; assembly: GCF_000002725.2. Lineage (NCBI taxonomy): Eukaryota > Euglenozoa > Kinetoplastea > Trypanosomatida > Trypanosomatidae > Leishmania > Leishmania major. The sequence continues at coordinate 475,914 of NC_007271.2, read as the reverse complement.
CTTCTGCTTGCATGCATCTCAGACAGCCTCGGGTCTTCTCCCCCGCCCTCTACTCGCCGCATCGCACCTCCTACCTCGATCCCCTCCCTCTCCACATGCATCTATGAGTATATAAACACCAAAACATACAACAGCAGCGTGCTGGTGATATGTGCTTGTACACCGACTTCGTGGACGGTAGAGATATACGCAGCGAGCGCCTGCAGACGGCGGAATACGGTTGGCCTTCCCTCCCCTTCTTTTCTGAGCCAACCGACCCTCTCCCCTATTGGCAGACTCGACTCCTGTGGAAGAGGTCAGGCATCAAGGAGAATTCTCTGCGCGAAGTCAGGAGCCGGAAAAAAAAGTGAGGCGTCTACGCCCCCTCCCCCCACCCACCTTTGTTTCTGTCTTTTGCCCACAACCAGCAGGGATGCATCATCGGATGCCAGGCTCGGTGACTGTATATATATATATATGTGTGTGTGTGTGTGCGTGTGTGCATCTCTCACTCACTTTCTCTGTTTGTGTGCATCTATGGTTTACAGACGAGCACGTTCATTGCAGCGCATCTGATGGGAAGAGGGATTGCGGTGGATTTGGCCGCGCCCACCGACTCCACTCCGAGGGCTCTGCAGAGACTAGCGTGCTCTCTTTTCCGCCGTGCCGCACGCCATCGGTTTCCACTGGACAAGGTGGCAAGTGGAAGAGGCAGAAGAAACACCAACGAAAAGAAGTTCTACCGAACTGCAGCGTGCCGCATCGTCGCACACGCTCTTCATTTCTTCTGTGTGTATGTGTGCGTGCGGTGTAAGCAGCGCTTGAGGAACACGCGGCAGTTCAGGTGAAACTTGAGCTCCCGCACCATACGTGACGTGCTCGGGTGGCGATGCGACGCAAACGACGACGCCGACCCGTCGGCCACGGGGAGGAGGCGGTAAAAGACTACGCACACGCTGCCGTCAAAGGTGCAGTAGATCGACTCCAGCTGAAAGGGCAGGCCGGAGAACTTGAAGTGACGCTCGCACTCGATGTATGCAGTCGTCTGCTGCAGCAGCAAGCGCTCGTGCTGCTTACGGTCTTCGTCGTTGACGAGAACGTCCACCTTGCGAAGCAGCACCCCATTCACGCATCCGAGTAGCGCAGCGTACAGCGATGAAGAGGGGGTGATTAGCTGCACGCATACGCCAGCGTCCTCGTAGGATACGCCTTCATGCGGACTTCCCTCAGCGTAAACGTGCGCGAGGTATGTCTTGCCTACCTCAACGCACCTCAGCAGTGACCTCGACGCCAGCACGGAAGTTGCAGTGCCGCCGGTGGATCGCTTCGAGTTAGTCAGGTCGCGGGCGACGGCATCCTTCGCGGTCGCCAGCGCAGCACTGGACAGATTTGTCAAGAAGCGCATCGTCTGACCTTTGGGGAACTGCAGCACCGCCACAACGTCCGCCTCACTACTCTGCTGCACGCCTTCTCTATCCACAGCCGAGTTCAAGGCGACGACGGCAGGGACGATACTGCCGCTACTGTGACGCTGCTGTGTAGCCATGGCAGGGGGAACGCGACGAGCCGATGGGCCAGCGGCAGCGGCTCGTGCCGGCGCCGCCTCCGACAAGGTCGCGGAGGAGGAGGATGTCGGAAGTGCGGCGTCACGTTCGTGGACCGGCGCAGAGGCGTGACGGCCAGGTGGAGCTGGCGCCCCTGCCTCCACTAGACCTGCGGCAGCGGCGTGGGTTACGGTCACTAAATTAGCCTTGGGCACGCGTCGCATTGACGGCCCTTCGACGTGATACGGCGCTGAAGACGACGACTGCTGCGACCGTGCCTTTGAGCCACCGCGCGACGACGCCGCCGTGACTGCCTGACCGGCCATGGACGAAGGTGCCGACAGGGATGGCTCATCGCCGATGGAGAGCAAGTGCAACTTGTCTACTGGAACGCGGCGGCCACCAACGGCAATGAGCGACCCCGCAGCAGCCTTGACGTGGGGAAGGTGATGGCCGCGTCGAGTTGGAGGCTGTGCGTGCGTGGCGGCGGCGCATGATGGCGCTGAGGAAAGGTCCGGATGGGCGTAGCTGCCGTGGTGCGGCGGCTTCTGGTGGCACGCGGCGACTTCGTACGAGGGCGGCGGCGAAGTGGACTGCTGCTCCGCTGCAGCGGCGACATCGCGCTCCGAGAAGGCACGCGAGTCCAGCTCCATGCTCCCTGTCGTGCTGCGCGCACTCTGGGGACGCGTTTCCGTGTGGGGGTAGGAGTGGGGGTGCTGCGGATGCTGCTGCTGAACGGCCGCAGCAAGCATGGCAAGCATGTCGGGGCCACCGCAATGGCCATTACGGCAGTTAAACTCGAGTCCGCTACGCGCGTCGCTCGAATGCGGGGGCAGGGACTCTGTGGCACCTCCGCAAGCACCGCAGCCGGCACTCAAGCTGCCGATAGACTCCACGCCACCCTCCCCGTGGTGAGTCACTCCGCACCGACCCTCACTGCTGTCGGCAGCCATCACTGCCGCAGTGGACAAGTAAGCCATCGGATCTCGGCGCACGCCGGCGTACGGCATCCCACACGATGCGCGGTCGCTCTGCGGCGTAGTCAGCGCGCCCTCATCGTCGCTCTCCGCGAATGCTCCCTGCGGCGCCGTCACCCGCTCCGGCGTGGAGCCCGGCATCGCAGCCCCCATCATCGCGGGTGCCCAGACCTCCGAGCCGTCTTGCCCAGCCGAGCCCATCGCAGACGGTGGGAGAAGCGACTCGAGCGCCGCATACGCGTTGAATGGAGCCGCCTGCGCCCGCCGCCGCGATCCATGTGGCGTGGCCCCGCTCGTGTCGGAGCACTTGGCAGGGGTAAAGCTGTCCAGGCAGCTTCGAAGCACCTCCTCTACCGCCATCTGGAGGTCGTACGTGCGGTATGGCGTCATTTGCGTTGCACTGTACCCGCCGCCTGCTGCTGCGTCCCCCGGCGGTGACTCGAAACCGGACTCGAACGAGTTGTTGAAAAACAGCGGAATCTCATCCAGGCGCGTCGGTGTGTCGAGGCGTGAGCGGGTGCCACTCGCCGCCGCAGCGGCGACGGCGGCTGACCGGCAAGCTCCGTTCGGAGTGCACAGTAGCGATGACTGCGACGGCAGCTGAGAGCCGCTCCCATTATCATCCTGCACGCCGCTTGTCCGTGTGTCAGCTGCCGCACCCACGCCATTTGACGGCGCGTACAGCGGGGAGGCGAGCAGGGTTGCTCTCGCCACACGAGACGGTCGCTGCCGGCCCGCATTCGGGGTTGCTTCAACCACCGAGGTATCGTTGCTATGTGGTGTGCTCAAACCGCGCTGGCGATGCTGTGTCGACCTGCATGCGGCGCTGCCGTTGCTGTGCGCCGGGTGGTGCACGGCGTTGTGTCCGGGTGTTCGCGAAACACCGAGGAGGCCGCTGTCCTCACTGGGGCTCCCTGCGGTCGCGGGGCAGCCGCTCAAGGCCCGCACCTTCGGTGTCATAGGGGTGAGTGCGCCGTGCGCTACAGCTGCCTCCACTGCGGGGCCGCTGTGCGACAGTGTGCCCGGTGGTCCGGCGAACAACGCCGCACCGAAGCTAGGCTTATCCGTCACACACACCACCGCGTCGGAGACGGTTTCACTTCCAGTGCGCGCAAAGTCCGTCTGCAGGGGTGTACCGCAGAAGCTGGTATCTCGCAGCAGCGGCTCTCTACTCCCGCTCCATACATTAGGGCTGGACGCACTGCAGTCGCCACCACCACCGCTGTTGCCACTGTCTCCTCCTAGAGAAGCGGTACCATGGCTCCCGCCAAGGTGTCCGGGAGGAATGTTCTCCTTGTTCGCATTAAGGTAGCTGTTCGTGACATCGCGGAACGCAGTCTGGATGGCGGCCGCCGTCGAGCCTTTGCCGCTACGTGATGCGGCACCTGCACGAGTGGGAGGCATTAAGTGCACAATCCTTCGTCGACCCCGAAACGAGAAGAGGGTTGCGTGATGTGCGCTCTATCTGCGAACCCGGCTGGCTGCCAAGAAAACAAAACAACAACAAGAGGCACTTTTCTATGTATGCGCGCTACAGGCGTGCAGGGAGCGGTGCTGCCTCCCACTCCCCCTCAGCAGTGGTGCGTCTGCTTGTATGAGGTACGTCCTCGCTTTAGTTTTTTTTTTAAGTTTGCTGTTTCGTCTTTGGTGTGGAAGGGAGAGAGATAAAAAAAGGTGGTGGGAGGAGTCGTCGCTCTCGCCACGATTCGCGGAATCGCGAGCCTATTCGCTTCCGTCGTCTACGCACGCGGGCACAAACACACTGGCTATCAGCCCCTCCGGTTTTCTATGTGCGTGTGTGTGTGTGTGTGTGTGTGTGAAAGGGTGAGGGTGAGGCAGAGGACGCACTCTCGGCGGTGCGCTGGCGACGAACGAAGCGGGGAGCGGATCTTGAGGAGGGGAAGGTGAAGCGCTTGCGCAGAACAACACAGAGAGAGCGACGTATTTCTGTAAGACGTGTGCAAGAGAGGGGCTGGAGACTGCCCATCAAACAACAGCGAGAAGGAAAAGGAGTCCACTACGTCGACACCGCCACTGTAACCACAGCCATGCATTCAACGACAACGGGGTTCACGCAGGAAAAGTAGGTCCTGGTGGGCTGGCGGAGAAATGGAGTCTGCGCCCCTACGTAGCTCCTGTGTGCTCCGCTGCTGGTGCTGCTGCTGGCAACGGGAAGGGGGTCTGAGAAATGGATCCGCCAACCTGCTGAGCACTACTTTCACTGCTCTGGCCAGAATCACGTGCGTGAAGCGAATGCCGAGACGAGAGTAAGGGCGAAACGATGAGAGGAACGAGAGATGGTTCGGGTGTCCGGCGAGCCGAGAGCGTTGCACGGTGAGGAGAGCAGGAGCTGTGGGACGATGGTGAGCGGAGCAGGGAGAAGGAAGCCAAGGACGAAGGCGAGGAGCACAACGACGAGCGAAAGTCGCGGATGACTGACCTTTCTTTCTCCTGTCCGCCAATATCGTTGCCGTCGTCTTCGGTGTGGATCGAGGTGGAGAGTGCGCGTATGTGGGTGTCCGGTATGGGGGAAGGGGCACAAGGCCAATGCAAACTAGTTTTCGTTCTGTGGGGGTGCTGTTATCTATGTATGTGCGTGTGCGTGTGTGCTTTCGAGCGTGTGCGTGTGGGTGGGGCCGAAGGTGACGAGTGCGCGTTGGCAGCAAGAGAAAAGAGGGAGTGGTGCATCCACATCAAGAAAGTGGCGGAGAGGAGGGGGAGGGACCGTGTGGCACAGAATATGAAGCCGAGCAGGGCTGTGGGTGGCCCGGGCGCCACAGCGAAAGGCTGTGGGGAGCGGCGAACGATGCGGACTCGTGGCACGAGTGGCATACAACTCACATGCGCCTGCACGCACCTGCTCCTCACTCGGCAGTGACCTATCTCTCACACGCCAGAGGACAAGTACTGTACAATGCGATCGGCAGCCAAGAGTAAGGATCGGTCATTCGTGTCCACAAGGAGCACGTCCCGAAATGGGCGCGCACCGCTGCTGTCTGCACCCGTGCCACTGTAGGTGGCTTCCAGGCAAGACTGCTGCATGTAGCTGCTGATACGTTGGCATCACAGTGTATGGGATGCGCGCACTTGTGCCGCTTGAGGAGCAGCCGGCAGCTGACAACAACAACAATGACAATTTAACAATAAAAAAAAAAACGACGCAGAAAACGAGAGAGAAGGAAGCGCCTTAGACACGACAACACACCCACACGCCGACAGCGGGGCATCCGTCCACCGCCGCGCCTCGTCTGCTTGGTTACTCGTTAAATTCGCCTCCACGACACACAAGGAAAGAGGCGCGAACACAACGACCACGAAACAAAAAGGGAAGGAAGCATGGCAGCTGAGCGTTCGCAACAGAGTGAAAAAATCGTAGGAGACCGAGGGATATCCCCACCCACCCACCCATCCACCGAGTCGCCTCGCTCTGCGAGGGTCGGGTACAACTTGGCGTGGGGAGAGGGGGAAAAAGGAGATGCGGCGAGAACCACCTTGCCCGCCCGCGAAAAGAGATTGGGGCCCCATCGCAACAGGTGCATCGCCGCGATTACCAGCGAGCTGACGGGCACAGGGGCTGCACTCCGTACTGCCCCTCCCTCTCCACCCACATGAAAAGAAGCCCATACACCTGCGCACCCTAGTCGAAGAAGCCGCCACCATTCGAGCTCTTGAGCTGACGCTGAATCTTCTGCTTCTGTCGACCCTTCTGCACATTGCGGTGCAGGTGGCGGTTGAAGTCGTGGTTGTCCTTGCGCCGAATGCTCTTGCGAATCTGGTGCTTCACATGGTCTTCGTTGATTTTTCCATCCGGAAAAAAGTTCGCGTTGCGGTCGGCATTGTGGGCGTAGAACTCGCCTTGGCGCCGCTCGCGTGCGGCGCCCATGGCCTCGTCGAGCAACCTGCCTTCGCTCGCATCGTCGTCGCTGCTATCCTCCCTCTCCTCGTCACTCTCGCCGCCCCTTGCGAAGCCGGGTATGGTCATGAACTTGCCCGCAACGCCCGCATCCACGTCCGCGTTGCCTATGTCCGAGCGCTGCAACGCATTTTCATCACCGTCATCGTCGCTCGCATCACTGTCGCGCGCCTGCGAGCCTGCCTCATCATCGCTCTTCTCACCCCGCTGGAAGCCCTCCAGCATGAGTCGCTCCAGATCCTCCTGCTGCTTGCGTGTGAAGTGCCCGCTCGCGTACACCTGCTTATCCAGCTCGTTCTTGCGCACCACGTCCTTCTCCAGCGATGGGAACCACGTTGTGTCCACCTTGAAGCGGCGGTGGAAGAAGTTGGCGAGGTTCTGCACATCGCGGTCAAAGAGCTCGGACGCGTTGGGGTGGTTGATGGAGATCATCTGCGGAAAGTCGATCATGATGACACGCTGGTCGTCGGTGATCATCAAGTTGAACTCGTTAAAGTCACCGTGAATGAGCCCCGACTCGGCCAGCTTCACCATCAGCTCCAGGGCGCGGCGGTACACCTTGCTGGCGTCTCCGAGCTCCGTGATGTTGTTCAGCAGGGTTCCTGGCACCAGCTCCATGAGCAGCGCGTGGCGGTTCTGGTCGATCGGCTTCGGCACTGGAAATCCCTCGTCATAGAGCATCTTCATAAACGAGTACTCCTTCTGCGAGGCGAGGCGCGACAGGTAGAACCAGCTCTCCCCATGGCGGGCGCGGCCGTTCCCCTTGTAGTCGCGGTTGCGCGCCACGCTTCGAAATGAGCAGCGACCGAGGCGCTGCAGCTTGAGCACGCACTCGTGACCGGCCTCGTCCCGTACTAAGATAATATCAGACTCCTTGCCGCACCCAATGCGGTGACCCACACCTGTGCAGGTACCGCGCTTGCTAAGCGTGCGCAGTGCTAGGTAGTCGTACGCGCCGTACTTCATGGCGTAGCCGTCGTACATGGTGTTCTCATGGTGAATCATCTTGTGCTTAAGAAGGTTGTTGAGCCGCTTGCGGCACCCGCCGTGGGGCAGCTGGGCGATACGCTCAACGAGCGCGGTCGGGGCGACGTCGTGGTTACGCATGGCCATCTCGAGCGCCGTGAGCACGCGAAAGTCCTCATCCTCCATGAAGCGGAGGAGAGTGACATCCAATTTCACCATCGCTGAGTCGCGTGGTGCAGTGGTGAAAGAAAGAGGCTTGGCGTGTGCGCTACGGCACAGGATCGAGTCCTTGTCAGTTGCGGCCTGCGGTGTAATTTCTGGTGCTCGCTTCAGTGAGCTGTGCGACATGATCCGTTCAGCGCATGTGTGTGTGTGTGTGTGTGTGTGTCCATATGATGAGGGGTGATGCGCAGTGCGGAGAGAGAGAGAAAGAGAGCGGGGGAGGTAGAGGTCGAAGGAAGAAGAGAGATGAGAGGAGTCACGCATGAGCGGGCATCGACACACCGCAGCGCATTGGACGTCTCCGTGCGCATGGAGGGGGGGGGGGGGGCACGGCGGCGAAGTGAGCCAACAAACAAACGCGCAAAAGGGCCGAAAGGCATGCACACGGGCGGAACGGCGCACCGCTGGCTCGCCACCACCTCCGCATGAGGAACACGACGGGGAGGAGACGCCGCCGCCAGATGGCGGGCGGTGGACGCAATCAGCACCCCGCGACAGCACTGGTGCAAGGTGATCACAGAGGGAGGGGACCACCACTTCTGTTGGTGTGCTGCCCTTTTCGTTTTCTTTTTTTGTTTGCGCAGGTCCTCTAAGCGGAAGAAGGAGAGAGGGAGGTAGAGAGAAGTGGAGGAGGGGTGGCGAGAAACGAAGGGGAAGCGTCCAAGGCACGATTGCTCGCCGAAGAAAAAAACGTGCGACTGCACGCATGTGGGGAGTTCAAAACGCAGCTGCAGGGAGAACGAAAAGAGGGAAGCACGCTTGGCACGCATACAAGTATGCGCCCACAGAGAGACAGTGCGCTCACTTGGTGGGGAAAAGGGGAGGGGGTGAAGGTGACATGGCGTACGCTCACGCTACGCACAGGCAACGCTTGTACATGTGCGCACGCCAACAACGTCCAGCACGAAAACGTGCTGCGACGCAAGTGCAGTTCGTGACGAGATCGAGCTGCCCGTGCCCTTCACTCAGCGGTCGTAGACAGTCGCTTCAAGGAGGCCTCATACAGGTTCTGCAGCACAAAGCCCTCTGAGAGCACATCTTGCATGTCACGCAGCGACAGCTGCTCCGTCGGTGGTTCCTGCAAGAGCTTCATTACACTGATATAGTCCTCGCAAAACGCCATCAGCTGTGAGCCCCATCGCAGCAGCAATGCCGCGCACACGTACACGTGCGTGACACTCCACCGCCGCTCCTCATCGGACAGATACGCATCCAGCAGCCTCAGCGACTGCGTTTCAGTCAGCTCGCGTATTAGCAAGCAGTTCATCCACCGGAAGGAAAACTGCTCAAAGTGGAGCTGCAACACGTTCACCAAGCGATGGTAGAGCGGCGGGTCGGCAACCTGCACGACCGCAGCGAGGTGCCGCATCATGGACGTGATTCCGGCGTGACTGCTCGTGTAGTTATCCTGCATGGTGTTGAGCAAATACGACGTCATCCAGTACACGTCCGCCTCCACCTCGTTGATCCACTGCGTGACCGAAACTGCCGAAACGGACCACAGATCGTCGAAGATGTCCTCGGTATAGGCGTGCAGCTCTGTTACCGAGTGGGTCGGACAGAAGCGGTAGCCCAGCACCACGCCCATGAACGGGACAACAAGGTCATTCATGCCCTGCACGTAGCCGCAGGCCGGGTGGCGCAGGGACCAGATGAACAGGATGCGCTCAATGGAACCCTGCACGCGTGGGTGGCGCAGGTAGCAGTGGCCGCCCGACATGCGAGGTATGTCCTTGCGGATCTGCTTCAGCGTCTGCAACTCCTTCGAGCCTAGCATCGTGCTGGCGCTAAGCTGGTGCCCTGTCGCCCCGCCAGCACCGCCACTGGCAGCAGGTGGCGCCGCCGTCGCTGCCACCACATTCGACAGCCCGAGCGTCGCAAACCCGGGAAGTGGCGGCGCGAAAATTGACGGGTGAGAAGCCGGACCGGTACCGGCGGTATCGGTGAACCCCGCCGAGGCGGATGCGCGGAACGAGGAGTCAGAGGGGGCTGGCACAATGCCCAGGGAAGGGCTTGCTGACCGGATATCCGCTGACTGGGGCGGTGACAGTTGCGACGGCTGTGGCGCGTCACTCCCGCTTGTGTTCTGCGGCAGCCGCGATCGCACATCCTCGAGTGGAAGGGAAGCGCTCTGCCGCCCGTCCGGCCGCTGCGAAAGCGACGGGGGCAGAGCGGCAGCAGCTTCCTTTGCCGCCATGGCTGTGCTATCGCCGGTCGTCAACGGCGCCACACGCAAGAGGCTATGTGAGGTACCGGACGGTGGGGCCACCTGCGGTGCATCAGCAGTGTGCTCGAGTAACTTGAGGGTTGACCGGTGCACGGCTGTGTCGACGCCGCTGTCCACCATCGCGCACACGGCGTCCCAGTCGACAATGCCGTAGGAGCTGTGGATGTACGCAGCGTACTCGACACGGCGTCTCAACACGGTCGCCTGGCGCGTTGCTGCCTGCGCCGTCCAGCATCCGGTGAGAAACATCCATGCCTCGTACCGGAGAGCAACCGGGCAGCCCTGCCAGCTCAGCTCCCGCAGTAGCGCCATATCCACTGAGTCTACACGCAGCGCCTCCTGAAAGCGCTTTGCATGCTCGCCGCTCACGGCAGCGGTGGCGGTAGCAGTGGCCGCGGTGGGGGTCGGGGTCTTGGCCAGCGGGGTGTTCGACCCAAAGGGGCTCTCCGTCGCGGCGATGCGGGGAGGAGTCGGCACATTCAATTTGTTGAGATGCAACGCACCGTTCGAGGCTTGCGGTGCGGGCGCCGCGGAAGCCGACGACTGTCTGGTGCCCATGCCGATGGATGATCGAATACTCACCCAAAAGAGCCTACCCGCCTTGGAGAAGCCAACGCCTCCGCCTCTCTTCACGGAACTGTTGAGAGGCGCGCCGTCGGCGTCACCGTCCTTCTTGGCAGTGCCGACGAGGTTGTCTGATCGCAGCGTTGGGTTACTTTGACTACACCGGTACGGCCGCGTGACGGCCTTGTACTGTGTACTGCTCTTCGCGCCTCCGCTGCCGGTCGATGCCGTGGCCCCGCCATCTGGGCCTACCTCAGAGCTCGCCGAGGTCCTGTCGGCTCCCGAGTAGCCCAAGACGCGTTCCAGAAAGACTGAGTACATGCCTCCGGCGACAAGCAGAGGCGGACTGCAAACACTGCGCCCACGTCCCTTGAAGGACGAAAAAGAAAGGAGACCGCGCGGCAGTGACCGCCAGGCGCGGCCCTAAGAGACACCAAAGCGTGCAAGCTTCAGTCGCGTGTGGGAGGTGGTGTTGGCGAAAGCACAGACGCGGGGCGGAAGAGGGAAGACGAGGGCGGCCGAAGAAAATTTGACTCACTCGTGGGATACCACACGGAGAAAGAGGCCCGCGACAGAGAGCACATGTGGAGGACGCACAGGCTGCGGAGGGCCATGACCGCTCGAGGAGAAGTGCGCACACTAGAGGGGTTGCACAAAAAGGGAAGAAGAAAAACACACACACGAGAAGCGTGAAGGCCACGGTGGCCGCCGCTTCCCAACCGCGCAGCCACCACGAGAAGCACCCTGGCAACAACATCTGCATCGCCCTCGTCACTTTCCGCCTTGCCTGGCTTTGCTTTCAACATCCAATGGCCCCTCTTCTCTCTCTGTTCAGCCTTGGCGTGGGTGTCGGGGTTTTGCGCATGCGGGTGTGCTTTATTCTGCTTAACAGTGTTCCCTATCCGACGCGCACAGATCCAGCACTTGGCCCCTTTCTCGAGGCCTATCGTCGGCCCTTCTTGTTCATGAGCGCAGAGGCACGCAAGCCGTCCAACATCTGCATGCGGTTCTTCGGGCAGTTCGATTTTGCCGATACAGGAGCTGGTGTGGGCTCTCGGAGAGGCGGGCGCTGAGCTGACGCATCGGACGGGCCGCTGCGTGGCGACCGCTCGGCGCCCACATTGGCACTGCTGCTCCCGCCGCTAGGATGGTCCTTACTGCCTGCAGAGTGGGGCAACGGTGGCGCACCAACTCTGGAAGAGCCAGCTGCCGGCGATGAAAAACGTGTGCGCTCGCGGGGGGGCCCCGCCATGTGATCTTCAGAACGACTTTCCACGTCATCGTCCTCTCCCGCCTCCTCACCTGCGGCGCGATCCGTGTGCAACGGGGCACACCCGTGACGGCAGTGATTGCCGGGGGAAAGACGCTCCTTCTTGACATCCTCGAGCTTTCGCCGCTTCACCTGCTCGCGCACCGCGCGCGGCACGACCTTCTGCAGCGCTGCACGCTCGCGCACATCGACGGCAAACATGTTCTCCTGAAGCAGATCGCTCGTTACGGACACCGCCCCAGTAGCCGCCACGGCGCCGTCATCCTCAGCGAGTGTGCCGCGGCCGTAGATGTGCTCCGCCTGCTCTTGCTGCGTTCGCTTTTCTTTACCAGACAACCTGTTTGCCCCTACACCGGCACGACTCCACGGACGCCCAGCGAAGTCGCCGTCGATGCCGTCGCTGTCCACCTGCGGTCCCGTGGAGGGAAACGCCTTTACCCCGTCCTTGTCCGCTACGGCAGCTCTGCTGCGGCCGCACGCCAGGTCCTCGTGCACTCGCCGCTCGGCAAGCTCCGCATAGCTGGAGCTGATGTTGAATGGGCAGCGAAGATAGCCGCCCTTGTGCGAGCGTACCGGGTTCTGGTGTGGATTGCAGCTCCCCTGCTGCTGTGCCGCAAAGCTGCTGGGCATTGGTGTGTGAGTGGGCGGAGGCGGGTGTCAGTGAGGGAGGGGCGGAGGGGTCCCGATGAAAGACAAACGCAAAAACACGAATCGATGCAGGTCAGAGTCGCCGATACACAATGATGTCACTCTGCTCTGCCTCGGGTGGTCTGGTCACCGCGCCCTCCTCTCCTCCCCTTGTGTGCTGCTCGCTTGTTTTCAAAGGAAGCACAGGTGCCGTGCGCCCGCTTCTCCCTCCCGCGCTGGTGAATCGGGTGGGCTGTTCGGCCAAGCAAATGCGTGACATGAAAAGGAAAAGGGTGAAAGAGAGAGAGAGAGAGCATGAGGAAGCCGCCCCATGTAGGGTGGGGGGAGGGGATCAGTAATGGCCTTGTCGGCGTTCCGGGTCATGTGAAGCATCGCCAGCCACCCACTGCAGCACACGCGAGCGCCACGCTCATCAAAAGACACGCAATTATGTGATGCACAAGGCGGCCAAGGACGGGTAGCCGCACCACAAGGCGCATCACCAGTTGCATCACCTCTGGCTGCACACACACACACACACACACCCTCGACCATGTGTCTGTACGCGTGTGTGCCTCTTCGTGTGCCTCTCTACGTTTTGCTTTGTTGTTGCTGCTTAGCCGATTCCCCCAGTCTCAAAGGGGACGGGGGGTAACTACGTGTCGCAGGTGTGGCTACAGCAGCCGTGACGGTCCCCCACGATTGCAGCCAGAGGATGAACGGATGTGCGCACGCGTGTGTTTGTGTGCGAGTGCGTTGCCAGTGGCGAGGAAGGCTGCTGCTCAAAAGACTTCTCGCGCCTTGAGAGAAACGATTGCATCGACGACGCGCTGCAGTACGATGGGCTGCCCTTCAGAGGCGCGCCACACTGCATGAACGCCGCGCACGGTCCGGTCCAGTAGTACCACGACGTTGGCCCAGCCTTCTACGCCTCCGAAAATGTGCGTCGAGTAGACAACTGTCACCCCGCGCTGCACGCTCTCTTCGTAGAGGAACTGCAGGAGGCTGTGGCGCTGATAAACGTCCAGGTCGGTGGTCGCCTCATCAAGCAGCACGACGGGCTTGTCATCCAACAAGTGCAAGAGCAGCTGCACACGCTTCTGCTCTCCAGCGCTGATGTGTCGCACATCCCAGTCCATGTCCACGGCCAGCATCTCACACAAGCGCTCGGCACGAGAGGTCCGCAGCTGGAGCATTTCGCGCACGTGCACCTCCCCACCAGGCACGGCAGTCCACCAATCTCCGCCGTAGCTGACGAGAGCGTTCAGCAGCATGTCATCGTAGCACCGCTTACCAAGCACGGAGAGAGAGCCCTGGCGGTTGTCAAAGAACTGCTTTCCGCCAAGCATGTTCAGCAAGGTGGACTTGCCGGTGCCGTTACCGCCGCACAGCAGCACCCGCTCGCCGCGGAACACCTGAAACGACAAGTTCTTAAAGACATCCTTATAGTTCAGCTGCGCACAGTTGATGACGATTTCGCTTCGCTTCTCGTCCGCGTGCCCTCGTGGCCAATACGTGACCGGCGCGTCGGTTGTCGCAGAGGTTGGGCAGGCGGCTGCAGCTGTCGTCGGGCACGCTGGCGACGTCGTTGAAATGGCCGCAGAACTCCCGTGCGACAGCGACGCCGCCGCCACGCCGTCGACGCCACGAGCAGCGTGGGCGCGCTTGCTCATGAACTGGAGCGCGTAGTCCTCCAAGGGCAGGGTGAGCTTTTCCACCGCCTTGAAGTCCACCACGCGGCCCCCCTCCATGAGCAGCAGGTGGGTGGCCCAGCCTTCGATTCCGTCGAAGATGTGGGTCGCATACACGCAGCACCCGTCCTTCGCCTCGCACTCCTGCCGTACCAATTCCAGCACAGTGCGCCGCTCTGCAACGTCGATGTCGGTGCTGCACTCGTCGAGGAGGTACACGGTGGCGGGGTAGAGCATGCCATGAAGGATCTGAACCCGTCTCTTTTCGCCCCAGCTCATCTTTTCCACGAAGCGGGAAAGGGGTAGGTGCAGCTGGTCGGCGATACTTATCTTTCGCTCTGGCACCGGCGCCGGCGAGGCCACGCGGTCCACAGTGTTGCCGAACACTGCCTCGGGTGGCCATGGTGCACCAATCATGGAGATGTGCTGAGCTATACTCGTGTCGTCAAACGGATCGCGTCCGAGCACGCGCACACGCCCTGATTGCGGTTTTCGCCGACCTGCGAGAAGAGACAGCAGTGTCGACTTGCCGCTCCCGTTGTGCCCAATCACGAGAATTCGATCTCCGCGACACGCTGTAATGCTCACCTGCCTCAACGAAGCGACAGGTGCGTTGGGGTATTGGAAGGAGACATCGTCCACCGCCAGTATGGTCTCTGGTCCCATCGTCGCGGTGTGTCTATCGGGCTGCATGTATGCGCGTATGCATGTATGTCCGCGTGCGACGGACGCATCGCTTTGTCCCGAAGTTGGAGAGATCGACAAGTCATCGTCGAGGTCGCCCACAGGCACACCAACACATGCATGTGACGGTGTTGTGCCGGAATACCGAGGCGAGAAGCACAGCAGGTAGCACAGCATGCGAGATAGAGGGAAGACAGAGAAGAGGTTTCCGAGGAAGGATGAGGAAGGGAGGGCAGGAGGGTACTACCCCAACGTGTGAGGGCAAGCGTAATCACGTCCAGGAGGACTGGTGAAAGAAAAAAAAAGATGCCGAAGGCGCATTGAAGCGGAAGCGCAACGCACGCGCGGTCGTGTCAGTGCATGACACGGATGAAAGAGGGCCTCGAAAGCCGCGGCGAGAACGACGTTCCGGTGGTGAATCAACACCAGACACAAAGAAGAATGGTGTCGACACGAGAAAAGACCGCCATCGCCCCCTGACGCAAGTGATCGGCACCCTGGATGAAACTTGGAGAGGTAAAGCGCGCTGCGCGAAGAGGAGGAGATATGGCTGTTGGGACGAAGCACCCCTGTATCACCACCAAGGTGCAGGTGGCAACGCGGTGAGAAGGCGTGCGGGGACCGAGGGTAGTTTGCCCAGTAAAACCTATCGCTGCCGCGACTGCCGTGCTGGGCAAGTCTTCACCGAGGAAGACGTGCCGTCGACGGCGGTTAACAGGTCCAGCGCCGCCAGATCGAAGGTCGGAGGTAGCGATACCGGCCCATTCCCGTTGAGCACCGTTATTCGTGCCACCCTCGGAAGATTCGGAGGCAACCACACTGGCTCGCCGCTCTGACGCGCGCGCGCTCGCCCGCCGATCGCCCTCTGCGCGCTGACACCTCTCTCCGGCGATCTCGAAACATCGCACGTGGGGTTTATCCGCATCGCCTTGGCCGCGTGTAGAGCTCAATCGGGACCTCGTCGCTCGTCAACGCCGTCACCGCTGCCGTCCCGCGCCGCTCCCTCAGATGTCCTCGACGGAGCAAGTGCGTCCCGGCGAGGGCGCCCGTTTGCGATGCTCTGAGTGAGAGAGAACGGTGCCGGCGGTGTCGGGAGACACCCCCTGGTTATCGGACACGTTGGAACTGGCGCTGAAGATGACATGGCTACCTGCGACAGGGAGCGCCGACCATGGAAATGCGGAGAGAGAGTGCCGTCCGGCTCCCTGGCCGCACCATGGAATAAGTCTGAGACCGGCGGCGTCGCGACGGCGCCGAGGACCGACTGTTGCCGCAGACGGGAGTGGTATGCGCTGTCGCTCACACCTTGCGCCGTCACCTCGCTCTCCACCTCCTCCAAAAAGTAGACGTGTGGCCGTGCAGCCGTGGTGATCACGTATACGGGTGTGTCGAAGAGCAGCGACGTGCCCGGGACAGTGGCCCAGCGCTGGGCAAGATAAACGGTGGTCTGGTGCACCACATCTCCAGAGCGGGGGTCAACGTGCATGGAGATGTACTTGGGTTCGTACAGCCGAAGCGTCACGCGGCACCGACACTGCGGTTGTGAGAAGGTCAACGATGAAGCGGTGCCGTCCACACAGAGGTGCTGGCGCAGCAGCGGCGACGGCGGCGCGTCGACTTGCAAGCCCACGACTTGGCCCAGCACAATCGTCGCCGTCGGCAACGCAGGAGGGGGAACGTGGGGGAGCGACAGGCCATGCGGGGACAACGATGGTGGAGGTGGAGGTTGGGGCGCGGACAGGGTGAAGTAATAGTCCTCCCCAATGACGATGGCCGCATGAGAGGTGCACGCTGAGGACTCAGTAGAGCCCACTGCATCTGACAGAGCTGCCGCAGTCGCTCCGGTGGCGCCGGCCAGCCTTGACATGATGTCTTTCCCCGCTTCTGCGCTGCAACGCTCCGCAGCAGCGCCGTCGGGCCCACTTGCGCTGGCAAAGTCATCTGCCTCACGCGGAAGCGGCTCGTGTGCATCACCGCCGCCGATGCGCATCGTCAGCGCCTCCTCCTCCTCCTCGTTGAGGCGCCCCCCTATCGCGCCAACAGTGTCACCGACACCCTCATCCATGTTGCCGCCCTTCGCACTTGGCGGGAAGGCAGATGGCCCTGCATCATCACCACTCTCGTCCCTGTTGTTTGCAAGTGGGGGCACCGACTCTGGATGCACCGCGTCACTGCCGTGATGACTCAGGCGGTCCCTCTCGCTCCCGAGGGTCGTCGCTGCGGCTGCCTTGCGGCTACGCGCGCCTTCTGAGCCGCAGCGCTTCTCCTCATCGCTCACCGCCGGCCTCAGCGGCGGAGATGACGGAGAAGATTGCGCACAGCCTGGCTGGGATGGCGTGTTGGAACGCCTTGTGTAGCTCTCCTTCGGAGGCTTCGCGTGAAGAATTGTCCGCCACACAGATGTCAGCGACGGCGGTGTTGGCAGCACCGGCTCTGCTGACGAGGTTGGGTCGCAGCAATGGCGGTAATGCTGCTCGATGCCGTCGGCAAGCCACGAGACTTGGAGCACTGGAACGCTGCCCAAGCGATCCAAGTCCAGCGGCACGGTCACATCATCGGGTACGTAAACGAAGTCCGGTGTCCGCTCCGCGCGCAGCTGCTTGAGCGGCAGCGAACGTGAAGGGGACTCGGAATGACACCGCGGAAGTGCGCTGCCGAGGCTGCGCCCAACCAGAGCACCCGTAACGGAAGCTGACGGTCGGCTGCTGCCCCGTGGCAAGCTCTGGCGAGCGACGTGAGAGGGCAGCGACGGCGCCGACTCTGCCGTGACGGTCGCCCCGGCGGCGTTGAGCCACATCTCCATTCGGTCATCTCGCGCGACAAAGGCAACGTCTTTGGCGCTGAGCCAGCGGTCCTTCACTGCAAACGGTGCGAAGCGCAGCGGTAGTGGCGCCGCCTTCGTCGACGGAGCACCAGCGCGAGTGGCCTTCCACGCACCCCATGTCTCCGGGGCAGCGCTCGGCAGCAGCTCGACTTGGTCCGCCGGCGTGGGCAGCTTCACTCGCGCGGTGCCTGGGGCAATGCCCCACAGCCACGAGGCGTGAATCGCTGAGACGCCTAATGCATGCGCCAAGCACACCACGGGTAGCACATCCTGCTGCTGGCCCAGCTTCTCAGACGCCTCAGCGCTGCCGCCCATAAGAGCAGTCGCAGAAGAAACGAGAAAGACGAAGTACCTCGGTGCCGAACGTTGTGCATGGGAAGCAACAGCGACGGCAGACGCCATGCTCCGGCGAGGCAGTGACGCGCGCCCCACCGTCCCCCGCTTTCTGCCACCTCCGGCAACCGCCTTCGTCGTCTTTGCCCCCTGCATTGGCGACGAGTCGGCGCTGTGGTGCTGGCCGGCTGCCAACGAGGACAGGTGGCTGGTGAAGGCGGTTCCCTTCCCGTCGCCACTGTCGCCGAGCTGGGCGGCCATGTTGTCCGCCTGTGCCACGGAGTCGATCACGACCGTCCCGGCGCTGGTCAAGAAGTGCAAGATACGCTGAAGCTCGGTGCGCCGCTGCAGCTCTGTCGCCGGGCCCGCATGATAGTGAAAAGATGAGGAAGAAGAAAAGGCCGATGCAGGCGGAGGGCCCTCGCCCTGCAGGAGGTCGCGTCGCACCGTTTGTGGGAGAAAGATACAGAGAAACGAGGGGTGCACCTCGCACGGCGGCACACCGGGTGCCGCGTACGTTGGCACAGGAGAGCGCGACGGCGATCGGGTGTTGGCGACGCCAGCGGAGGACGCCGCGCTGCTTGCGCGATCCGGGTGAGCGTCACCGTCCGCGTTCACAGCATATACACCACGTCCAGCCGTCCCACACGCGTGACCAACACCAAGCGGACGCACCACCACATCCTCCTCGGCCCCCTCACCGCCTTCCCCACCGCTCCTATTCACTTGCTTGCATACAGATGTCGTCATGGGCGGCGACATTTCCCTCTGTGAAGCGGAGGGACGGACGTGCGGCGGCACCGGCTGGTGTCGGCTGTCCTCGGCGTCCTCCTCTTCCATCAGTGCCACAAGCTGGGTCGCGGTCAGCACGTCATGCGCGCCTTCCGTCGCAGCAGCCCCACCACCCACTGAAGCAGCACACCGATCGGCCTCATGGATCGCGGGCACGGCGCCAGCCCTCTTCGCAGCTGCGGCACCAGGCAGCAGTCGCACCTCGCGAAGTCGCAAGTGGAGCCGTGAGCCGTCTTCCTCCCACTCAACCTGCACAAAGCCGTTCCGCGGGGCTTCGCTGATCACCGCCGGAAACCACTGTCGTCCCCAGCGGCCCTCCACCCGCGTGCCAACCCTCAAAGCCTGCACGTCCACGTCCGCGCCGGTAATCGTGGATGTGAAAGCCATCGCAGACTTCTTCGCCGACCGAGGCGGAGTGCGAGTCGGAAAGCCAAACACAGCAGGGGAGTGACCACCTTTTCCGGCATCTTCGCGGCCCGAGCGCTCTGGCGAGCGACGCACACGCACGCCGCCGCCGCTGTCGTCCTTTTCTATCGCAGGAGATTCTCCCTTGAACTGTGGCGGTGTGCTCAGGAATGGGTCGATCGGCACCGTCTGGTGCTGTGCAACAGCGACCGACGGAGCAAGGGGAGCAGGAGCGTCATCACTGACGCCCTGCCGTTTTGGGGTACAGCGGCCTGGGGCCACGGCATCGGTGTCCACCACGTCCGCCTGCGCGGACCTTGCACTCCCCTTCCAGAGTCCGTCGTCAAGCGTAGACGGGAGAGAGTTAGGGGGAGGCGACGGTGATGACGGGGTTAGAGATACGCGCGGCGGCGGCGGCGGCTGTTCTTCGGTCATTAAGACGGCGCCGTCCGCCGAAGAGGGTGATGTGGGCGTATTCATGTTCTGTCCGAAGCCGCTCGCCTCGCCGCCACCGGTCACAGCGCACAGCGTAGCGGACGACGGGGTAGACAAGAACGTCGTCGATGAGCTCGAGTCACCCATGGCCAAGATCTTCCCGTGAACTCGAGACGGCCCAGCTCCGGTTTCTCCGGCTCTGGAACGGGTCTCGGTGCCGTCCTCTGCTGCCACTTCTACAGCGTGGGTCGCTTGCTGTGGTATAGCCGTGGTCCGCTTTACTGGTGGGGATATAAGCCCTTCACCCAACAGCACTTCCTCTGCCGCTGTCACCCCAAGTTTGTCGCCACGCAGCCGAGCAGACGCCCCCGCGTTCGCGATCGCCGAGTACGGCGTGCGCTGACCTGTGGACGAAGACAACAGTGGCGCGTACACACAGCCGTCGCCCTTCGCGACACCGCCGACGTCAAGGGTGGCACCACCCCCACTCTCGTCGGGGAGGAGGGACAAGTCTTGCACCGCGAGTGTTTCCGTAAATGTCGCGGCCGCGCTTGCCGCGCCCCATACTTGGCCCTCGAGCACCGGAGTGACGCTGCCCTCGCTCAAGCCTGGACAAGCGGGTTTTAGGGACGGCGTCGTGCACGCGACGCACGTTTGTCGCCTCGCCTTCTCGCCATCCTCGCCGCCGAGCACGGCTTTGGCGCCTCTGGCAACGGTGGTGTCGGTGTAGCTCACGTCCAGCGGCCCACCCTGCACTTCCTTGTTGCTGTCCGTCGGAGCGCATCCGTGGTGTAGCACACGGTCGTCGCGGCCGCTGCGGGTATCCGGAGAGCGTCGCGGCGCTTGCGGACGAGCAGAGGTGATCGAGGAGCATTCCGACAGCTCTCCAAGCACATGCTCCACCTCCTCAGCACGGGCCGACCGCTGCGGGTCACCACTGGCCGCGCAGAGGTGGTTGGGACGCCACGGCTGCCGCCCCTCATCCTCTCCCTCCTCGTCTTCGTCCTCGGCAAAGAGCACTTTGCTGTCTGCCGTGGAGGCGGCGGTGTAGTGCTGTGGCGGCTTCTGCGGCGTAACCGTGTCGCTGAGCCTCACGGGAGAAACAACAACCTCTTCGACGGTGGCCGGCACGCTCGCCGATGACGAAGGGGCCTGCACCTGAGGAAGGCGGTGGTTCTGCCATTCAGTGGCATGGGACGCGGCTTCAGCAGGTGTCATCGCCCCGCATAAAGTGACGCCGGTGCACCTCGCCGCATCGCCTCCACCGCCGTCGCCGCCTTTCAGTACTTGGCGTTCGGTCACCATCGGTGACGGAGATAGGGACGGGGAGGACGACGACGACGACGAGGACAGCTGCGTGACTGCCGGTGGCATCTCACTGTTGCGCGGCGCTGTCTCTGCGGGTCGCGCGCCATCACTGCCGGTGTGAACGGCTTCCACGTCACTGTTGTTGCCTGCCTCGACGTCGGCACTGCTGCCTGCAACCTTCCCCTCCACTTCAACAGGTGCAGCGAAGGAGGCAGTCGATGTCGATCGGGGTCGCTTGTGCGCCGCTGGAGGGAGACGACCGCCGGCCCTTCGACTTGGTGCGGTGCTCCTCGCTGATCCCGCCTTTCTACTGATGCGAGTGGAAAGTCCAGCGCGCCCTCGGCCAGGATGGACGGATGCAATGCCGTGTGTTTCCGCATCCAGGGCCCTCTTCTGCACCGTCACAGGAGCGGTCGCGGCAGAGCCCGGTGGCTCGTCCTTGCTGGCGATGGTGGTGATGTTGGGAGTCACTCCACTCGTGCGAAGGACAATCCCATGTGCGCCACTTCCCCACGGGGGGTGGAGACGAGAGACGAGGTGGTGTGGACGACGTGCAGACGCGGCTGCCGGCGACGGTAGCGCCGCGTCATCAGGAAGACGCTGCGTCTCGTCGTTTCGGCTGTGCACCGGGGCCCGGCCTCGCCTGGGAGGCATACGCGAGAGAGAGGCAGAGGGGCACTGCAGGGAGTAAGTCGTCTAAGGGTAGAATGTGCTGCTGAAGTCGATGGAGAAACGCATCGACGCACGCACACGCACGTACACACACATGCGTCCCCCTTTGTGCGCTGTCGGTGCGCGCGTACCTAGGCACCGCCTCTGTGCCGCCCTGCGCGTTCAATGGCTGCTTTTCGTTTGTGCGCTGTGACGGCGACGGTAGCCACTCATGACCGTCGCCGTGAAGGGTGCGCGCTGTCTGAGATCCCTTTCCGTTCGTGTATGACGTTGGTCTGTGCGTGTGTCGCCCTACTGAAGATTGGTGCTGAAGCGCTCCCCCGCGCGTGCGCGTGTGTGCAGCGGAGAACGCAGCGGAGGCAGAGGGTGCTTGAGCAGTCCCACACCGCCCCTCGCTGCGTGCGCGATAGGAAGAGGAAGAAGGGCGCGTCAAAGAGAGAGAGAGAGAGAGACGCAGACCTTTCACCTCCTTGCTTTGTTGTAATCCTTTTCGTGTTGGCCAATCGTAGCCGATCGCACACGGTGTGGGACTAGCGGGGGGGAAAGGGCGAGAATGTGGGATTCAGGTGGTCGATCCTCAGTAGAATGGCAACGTGCACCCAAACGCGTACACCCCGTTCATGCCGGCCACTGTTCACGTGTGCGCAGCACCGTGTAGGGGGCGAAGGGGGAAAACGATGTCAGTTGCCATCAAGGAAGTGAAACTCGAGAGACGGCGCTGGGGAGGCCTCGTTGCTGTGCCCACGCAGGGCACCGCGATGGCGTGCGTGTGTCTTAGAGGAACGCTTTACGCAGTGCCTGCCACCACATTCTCTCGTGCATTCGCCTTCGCGGCTGTGGCGCGTACCGGCACACGAGGGCGCAGCGCCTCCTCAAAACCCCCGCCTCCTTCCCGCCTCGTTCCTGCATGGCTGAAGACGCACCATGCGAGAGAGGCCCAGGGACGCACACCGTCAACGACCTGGAGCTATCCGCGCACACATGAAAGACCAATCTCTTCGCTTTCTATGAACAGTTTCTGTTTTCATAGCAGATCACGGAAAAGATGAGCGTGCACACGTGCACGCCCCGGCGCCGGTGTGTCGGGCGCACATGGTAGAGCAGGAAACATGCACTCCGCCAAAGCAGGACAGGGGTAGGTGCCGTAAACGGCACCTGGAGAACCCAAGGAAGAACCCCACGACATGGCACCCCGGCGACCGAAACGACATGCCAGAGCGAGTCACCGCTATTGACAAACGCAGGCGCGCCGGTGCATCGACGACTGTGCGACACAACGCCGCGATCGGCGGCACCCTCAGCCCGCATCTTTTCGCCTTCGCTGCCGTCGCTTGCCGGCGTTTGCATCGAGGAAGCGCAAGTAGCGCTCCGCTACCTCGGCATCGTCGTCGATGCCCTCCTTCGCCCAGCAAGCCTCGCGGAAGTCGTCGGGCACGTCGACGCTTGCGAGCCGCAGACGCTTAGCGACGCGACGATCGCGCCGCTGTCGACGCCGCACGCGCTCCTCTGGGTCGTTCTTCCTGGTGTCGTTAGTGACGGCGACACGGAGGGAGTCAGAAAGGAGATATGGGCCGCGCCCGGCGATGCGAAGAAGATGGCTGTACTCCAACCAAAACAAGGCACTGTTTTGCAGAGGATCTGTAACAGGGGCGGACCGAGGCGTTGGCTGAGGCGCCGCAGCGAGGGCGGCTGCCTGAGGTTCGCTAGGCGTGTGGGATCTCGTGCGGTCCCCGGTGGTCGGGGCTTCCGCGCTCTGCTTCCACACCCCCAAGTACGCATCGCTAGCCGCGGTGCCGCTCAGCGACGGGGCCACGCCACGCTCGCGCTGAGGACCCGAGAACATCTCGTCTCTTCCCCCTTGCAGGCGCAAGTGCAGCTCTGCAGTGCTCCGTGGCGGTCGAGTTGCAAGGAGCCGCGCAGCGGCGCTGTTAGCGGGAGTACAGCCCATGCTGCGCCTCTCCTCTTCGGCACTGCGCACCGTTGCTGCCGCTCGATCCTCCTCGGTGAGCACCAGCTCATCCATCGACTCAACAAGGCAAGAGAGAGCCACCCAGAACGCTTCCGGTGGCGGCAGGGAAAACGGCGCGGGCCTGGCAGCGCCGGAGGCCGTGCCATCACACTCGGGCCTGCGCGCCTCCTGCATCGCAGTAGTGGGCGATGGCGGCGTGGTGGCACCAGAAATCGACCGCCACAGCTCGGAGGTATCCAGCTCATTGTAAGCATGTGAAGGGGGATCTGCGAATTTCGCCGCTGTCACAGCCTCGCCTGTCTCGCCCACTCGCTCCCCTTCGCTCGCCGTCGTCACTTGATAGACACCATCGTTGATGATGGCCTGCCGCGGTTTGTTCTTCGCCGTCGCCCGCTGGGCCACATGCTGCTCGCTGGAGTCGGTGGTGGCGAGGTACACGGCCCGCACGGTGTACCGCTGGCCAATGCGGTAGACGCGTGCTAGTGCTTGATCCTCGTTGGTCACTGTGTAGTCACGGTCCACGAGGACCACCATGTGCGCAGCTTGCAGATTGATCCCGCACCCGCCAGCCTTGATGGAGAGAAGGAAGAAGAGACACCCCGGGTCCTCACGGAAGCGCCGCACACTCGTCAGACGCTCGGCCTCGCTGCTGCCGCCTGTGAGCACCTCCGCGTGGTCGGCCCAACCGCGGCTGTACAGATAGTCGACGAGCAGGTCCACACAATTGAGCCAGTGCGTGAAGAGCACCACCTTGCGCTGCGCCACGTACAGGCGCGAGAGTAGCAGATGCAGAACGAGGAACTTACCGCTGCACGCAAGAGTGAGACCGGCAGCGCCACAACGTTCCGCGGCCTCGGCACCGACAACGCTACTTTCCGATGTTGCTACAGCGGCCGCGTCCGCGTCGTTGCACCCCTCCTGCGTAACCTCATCGAGGCCGTGACGATGAAGGACCTGTGAAAAGAAGGGCAGCAAAAAGGCGTGGTTGCACACAAGCCGCGCGGACGATTCTGAGACGCCGGCGCTGGTGAGCCCGAGGGCTCTGTCCTGCTGCACTGCGCAGCGCAAGATGTCGCTGGACTCAGTGCTCGCCAGGGCGGGTAGATGCCGCCAGACAAGCTCGGCGAGCCGATCACGGGGCATGGCCGTCTCATTGCGCGCCTGGAGAGGGTCGAGGTCTGGAGAGGCCTTGCCGTGCAGAGCGTCTGCCGCCAATGCTGCAACAGCGATATATGGGGTGCAGCCGGTGGACTCGTCAGCCCCTATCTCCGCCGCTGGAAACGTGCTCGTGTGCGCCGCCGCGTCAGCGGCGCCTGCGGCCTCCTCCTCCTCCTCATTGTCCGCCTCGCTACTGCTGCTGCTTTTACCGCTGTAGCCTCCCGCCATACCGAGAACCGTGGGTATTCGCCGCTGCTCGCGAAGCATGCACAGCAAGCGCTGCTGCATCGCACTCAGCGGGCACCACATGTGATGGAACGTCATCCGAAGAGTCGAATCCACGTCCGCCTTTGTGCGGCGCAGCAGAAATGGCCGCAGAACCTGATGCAGTCGCAGGATTAGCAGGCCGCGCTCCTCCTCCGTCAGCTCCATCTCATGCGCCCCGTACACGCGAAACGGCCGTCGAAAGACCTCCTCAAACGCGTCATTGTCGGTGAACACCTCCGGATTCAGAAAGTGCAGCAGCGACCAGAGCTCCTGCAGGTCGCTGCTGAGCGGCGTTCCAGTCAGCACCAGGCGGCGCAAACACGAGAGGCCTAAGATGCGCTGGGCTGTGATGGTGCTCAGGTTCGCCACTGCCTTGTGCGCCTCGTCCACGACGATATAGTGCCACTGAATGCGCGCTGCCTCCGCGCCAACGTAGCGGATAGCGTGGACCGGAAGGAGGACAAGGTCGTAAGCCGCAGCTTCGTGGACGGGGTCGGCCAGCTCCTGGTACATGGCAACGTGAAGAGCACTCGGCACAAACTGCTCGCATGCCTCCCGCCACTCTCGAACCACAGAAAGCGGGGCAAGGACCAGATGCGGGAGCCGCGAACCCACTCGCGGTGGCGCCACTCTGCCGCCGCTGCCCTCGCCGGTCTCGCCGGTCTCGCCCCGTCTGTTCTTCAGGTAGAGAAGAAAAGCGAGCGTCTGAATCGTTTTGCCCACGCCCATCTCGTCCGCCAGAATGCCGTTGATGTGGTTGGCGTCAAGGGACGCGAGAAAACGCAGGCCATCCATCTGGTGAGGAAGCAGCGTTGCGTCCAGGCCGGCCGGCTGGGCCGCCACAAACACATCCACGCGGTGCATGAGCTTGAACTCATTCTTGGTGGATGCCACGTAGGAACGGAAGCGCTCGTACTCGCTGCCGTGGCAGCCTGCTGCGCCCCCTGGGCGGTCGGCGATACCCGGCTCAGCAAGGGCTGCAGGTGCTGCGCGTGTCGTAGGCACGGCACGTGCGCCATCACCACCACGATTTGCGGCGGCCTGGGTGGCATGGAACTGAAGCCGTAGCCCGATGCGGCGCATAAAGCCCTCCGTCTTCTCCATGATTTCGAGAAGCGCAGACACCTTCAGCAAGCTGACGTGCTCAGCGAACGCCTGGGCGTCGTTACAACGCAACGCCTCCAGTCTTGCGCGCGCTGCGGCCTCGTCATGCAGCTTCCAGTACTTGCGCAGCTCCGCCTCGACATCTAGCGGCAGCACAAGCGCTGTTGCCGGGGCTCGCGGGGCGGAGGGCGACGTCAGCATCGGTGCCCCATGAGGGCCGCTCTTTTGGGGGTTTGTCGCCGTTGATGGCAGTGAAGCACGCGGAGTCCCGCAGCGCACGAGCCAGTGTTTGTAGAGGTGCGAGCCGGCCCATTGCCGCACTGAGATCTGGGGAAGAGCAGAAAAGAAAAAGCAGGGGGTTGGAGCCGCTGTGGCACCTCCGACTGTGTTCAGGCGTGCCCTGCATGCCGCCGCAACGGCATCCAGGATCGACTCCTGGTGTACCACGGCACTCGTGAAGGCCTCCATCCTTCTACGGAGCGCTGCTTGTCGAGCCGACGTCGTCATGGTCGATGCTCCCGTGGCGCCGCGCGGCACAGGGGCACGCAGAACTGTGCCGGTGTCGGCTGTGCTGTCGTCGCAGAGCAACTGAGAGCGCAGTCGACGCCCCATAACGGCGGTGAGCGTTTCCTTCATCGCTTGAAAGTAGCTCGCCTTCAGCTCCCAGGTACTGCTGCAGTCGTCGCTGACGTGCGCGTTGCTGGTCGCTGTGGACGCATACCCGCTGGTCTGCTGCGACTCTGATGCAGTCACGCCATCGGCAAGGAAGAATCGCCCACCAAAAAACCGCAGATGATGCAAACGTCTTTGCGCATTCTGCGCCGCCAGGACTCCTTCACATCGAGCCGGTGGGTCACAAAGCGTGACCATCGCCTTCACGGGTGCGGTGCCAGTGCGCTCACATGGCTGTTCGCCTCGGCAGCATGGCTTGTCGACCGGCTTGGCATCCACGTCGATACCAGGGTCTGGCAGATGGTTCGTGCCGGCGTCCCTCGACGTCGCGGATTCTGCGATGACAGCACTCGCCTGATTGCCATTTCGGCTACGTGGCGACAGCGATGCCACCGCTGTCCTCTGTATTAAGGGCTGAGCAAAAATCTGTGCGCCGCCGAGCATCTGCAGCGCAGCGCAGAAGACATCGTGGGTGCTGGCGCGAGGAGTCTCCGAGGACATGCGCGGCGGTGGCGAAGGGGAAGCGAAGAGATGGGTGCCCGGTATGCACATGAGAGAGTGCTGTCCAATGTGCCCGCCGCACATAGAGAGGAGAGTGTCGCCTCTGATGCAGCGAGCGGGAGCAGATCGAGATGGAGCAAATGTCAGCACAAAAAAAGGAAAGAGACTCGAGGAGTGTAGTCGCAGGTGGCACAGAGCGCCATGCACACGCGAGTGCTTGCACGTCCGTGTGTGTGTGTGTGTGTGCAGGCATGATGAGGCAGCTTGATCGAGGGGCGCGAGATGCACGGGATCAGCGGTGAGCCTATTTGTTGTCTGCACTTCTCTCTCTCTCTGCGCAAGTGCGCATCGTCAGCGAGAAGAGCAGACAGGAACAGGGCTGCCCCCCGCCCTCCCCCCGGGGGGCATCCGTGCTCGTACCTCACACATGCATCACCAGACAGTTGCACCTTCCCACGGTAACCGCGCCCCGGGACATGACACAGGTGTAAGGTGCACGTGTAGGTGGTGCTCCATCGCCAAGCGCGGCCTTCGTAGAAGTGCATCGCTCCGTTTTTGCGTGTCATGTGGCTGCGTTTTCTTAATTAGGAGGTATTTTTTTTTTTATGTACGGCACGCGTCTCCCGTCCCTCCCTCCTCCTCTTCTGCGTCGTGCTCCACCGCACAGCACACACACTCCCTCTATCTCCCTCGCACATCCGAAGCGTTCTTCCAGCCGTTTTTCGACAGCCGACATGCATCCTCCGCCTCCACACCCATCACCACCACCACCACCACCACCACCCGACACTTTCCCTCCGCGCCGCATACGCTTGACCTCGCGCAGTGGCCACGTGCGCGTTGCGCGTTGGTGACGGGAAACCTGATCGCGGATCGCACTCCTTCTACACAGAGGAGGTGCGAGTGCGCCGAGCGGGAGACTCGGCGGAGGAGGTGATGCTCGGGAGGATCGGAAGGATTCGAGTGAAGCAGTCCGACGCCGCGGAAGCGCAGCGGCCGCTGTAGGAGAGACGAAGTCACCAGAGACTCAGAGACAACGAGAAAGGAAAGGACGAAGAGGCGCGCACAGTCATCACCCGTCCAAGCGAGTGGAAGTGTTAAGCGAGGCTTCGTTTGCTTGCTTGTTTGGTTGTTAGAGAAGGAGGCGTAAGAAAGCACAACGAAGATGAGCCATCGCCAGACCAAAGGATGCGAACACATGGGCAGACACACACGCACACACGCGCGCATGCAGGCTCGGAGCACCGCTTTCCGCAAGCAGGCATGAATTACGGAGAGGGAGCTGACGAAAGAGGAAGTTACCAAGAGCGCGACAAGGCCGGAAACTGTAGTGACACATCGTCACTTCCAAGCGTGCGCGCTTCCCCTCTCCCCCCGCCTCGCGGGGGGAGGCAGACGGGCTCAAGAGATGACGCGTAGATAGGCTGACAGAGAGAACACGCACACGATGTCCGAGGCAACTCACGAGGCGACAGCTCGGCCATCCCCACAGCAGCTATAAATCTCAGAAGCGCTCACACAAGCAGATAAGCGTATCATCGGCGGAATGGAAAAAAGATGGCACATTCGGCATCTCCTGCCCACCCTCACACCCCCACCGCTCCCGCCGTGCCACCCAAACGTGGCCATCATCATCAGGACGCGCCTGCAGGGTGCCCCGCCTACAAGAGCCGGCGCTTCTTCGCGGTGTTCATGTACGGCTGCAGCACCCATTCCGTCTCTGCGTCGTCCATTTCGAGTGTGCCAAGCACGATGCGGTACGGGGTCAGCTCAAACCGCGGCCCCACCTCCGTCAGCTCCACCTGTTTCTTGCCCTTTTCCTTCTTGAAGGTGTGGTGACGGAAGCTAATAAAGTCGTTCTCGTTGTCAAAGGTCAGCACGCGGGATGCGTCCGCCTTGGGCACGGGGAAAAGGTAGCGCAGCACGTCCTTTATGCGGATACCGAGCTTAGTGGAGAAGTTCTCAAAGACGAGATGCGGATACTGCTCTGACATGGTGCCCACGCCGTCGATGTCGTGGCGTGCTACAAGGTTGTGAATGGTGAAGGTCACGGTAGGGCCTAGGGGGAGGTGAGAGACAATCAAACTATCCGGTACACCCTGCGACTCCTGCAGCACCAACACATCTGTGTAGTTTTCCTTCCGGGCCGCGTCCATGAGCTGATGCACACTGAGGTTACCGCGATTCATGCGCACGGCATTCGGCACGATGAGCCGCACCTCCTTCGCAAACTCTAGCAGCTTCTGCGACGCGTTGCGGGACGTCGTGACGAGCACGTGCGGGTCCTCCTGGCCGGCGTTAGCGTACTCGTCATCCACCGTCGTCGTCAGGTTGCGGGTTTGCGCGTCATCGAGTTCTGTAAACTTCTTCAGCGCCAGCGCGTCCTTCTTGAGGTGCCCGGGCAGCGGGGTGGCCGTCTCCACCGCACTGCGGAATTGCTCCTTGCGTGCGTGGATCGCCTCATGGACGCGCTCGTGCTGCTTGCGCTCGAGGAACTCCTTGCGCGTACGAATGACGCTACGGCGCATGATGACGGCTGCCAACGATGGTGCACAGTGCCCTCTTCGTTACCGATTCTTTATTTATTTATTTTTGTGTTTCGCGGCTTCACGTCCGTGTTAGTGTTCTGTCTGCGTCGTGTTTTCGTTGGGTGGAACCTACCATCGGACAGCGGCTCAATCTGCACGGCGTACACACATACGCACATATACGCACAGGCGCACCAAGTATCCTTGCAGCCGTTGAGGATGGTTAGGAGAGAGAGAGAGAGGAGGGAGGAAGAGAGAGCGGGAGGCAGGAGCTGACGTAGCGAAGATTAGAACCGCCGGTGCGCAGTACTTGGCAGAAAAAGAAAAGGGAAAGGAGGGAACGCATACACATCGCTCTGCCTCTGCTGCTTAGTTCAGCTTTTCAATATGGCAAGCCCATTGCATCAGTGTCAACGCATGCGCGGGGACTACAGAGAACGCGGCGTGTGCACGGGTGTGTTCATTCGTTTTCTGGTTTGCCCGCCGCGGATCAGCGAGCGGCCACGCCGTCGATGACGCTGTTTTTTTTTTCTTTTTGTTGTTTTCAAAGTGGCCTTCTCTCCCCTCTTCATGCGCATGGGTGCCGTCTTGTCACGGCCGAATCGGCCACTGCAAAGGCGAGTGTGAGGCCACAGCTGTCTCTCTCTCTCCCTACCTGTGTGTACGTGCGCACTTCGCAACACCAATAGGACGCACAGGGGGGAGGGGGACGGGTTCAACTCTGCTCGCCCGAGTGTTGACGGCACGCGCGGCAGTAAACTGGCAGTTTGCGGAGCTGCGCCTCCATCGTCTCCGCCCCTGCCGCCGCAGTGGATGTCACAGGCAACGCCAGTGCAGCGCCGTCGCGCATCACGGGGACGGCGCCCCCAGCGCGGCCACCAAAGGCCGCTCCTCCCCCACCAGTGAAGGCGTCCGTCGGTGACTTCCTCAGGTACTGCAGCACACAGGCCGGGTGGTACATGTGCTGACACGCAAAGACAACCACCCGCTGCGCAAGCAGCTGGCGGCAAGCTGCGCATCGGTGCACCACCGATGAGCCCTCTGCCAATTCCGCAGCCGCATGTCTGGGCGTAGTAGCAGCCTCGTTGATGGCGGTGGTGCCGCTCTCGGCAGGGTGGCGAGGTCGACCCATCGCGATGGCCGCCGTGCGTCGCTTCAGCAGCTGCCCATAGTAGCCCATCAAGTCATTCTCGCCAACCTTGCATACGGTGGAGAAAAACGCAATCTCCTCCGCCATGGCGTGTGCGATGGCAGCAATGCTGGGCCCGGCGTGCAGGATGGGCTCACGGCTCGGAAGCTTCGGCAGAACGAGTCGCACATCCAACGCGGGATGCTCCATGAACGGCGGCTCTGCAAGGATCCTGAGGAGGTCGCCGAAGAGGTTGAGCGGCACAACGCACTGTGGCGGTGGAGCCGGCAGGTCTTTCGAGGCGTCCGCATCGCAGGATGCGCGCCGCTGGGCTTCTCCTTGGCCCTGCAAGGGTGAGCTGCAACTCGTGCACCTCTTCGAGGCCTCCACGGCGGCAGACAGTGGTGGCGAGACAGCGCTGCCGGACGCGCCTGCCACGCCATTCGCCTTGCACACGTCCTCCAGCGCAACATGGTACTGCTCCGCGATTGACGCATACGTTTCGTTTGGTTTGGTGTGGTGCATCACGTAGCGCATCCGAGCCCCAGCCCCGCCCGTGGCGGTATTTGCGCTGTCGAGGCTGCCCGTTGGCAGGCTCGCGTTGTACGCGACGGTGTAGTCGACAAGTCGCGTGAACAGCGCCGCCTGCTCCTCGAGATCGGGGACGGTGACGACAAACTTCAAGGCGCGTCGGAGGTCGTGCATCCTTTCCAGAAGGATGCGCAGCGCCTCGTCCTCGCGGCCCATGCGAAACAGCAGAAAGATCTCCTCTTCGAGGAAGTGGTGTTTGTGGCAGAGCGCGTGCAGCTCACGAATGCGCTCCACGTACATGGACATCTGCTTGAGAAATGGGAGCAGGGAGGGGCGGTCGTAGTCGATGTAAAGTGTCGCCACCAGCTGGGCGTGCCGCTTCGCTGCTTGAGCAAACACCTCCGGGTAACGCCTTTGGACGAGGTTTAGATAGCGCAGCAGGTGCAGCCGATCGCTCTTCTCGAGGCAGCTGATGACGGACTCGGTGCAGAGTGGGTCCTGTGCAGAGCCGTACTGCAACGCATCCAGCGACGGCGAAGATGGCGCGGTGCCATCAGCTTCTGCGGCGACAACTTGGGAGACCAGTGCCGCGTCACCGCCGTCTGTTACGCCGTTGCGACCTGTCGCTTCTGCCACGTGCTCCATGAGCAGCTGCAAAGTAGCGTCTTCCCTTCTGTGCAGCAACTCGGGAAGCAGCTCGCGCGCCTTGTGGAAAAGCTGCTGGTCACGGATGAGGCCAAACACTTCACGGTCGCTGCGTGGAGAGGCAGGCAAGTGCAGTAACACTTGCAGCGCCTCCTCGTGCCGGCGTGCGCATCGGAGAAGGAAGCCGTAGCTGGCCACCAACGACCACCGCGATGTTCGGCTCATCGACGGGGCAGACGCAGCGCCGGCACCTGCCGTGGTCAACTGAGATGGATCCGAGGCTGCCCTTGGGGCGCTCGTCTCCTCCGAAGTGCCTTGCGGAGTAGTCGGCGGAGGAGAAGCTGGCGCCCCCGGCGGCACGCCACTTTGATCAGCAGAGGCGGTGTTGAGTGTAGGACTCGCGTTAGACGCCGTCACGTCCCTTGTCTGCACATGCTTGTCGTCGTTATCGTTCTTCTCCTCGTCGCTGCTGTCGCCCTCCCACCAGGCGGCGGCGGCGCACTGCTCTCGGTACACCACCTCCGTCGCCTTGAGTACGACAGGCACGCTGAAAAGTGTGTAAAACTTGTGTAACGCGGCAAAGAAGAGGCTCGGGTCGTGGCGGAGGCAGCGAAGCAGCACCAGATCGTAGTACTCCCGCTGAATCGGCGTCTGCAGGGTGGCGACTGGGCGAGGGAGGGACCGAGCCGCGGCGTCAGCGTGCTCGGCATACGCGTCCTGCTCCTCCTGCATGTCCTGCGTGCTGGTCACCTTGTACTCGGCGGAGGCACCCGTGCTGGCTGGCAGGAGCGCGATGAGCCGCCACGACTCACCACATGTGTCGAGGCGGTAGATCCACTGCTCCCACGCAGCGCTGTTGTCACGCGGAATCAGCTCCGGGAGCAGCTCGACAATCTTCAGCAACGCCCCCTCCTCCGTGCTACGGTTGTGAAAGAGATGCATGAGCCACTGCTGTCCCACGTGCTCCAGGACGTGCCGCCGCAGCTGACGCGCATGTGCCGCGGCGTACCGGTAGGCGCATTCAAACTGACTTGTGCACAGCAGGAACTCGACGTGGTCATCAATGTCGGACGGCACCGCCTTCACGATTGTGTCGACGGAAAGGATGAAGTACTGCATCATGGGAGACGGTGCCAACGGGTCCGTTGGCAAGGCGAGCTGGGGCAGCGACGCCGCAGGCGCCGGCTTCGCAGCGAGCGATGGCAGAAACTCGAGATAGGTGAGACGAAGCTGCAATGGATGGATGAAGCGGATGGGCATGCGACCACGGTAGACGTCGGTCAAGGAGTCGCGGTCCACCACGCGCACTTCCAAGTCCTTCAGCACCCCCTCCGTGCCGCCCTCCACGATGCCTGCCAGAACCACGTACCGCTGCGGTCCATAGGGGGCAATGCCGCAGACTCGGTAAGGGAACAAGGTAGTGCTCGGTCGCAGTGGCTGTGACGTGCGCAGCTCTACAACGCACGGCGCCCGCCCAGCCGCCTCAGCCACGGTGGTTGGTGATGGCGATGATGCCGGAGCAGCACTGCCGAATGACGCGCGCAGCGGGAATGGCGATGAGGACGTGCCTCGCCATCCACCTTGCAACAAGGTGGAGCGAGGCGACCGATCTACACTGAAAAGGCCCCCGCCGCTGAGTCGACGCACGTGAGGGTCGGCGTGCAGCTGGACCTCTTGCACCACGTCGCCCCATCCACACAGCAACGTGGCCGCCGAGGTGGCAGCTGCGGTCGGGTCCCTCGACAAATTGTGCTCCCATCGCAGCGTGGGTGGGTACAAGGCGTTCTGTGCTGGGAGGCCGGGCAAAGAAACGCGGCGCGCCACGGCCCCGCTCTTCATGTTGTAGAGCGTTATCTCCGCGTCAGATAGCCACGCGACAACGTCGACCGCGGCCGTGTGACACCAGCGGACCTTGTGAATGCGCCCGCGTCCTTCCTGCAGAGTCGTGACACGCCGACTGTTGCTCCACAGCACACCTTTGGTGAGCAGGAGTACCTTGGTCGCCCCGCCGCACACCATCGGACAGCTGTCCATCTTGTGGTATAGCGGGTGCAGGGCGACAGACTCGATCGGACCGCTCAGCTCCGCCATCCACACGTCCTTCACATCACGACGGCTTTGAATCGTGACATACCCGGCCTTGTCGCATGCCGCTATGTAGAGCTCGTTGATGGTGCAGTCTACATCGCAGATCGGTTCGTGATGGTTCGTGTACACCTCCTTGAGTTTGCCGGAGGACGGCTCGACGACTGCGACGGTTCCCTGGTTCGTGCCGAGTACAAGGATGTGGCGGAACGCTTCCATCGCCATGAGTCGGTGATCCTTCAGCGCGGCCCCGGCAAGCGTGTAGCTGAGAAATCGCAAGAGATCCTCCTGCGGTAGCAGAGAGGCCGCCGTCGAGAATCGGTCGTCATCTACGCTGTCGCTGCCACGGCATTTGTCGCTGTGAACAAAATTACTATTCTCCTCGTCATAGCTGCTGTCGTACTCGTAGTAACTCGTGTAGCTGTCGTTCTCCGTGCCGTCTACGCCATCGTCGCCGGCGTTCTCGCCGCCACCGGGGAAGCTATGCCGAGTACGGCCGCAGCTGGCAGTCTCTCTCTTTTCAAGCGTGTGGTGAGAGGCAGGAGTGCTGCTGCTGCTGCTCGTCCGGCTGCCGTCGTGCGCGTGGTCGGCTTCTTGCACAGGCGCCGGCAACGGCGCCAGTGGCGACGGGCTCGCGCTGGCGTCGCCGGCGCTATCGTGGCGCTTCATGTGGTTATTGGTGTGTGTACGTGTGTGTGTCTGTATCTGTGGGGGTAGGGAGGCTTGAGTGAAGGTGCACGCGTTTGTGCCAGCAAGGGCAGAAACTGAAAAAGACGGCAAAGAATGAGGCGCCCCCACCCCCTCCCCTTTCGCGTGCGTGGGGAGGAGAGGAAAGAAGAGGGGGCGGCGGCTTGGACACGGCTTGTGATGGCACCCCCGATAGTGCAGAGGATCGTGAAGCAGCCACCTGCCAGTACGCGCACACTCACAGATATACTTCATCGAGGGGCAGGGCGGCCGCGGAGGAGGGGAGTGAGAATGAGGCGTCCGACAGAGGGGAAGAGAAGAGCCGAGACACTTAGAAGAGGACGGATGCTCGCGGCAAGCGGTGCTATGCCTGAAGCGGGTCTCAAGGCATCCCCACCGATAGGCTACGACAGAGGGAGTGGTGGGACGAGGGATCGATATCCGCACCTGCGTCATTGAGGAATCTGCAGGAGATGAGGTGCTGCCAGAGGGCCAAACTCAGGTGAAACCTCACCCTGACACCTCCCTCTTCTACGCATGCACAGAGAGTGGCACGCTTGCGAAGGCGTTCATCAGAAGCGACACCGCAGCGCCGAGCCTGTGTGCTCGACTCTGCTGGGCTCCTGTGCATCTGTCCCATATACTAGGTCGTCTTTCGTCTTTTTCGGGAACGTGCATGAGGAAATCCCTCATGTGTCTCGACAGAGGTACGGATACATCCTCATCATTGTCTTCTCGCCTTTCGCCTCTCACTCTCTCCGCATGCGTGTTGGTGGGCCTGCGCCCCACACCCTTACATGTACACGCGCGCAACGCCGCCTTCGCCGCAAGCGCTCTCGCCGACTGGCGCCTTCGCATTCTGCAGAGACAGACAGAGACACATGCGTAAGCGGGCAGAAGAAGTGAGGAGAGATAAGGCCCTCTGTGCATCATCACATGCGCATCAACTCTCCACTTGCATCATGCGCAGTTTTGCCCCCAAGAGCACCGTCTCCAATAATCCCTGCTCCACATCCCGCCGCTGCTTCGTCAGCAGCGACATCGGCGTCTGCCGCATAATCTCTAGGTGCTCCTCTGCCTGCCGCCGCCGCGCCGCCTCGGCTTCCATGGCATCCTTGTGGAGCAGAGTCTGGTGCTGCTGAAGTAGGAGGTTGCGGTAGCTGTACTGAAGAAGGAGTGAGGAGAGAATGACCTGTTCACGGCACGCCGGTTCGCGGGTTTTGCTGCACGGCGTGAGACCTCTGTCTCGCCCGCACGGAGAGTCGGTGCCTTCGTCAAACAACCCCATGTCCAGCTCACTGCCCTCCTCCGCGCTCATCATGCTGACGTCCACATTCGCAGTGCCGCTGGCTGGCCCAGCCTGGCCGGCGCCACCACCGCTCGCGTCCATCACGGCAGCCGCGGCGCCGCTCGCCATCAGCTGCTGCTGAAGTCCCCCGACGCGCTCCAGGGCGGTGGTGAGCTGCTGCCGCAGGTCCTCCCTCTCTCGCTCGACCTGGCGCAGCTGAGCCCGCCACGTATCGTTGGCCGTGGACACGTCGGCGACCGGAGCGACCATGGCGACCACCTGGCGCTGCAGAATGCCAACCTGCCGCTGCAGGCTGTCGCGCTGCTGCCGCGCCTCATCCAGCTCGTTTTCCAATGCCAGCACGCGGTCAACCGACCCGTTGGAGGCGAAGGAGATGTTGAGCTGGGCGGCATCATCGCTGCCGAGCCCACGCAGCCGGTCCTGCTCGAGCTCCAGCACCACCAAACGCGACTGCAGCTCCTCCACCTGCGTCTCCAGCTCTACGCGCGCCTTCATCTGCGCAGCAAGCTTGTCCTCCGCTACCGCGAGTTTCTGCAGTGCCTCGCGTCGCTCCTCTGACTTCACCATGACACCTTCTTCCGCTGTCTTGAGGCGGCGGCGCAACGCCTGCAGTGCCATCTCGTGGGCAGCTGTCGCCTCTTTCAGCGCGGTCACCTGCGTCGACTGCTGCTCCACACGCGCCGTTAGGGCGGCAATGGTCTCGTCCTTCTGCGCACAGCGCCGCTGCCACACGGACAGGATATCACTGCTGCCGCCGCCCTCGGCTTCGCTATCGCCGCCCTCTGTTGCCGCCGCCGCGGACGTGACAGCTAGCGTGGCTGACATTTTTGCCTGGTCGCCGAGCAGCAGTCGATATTTGCCCGCCGCCATCTCCTTGTCCTCCTTGCTCACCTTGTAGGCGTCTTGCAATGCGGCAAGCTGCGCCTTCACCCCGGCCAGCTCCCGTCGTAGCTGGTATGTGGCGTTGCGGTAGTAGCCCTCGTCTTCCTCGCCCGCGGCGGCGGCGGCGTTCGAGCTGGCACCACGGTAGGACAGGGGCGACGGGGATAAGCCGGTGGCACCCCGTATGACACTAGGGGAGCCTGCCGCAAAGCCGCTGCTGGCAAGCTGCGGACTCACTGTCTGGCGAAGATGTGCCGACACGCCAGACGGGCCCGGCTCAGACACAGCGGCGGCGTGGTGACGGGGCTTCAGCTGGTAGGCGCGCATTATCTCCTTCACCCAATCCGACAACACCACCTGCTCCTGCCGAGGCAGAGACTTGACCTCGCTCAAGACAGCAGGTACGCCACTAAGCACGACAAGAGCGACAGCGACACCAACCAGTTGCATGAGCTGCTGCCGCTGCGCCGCTTCTGCTGCGGCAGAACCGGCGTCCTCATCCCCTGGCAAGCCAGCGAGCACCGCCGGATCGAGTCCTTGCGTGACAGGCGTTGAGGATGTGGTGTGCATGGCTTCTTGAGCGTACGCGCCAATGTCGCGGAGGAGTGCGCACATGTTGTCCTTTCGCTGCTGCACATCCTCCTCCGGCATCGGCCCTGTCAAGGAGGCGACCGCGCCCCCCTCGGTGGATTCAGAGCATGTGGACGGGAACGAGTTGGGGGCCACCAGCCGCAGCATCGCGAACAGTGCAATGCCATCGCAGAGCTGCGTAAAGTGCGTGGGGCTGTGGACTGGCAAGCCCGGCTGGGCAAGCGGCAGCAGTCGGCGCACGAGCGCCAGCACGGCTGCCTGGCGCTCTTGGCTCGTCATTGCTGAGTACAACAACAACAAAAAGTAAAGAGGTGCCGCTGCACCGGGGCAATGTGCACCGCTGTTCCTGAGGATAGCGAAATAGTTGGTGAGGCGAAGGAGGGAGGGGGGATGTGGGCTCCAGGGTGACGATAGCGTCAGATGAGGTGAGAAACGAGGTGAGAAGTCACCTGCACCGACATACGCGCACGCACGCACAGACTGCACGAGAAGAGAGACGAGACGAAGACGAAGGAAGGCGCGTCAGTCTGGGAGAGGATGCCTGTACATGCACAGAAAACATGGTGCCCAGGTTATGTCTGACGTGGAACGAGTCCAGAAAGAAGATCGTCACCCCCTTTTCTTAGGCCCTCTTACATCTGCTCCTCAATGGAGGGGGGGGGGGGGCAGAGAGCATTACAGTGAGACGCACCGAGAGGCTGCGGGATCGTGCAAACGCGTTCCTGCGATGATCCGCAGATTTGGAGGAAGGCGCACGTGCAGATTTTGATCGAATCGTTTTTTCTGTTTTTTAGGGGAGGGGAGGGGGAAGAGACTAGTCGCGTGGCGAAAGGTACACTGAATCTCGCAGCACTGGTAGCAGTCGCAGGAGGGATTGAAAGGCCCGCGCATGCGCCCTTTCGGCAATCGCGTGCACATCACTCTCACCGCGGCCCCCACGCAGGCGCACGGGCGCGTAAACCATGTGAGAAGATGAGGTCCAGCAGGAGAAGGTGGGTCAGGGCACATGCGAGATGTCGACGGAAGATGGCCGACGACAAGGTAATACAAGAGAAATCTGCTTCCTCATCATACATGGCGGAGATGAGGGCGCCACAACCGTAACGTCCGTCGCTGCGTGCGTGTGCATCTATACAGAATATTCGATAAGCGCAGTCACACACACAAAAAAAGAGAGAAACGACAGGGGTGCAGCACCGGATAGCCGTGCACAACGATGCGTGTATGCTCGTCTGAGAATGGGACCGGTGCCGTCGCCGCTGTCCACAGAGAGGGAGGGGTGGGGATGGGGGCCAGCTGGGGCGTGGAAGGTCACATGGTGGAGCTCATCGACTCCACCGTCAACTGCTGGCACCCACCTCTGATTCGAAAACCCCCCGCCTCCGCCTCTTGAAGCGTACCTCACGAAACCTGCGCACCCATAGTGGGAGCAACGGAGGCCTTGATTGCTGCTTGCACGTCCTCCATGCTCCAGCACGGCGTTGCGGCAAGCACGCGTGCGATGGCGCTGCGGCCACGCTGGTTGTCAAACCACAGCGAGGCGATGGCAGTGGCTGCCAGATAGCGGCGAAGATGTGCTTCTGAGTCAGTTGCTGCCACCAGCACCGGAAGCATGGTGTCCTCGACCTGCTTTGCAGGAGAGCCACCACTCACTGTGGCATCGATCTCGAGCAGAGAGCCGCCCGCATCAGCAGCGCGAGAGTGATTCGTGATGTCGCCAAACAAGCGGCGCGGCAGGGGTGCGGCTACAACGTGGTCCGCGCCGGACGCTCCACCCGGTGCAGCGCTTGGCGGCTTTCCCTCGGCCGCCACCACGTCGCCAGTTGCGTCACAGGAGGCAGGATCGTCTATGGTGGGCAATGGTTCCTCTCCGAGCCGCGTCATGCCGCGAGCGTAGACGCACGCCTGCTTCGCCCAGTCGACCTCCGTCTTGTTCTCCATATCGATGACATCCTCGCGCAGCATCACTTCCAGGCGAGCACCACCGCGAGAGGTGAGAGGCGGTGCGCCACCCATCACTGTTGGTCGAGCTGCGGTGCGTGACCGCTTTGAGTTCGGCGGCGGCAATGGCGGCGGGCGCCACTCGATCAGCTGGCTTACTGCTGTGATACCCATGCCGGCCGCCTTCAGCGTCAGCAACACCCGCGCATCCTGGCAGAGCGTCGATTTCAGCCCATCGGCAAAGCACACGTTGCGAATGGCGAGGAGGGCAAGAGTGGCTGCTCGGGCGTGCAGCGCCGACGCTGGCGTTCCGGCAAGCTCCATTAGGACGCTGAAGAAGTCGGAGTGCTGCACAAATGGCTTGGCTATGGAGAGGTGCAAGGACAGCGCTGCCACGAGGCGTAGCCAGTGCAGCGGCACAGTGAGATCGCGCCCGTGGCGCCGCAGCTCGCGATCGCTCTCCACCACCGCACGTGCGAGGAACTCCACGCCGCGATGCTTCACGAACGCGGAGAGGAAGACGGTACTTGTCGGCGCAGAGGATGGCCCGGCATCTGCAAGGGGTTTAGCGCCCCCAACACCCTCCTGCGACCGCGAGCCACACAACATTGTGCATACGTCGCAGCCCACAACACAAACGATGTCGCGGTCGGCGGGCTGCGGGGTCTCGCCGTGGGGAGGGGAGCGCAACGGCGGAGATGCCGAGGAGGCAGCCGTGGCGGCTGCGCCGGTGATGGAAGGCAAACGCTGCTGCGAAGGCGAAGACTTGAGGCCGCGGTGGCGATCTTGCGGCGTTGATGTCGGCGAAAAGGCGCGACTGCTCGACCTGGTCCCGGCCGCAGAGTCCGCTCCGACCCAGCGACTCGGCATGTGAAGCGTCAGCGCCATGAGGCGGCCAAACAGAGTGCGGCCGAGTGGATCGCCCGTGCTGGCAATCTCGGTGAGGATGCAACGGCGGCCCTCGTGGGTGTCAGCCATGCTTCGCACCGCGAGCACGACGGTGGGCTGAAGCTGGTGGACACGCAGCGCGTCACACAGCGCGGCGCACAGAGTCTGCCGCTGGGCGTCGGTGAGCAGTAGCTGCCGCTGCGTGGGGCTGCTCATCTCGTCCTCCGTCGTTGGGCTGGAGGCGCGCGCGGCGCCGTCCGCTCTGGTCGCACCGGTGCAAGAGACCAGACTCGTTAGCAAGGATACCAGGACTTGGAAGTTCTGCAGCTCTCTCACAGCCTGTGCAGCATCGTGCGGCTGATAAGAAAGCCGGCGGTGGGAGCTGTGGCCTCCGTTCTTCGCCGAACTCGGCGGCAGCTGCGCATTCTCCTGTAGACGATCGACGACGCGTCGGAGGGAGGTGAGGCTCTCCTCCAGCCATCCGTCGCTGGAGGTGGCCGCGTGTACGGCTGCACTTCGCACGCGGCGCAGCAGACGACACTGAAGGCCGCTTACGCAGGGGAGCCGCCGCAGCGTGACAGACGTGGCAAACAGCGCGGCACCGTGGGCTTCCAGCACGCCGAGCTGCTCTACTGGGCACGCGTCCACGACCGCGGACACAAGCGTCGCCGCCAGGCACCGCGTCCGCTGCGACACGCTCGGCGTCATCTCCTGCATGGCACGCAAGGCGCCAGTGCAGATGTCCTCCACCAGACCCGTACAGCCGTGTTTCAAGGGCAGACCGCCGTGCCCTCGAGTCCTGTTAGAGGCGCCAACCTCAGCATGCGCAGCGGCACCGTACGAGCCCGTCAGCCAGGAAGCGCCGACGCGACTAGCCCACTGGATAGCAGCCTGGTAGCTGAACACGAGCGCAGGCGACGGAATCCACGACGGGGGCAGATACGCCGCGTCACCGTCCCCGGCTTCCGGCGCGCGCGCTGCCT
Organism: Leishmania major strain Friedlin; assembly: GCF_000002725.2. NCBI lineage: Eukaryota > Euglenozoa > Kinetoplastea > Trypanosomatida > Trypanosomatidae > Leishmania > Leishmania major. The sequence goes on along the minus strand of NC_007271.2, from coordinate 434,611 downwards.
GGAAACGCGTAGACACCAAAGCGACCACATCGCTTGGCGTCGGCAGCATCAGTGCGGCTGCTGCGGCATCGCAGAGAAGCCAGGAGCTCAGCGAGGCTGCCGACACCCCAGATGCAGCGTCGCACAGCAGCGACTCTAGAGCACGGAACACCGTCCCCGTGAAGTTGTACTGGAGTGCGATCTGCTCCGCCGCCGTGACGGCGCGCGTGCACGCATCCTTTGTGACGCCACCGCTCCCCCGACGAAGTACGCTGTGGCCACCCCCGATTGGGTGCTTGAAGGCGCTGCAGATGCGTGTAAGACGCCTGTTATCCGCGGTGATACTCTGTAGGAGTAGCACCCACTGAGCTAACGACGGTGCACCAGGTGGACAGAGAGGAAGCGTGACTGCCTCCTTCACGGCAGCTGCCTCCCTCGTCACACTGCTCAACACTGCTGGTGATGACTGCTGAGGTTTGCGGCTCCGAGCCTGAAGGTAGGTCTGCAGGTGCGTGGCCAGCTGCAGCAGTGCGTTCACTGCATAGGCGCTCCCAGTGCTGGTGTTCCGCCTTCCCGACGCAATCGTCAGCAGAAGCTTGCGAGAGAGGGGAGTGTCATCGAAGTGGAAGTACTCGTTCAGCAGTTCGGCCGCCGTGGGCAGGCGACGGCGCTGTTGCGACGGAGATGGCGGCTTCCCCTCGCACGAGGGCGCTGCGGTCTGTTTCGCTGTCTCTGCGCCGATCAGCAAGTCCACCAGCACCGTCAGCCATTCGGCAGCGGCAGCCGCCTCCCACTGTGCGGCGCGGGGGCCGTAGTCCAACACGCACGAGACAGCTGCACTGGCCAGCGAAGGCATGTGTCTAAGCACCACCAGCACCTCCTCCAGGCGCTGACTCACGTACAACAGAAGACGATACGGCACTGCGCGCACCGGGGGGTGCACGCTGCACTGCGACACACACGTGAGACTCGGAAGAACCCGAACAAGGTCCTCGATCGCGAAGCCCGAAACGCTCATTGGGACATCTCCACGGCTGCGCAGATGACCTGCTTGCGCGTGATACTGCAGACATGCGTCCAGCGCCACTAGGGAGCACTCGCCAAGAGAGGTGTACCTTGAGCAGCGCAAATTCAACGGCACGTGATGCACCGGAGAAGCCGCCCCACTCTCCTGCGCGGCCGTAACATCAGGGTTGTTGGCCGCCATGTCGACCAGCAGGGGTATCAGCGACTGCGCAGAAACCGCCAGTTCAGCCTGCATCAACGCCGCGGCGGTGTTCCCTTCCCCCCGAACCTTCTCCGTCGGCGCGGGCTTCGCTGTCGAACTGTCGCGCGCAGCCGCGCCCCAGCGCAGTTCATCCCCCAGAACGGCGGCCACCAGCCGGCACCCGAGCACCGCCACCGTCGTCGCGTCGGTCCGCACGCTGCGTAGCGCGTATTCGAGATAGACCTCATCCGAGAGAGCACCATCAATGGTGGTGGGAGTGTCGAGGAGAGCAGATCGGCAGCCCTGAGCGCGCCGGATAGCCATCTGCGCCACCTCAAGGACACGCCCCTGCGAGACCCACACGCGCTGTGCGTGGACTGCGGCGCCAGCATGGATGTTCAGCAGGAACGAGAGCAAAATCACCCCGATGGAGGGACGCAGCAGCACCGCCGCCTCCTGCGCCTTGCGGGCCGCGGCGTACGGGAGCAACGCGGAGCCGATCGCACTTGGGTAGCTGCCGTTGTCGCGGCGCTCTCCACGGCGGAACAAGGAGGGGTCGAGAGAAAGGCCGGCCACCGTCGGGTCACTGCCGATGTCGCCGTAGCCCAGGGGGCCCGCTGTCTCTTGCGTCGAGAGCATCGTGGCGCTCGTAGTGGCCGCGATGTTTGTGTTCGTTGGTGTGATGGCCGAGACAGTCAGCGAGGAAATTCCTTGCTTGTTGCTGCTGCCGCACGCTTGTCCCGGCGACGCTCGCTCGCCATCCTTGGCCAGCTCGGTGCGCAGCATGGGCAGCAGCGCCGAGGCAGCCACCTCCAGCACGCAGCTATGCGTCTCCTCGCGCAGAGCGCTTACAGAGTGCACATGGCCAATCCAGAGCAGCAGAAGTGTGAAGAGGATGCGATCGCGGCGGGTCTGCGGAGCCGCCGTCAGGTATCGCCCGAGGCTGCGGCGAAGCATCTCCGGCGTCAGCGCCGCTCCGACAACGGGCGCGTCGGCGACAGTCAAGCACCAGAGCCAGTCAAAGGCAGCAAAGAATTCGTCATGCGAGCGAGACGAAGCGAGGTGCCGCAGTGCCTCCTCGGCCACGGTCAACGGCACCGCACACACGAGGCGCTGCGGCTCGGCATCCACCATGGCACTTATGTCGTTCGGCTGCGAGGGCGGCGCTGGTGGCTTGTCCGAATCCGCGGCAGGGTTCGCGGCGGGTAGCGAGGGAAACTGCGCTGCATCCCGTGCAAGGGAGACGCCACCACGAGCAGCAGCAGCGCCACCAGCTTCCTCTGCTTCACCCAGCGGCACCGCTGCACCGCCGTGGCGGTGCTTTGCAGGTGACTGCAGACCACGCTCCAAATCATCGAGCGCGCACGGCGCCACAGCACCAGGTGACGGTGACGGCGACGGTGACGGCCTGTGCGCCGGCGCCGCTCCGGTGATGGTGACATTTAAGTCGGAATCGTTCACAGTGGACTCCCGCGCGTCGCAGCGGCTTTGTGGAGGAATGCCAGGAGTGGCGTCACCGCCTGGCGCAGACGCCGCCGCAGAGGATGCACCGCCGCGCCGAAGCTGATGCTTGCGAAGCCGCTTCGAGGCTTGGTTGAAGAGAGCGATAGCAGCAAATCGACGAGGTCCCTGCTGCCCCGCGAGTAGCTCTACCAGTGTGTCGGCGGCGTACTGCAGCAGCACCCCGTGCCCCTGGATTGCCTCCACGAGGGAGCGGACATGCTTCTGCAGCGGGATCGACTTTCGCAACTGAGCTAGCGTCGCTCTGTCAAACCCCAGCTGTGCGCCCTCGCCGCGCGCCCCATCCGCGACGTCGCCGACGCATGCGCTGCCGATCGAGTCACGCCCAAGCGGGAGTGCCAGCAGTTGCTGCAGAAGACTCGCCGTGATGCCGTAGATCTGCGACGGCGCCATCCGTATCACATCAACAAGCACCTCCAGCATGGGGCCTGCGCGGGCCAAGACCAGCAGACTGTAATACGGGTCGCCGTCTGCGTAGAGCGAGACCATGAGGTCGATGCACTGCGAGATGGACTCGGCGAGGACAAAGCTGAGCTCATCGTTGAGGGCGACGGCCGCTGACGGTGGTGGTGGCGGCGGTGCCGGGAAGGCGGAGCTGTTCCTATCGTCGTGATGGAGAAACTTGCTCGGGTGCTCGGCGAGGACGCAGCCTCGCCACGTGTCGAGCAGGCGCACGAGGAGGTCGCCTTGTTGCAGCACCGCCGCAATCGACACGCGAGACAGCAGCAGCCGCTTCAGCAGCTCAGCTCCTTCCATGACTACGAGTGCATTGTGGTGCGTCAGCTTAGCTGTCAGCTCAGCAAAGAAGGCGAGCCACTTTGCCTGCGTGAAGGACACCGCCGAAGGAAGCGGCATTTTTTGTGGCGGTGGGAAGAAGGAATAGAGATCGTGGTGGAGGTAGACGTGGGTGGGTGGTGATCCACGTGACCCCTCCCCCCAGGTGTGCCCTTAAATCTGTATAGGTGCGCTGTTTTCTGAATATATGCTGTTGTTGTTGCGTTGCTTCACCTCCTCTACGTCTGTGCGCACACGCGCGTGCGAGAGACGCCGAGTTAATAAAGTTCCTCTATGCGGTGGTGAAAGGATTTATGGCTCTGCGTGATTACGCGTGCGTGTCTGCGTGTGTATGTGTGTGTGTGTGTGTGTGTGTGTGTGTGTGTATGTGTATGTGTGTGTGTGTGTGTGTGTGACTGCAACCCCCTCGCAGCCGCGGTGAGGAGGAGGATGGCTGTCAATGGCGCAGCACGTTCCGAGCGGGGCTTCACGTCTATGTGTGCTCAAAGGGCTTATCGAGACCCGTCGACAGTGCAAGCGCGCATGTATGGATGGGGATAGGGGAGGGAGAGAGGTAGAGTACAAGTAACGCCCAGTCGCCCACTCTATCTGTGTGTGTGTGTGTGTGTGTGTGCGCGCGGGTAGGTGGGTGGGTGTATGCGTGGTGAGAGCGCCAGGAAGCAAAAAAAGAAGATTCCAAAGTGAATACACAGCGGCGCGCGCTTGCGTCCTCTTCACGCAGCTTCGAATGAGGAAGCGCCGCTGCCTGCCTTCTGTTTGTTGTTGTTGTGTGCGTGCAATTTCTTTGGTGTGTCGCAGACACACACACACACAGTTCGATGCAGGGAGAGAGAGAAACCAGATGCTCAAAAGCATCACAGCGGCAGAGAAGAGGAGTTTGAAGGGTTGAAGCGCTAAACACACGGCGCGGCTTCACTCCACGCACACGCGCAGAAAGTGCCGCGGGAAGCACCAAGAACCGTGCGCAGAGCCTCTCCGGCGCGTAAAAGGACACACACGCCCACGCACGCTGGTGCAGCTCGTCAGCACCAGCGGCGGTAGGGGAGGAGGGGAAGGGCAATGAGCAGATACGAAGCTGCTACGTAGAGAGCGCGCCTTTTCGTTCGTCCTTCGATTACGTCTCGTCCGCAACGCAAACGGTGACTCTGATGAGTTCAAAGGTGCGTGACAATGTGCGCGCGTACGCCCCACACACACACACACACATACACACACACACGCACAGACGACCGCGCGTGAGCAGAGCAGCCGTGAGGCCAGCCAACGCCCACCAAGGCAACATGAGAACAGAGACACACCCACGAGCAGAAGCCATGTCCATGGCTCGAGGCACCGCACTTTCCTCTCTCAACTCCCTCAGTCGTTGGACCATCCACGAAATGCTCATGCCGCCATGGGCGATCGACAAGTTGGTGCAGAGCGAGAGCCGCACATGCATCACGTGCGCCACCTCCCCCCCCCGCCCTCCTGCCGAACCTCCCGGCATGTCGGCACACTAGTTGTTGCGAACAGCAGGAAAAGTCAAAAGCATATCTTCATCAGCTCCACGGCGTCGTTTTTACCGGCGTAGTACCGCGCAAGGTAGCGCCGCTCATGGAATCCCAGTCGACGGTACATGGCAAGCGTGGCAGCTACCACTGCCTCGCTGCACTCTCCCTCCGACCTCCCGTGATTGGCATCTTGACGGTGCTGATCGGGTCGTGTGCGATCCTGCCGGCACGCCCACGTCGCTTCGTCGTCGCGAGAACGCTTCGCTGCCCGCCGCGTCGCAGCCAACGTGTGCAGGTGCCAGCGCTCGATCGCATATGTCACACCATCACGCTGGTCAGAGGCGAACACACCCGCTGGCGCCTCTGTGCACGCCAAGCATTGCGTGAGCAGCCATGAGGCAAGCCCGCGACGCCGGTAGTGTGGGTGGGTCACGACAACTTGAATGTAACCCTCCACGGAAGGGCGGCACAAGCTGACACTCGGTGAGCCCGTGGTCGCGCTGCCAGCGCTGACTTGGCCGTTGTGCGGTGTTCGGCGATTCACCAAAGAGTGAGTGGAAGGGGTTCTCGCTGATAGACGCACCCACACGACGCCAACAACACAGGCAAGCCATAGCGCGTCGGCACTCGGACACGAGCCCGCCAAGCACCCGTCATCTCTGTCACACAAACACCTTGGTGTTGTAGTCGCCTCTTCCACACCTCTGATCCAAGCACTCTCCTCGCTCTTGTGCACCTCAGACGCTCCGTCGCTGGCCTTCGACCTGCTTGGTTTCCACGTCTCTGGTGCTGCCGAATTCCGAATGGCTACCCAGTAAGCGTGCACCTGCAGCAGCTGCGCACGACTGCACCGAGGATAGGGTGCGAAGGACCACTCGCTGTCTCCGTCGAGCTGCTGCACCACATCGAGGTAGGAAAGGGGTGCTGCAAGATCCGCCTTTGATGGTAACGAGGTCGGTGCCGATTCGCACGCAGGCGCTGCTGCGTAGCCGTCGCTCACGTCCTGCTTTGGCTTCTCTAGGCAGTACACGCTGAACTGCGCGGCAAGAGTCGCGGTTGCCGTCGGTGCAAGATGCCCGTCACGCATTGGAGTGCAGGCGGGGCAAACAGCGCGCAATGGAAACTGAAAAACACGCTTTGGGCGTGCGAGCGCGAGAAAGCAGAGCGAGGGGCTTGCGCGCCACGTCTCTCGTTTCTCAGCCGCCGCTCTCAAACGAGGAAACGGTGCTCGTTCGTTGGTGAACGCAGCGCCCCTTCCCAGAGCACGCGCAAATCAATGACGATAGGGCCGGGGAGGGGGGGGAGGGGCACAAGGGCAGCGACAGCGTCAGTGCACGGGGACGGTGAACATGAATGGACAGAAGACGTGCCAAACAATTCAGAAGAGAAGGACACGCACAACAGAGGGCGAAGGATTGATGAAGAGTTTCAGGCAGTGAGAAAGGATAGGGTCGGTCGCTTGTTTCCCTGAAGGCCATCACGGGTGAGCGCACACTCGCACGCGAGCCATCTGTCTCCGTGTTTTCTAAATCAGCTACGAAAGTGCAAAACAGTGTGTGTGTGTGTGTGTGTGTGTGGGAGGGGGGGGGGCAAGCTGTCTGATCTCCCACAAACACTAATCCCTCCCCTGTACGACTGGCACAGTCGAGTGCCAGCACCGGATCAGTGCAGAGCGATGCAGGCGCATGAATCATTCAAGCGACTACACTCACTCCCACCCCCCCCACCCACCCTTCAATACCGATCGTTGAGGCGGCCCCTTCACATCCATGCGTGCCTGAGTGAGCGGACTGTGTGCGTGTTTTCGGTTTTGCACAGGCCCTCTCCCCCCTCTGCCCCTCACTACCTTATCAGGGTGTGCGCGACGCCGAGATAAACCCGCCAAAAGAGGAAGAGAGGGGGGCCGCACTGTCTCGAAGGATGCATAAATACCGCGACGCTCGATTACACTGTGGGCCAGACAACTCTCTGTGTGCTACGATACTTGTTCTCTACGTCAAAAGGCCCCTCCCCCTTCCCCTACGGCAACGGTGTCACCAGAGCCACGGAGGACGGATGCTGCAGCTGGTCCGGGTAGCTCGTCACGCGCAGCTCACGCGAGCTCAGCGTCGCGTTGCCAGAGCCGCCGCGCTCAATTGTGGCCTTGATAAGATCCTGCAACACCCCCATGGCCTTGCCGACTGCCAAATCCATGGGGTCGCTGTGCGCAAACACCACCAGCGAGGCGGCAAAGACGTCACCCGTCCCCGTGTAGCGCCCCTCGTGGTACGGCACCACCCCCGTGTAGCGCTTCGTGGACCCGGTCGCCTTGTCGCGGTAAGAGAGCAAGAAGCGAAGGTGCGTCGGGTCGTCTGCCATTGCGAAGGACTTAATCACCACGGTAGGTGTGCCCTGCGTGTGAAACCAATTAGCGGCCTCGATCGCCGACGCGAGATCCTTCACCTCCACAGTGCTCAGGATCGACGCCTCAAAGTAGTTCGGCGTTGCAACGTCCGCATGGCTGAGCAGCTCTCTGTACGCCTCCACCACTTCCTCCTTGCAGTAAAGTCTCCCGTCATCGCCCATCACGGGGTCACAGAAGAATACGACATCCTTCTTACCTTGCTTCTGACGCGCCTCTCGAATCTCGGTGACGGTTGCTGCCACTTGTTGGACGATGTCCCTGTTGTTGATGTACCCGGTCAGCACATACGCGTAGTCGCTCAAGAAGTCGTTGGCGCGCAGGCCCTCCATGATAGTGTTGAACTCCTCGAGATCCATGCGATGACCCTTGATGACTGGATAACCGCTGTGGTTCGACAGGCTCACCGTGTTGATGGCATCGACGTCGAAACCGTGGAGCTGCAGCGGAAACGTAGCGGCCTTGTTGCCCACATACCCGTGTGTCACATGAGACTGAATCGACAGCACGTGCTTATCATCCGACATGATGCTGCGACGAAGAGGAGCGAAAAAAAAAAGAGGGTAGTCGATTTCACCAATGGCTTAAAGCCCTCCCTTGTCTGCGAAGACAGCTTCACTTGCACGGGCTTCTGTGGATGTGAGGGAGTCGGCGGACCGATTTCTTGCCAGACAGCGCGCACGGGCCCGGCCGCACCACGTTCCGTGCAAACAAGCGAATCACAAGAATACGAAACAACACGCCAAAGCACACGAGTCCGATCGAGCCGATACGAAGGAAAAAAATCACAATCAAAATACAATAAAACCCGAGGCCAGACCTAGCGTGCAATGCAGCTAGGAAGTACGCCAGGTGGTCAAGGAAGTCGCAGAGTTGGAGAGAGAGAGAGAGATGCAAGGACAACGGCACTCAAGCGCATACGCACGCTTTCTTTTCAAGCGCTGCTTGAGACGTGGATGTTGCACTAATAATAATAATGCAAGTGAATAACTTGAGCACTGCGCGGTAGCGGATGGCCGATGGATCAAGCAAGGGCGGGTTCTCAGCGTACCGAAACTGAGGAAGAAGAGAAAGCACGCGTGCGGCGTTGCGAGTGGAAGCGTGAAATCGAGATATGAGCACAAAGAAAACGGCAGGAGCTTGGTTGATGCGCGATGCGCGGTGTGCGTATTGGTTTTGTAGGAGGGGTGAGGCTTACGAGTGCGAGATGGTGCGAATGCGGTCACGATGCATCGACGAAATCAACCCAGAAGGAGGCGGGGAGAGGCGAAGAGGTAGGGGCGGTGAGGAGAGTGGGGGAGGGCGGAGGCACACACGCCTCTGAAAACTCGAGGCATGCACAAAGACATACGCATGCGTCTCTCTGGAGCTGCCTCCGTTTCCCCCTATTCTTCGCTACAGGGCGGAGGACGCATAGGCACGCGCAGGAGTAAGAAAGGGACGTGTGTCTCTGTAACACCCCACAGCGTGCTGGTGAAGCGGCCATGAAAACGTGCCTTCAGCGGCCAGCATCGCCTTGGTACATTCGCGGAAGGTTCGTGAAAGGCCCACGCCGTTTTCAGCCGCTTTATGCGCGCGTGTGTATGTGCGTATTCTTGTACTTGACTGTGTGTACGATACATGAACCAACAAAGTGGCGCGCACTGGATGCATGCCAAGCGTACAGCAAAAAACGTATCTACGCAAGGTGTGGCTGCATCCGTGTGCGTAAATATGTGTCGCTCCGCAGACGTCTACGCACTTCGGCTTTCCCGCCGCCGCCGCCGCCCCCCTCCCCCTCTCACCCCCCCCCCTCTTCCTCGTCAGAGGCCTCGCAGTAGAGGGCAAGGGCAGCAAGGGTGCAAGCGCACACAAGCAACGCGAAATGAAAAACGCTAATATACAAGAAAAAGCAAAGTGCAGAAGACGAGAGAAACGGAGAGAGTGCGTTCCCAGTTTCTTTGCGGCACCTCCTCCCCCCCCCGTGCATCGTCAACAGGAGAGGGGGCCACAGCGGGACGCGCCCCCATCGCAGATGAGACCAGCAAGGCGCAACTGGAACCACCTTTTGGCGCACCCTTTCATGGCGGCCAACCAAAGCGCGTTGCTCGCCAAGAACGGAGGCTACACGAAATGTATTGTCCAGTTCGGCACCTTCCAGGTGGTCTTAAGGATACCCAAGAAGACAGCGTCGTCTTCGATGACAGCGCTGAGGCCATTGTAGTAGTCCATGAACTCGGTGTACGGCACGAGTCCAAAATGGCGCTGGTTCTCATCCCAGATGGCGAGGAAGCCCTTCAGCAGCTTCTCCGCTGTGAAGATGGCGTCACTGACGACAACGGGGTGCTCCTGTGCGTTGAAAGTAGCTTGAATGTCCTTGATGGTGATGTTGCCGTCCGAGTCGTAGTCCAGCCGCTGGAATACCTCGAGCACGGCCTTCTTGCGGGTTGAGTTCATGTGACCGCGTACGTAGTCCATGAAAACGTCGTAGTCGATCCGCTCCTCGCACGCCTCCTCGCCTGGAGCGACGGGGTGTGTGGCCTCCTCATGCGGAAACGCGCGAAAGATGGTGCCTGCCACCGCCTCAATCGTTTGAAGGGCGTGGCGAGTGTCGGATAAGCAGCCGGCATGCGCGCCAAACGCACGGGAGCCACGGACAAGCTGGCGCACGCCGTCGCGTGTCATCCATCGCCGGCCGTCGTCACTCACCTTGCGGAACGGCCGGCCCATCGCCTTAATGCCTATCTCTGGAATGCCGCCACCGGCATGATCGATGTAGGCATCTCGCAACTGTGTCAGAATGTCCAGAACTGAGCTCTCCAGCTGAACCGGCACCCGCTCTCCGCCCGGTGCGCGCAACGTAGATAGCATCGTGTTGGGGTTTTGAATGGAGCTACTGTTGAGGTTTGCCACGGGGGCGAGAGAGAACGTCTTGGTCTTGAGGTGGCTCACATCCACCGAGACGATCTTGAACCGCTTCACGGCATCGTCGCGCTGGTTCTGCGGTGGCCCAAGTACGAGGATGTTGTTCACCTGAAAGTCGTCTGTGATGTACGTTGTCACGTTCGCGCTGTCCACGTCGTAGTTTTGCGACGAATCGGCCGCTGCCGTGACGTCAGCAGGCTTGAGGTACACATCGAACGGGTAGGCCGGGAAGTGCTTGAGCTCACAGTAACCCATATTGCCAATGATGGAGCGCACCTCCTCCAGGTAGAACCCGTGCCAGCGAGGGTAGTAGCAGCCGAAAAAGTACCGCTGAGTGTCGCGGCCGTCCGCGGAGAGCTGCTCGCAGTGAAAGCGTAGGTAGTCACCACGCTCAATGCGAACAACATCGCTGTAGAGCGAGGCATCCATGCGCACCGACATTTTCGTGGTATCTCCCCTCGCCGGTCGCCCTCCTTGGTGTACGCTTGCGTCTCTCTCTCTCTCTCTCTCTCTCTCTGTGTGTGTGTGTGTGTCGAGAGAAGCAACCTCTTCGAGGAGAAAGCGAAGACACAGACAGCAAACGAAAACGTTGAAGCGGTGCTGCTTGCACAGCAGAAAAGGGAGCATCGAGAAGAGACGAGAGAGTGAGCAGGGTTGCAAGTAAGCAAAGTGAAAACGGCAGCAGCAACAGCGCTGCGAACGACGCTGCGGAACCATAGCAGTAAGCGCCTCCTCCTCTTCGCTACCAATCTTGCTCTTCTCCCTCATCGCATGTGCGATGAGGGGCGGGGACGCCTGCTGCTTCTCGACATTGATGTGCATATTTTGTTCTGCCTTTTTTGCCGCGGCGTGGCTGCACCTCCATCATCCCCACAGCCGCACCTCAGTCGCTGTTGTCGAAGGCAGCGGCCCCCGCACACGCATGCGCACAGACGGACTTGCAAACGGAGTCACCGGGAGAGAGAGAGAGAGAGTGGTCGTTTGTGATTTCTTTCAACACAAGAGGCACCGAAGGACAACGACACACACACACACACACACACCGCTGGCGGCGATCTCCCACCAGACCACGAAGATACATGCACATATACAGACACACACACACACACGCACACAGCGGGGGTTACACGGGCACGCAGACCACGGCTACCTCAGCGCCGTACGCATACAAGTGCCCTTCAAGGGGCCCTCAGATGACATATGCATATACATGTATACGCCTTGGCAACGAGGAAATCGACAGAGGGAGGGGCTTGCCACGTAGAGGAGGAGCAGAAGGGGCAGCGATGCAACGCTTCTGTGGCACTGCAGTCGCTAAAGCAGAGCGCACCAGGGCGCGTTGAGAGATGAGCAGCGCAGTGCGGGGCGGGGCTATAGCAGCTAGCCGCGAACGGCTCTCTCGCTCTCGCTCGCCCTGGTCCTGTTCGCCTACAGAGACTCTCCCTTGCCGTCTGGTGAGAGCGCATGTCGTTCCTGATGACAGGTGCCACACACCGCTCAGTGCGTCGCATCCTCAGGGTCCCGCACGACCCACCATGCGGGGCGAAGCCGAGCAGCTCCCCTATGCCCCCGGCCCAATGCCGAGCCCCCTCTTGTGGGGGCTGGATCAGGCACCCCACGCCGCGGGGGGGGGGGAGGACAGAGCGGCTCATCGCTGCTGATGCCGGCGGTGGGGCCGTGGGCGCGGTGCTGCGGCGGTGCACGCGTCTGCGCCATCCACATGATGGGCGAGGTGTCGACGTGACTGGAGCGTGTATCCGACCCCCGGCCGTCGCACCGCGTACTGGTGTGTGGGGAGCCGGCGCCACCGCACCGCCTCTGAGCAGAGAATGCACCAGGGGTGGCGCCCGGCATAGTGGGGGCGGGGGAGGGCTGCGGTGAGGCGACCTGCGAGGCCGCGGGTGGGCGGGCAGAGTTCGGGGCATGGGGCGGTGCTCTCGGGCCGACCGAGTCGGCGCATTTGGTGTACCGGGCGTGCCTCTCGCTCTGCTTGGCACGGCGCGGATGGGGGGCCTGTGGCAGGGCCTGCAGGGGTCAGAGCGGCGCTTGACTCGTGTTGTGTGGGGGAGAGCGGACACGCGGAAGAATCAAAAGCTTAGTTGGACTATTAATGCGGCACGCGCGGAGTGGCGGGAGCGGCTCTGAAGGAAGTGGGCCGCCCTCTCTTACCGTTTAAACCACGCGTTTGCCTTTGGTCGCTGCGCCTTGCCGATGGGCTCACGGAGAATACCATTGTTCGGCAAGGACGGGAACGTCTCTTCATTGATAACTAGTCCAGGCCCTAAATGGGCTGGGCTAGACACCGGCACCGAGGCAGCAGCCGGCGTGGTAACGAACGTGCCCGATGAGGCGGTCGCCACAGACCCCCATCCACGCGGGCCGTTGTTGGACTGCGGCTTCAGGGACGCCGCTGCCGGTGGCGCCGACGCCGTTGGAGCAGTGGCGGGGGCGCTGGCAGAGGGGTCCTGGTGTTGGGCCGGCGCGGAGCTGCTGCAGCCAAACTTAGACCGCGTGTCCATCGTCAGCCATGCATTCTGCTTCGCTCCCTTGCCTTTGGCATTCTTGCGGCCAAAGGGAGACGGCGCGCCAACAGGTGTACTGTTGCTGACGCCGTTGTTGCTGCTGGTGCTCTTTCCGGCTTTGCAGTTCCGCATCTCCTCCGCACGCGCCGCAGCCGCCTTCGCCTCCGCCTCTTTCCGCGCGTCCTCCTCGCGGGCGCGGGCGACGCGCTGCGTCTCGGGGGCCATGCGCATCTTATACACCTCCTGCAAGGCTGCCTGCTTCGCCGCTACTGGCACGGTCGCTACGATCAACGGGAACACTTTATGGAACACCTGCGGGTCAGGGAAGCACTCCTTCGCCAGAACGTCGTAGTATTCGGAGGTGAGCATCGCCGAGTCGATGAAGTCACGAGTGTAGCTGCGGAAGTGTGCGTACGTGACCGGCGATCTCACGTGTTTGCTCAGCATGTCGTTCAGCCGCTGCTCAAGCTGCTGCTTATCTGTCGGGAGTTTGTTCTTGACGTTGTAGTTGCTCATATCCTCAGCGACGGCGAAGGCAAAGGAGGAGGAAGCGCTGCTCCTGTTGTTACTCCGCGCCCCACCGGCACGGGCCGAGGTGGACGCTGCACCGGCGTCGCTCGCGACAGAGCGGGTGAGGACTGGGAAGGCGCCGCTGCCCAAGTAGTACAACGGGATACCGTTCTCCTCCGGGGCGTGCACCCTATCTACGCCGCGGTCACCACCACCGCCTCCACGGCGACCACCACGGTGATTGTTCTCCTTGGTCGGCATCATCTCCACCGTCTCCACGCGGAACACATGGTCGAACGTGATCTGGATCACGTTTGCGTTTGACGCCGTCGCCGGCGTGGAGCCAGCCGGGCCGCTGCCTGCTGACGAGCCGGAGGCCTCGCCGAACATGGCAGGCGAGAGCGTCACCTTTGCCTTGACGCCATGGACGCGCTGTTTATGCACCATCAGATCAATTTCGTTGCCAAACACACGCATCATCAAATCAAGCGACGCGCAGTCGGGATGGTCGCATATCTTGTGGCACGTCTGAAAGTGCTGATCAAGCTTTTGCCGGCTGGCATAAAAAGTGAAGGTAAACTGACCTCGATTGCACACGTCACACGTGTAGTGCTGCTGTTGCATGTGCTTCAGCAGCGACTCGCCATCGTAGAAGCGGTTGGCACGCTTGCAGAAGCGGCACGGTGGGTGGCCTGTGAACGACGACCTGTCGTGTCGGCACCGCCCCTCCATGTGGTACTGCAGTGCGGTGATTGAGTAGGCCACCTGCTCGCACAAGAAGGCGGGCCTGTGCTGGAGACACACGTCGCAATACACAAGCTCATGATCGACCCACAAATGATCCTTCAGCATGTTCACTTCGAGAAACGGATCTTGGTACCCCTGGCACCAGCAGCTCTCGATAGGGCATGTGTACTCGTACAGCTTTGCCACCTCGTACGCAAGCTGCGGCGAGTCGATGACGCAGCGCAGGTAGCGATTTGTCGTGACAACCCGCCGCATGCTCGCCATCTCCTCGGCCGAGAACTGCTCCTCCTCGCGGCTCACCTGCTGCGTAATGATCGGCATCTGTGTCGCCTCCTTGCGGCAAACCGGGCAGCTGCCCTTGTTCAAGCTGTGAATGCGGAGGCCACAGCTGTAGCATGTGTAGTGGCCGCATGGGAACACGCACAGCGCGCGGCACGGGTCAGCACAGATGAGGCATTCCACTGGAACTTCCTCGCTGTATGGGCTAAAGGCACCAATAGCGTTACGGTTGCCGCTGCTGCCTCCTCCACCTAGATTTCGATTGCCCCCTCCACTCATGACGATAATAAACACTTTTCCCTTCGCTCTTGGGGCTCGGTTCTGCGCTGCAGCCTCGACACTGAGCGGCTGTCTGTGAGTAACCGTCCAGCGCGTTTTTCGCCGTTTCGTGCCGTCTCCCTACCTGCAACCCTGACAGGCAGCGAAGAGAATGACCGCTGCGCTGCCCAAGGCGTGAATGAAGCGTTGTTTGATCTCCAAACGCAGCGACAGCAGCAGCAGCAGCAGCAGCTGGAAAGACGGCACAAGCAGATGCGCCCAGCGAAGAAAGCGAGGGTGATTTGAACCGGAGAGCGAGGGCGATGTATGCGCCACTGTATGCGTGCGCGTGTTTGTTGGCCTCTGCTTCACTGCGGAAAGCGAACGGCGTGCAGATCTATGCTGCACGTGCTGAGTGGCCAGACACCAACTTGCACTCCACTCTTCCACTCAGCTCGGATATGTCCTCTGACTCAGACACAGCGGGCAGAGGGGCAGGAAAGACCACAACAGAGGCCTCCCTCGACAACCGTAGACGGACAGATGGTGTCAGAAGAGCGAGGCACCTCGCCTCTGGCACGAGCGAGAGCGAGAAGGGAGGGGAGAAGTAGTGGTACCCACAGACAACGCTATTCGTGTGCTTTGGAGGTCCGCTCTTTAGTTGCTGCGCGTATGGCACGAACCACCTGGACCGCAACTGACTCAGAGCACCCCTTAGTACGGCTACGAAGAGACGGTGAGGCGAGGTGGAAGGAGGACACGTATATCTTTTATCGAGTGCGTAATTATATGTATATATATATATATGTATATATATATATATGTGTGTGTGTGCGTGTGTGTGTGTGTGTGTGTGTGTGTGTCTGTGAGGGAGAGAGGAACGCCAAACAGGGATGGAAAGAGGGGGGAGGCAGAAAGAGGGGAAACTCGCGGGCAAATCTACTTCTGTTCGAGCACGCGTACGAGTGAGAGTGAGTAAGAGAAGAACGAAAAGCGGGAAAAAGAGGGGGAGAGGGGGGGGGCTAAAGGGGAACGGAGGTGGCCTCTACCAAGTGCAAGCAGAGACACGGAGAGGGAGAATTGCGAGGAGCAACCGAGCGTAGCTCACCAGCCTAGCTTGTCCTGCTTGTATCTGGCGTGCGTCAGTGCTGCTGTTGTGGCGGCTTCGGCTCGACTGACACAGGAGCCGTAGTGCCTGATGGAGGGACCTGACAGAGCCTGGAGACGGAGAGTTGCGCACAGCAGCAGCGCGTGCATGTATGGTGGGGATGCGCGTAAGGTCCCGTGAGAGGAGAAGGAGAAACGATCCTGCTGTATTCACGACGGTCACACACACACACACGCACACGCACACACACATATGCATAAAAGTCAAAGCAAGCCAAAAAAAAAGAACGAGGCGGGGGGCGGGAGTGGAGAAGAGCGAGAGACAGAGGGAGGGGAGAAGCAATCAAAGTGTGCGGGCGAGCTATTCGCGGCGCGTCTCGCCCGCCACGCGCATACCTCTGCATCTCCCTAGACACACCAAGGCACATTCGCTACCGACAGCCTCCCCACGTTCTCCCTCTTCCACTTCACCGATGCCGCTCTGTGTGTGTGTGTGTGTGTGTGTGTGTGTGTGGTACAGATCACGGAGGAAGACGGGATCAGACAGGCGGGGAGGCGAGTAAGATAGACAAACACATACACAGAGAGAGTAGTAGAATGATGCAAAACAGCGGGCGCCATGTACGTGCAGGTGTGGCGGTAGTGAAGTGCGAGAGAGAGCGTGAAGGCTCAACGGGAAGGCAAGAACACGAAACGGGGAGGGGTGAGAAGCGAAAGCAACACACGATAAGCACTGACGACACACGCCAGACCTTCAGCGTCAACTACGTGTATATATAGATAGATAGATATATGTGCGTGTGTGCATCTAAGGTGAAGAGAGAACAGTGTACAAGAAACATAGAGTGAACAAATCAATACAAATCGATTCCAAAAGACGCGTCAGCCAGGCAGAGGGAGGTGGCGGAGGCAGAGGCGGCGCCGCACGAGACGCCTCTGCCTCCTCTCTGTTGCGTCGTCTACTCCTTTACGTCCTCAAAATGGGTGTTGCCACCACAGTCGCATCATCTACTGCTGCGCGAGTGGGTGTGCTAGACCTTGTCCCTCCACCCAACGGGAAAGGAGCAACACCGCTACTTGCCTCTTGCCTGCGGCCCTGCGGCAGCCTCCTCGCCTCGTTCAGCTGCGCAGGCAGGTCGTAGGAGTCGACTTTTTCGCCCCAATGGGGGGCAAGATGGACTCGGGGTCTCGCGCCATCAGCCTCTCCGGCTGCAGACGCTCCCCAGCCGGTGCCGCCGTGGTCACTTTGGCAGCACCACCCTCCTCTCCGGCTAGGGAGAAGCTCGACGGGGTGCCAACGTTGTGTTGCTTGCGAGTGCTCGTTGATTCATCGAGGTGCGGCGGCAAAGACGCCAGCTCCAGGTGATGCGTGCCCTCTGTCTTGGGTGTGGCGGATTTCATCGGTGGTGCAGAGATAGCAAGTGTATTGACGTCGAGCGGAGCAAGCCCACGACGTGCAGGCAACGGCGGTGGCGGCGGTGCGGCCATGAACACCGAGTTTTCCGCGTTCTCTACGCGCCGGCTGCCCTCTCCCGAGGCGGGCGCTTTTGCGGGCAACCCGCTGTCCTCCTCCTTCTCTGCGAGAGCGGGGAGAGTGCGAAGCGTGCCCTTCTCCGTGAGCAGTGCCGGCGTGCCGCGAGGAGTACTCACCGTGCTGCTCAGGATGTTTTCCGTGTCGGCGTGCGCACCAAGGGCGGTCACCACCGCGCGGGAGAAGACAGGCGCAAACGCCAGCGATGTGTAGAGAGGGCCCGTCTCCTTGTGCGAGATGAGAAAGGTGGTCGTCAGGCTCTCCACCGGCACCTCGCGATCCACCTCTAAAAACGGTGGGAGGCGCAGCGCCGTCGCCGGTGGAGCAGCGTGACGCGAGCCGTTCAGATGCATCTGCTCCTGCTCCGCCGTCGACACTGTGCAGCTCTCCACTGTCAGCGTTTGGCGTCCTGCTGCCCAGCTTGGCGCTATCATTGTCGTCAGCTCGTAGTTCGCACCCTCGAAGATGAAGTGCGTCGCCCGCATCACCACCTCAGCGCGGGTGCTGTCGCGGTGCTTGCACAAGCTCGCGTACTCGCGGCTGCTGATGCGTTGGGCGCTCTCGATGCGCTGCTGCGTCGGCGACGCTGTGCTGACCGTCGGGGCGTTTACACTGCTGCGGAACGAGGCGCCGCTGCTGGCGTGCGAGGTCGCGCGGGGTGGCGCACGTGAGGACGGCACAGTCGACGGAGCGTCGCGAACGCTCTTGAAGAAGTGCATCGTCGACCCATCCGCCATCTCGCGCTTTACGAGGAGTCGTATGTCGCTGATCTGGCTGTTACCTAGTACAGTCGTGTACGTCGTGTACGTGGCGCTCGCCACCGGAAGCTCCGCTGGGCAGCGGCGCACTAAGTAGTAAGTGGGCAATGCCGGCGCACACTGCTCCTTGTGCACCACCTGGCTGACCACCTGGAGCCCTCGCTCAATTTTGTCCTCGAAGGTGGTCGAATTGTCGAGCAGGCGGAACATTGGGTGACCAACGTACATCCTCTGCAGGCGAAGATCGGAGGCGCGGGCGCCGTCGAGGTCCTCGTACCGTGCCGGGTTGTCCAGGTTGTAGAACTCCTCCGCTCCATCCGCGGCGGTGACCATGTGAATGACGGCGTCGTAGCGGTCGCGCAGCACGTCGATGGTGCTACCGACGCCGCGCAGGATCTCCTGGAACTGCGCATCAGTGCAGAACGCGCGGCCGTCCATCGTGCCACGGTCAGAGACGATGACAGTCGGTACATGGGACGCCACGGCGAGTGCGTAGAACTGGTCCTCCAAGGCAAGCTGGGTGCGAAGGAGCCCGAGTTGCTGCGGCACGGTGAGGTCGCCATCCCACTGCATCCCGCCAGTGACGAGCAGCGTTGCGGCCTCCGGCACGCACATGACGCGGAAGCCGGTGCGCTGCGGGATTTTTGCCTGGATGGCCGAGAGCATGGTGGACTTGCCAGCGCACGGACCACCGGTGAGGCAGATACGGTACACCTTGTGCTTCGACTCCAGCACCTGCTGCACCGACGTGAGCGGAAGCCCTTCGTACTGCCCAAGCGCCGGCCCAGGAGAAGCCGAGCGAGCCACGGGGCGGTAGGCCGTGAAAGCGCTGCTCAGCAGAGGAGCAGCAGGGCCACTCGGAGCATTTTCGACAGCCGTGGCGTTCACCGATGCGCACACCGTCGCCGCCACCTCCTCCGCCTCCGGCGAGGCCGGCGATGGAGACGATTGAGCAGACGCAGCGAACTGCCTCTGCCCCTTCTCTCCGTAGAGGCCACCCTCGCTCTGCAGGGACGTGCCGCTCCGTCGCCCCTCGTCCGGTGACCTCACGACCAATGTAGCATCCTCATCACAGTCCATGCTGCGGTTAGCAACGACGCCGGCGTCCGGGCAACACCTGCGACGAAGGTGATCGCCAGCGATGATAGCATCACCAGTTGCGTTGCGCTGTCCCCCCTCCGCCCACGTGAACAGCGACGCCTGTGCCGGGTGCAGGGGCTTCGTGACGCGGCTCCCCTTGCGGTGCCTCTTGACGGCCGCCTCGACCACGACCGGGGCCGCGGTCAAGACTGCCGCTGGTGGGGGGGTGGCCAACGCCGAGGCCTCCTCGGGGTAGGGAAGGAAGCGCCGATGCGGCTTTGGCGCGGCATGTGGCAGAGATACCGCTGCATGCGCCGCTGGGGTGTCTGTGAGGCGCTGCCGGGGGTTCGATGTGTGTTCAGCGGTGGGTGGGGCTGGAGCAGCGGCAGCAGCAGGCGGCGTCGTCGTTCCTGGCAGTGCCGCCACCCGCTCCTCCGACGAGAGTGGCAATACTGCTGTCGATGCTGCACTGACTGTGGGCACGAGAATGGCGGTGCCCGCGTGCCGCACTGTAGACAAGCCGACGCCCATCGCTGACGCACGCACACTCTAGTGGGTATGTGCGCGCAACAGCACCGAAAGGGAGGAGAGAGACGAGTGCGTAGGCAAACGTATTGTGACCCGTGCTTGGGCAACACAGCGCGCATACGGCAACACTAGACATGCCACCAACACAGTGTAAGCGGCGAAAAAAAAGAGGAGATGGATAAGCGATGGAAGTGGAGCGCGATACAAGCTGATATTACCCTTCGATGCCACGCCCCGGTAGAGCGATGGTCGGCGCGTAGCATCGAAGCGCCGCACGGCCTCCCAGCGCAGCAGTCGCATCATCCCCAGATGCGGCCAATGGCCACCGGCGCGTCGCTGAATTACAGCGCTGCAACGCCAGATATATCTACATATATCTACATATATATATATATATTATGAGGGGAGCGGTGGGAAGGAATCGTAAGACAGCGCAGGCAAGTACAGACGCCCCGCGTCTTCCACCACCACCACCACCACCACACATACACACACACCGTCCCCTCAAAATACAATTAAAAAGCCAGGCCGCCTTTGCCTTGGTTGATTTGCATTTTCGTTCGCTGTTCCGTTTTCCTTGCTAAATCACGCGAAGCGGGAGACGCGCAAGAGGGACAACGGTTACAGAAGAACGCGGGGCACGGAGGGAAGGGCGACGGAAAGAGAACGCGAGCTGAGGGGTTTCACGCAGCATCCACTCACGGCCCCATGGCCACCCTGCACCTCGTCCCTCCTCGTGCTCGCCCACTCCGATGACACTCCAGCGCAGACATACACAGAAAACACCTCCGTCATTCACGCACATATACACGAGTGCGCGCAACTACCAAAATGACAACACAGCAACACATGTCCTCATCCACGACTACCAGCGGGGCATCGGCGTGCTTCACGCATGGAGATATGAAACGAAGCGCCTCCACCCGGTGAAGAGGTCACTGCAGCCGAGCGCTGCCTCAGCTCTAAACACCGATGGGGTAGATCACGCCGACGTTGTCGCTACGCAGCAAGATCTTGCCCAGACGGTAGCTCTTGCTATTTCGAAGATTCGTCTCGGTCGTATCACCCAGCACGACGTTCATGAACTCGTCGTAGCCGAGCAGGTTGCCCTCCAGTCGTATCTGCGGATCGTGCACGAGCCACACGCATACACGCTGATGGTCCTGCATGAAGCGGTGCACCACCCCCGTGGGGTTTTCCATTTGGCGGGTGTGAGCACTCATGGGCAACTCCGTTTTTGTTTTTCTTTTTTCTCTTCTTGTTCTCCTGTCGTGCCTCTCACGTTTCGGTGTAGAGGTGATCGTCCTCGAGGAGAGAGCCGTGGAATGATGCGGCAGCGAGCAATTTCCTCTCTCGGTGGGGAGGAGGCCCCGTGTTTTGTTGACGGCGCGTTACGCCGTGATCACCACAGTGGCAACGTTGACGAGGCGGGAGACGCACAAAAAGCCAAAGCGTGAGAAACAGGGAGAGGGACGTGAGAGATGCTGATACAGTGCATGCGCAAGCAACAATAGAGGTATACATACGTTCGGGCAAGATGGAGAGGGGGGAAGCCGCCATGACGGCTCAGATCCGCAGCCACCGTGTACGACAAGAAAAAGGGGGCATACGCGCCACAGCACACCCTAGGGGTGAAGGGTGTGCGAGGTCCCCTTGCTTGCTTCCTCTGCGCGACCACCGTCTTCCGCAGGGAGCAAAGGGAAACGCAAAGCGAGAAAAAAAAAAAAACAGAAAGGCGGGTGAGAGCGTAGAGGCGATAAAAGCGAAGGTGAACGCGCCGCGGGTGCGAAGCCGTCCTTGGTGCCTGCGTCAGTGAGACACACTCTCCCTCCCTCCCTCCACCTACCCACCCACCCACACACACACACACCCACACACACGAAGCGGGCATATCTGGTCCTTTCGACACCTCCCTCTTTTCGCTCTGCCTGCGCCTTGCTTCATGAGCTTCTCGGCTCGACACGACCACGCACGAACAAACCAAAAACAGAATGGGGCGCGAAAGAGAGAACAACAAGCACGGCTGAACAGAAAACAAAGCACACCGACACCAACGAACAGGCACACATTGACGCAAGCGAGCGTTTGGCAAGCGGCAGACGCATCAGTACGAGACCGAGCACATTATATATATATATATATATATATATATGTCTATGTGAGTGTAATGTATGCATATCAACGGAGGGGGGTGGCAACGGCAGCAATGCCGGCGAGAAGGAGAGCCCTTGCTGTCAGCGCATTCCACGTCATGCGAACCAAGTCGCTGTTTGCCCCTTCGTCTCCCATGCGATCAACGACCACCCACCACCACCGCCTCCCCCCATCTCGGCGAAAAGTGGAGGGACGAAAGAGAAGGGACGGAAGAAGGCTCTAGAACGCCTGAGAAGGAGAACAAGAGAGAGAAAAAAGGGACCCGAGGCCGCAGCTGAGGGCTCGCCGGTGCACACACACACACGAGAGAGAGAGAGGCAAAAATAAGCTCGCGAAACGAAACGAAAGCACCACGAGATACGCACACAAACAAAACCAAACGCACGCATACATACATATATATATATATGTGCCGTGCGGAGCAGCAAGGGAGAGAGGGGGAGAGGGGGAGAGAGACGTTTACGTACCGCAGACCGACGTGTGGTCAGCTTCTGACGCGTGTGCGCGCCTCACCGTTCACCAGCAAGCAGGGCCACTCATGCCCCGACTTGATGTGAACACTAGGCACTTGACAGCCCATGTGCCTACTCGTAGAAGGCGAGGTACACCTCAGCCTCGTGATCCAGCACGTGCTTCTCCTCCACCACATCGATGTCCTCGTCGTCGCAGCGGAACCATACATGTGGGCGAGTGAGGTGGCGCACATAGGCGATGTAGTGGCCCCCGTGCAGCGAGCCTCGATGCGCAACGATGCCCACCAGCTGACGCACCAACGATGGCTTCGGAGGGGTGCGCTCGCCAAACGGATCGAATTCATCGCTCGTAATCGCACAAATCGCAGCAGCGGGATCAGACGGTGTAGCCTTGCCAGCGCTTCCGTTAGTGTTTGCCCAAGACTTGGCCGCCATCTTGGCAAAGGTACCGCGATCCCCATTGAGGTTGTTGAGCGGCGTCGCAGCCAAGGAAGAGGTGCAGCCGGAGGTGCAGCCAGAGGCGTCGCCAAAGACGCTGCCGAAGCCAGCCGCATCCTCAGATGCGCCATCGCCTACCGCGTTGCCTGCCCCCACCCCAGTGTGGGTGCGGCTGACGGTAGTGCTGCTACTCTGCCGTGAGTGCGCCGCCTCGGCTATCCCATGACCGTCATCCAACATCTTCTGCGTGGCCAGCTTGACATCATCGTTGGCGTGGCTTAGGTACTTGCAAATCAGCTTCTCTGACGCAGTCGGGAAGCGGCGCTGCAAGAGGTAGATCTTCTCCATATGCTTGTAGACCTCCACCACCTCGCCGCTGACGTACGGGGTGAGGTCAAGGGTGAGCGAGATGCGCACCGGTGTGAGTACCTTGATGAAGTCCTGCACCGTCGGGTCGTAGTGGAAGCGCAGGAGATGCACCGCAAGGCTGCCGCCGAGGTGGGAGAGCGAGGCGCGTACCTCGGCCTCGCTGTAGAGAGCGTTGGCATACACACGCTCCTCTATCTGCGCTTGAGTGAGCTTCTTCCCATCCAACTTGGCCCTCCTCTCTGCCTCGGCCTGAACTGCGGCGAGGGCGTTGTGCCCCTGCTGCTCTTTCTGCGACAGCTTCTTGAAGCAGCCCTCGCATGCGTAGCGATCCTTGCCGCGCAGCGTGGTCGGCGCGAAGAGCGATGCAATACCGTCCTCGATGCTCTTCTCGATGGGGATGGAAAGGGACATGAACATTTCGTTGCGCGGGACGCAGTGCTTGCATTGGGAGCAAGTCACCTCGGAGAGAAGCGTGCTTTCGAAGCTAACACGGCGCGACGCCTTCTTCTCCTCCTCGCTCTTTCCCTTGTCGAACTCATCCTCGATGCCGTTGAGCAGCGTGATGAGAAACTCTTGGGCATCCTGCTGCTCATCCTCTTCGAAGAGCACGTTGATGTTGCAAATCTGCGTCCGCAGCGAGCGCACGAACGCGAAGACGGCACCGTTGAGCACGTCCTGATACGTCTGGTGTGCCAGGTGGTGCAGCAGACGCGACACGGATGCCGTCAGCTTTCCAGGGCTCTTGGACGGATCGAGGTGCAGAAGCGGGTTCGCAAAGATGCGGCACCGCAGCAAGCACTGCAGCACTGAGTTCATGTAGCAGAAATAGCTCTCGTTGGCGAAGCCGCAGATCGCCGCACGGGTGATGACGTGGTCTGTCTCTGTGCGTGACAGTAGGCTAAAGTCACCCGCTACGTTCGGGCCTGTCGGCGACATGTGCACACCACCGCCGCTGGTGCTTGTATGCCTCGCGCCCGTCGTCGCCATCACTTCGAGACCGCCGACGAGCTCCGAGGCGCGGCCGACACGCTGCATCTCAGCCAACCTGTGTGCACGCTGCTGGCTGCGTTGCCGCTCCACCTGCTGCGCGTGCTTCTTCGCAGAGTACTCCAAAAACTGCACAGGCACTTCGAGGCGCACACCACGAAGCAGAAAGTACGCGAGCAGAGCCGTGAGCTGTCCCAGTCGGCGCAGGTGGACATGACGCGAGATGTCGTTGTCACACTGCTTGCCATTCAGTCGCACCGCCTGCCGGTCAGCGCATCTGGCGCAGAACATGATATATGACCAGTTCTCAGGCGGTGAGGAGTGAAACTCTGGCAGAGAGAGGCTGCCGTGGTCCCCGACGGGGGAAAGCAGGGCAGATCGGCGCGTCGGGAGGCGGTCTTCCCTTTTATCCACGTAGCTGTTCGACTTTGAGTAGACCCGCAGGGACCCGTCGAGGTGGCCACTGCTGCTGTAGGCGCTGTGAATGCGTGTGTGCATCCCGCTGGGGCAAAAGCCGAGTGTGTTCTTGCCGCGGCCAAAGCTGCAACTGTTGGAGGTCGCGCTACTGTTCGGATGAAAGGCACTCGCCTCGCAAGCAGCGCCGCCGTCGCAGATTTCCTCGAAGTGCTCGTAGAAGGGAAGCGGCTTCGACAGGTCGACCGTGCCCTCCTCGATCTCGCGCACCGTCACGGTGGGGAAAAGCAGTCCCCATGACGTCTCCTGTAGTATGTGGGAAGGGTGGGTGCTCACGAAGCTGGGGACGCCGATAAAGAAGGAGTGGTATGGGTAGCCCTTGTGCGACGCGTCGGGGTCATCGCCGCCCGCCACGGTGCTGCGCTGCTGACGGCTGTAGTGGTGGTCGAAGGCGTGATCGCGGCAGTAGCACGAGCCGCAGGTCACGCACAGGTACAGCTCCTTATCCGTCCGCGGTGTGATTGGGAGTTCCTCCTCCTCTGCTGACATGATGCGGGTGCTGAGCTCGCGTACGTGGCAGCTAGAGTGCTGCTTCGACGAAGTGGTGCTCAGGTCCGCTTTCGAGCTGCTCTTGGACGAGGTGAAGAGCTTTTTCAGCGTGCTGCCTAAGGCGAACTTGCCGGATGAACTCTTTTTCTCTGGGGTGCAGGTCTTGGTTGTATAGGCGCTGCGCCGGTTCGCGCCGCTGCTGCTGACGCTACTGGAGAAGCCCTTTATCGACTCCTGCACCGCTGGTGGACCGCATGTTGTGCAGAAGAAGAGCGCCTCCTCACAGCTGCCATGCTTCTTTCCGCTGAGCCATTGCTCTATGAATACGCCACGAAAAATGTCGAGGTCGACCTCTTCGACACAGTAGCACGACATGCTTTTTCTCTTCCGTGGCTCCAGCAAGGAGAACTGCCTGGTAACTGGCCTAGAGACTGCACCGGCACTCGTGGGGCCGGTGTAGACGATGGGTGTGAGCGACAGCTTGGCGACGTGTAAGGCCCGCTGAAGCAGCGATGGCCTTGATATTCTGGAAGCGAGTAGGAAAGAGGAAAGAAAAACGAAAACAAGGAAGGAAGAGAGAACGCTAGATTGGGTGGGGAGAAGGGGGTCACAACATGTGCGGCTCCGGACGGGAAGTCACACCAACACGGCGACCGATACGCTGTGTGCATGTGCGCATGGCCACGATAAATTAAACAGACGCTTACCCCTTGCGCGCTTGCCTCCCCATGTGTGTCCGCTCTCCCCCACACAACACGAGTCAAGCGCCGCTCTGACCCCTGCAGGCCCTGCCACAGGCCCCCCATCCGCGCCGTGCCAAGCAGAGCGAGAGGCACGCCCGGTACACCAAATGCGCCGACTCAGTCGGCCCGAGAGCACCGCCCCATGCCCCGAACTCTGCCCGCCCACCCGCGGCCTCGCAGGTCGCCTCACCGCAGCCCTCCCCCGCCCCCACTATGCCGGGCGCCACCCCTGGTGCATTCTCTGCTCAGAGGCGGTGCGGTGGCGCCGGCTCCCCACACACCAGTACGCGGTGCGACGGCCGGGGGTCGGATACACGCTCCAGTCACGTCGACACCTCGCCCATCATGTGGATGGCGCAGACGCGTGCATCGCCGCAGCACCGCGCCCACGGCCCCAACGCCGGCATCAGCAGCGAGGAGCCGCTCTGTCCTCCCCCCCGCAGCGTGGGGTGCCTGATCCAGCCCCCACGAGAGGGGGCTCGGCATTGGGCCGGGGGCATAGGGGAGCTGCTCGGCTTCGCCCCGCATGGTGGGTCGTGCGGGACCCTGAGGATGCGACGCACTGAGCGGTGTGTGTCCTCCCTCCCTCCCTCTCAGAGTCATCCGGGCCAGTGAAAGGAGAAGAGTAACGAAACAAAAATGGGAAAAACAACCGAGAGCGTTGAGGCAGGGCGGTTGGGTGCGGCGAGAGCGAGAGAGTCCCAAATCCAAGCGCAACGGAATCCAGTCTGCGATGTGCGTAAAGGGCGGGGGAAGGGGGCATGACGCGCATAAAAAGGGCGACAAAACACACACACGCACATACGCGCACACGCGCGCGCTCAGAGAGAGAGAGAAACGCGAAGATGAAGACCGCAGCCGAAACGAAAAGAGAAGCATCAGAGAAATAGGCTGGGCGGGTGCGGCTCACATAGAGGCGGACAGAACGGGACAAAGAAACGCAAGGGTGTAGGCCGTCCTGCGGGCCAAATGGACACCCCCAAGAGCAGCGGCACTGCGCAAGAGGCGGGGGCGTGTTGAGTGGCGCTGAGGGAGCCGACTCGGATCACCCACGTACAGCCGCGCGCACGTAGAGCGGGCCGCGACCCGGGGAGGACGCAAACGGCAGCTCAAAAACAAAAGCTGGAAAGGAGAGCGACAAGATGAGCGGATAAGAAGGTGGTGTGGGTTACTTAGCGGAGCTGGCGAGGGTGTGTGCGTGCGTCTCGATAGCACCGCGGTTCGCATGTGTGCTTATGTGCGTCATAGTCAGCGCGGATAGGCGTCACTGCGGGGCGTGTGTGCTCGAGTATGCTGTCCCACATGCGCAGGAGATGTGCGTGCGTGTCAAGGTGTGAAGGTGTAGCAATTTGTGGGCGCCTGTAAAGGGAACGATAAGAAGCAACAGGTGCGGTGGTGTGGGACGCTGTGCGAGTAGCTACACAGAAACGTGCAAAAAAATGGAAAAGAAGCGCAGAGCAAAGGACTGCGCCTCCCCCCCCCCTCCTCTTCGAGGGGGGGAGGCAGGAATGCACGCATGCGTGGGATGTGCGTTGGGGATAGAAGAGGTGTGCCGCTCGACGTGTGCAGGGGTTTTGTGCGCGTGTGTGTGCCGCCTCTCTACTCATGCCCCGCCCCTCTCTTACGCCGCAGCAGCCGCTTCTCCCAGTGGAAACGATGAGCTGATAACGGCGGCGTCATCGCCACCACGTGTGATGCGGATGTATGGACTGCCGTGCATAACTGACCGTCGGCCCTTGTCCGGTCCCCGCCATGCACTACAGCAGATGACCGGCATAGACACCACGCTTTGCACCTGGAACACGCAGTTGCACCGCCAACTCGTCACGTCCTGCACGCCGCAGCGCACACTGGAACCTCTTCCGCACTGTTCGATCTGCGTACGCGTTCATGTCGGCCACGACACGAGGGAAGGTAAGGGGGGAGCAAAGGTTGTGCGTCACAGCGACCGTATGGCCAATGTTGAGCACCTGGTGCCACCAGCCACTTGGAATGAACACAAGGTCGCCTGGGAACACCAACGCCTCGACAGGCGGCAGCTCACGCGCAGAGCCATGATAGGCCTCGCCGGCGTGCTCCTTGCTGAAGGTGCCGCACACCGCCGAGCCGCTCGGCATTGAGTCCCCTCTCGTGCGGTACCACCGTAGACACGGCTCTGATGCGTAGTAGTCGCTGTGTATCCACTCCTCCTCGACGCCCGGCGGCACGACGTGTGGGGGATACAACGTCACCCGCTTG
Source organism: Leishmania major strain Friedlin (assembly GCF_000002725.2). Lineage (NCBI taxonomy): Eukaryota > Euglenozoa > Kinetoplastea > Trypanosomatida > Trypanosomatidae > Leishmania > Leishmania major. The sequence goes on along the minus strand of NC_007271.2, from coordinate 406,629 downwards.
CAACCGCTCAGCACGGCGTTCCATGCACATGTCCCGTGTGGGTCTGTGTGGAAAGGGCTGCCGCTGCCGTCGGGGCCGACGAGGAGCCATCGGTAGTCGGGGCGATCCTCCTCGGTCATGTACGAGAAGAAGTCCTCTGTGAAGTAGGGCGGAATCGCGTAGTCCGCCCGCAGGGCGGTGGATCTCTGCAGCGCCGCCTTGTCAAAGACGTACATCGGCTTCTCGGCGTTGGTGGCGACCTCATAGGCAAGGTAATCCGCCGCCGACATGCGAAAGCGGCGACCATCTGCCGTCCTTCCGTTCGCCCTGAGCGCCTCAGAAGCAAAGCAGTGAAAGAAGTGTATGTCTTGCCACGTGTCACGCGCGGGCCAGTCCTCAATGCAGCCGGTGAGCACCACGGGCATGTTCGGCACCTCGTACTCGCGCTGGAACGCATCGACGCTAAGCCTGTAGCGGCGGTCCACAACACCCGGCACGCCGCGCAACTCGTCAGGCAGGTGCGACGGGCCTCGCACGCCGCCGGTGTCGTCGAGGGCAGCGGTGGCGTGACCACAACACTGCAGACGGCGCGTGTTGCCAGATGTCTTCCAGCGAAGAGTGGCAAAGAACTGTGCATTGGTACACCACTGCGGGAGTGGCACGAGATCCAGCAGGCAGGTACCGTACCAGTTGTAGTCGGTGAACTCCGTGTGTGGCCGCACGAGTCGGTGCTGAGGCTGGCGAAGCGCATGGAGGGGAGGTCGCAGGAAGGTGCCATCGCGCATGAAGTAGTTGATGGCGCCGGCAGATAGACTGAGATACTTCACGGCCAACGTTGGTGCATAGGGCTTTCCAAGAACGTTTTCTTGCCATGCTCCGACACTCATCTCTGCGCCCACGGTGGCTTCTGCCGCGCCTTCGTCACGCCCGTTGTCAAGCCCCACTGACACCTCACTCGCAGCGCCGGTGCCCGCGGCACAGGGGCTGCGCAACTGACTCATCCAAGCTGCACCGTCGTCACTGCTCATCTCCCCGCTCACCTGTAGACAGGACACGATACGAGGGAGGAGGACATTGAAGCGCAGCGAGGCATCAGCAATACTCCGTGACTGAGCAAGAACAACGGTGCTGGAGCGGCTGCTCTGTCGGTCAGCTCCTGCGCCCTCCGCACGATAGGCACAGACGGTGTACTTCCATGAGCCCCTGAAGGTGAAGAGGCCGAGTTTCTGCTGCACGTCGATGTACGGTGGACGCAAGCACAACTCGCGCCAGAGAGGCTCCTCGTTGCAGCGCACAAAGAAAGTCCAGCACGTTTCTGAAAGCGTAAGCAGCTCTGGCACATCGAGGTATCGCTGAAGGTAGCGAACCCACAAGCGCGGCGTGATGACTTCAAAGACTGGACCGAGCAGCGGGCTTGACGAGGGCATAGTAAAGGTGGGGGAAAGGGGGCGAGCTGCCCTTCACCTCGCAGCAGAACTCCTCCCATGTGGGTTTGTAGAGGCAAGGAGCAACGGGTGCCCGTGGTTTGGGGATCCCGAAAGGGGCTGCCGCCTTTCGGACCGATGCCGAGGTTCGCGAGTGAGCGAGAAGGTCACGCAGAAGGTTGTAACGTAAAGGCAGACGAGACGCGTGCGAGAAGAAGAGAGAAGCTAGAGCTAAGCAAGTCAGATGGTGCGCCACGAGGATGTGGCGCGTGAGTGCGGCAACCTCGTTCAGTGTCGAAGGTGTGACCTTCACGAGCCCCGAACGCAAGCCAGCACCGCTTTTGCTGTTTGTTTCACTTGTTTCCTCTCGGCTTCTGTGCGTTGTTTCCGCAGTAGTGAGTCACGACCGTCGCTGCCGATCAACCCGCGAAGCTCACAACGCCGACCCGCGCGAAGAACATCCAAGATACATGTGTATGTGGGGAGACGTAAAGAGCGATGGGGGATGAGCGGCAGATGATAAGCTGCATGTGAAGACGAGTCGCCAAGGATGCAGGGGTCATCCCGGAGTGGCACGCGTGTGTGGGCACAGGCGTGCCTGTTCGCATGTCTACGCAAACGCAGACGCGTTCTTTGCTCGCGTGCCCCCTCCCCCTCCGCCCCCCAAGGGAACAGAAGGGTTGATGGGCAACACGCGCGGGACAGCTGCATCGCTGAAAGAAGCAGCAGCAGAGACAGCGGCAACCCATCCACCACGAAGGGGCCATCGGCACCAGAAAATGATGCGCACACAAGTGCAGCTCTTGCGGTATTAGACCGCTCGTCGGCTGTGTCCGCGGCCGCGGACAAGGAGAGATGGGGGTGTTGTGGCACGCGTACTTCTCTTCCGCTCCCCGCCCCCACCCTCTCCGTCCACCTCGTCCCCTACCAAAAGAATTCCATCCCTCTCCAGTAGGAGTGCGCCAGCGTGATGGCCTCGATACCGGTGGGGATGATGGAAAAGATGCAAAACATCTGCCAGATGCGCGCAACGTGCGCGGTGGCCTGCCACGACACGATCAACAGCACCGCCGCCGCGCCATGGCAGGAGCCCTGGAACCAGTTGTCGACACCGAAGCGAAGCGTACGGCTTGTCAAGACACCCCAAAGGTTGAAGAACAAGCAGAGGAAGCTGGTGGCAAGGCACAGGTTTGTGACCTGTCGCAGGAAGACGTAGTCCTCCTCCGCGTAGCCGCGCGCCAGGGAGGAGACGCGAATCATGCGATCGCTGCCTCGTGTAACACAGATCAGGGTACTAAAGTGCACGCACCACATCGCTAAGCGGTACGGCACCAGCACCAGTCGATTCCAGTTGCGGAAGATGAGTGGGATATACGGTGTGGTGCATCGCCGCAAGGCCTGGACCTCGTGCGAAATGATTGGCATGTTTGAATGGTGGCGATGGAGGAGCTGCTACAATCAAGTCCGTCGGTCACCCCTCCCCTTTTTTCTTCTTCCCTCTGTTGCCTTGTCCTTCTTGTTCGAAGCATGCAGGGGGAGGGGGTGAGTTGCAGCAGGGATACACACACACACGTACACACACATATATATATATATATGTGTGTGTACGTGTGTCTGCGTGCGTATGTGTGAGTCTATGTGCACTTGTAGGGACGTCTAAGGGCGTCTGTTAGATTGTGCGTGGGCAGCGACAAGCACAACAAGGCACGAGAGCGCTTTCGACGTCGCTTAGGGGTGTGAGCGCCCTGCCGACGCACCGTGCAAAGGAAGAACGCTGCGCAGATGCGCTCAAGACCCGACACAGAAGAGGAGGAGTCGATGTCGCTCAATGTGCGGCAATGTCGCGCCTGTCCAGTATCGGAGTGGTGAAGTGCAAGCGCCTTCTTTTGGGCGATAAGCATAGGCTCGCAGGTGTGGCGCGCCGGTACCAGTGTGCATGTGCGTGTGTTTGTGTGTGTGTGTGTGTGTGTGGGGGGGGGGGGGGGGCGGATGGAGACATTTCGATCGGATGTCGATGCTCAGAAGATGCGGAGAAAAGGATCAAGCGCCATGAAAGAGAAGGGCCGAGCGCGCACCGCACAGAGGCTCACGCATCGCTTCGACGTGCGTCTCTGCCGCGCAGTGCACCGCTGCGAGGGAAGAGAGACGCAGTGCCATGGTCGGCAGCACAGACGCGCACATATTGTTCACGTGCGCCACGTGCACGTGAACAACAGGGAGGGCGGGGCCGGAGGGGCGAAACAAAAGCGTCCTTCCGATGCAGACATCGCGGCATCTCCTACCGCACCGCTCACTTTTTTCGCATTTTCTTCGGCTGGATCAAATGCCCGTGCACGACGTCGACCGCACACGATGAAAAGACGCGCGTAATGAGAAACACACACAACAACAACAATGGAGAACGACCGAAGGGCACAGAGAAGGCAACGCGAGATGGTCATCGGCTGTGGTGGATGTGATGCACAAGACAAGTGTAGCAAACCAAAAAAAAAAACGAAAAGGCAAACAAAACAAAAAAAGGTTGAGGAGGTGAGAAGAGGAGGAGAGAGAGAGAGAAAGCACTAAGACACATGGATGGCGATGACGTGATGTGCACATGAGCCAACGCTAGAGAAAAACAGATCCTGAAAGAGCCGCAACACGGAAAGTCCAGCACCGGGGAAATGTCGTAAAGAGCACCGGGACAATCGGAGCACGAGCAGGAAAGAAAGATTAAACGGAACACAAAAAAAAAAACGAAGGTCCAGCTTCGCCGCTGTAGCGTTGTGTGTGTGTGTGTGTGTGTGTGTGTGTGTGTGTGTGTGTGTGAGGGGAAGGGGGGAGGGGCGCATCAGGCATATCGACGCTGTAGATGTGCTGCACTCCTATCATCATCACCCTAATCGATGGCTGCGGCCGGTTTGTCTTTCCTTCTTTGTGCTGCAACCGTGGAGGAAGATCAGTAATATATATATCAGATGGACCGGGAAGAGCAGGGGGTGGGGCAGGCCTCCCCTATAACACAAATCACCATCTGCAGGCACGCGAAAGCGGAGCGCTCGGCACCAAAAAAAAAAATGGGTGCACACACAAAAGCCGACATGAAGTGAGGAGCCGCATGGAGCCGATGCGGGCGCACATGCACATGTACACAAGCGAAACGAAACGACTGCACAGTGAGAGAGAAGGTGAGGAAGTGAGAAGGAAGTGCAACGACAACAACGAGGACGGCCGACCTGTCACGTACTTTCACAAAAAAAAAATGAAAAACACAAGGTAGGGTGCGCTGTGAAAACACGTGTGTGAGAAGCCGATAACAAAACCGAAGAAGAAGCGACGGGTGGGGAGGCGAAATGCGGGGTGGCCAATGCGAAAAAAAAAGTGGCCACATACACACACATACATACTACATACGCATACACCATACACTGACTTGTATGCACGTGGAAGCCAGGAAAACCTCCCAGAAAAAAAAACGCACATGAAACGCAACTAATATGGAGCAGAAGAAATACAGAGAGGGAAGATGGAAGCGGAGGAGGAGGATGGGGGAGGGGAGAAGGCTGGACTGGCATCCAGGCGGCGCCGCTCCTTGCCCCTCCGCCCCTCCCCTCATCAAATGCTTCCGTCTCGCTGCGGCTCCGGTATCTGCCGCAGCGAAACAGCCGCGCCTCTTCTAGATAAGCTCGACTCCGCACAAGGAGAAATCTAAGCAATGCACATATAGCGAGAACGGTAACGCGAGCGCCCTCCAGCTGGGGTGGTAGAAGTCACTCGAGTCCCACGTTCTCGAATCCCTGACAAGAGCTTTCCTCTGCACTGGCTCCGGCGTTGTTGTCAGCGCCCGCGGCGTCACGCAACATGGAAGCCACGCTTCTCCATGGCTCCCCGCACGATCTCCGCTTCCTGCTCCTCCCGTATCTTCGCGCCAGCCTCTCGTGCTGCAGCGTCGTGCTCCTCCACCTTCTTCCGCTCCTCTGGTGGCAGAGCGAGAAGCCAGTCTACCTTCTGATCCTCCACCGCCGCGGCGACGGTGACGCCGTAGTAGTAGCGAGAGTTCAGCCAACGCAGCGGGTCCTCCTGCGCCGCCGGCCAGCGCTGAAGCAGACGGGCGTAGATGTTCTGGTACCAGTGCTTCTGCGACCAGGGATTGATGCCACCAAAGTACTCGGACCTCTTCCACTTTTGCTTGAGCATCTCGGCCGTCGTCAGGCCCCGGCACGTCATGTACACGTGGCCCAGCATCAGCGGAAAAAAAAAGAGGCCGAGAATGAAGAAGCTGATGTACACGATTATCGGCATGCCGTACACGTAGCGCAGGAAACGCTGCACGTTCCACGCCGGGTGCAGGTAGCTGAGACGGATGCCCTGAGCAAAGTTGTAGAGGATGGCGTAGAGGACCATAAAATGCAGGAAGAAGAGCGAGCCGAAGAAGTACGGGTAGTTGTTCCGGCCGATGCAGCAGTTCGTCCACGGACAGTGGTGATCCATCTCATCCACACAGTTGTCGCACACCTTGCAGTGGCGCGTGCGCGGTCCCTTGGCGATCTGGCAGGTTCTGCAGAAAAGGATCGGGAACTCCAGCGTGGGCACAGCCAAGTCGGACTCGCTCAGGCGAGGGTTATACAGCACTATGCGGCCTGTATCCGTCTCAAAGTACCGCTCCATCGAGTACCTGGTTGATCGCTTGTGGTTGAAAACGCTGGCTGGGAGGTCGCCGTCCGCGACAGCGCTGCGGAGGGCCTCGGCGGTGTAGGCAGAGGCGTTGGCGGCTGCTCCGCTGACACCATTGCCGCACTTCACCGCTGGAGGCTGCCCCATTCTCTCGGGCAGCTCTTGCAGCTTACCGAGCACCGCCTGCGCGTTCGGCGCTGGGACGCGCACAATGAGAATGTCGCCGCGGTCCGTGACATTCTTCAGCCGACGGCGCGGCACAATGCCAGGGTTTGTGAAGGCGCAGAGCGTCACAAAAACGATGGTGAGGCCGGAGAGCAGCCACAGAACGATGATGCACTGCCATCCGCCCTCGCCAGCGTAGGCGACGGTTGTGAAAACCGGGTAAACTATGAGGATGCCATAGATGAAGAGAAGCGTCCATGCCCGCGGACCGGTCACAGCTTGGATGTTTGTCTTCTTGTCGCAGTTCGGCGCCGGGCACTCCTTCGTGCCGAACACCCTCGAGGCAATCATGCGGCGCGAGAAGGGCCACGTGGGGCCGTAGATGTCCTTCGCATCGCCCTCCAGCTCCTGGCCGAGGCCGCAGCGCACGTGATCAATCTCGGCCACGCGCGCGTAGTACTCCTCCGCCGTCGTGGGAGCGGGGATGTGTGAGAGGGAGAAGAGCGGCTTGCCGTTCTCCTTCACGTACTCGGTGGCGGACAGCGGCGTGGTCTGCCCGTCATCAGCCGCGATAGCACTGCCCATAGCCCCCCCATCCCTCCCCTTGCCGCTACCGCCACTGCTGCCGCTGTCACTGCCGCATTCGCAACGAAACGGGTTCAGTACCCCGTCCCCTGTTTCCTCCATCGGGTACTCGCGCGCCGCGTTACCGTGGCACTTCTTCCTCAGACCCGCCGACGTGCCGCCGCGGTAGCCGAAGGCAGGCAGCTCCTCTCGAGCGTCCATGTCGTAGGCCGATTCTCTGAGCGAGGCAGCGGCGCACTGAGGATGGGTTTCAGAGGTAGCAGCCGCTGGCTGCGACTCGTCTGGCCGCTTAGCGCCTGTCAAGGTCAGCGGGCTGCGGTACAGGAACGCCGCTGAACCGTTCGGAGTCACTGGGGGAGCATGGCGCTGAGGGGTCGCTCTGGCGTTCCTTGGAGCCGACGTCGCGGTCGACAGCCGCTTCATGCTCTCGCCCTCCACGGGGGAGTACAGGCACTCCGTATTCGGTGGCTGCGACATGCGCACGGCGCGTTAAACGATAACGAGTGCGCTGGTGTTCAATAGAAAGCAGGCGTAGCCCAGACAGAAGCCGAAGAAGTCGACGCACGCCCACACACAGAGAGAGAGAGAGCGAAAGTGAGGCGGCACGCGGGCGCACGCTAGTCAACGACACACACCAAAAGAAGCGCGGGAGAGAGAGGTGAAGACCGAAAACGACGACGAGGAAGGGGGGAAAGCGCAAAACCAGAGTGCACCGGCACACGCACACACACACATATGTATATATATATATATATAGCTATATAGCTATATCCATCTATATATATATATACATAGATATATATATATATATATAGATGGATATCTGTACTAGATACCTAGATGTCTATCTAGGTATATCTATATCTATAGATATAGATATCTAGATATAGATATGCATATAGAGAGAGAGATTGATATGCCTGTGCACACGCAGACAGAGACCCGATCGAGTGCACGCAGAGAGAGAGAGAGAGAGAGGGGGGGGAGTGGAAGGGGAAGGGAGAGACAGACGTGCCAGAAGAAGACAGGACAGACAGTAAGGCACAAAACACCGGGGGGGGGGGGGGGGGGGGCAAGCGGAAAAGACGGAGAGGCGGGAGAAAGACGACGATGGAGAGTAATGCCGGATGAGGAAAGGGCGGGGGCAGAGAGAGGGGAAGGGGGAAGGGGGACGGTTTTAACAGAAAACGCGGCGGGGTGCCTTTTTGGGCACAGACACAAGCGTGCACACAACGACGTGTGCGCAAGGACGAACAGGGACGTGGCGGGCCCGCGTAATGCGTCTCGCTGTGTCCGCCTTCGTGCGTGCGGGGCCGAGGAGGCGCTCCTGCTCTCACTTCCTTGTCGCTGAAACGCTCCGACGGCGCCTTCAGTGGGCGACGGCTCTCTATGACACGCTGTGCTTTTATTCGTGCAGGCGAGTTACGTTGGCGGCGGCGGTTTTCATCTGTGAGAAGGGGAAGAAGAGGTGGAGAGCGTAGAGGAAGAGTTGTGGACGCGCCGGTTCTTTTGAGGCACAGACATAGACACATACACATATGTGAGTGAAAGCGGCCACACATGCCCACGCCCTTCCGCGTGTATCTGGTGTGCGTGAATAGACGCGGATGCATCGGCGTCTTGTTTCGTCCCCTGCCCACGTCATTACCATCGAGCAGTGGAGAGGAGGAGGGGAAGATGGCAGTCGGCGCACCATCCGCCTGCTGCTCATCTGCCCAACTCCAATGCGCGAGACAGCAGGCAAGCCGCGCTAACCATCTCGGGTGGCTCTAGCGTGCTATGGCGACACCGTGCCTCAGTTTGTATGTAAGCCGCAAGTCGCTTTTCGGCGTTCGCCCCTGTGAGGAAGACGACTGCCTAAGAAGACATACAACTAAGGGGCAGACGTGACCTCACAAGCGTGGGAGCATGAGGCTCAGTGTAGCATGGCTTCTGCGTTCATCATCAGCTGCGCCAACGGCAACGCAAGTTTGGCAGCGGTCGCCTGACCGTGCGCGGAAGCCGCCGACGCTCTCCGCTTGCCGCGCGGCAACAGGAGAGCGTCGCTGACGAGCAGTAGCTCAGCAGCTCGCTGCGCCGCTGCATCGTCGCCCGCCACCGGCCACGGAGCCACCTTTTCAACTCTCTTCTTTCCGCTCCGCGCGCTTGCAGAAGTGGCGCCGGCTAAGCGGAGACACGAATGCGAAGGAGTGCATGACAGCTGCGCCACACACGTCTCGGCTAGCTGGGCGACCGTGACGTTCAGGTCTGCCGCAGCACCTGCGCCTGTTGCACGCCACTGTCGCGACTTTAAAGAGGAGGGCAACGTCTGCAGCAAGGAGACTTTGTCGGCGGATGCGCCGGTCAGTTGCAGCCTAAAAGCTGGCGAAGTAGGGACTGTCGTGTCACCGCGTCGCGGCGGCGGCGGCCCCTCCTCCTCAACCTCCACGGACTGCAGGAGACCTCGGAGGCAAGACAGCAAGGTCGCACGCTTCTCTGAAGCAGTAGGGCTCCAAGAACTGGACACGCCCCTTGGCAGCACATTCCTGCCTGACGTCCCACAGAAAGAGCCGCTCTCCACCTCGGCATGTATCGTGCGAGGCTGGTTATCTGTCGGCAGCGGTGGCGACGCAAGAGGAAACGCCCGCAGCACCTCCGCGTAGAACGCGCGGACGAGAGCATTCGTCTGCATGGTGAGTGACGCCCACGTGGCTCGCGCCGCAGCCTCGGTCGACGCCTCCGCCTCTTGACGCTGCCGCTGCTGCTGCTGTGTCTGCTTCCTTGGCTTACTCCGCCGCGCACCGCCAGTGTTGCCGGCGCCGCCTTCCTTCTTTTTCTTCTCCTCCTCCTCGGCCTCCCCCAAGGCCCACTGAGCCGCCGCATACCATTTCGCAGCCAGTAGACGCTTCCGGCACTCGATGTCCTGTCGCTCGTACTCAGCGATGGCAGCTTCAATAGCCGCCGCAACGCACACGGGGTCCAGCACATGTGCACGCAGCGCAGCCACCGACACGAATCTGGTGAGGGGCGAGGACGCCGAAGGAGAGGTCTCCGTAGAGGGCGGGGAGGATTCAGAAAGATGCGCCAGTTCTCGCCACAGACTCCGCAGCAAATCCGCGTAGGCATAAAGGACGCAACGCTCCGTCAGCGCCCCTGTCTGAGAAGACAAGCTGCCCAGTTGCGTGGTCAGCGTGAGAGCGCCGTGCCGTTGGGAGGCTTGCAAGCTTGCAACATAGTGCGGTGCCGCCGCGTGCAGTGAGCTGAAGCCGATCCAGTGATCCAGCAATGCGCACAACACGCGCGACGCCTCCTCCTGTGGATCGTCTTCGTCCTTGGCGTTTCTGCCGGCACTCCTCGTTGCCCTGCTACCGAACGCCGCGAGCTGCGCGGCCAGTTGACTTGCTTGGCTCACCTCTACCTCCAGCAGCGGAGCGGCAGCATCTTGGCGAAACACAACCACGGGTATGACGCGCGCCGTGTCAAACACCGACAGAGATGCGTTGCTCGAGCTCTTGTGAAAGCCGCTGTCGGGTCGTCGGCAGCGCGCAGGGGCGCTGTCTGGTGGCGACGCCGCAGCGGCGGCGGCTCGAAAGCCGCGACTCGACCCCACATGGAGCACTAGGATGCTCGCATCGTCATCATCGACTTCCGAGTCGATTGTGCCGTCTTCATTGTCACTAGACGTCTCGCTGCCTTCGCTGCGGCCGTCGTCGTTGTCGTTCACGCCCGTTCTTCGCCTCTTGCCTGCTCGAGGCCGGGCCCTGCTGCGCCGCGCAGCGGCAGTGTCTGCACCTAGTGCCCCGTGTTTGCTCAATACGGCAGTGGCAGACGCACCCCCCTCTCCAACGCCATCGGCACAGCCGGTGCCGCGCCGGCGACCGCGCGTACGCTTCAGTGTTGTTCGTGTCCGTGTGCTGCCAGCCGCCGTGGTAGTTGCGCCGCTGCCAAGACCCGTGACAGCCTGCAGGTGAAACCCCTCAAAGACGCCCGGCTGTCGCGCCACCAGATCCAGGGCATGCGTCAGCAATTGGGTCGTGCGGGCCGCGAAGCCGTTGGCAGTACAGGTGGCAGCGCTCACGTACCAGGAGAAAGGCGTCGCCTGGTACAGGCGCACTGCGCACCCACCAACGCCATGAGGGCCTCTGAGACTCTTATCGTCGCTCGTCCATGAAGAATCCGCAGAGTCATGCGCAGTGCCGTCCACGTCCTCTGCGACCACAAAGACAAGTAGGAGAAAAGGCAGCTCCACTGCTGCGTGGACGTCCGGGAAGGGTGCTAGCGGGGGTGCATCGTAGACTGCCGCCGACATCGTCGTCGTCCACTCAAGGTGCACCATGAACGCGTTCATCACGGCAGCGTGCTCGACGCGCACCTTCACCTTCCCTCGCAGGGGTGCTTGAAGCACCGACCTCCCTACAACAGTTGTGCCGTCGTCCCGAGAGAAGCGCTGATGTGACTCCTCAGTGTAAGAACCGAGTCGAAACGCTGGACCCTTGCCGGAGCTCAATCGGTGCCTTACCAGCCCACCATGCCGCGACGAGGTCGGTAACGCCGGCGCAGAACAGAGCAGCGCGCGCTCGGCTTCGTGGAGGCGTAGCGACACAAGGCCCTCTTCCCGAAGCAGCTGTGTGTCGACGGCGTGCTGCGACAGCCACGTCAACGCCGCCAGTGAGGCAGAAGCGTACTCGGTTGCGAAGTGGTGCAGCATGTCGAGCCACGTGGTGGAGGGAGCCCTCACGGGGTCGCATGCGTCGAAGCCCTTTGCAACGCGAGCACAAATGCCACTCAGCAAGCGCCTCACGGGCAAAATAGATGACAGCAGCTGCTGCTCCTCCGTGAGAAAGCCCATCAGCGATGCGGGTGCGTTGTGCAAGAGAGACGGACTGCCGCACACCCAGTGCACTGCCAGCGCTCGCGCGGCGCACACAAGACGCGAGGTGACTCCCTCCAAATGCACGACACACTGCTCTCCCGGTGGCGGCGGCGTCGATGGTGTTCGCTCGGGGTCGCTCATCGCCTTCCGCTCCAGAGTAGCAGCCCTTGATGCCTCGCCCTTGCAACTTGTATCCGATCTCTCCACGGCGCCCCACATGAGGTGCTGCAGCACAGCAGCAGTGATGGCAACGCGGGCGCGCAGCGCCGACGGAGAGAGTCTTCGCCTTTCAGCTGCGGCAACAAGCGGCGCGGCGGGCGCGGCTGACGGCGCCTCCGCCGCGTCCTCGGCCTCCAGCTCCGCAGTGTGAAGCGTCTCGTCTGCCACCAGCACGGCAGACGCAGTGCCTACAGCGCCACCACGCAAGCTCAGCGTTGGTGGGTTGGCCTTCGTAACGACGATGTCGAGAAGAGAGGAAGCCGTCACAACGTCACTCGCCGCGCACGGCGACGCGCACAAATGCGATGACGACGCCGAAAGCGGTGCAGAAGTGGCGCTTGCCCAGCAAGCGAAGACGCGACAGAGATGCCGGTGCAGCGCATCACTCTGGCGGGGGTCGCTTCGCAGCCAGTAGTACCGCACCTTGCCTTTTGGCTCACTTGCACGGAGTGGCGGCGAGGACGTGGAGCCGGTGAGGCAGCGCGGGTGAGTCACGACGCAGTCCTGCGTCACCTGCGTCGCCACCCACACCAGACTTGGCGAGCGTGATGACGGCCACAGGGAGCGCCTCGCCGGTCGCGGCCTTCGCACGTTGCCCGCGTGCGGGTGCCGGTAGGGTGACGTGGCAAGGTGGCACGGAGTGAAAACGCAGCACAGTTGGGAAAGCCACGACGCCGTGAAGACGGTCGTGGACAGCGGCTGCGACAACTCACATGATGACGACTGCATCGCAGGCGCACGGCATGTACCCTCGTCTCGTGTGGCGCCCTCTAGTGTGGCAGCCCCCTGCTGTGGGCGCGGCTGATCCTTCAGCACAATTTCCGGCATCGAGGAAAGGAGTTCGCGCGCGTTGCGATGGCCCCTCTGCTGTGCGGAGAGCTGCCGCCCCGACACAGCACGCACCCACACATCAAGCAGCGGGCCAGCGCGCACTTCTCCAGTGCCGCTATTGGTGGGTAATTTGCATGTCGCGTCATAGCAGCGGCCGCTATTGCCAGGCAGCACGGCCGCCACCAGCGGGCACATGAAGCAGCGGGACGCCAGGGACGCATCTCCTATGATGACCGAGTAGCCATGTGATGTTCTGTGCGTGGTGTCGCGCGCGGCTACGTCAGGTGAAAGGGCATCGGTAGAGAGGCACTTCGACGACCAGCCGCACGATGCAACACTCCCACGTGAGCAGTGCGCGGCTATGGAAGCGGCGTCAGGGCCAGAGGTGGTCGCACCGACCACGACAGCAACAAACTCCAAGTGCACCACGATGGCGCGGCGGCCCTTCATAGCAGCCGGCGCCGACAGTAGAGGCGGTAGCTTCTGCGCTGTAGTGGTAGCGTCGGTCGAGCAGACCGGGTAGGCGAAAGACAGGAGAAACGGCTGCCATTCACGAGACTCAGGAGTGCCCGCTGTCTCGGAGGCCGAGACGGGAGTTGTCGATAGTGCCGGCGCCGCTACCTTGAGAGTGCTGCTGGTCGCTTCAGTTGCCGCAGTCCTCGTGGTCACCGCGCAGGCTGGCAATGGTGTATCCGGCGCCCCTTGCGCCGGTTCCGCTGAGAGGGTATCCGACTTTGCCGCAGCGGCGGTGCTTATGCGAAGGACGCGACCGCCTCGTGCGCTGCTCAGCGCTGATGAGAGCGGCGCCGCTGGCGGCACTGCCGTGGAGGAGGCGGTCGAAAGCGAACAAGGTGCGTCTCCTGTGTCTGGGCGAAGAAGCAGCAGGCGGCGCGGTGCACCGCTGAAGCTCGCCCCGACGCTCTCCGTAGCCGCCGTGCTCAATGGCGCTCGTGCCGATGACTCGGGGGCCGCAGCTGCGATACGCGGCGCGGCGGTCGTTCCATCCTGAGCAGGGAGACGCAACGTGCTTGGGGTCGCCACCGTTGCCGTGGTGCTGTTCACCCCCTCCACCACATCAGGGGGTGCGTCGTCATCCACTGCTGCCTCCGTACGGGGGGCGAAAGGAGGCGAAGACGACGGCGGCGACGAATCGAAGTGCAGCACGAGCCTCTCGCCGCCGCCGCCGCCCTCCTCTTCCTCTTCGAGCATGTCCTCGAGGAGGACGGTGCCGCTGCTGGAAAAGAGATGTTGATGGAAAGGCGGCGAGGAGCCGGCATCAACGGAGTTCACCTCCGTCTCCCCATGGCGGGGCATCAGTGCAGTCGCTCTCTCTCCTCGAGAGCAATGGCGGCGCTTGTCCGATGACTTGGCCAACATCATTGTCTCCTCGTCGCCCGCAGAGAGGTGGCGAATCGGTTGATGGCAAGGTTGCCAGGTGTAGCGCTGCACCTCGATGCGTCGCCGCAGAGTGCAGCCTTCGCAAGGCAAGCCAGGCGCAACGTCTGCAGGCGATGGCGAGACGGACGTTGCGCCTGGAGCCTCATCCGAGAAAGCATCAGTGGCGCCGTCCCCCTTCCCTTCTTGAACAAAGACCCGGCGCAGAGCGTGATGGCGGGCGACGTAGATGAGCAGCGTGCATGATGAAGTCGCTGATGACGAGAGCGCATCACAACCCCCAACCGCTTTGCCTGCTGCCCCACCGTGTTCGCCTCCGCAGCGGTCATCAACCGCCTCCACATCGACGCGGAGGTGCGCTTCGCTTATCCATGTGTCGGTTCTCGGATGAAACAAGAACGTGAGCGACGCCTCGGCGTGCATCGACGCCGGTTCCTCTTGTGCCCGCGTATGCGTGCGGGAAAGGGTAGTGGTCAATGTGTGTATGCCAGTGGGTGCACTAAGGATGGGGCACCGGTGATCAGGGCCACAATGCACATGATGAGCGGAGAGCAAGAAGAGAAGGATGATTGAGAAGGCGGGGAGAGCGCTGCAATGCAAATGCGCATCGGCTCACGCAACACACAGACTGCACCTTTTTTTTTTGTGTGTGTGTGTGTGCGTGCGTGTTGGTGGGTTGGTGCTTCGTTCCCATCGTGGGGTGCAGGAGCAGCGGCATTGCTCCGTTTTCCGGGCTAGTGCGCAGCGGAAAGCACACGCGCATGATACCAGATGTGCAGAGGCGCTTCGCTAGGGAGGAAGAGAGCGGGTGCGTATATTGTGAGCCAACGAGGCGAGGAGAGGTACCAGGGACCCAAGCACGGCAGTAAAACGCAGGGAGGCCGTGCAGGACCTGGGCACGACGTAGAACGAGAAAACATATAGAGCACATTAGCTTACTCGTGTCGATTTACGATCAAAGAGAAAAGCACGCACACGCATTGGCCACACTCACAAGATGCCATGCTTGAGTGCCTTGTAGACCACCTGGACACGCGTCATGAACTGCCCGAGCTTCGCCTCAGCCGAGGCGGCCGACTTGGATCTCGAGAGCGCCGCGCGGGACGACGCCGGCGCGTTGTCCAACAGCGTCGAGGGCGGGCGATCGGCATTGCGCCGAAGTACTCGCTCCTCTGCAGTTCCGTTGCCTGCATCAGTCGCTGACGCCGCAGAGTCGCACAAGTCAGGTGCCGCCTGCGGCTTGGCGGCAGCAGAGACATCAAAGTCGGTGCCAGCAGCGACCACCTCGTAAAAGTCGGGTAGCCACCGCTTCGAGGCGTTCTCGTCGATGAAGTACAGCGACATAAACTTCGTCAGCAGGCGGCGCAGCACACTCGTGTCCACCTGCAGGTCGTGCGCGCTACTGCCGTCTCCGCCGAAGAAGAGCTGTGTCAGCCGCGACGCCGGCAGCTGCAAGATCAATCGCAGCAGCAGCATGCGCGTGAAGAGACCAATCGTCTTGTTCGTGTTCTCCAGATCGAGGCCGCGAAGCAGGCTCAGGTTGTACACGCCATGCTGCATCAAGTCCGCGATGCCGCACGCAAAGTTAAGGTAGCCGGCAATGTCAGTGTTTTCGATCCGAATGGACTTGAAGCGGTCCCAGATGGCAAACTGAAGCGTCTTCGCGCACGCCGGCTTCGCACTACAGAAGCGCATGAGCACCTGCACGTAGTAGGGGTTGTACTTGCGCTCCTGGTAGACGCACTGCAGCAGCACCGCGCACACGTCGTGGAAGCGCGTGTAGCCGGGGTCGCGGTACATGAGCATCGTGAAGCACTCCAGGCCGTCGGCGGCAGTGGCGATGCACCGGAAGATTTCGCGCTTGTGCTCTGTGTTGAGGCGCTGGCCACTCAAGGCCTTCTCTTCCGCCCGCATGCGCGCAATCCGCTCCCGCTTCAGCTCCACCTCGTCTACCTCCTCCATCTCTTCGCTCTCGTCATCTGCACTCGATGAGGCGTGCGAGGGCGGAATGTGTCGGCTGTGCCCGTTCTCCTTGCTCGCCGGCGCAATGCCAGAGTGCTTGCCAGAGGTCGCCGCAGCAGACTCGTCTCCATCGTCCCTGGCGCTGGCTGCGCTAGGCACCATCACGCCGGGTATGTACCACCGCGGTGGCTTCTCTGACGATGTCACCTGCGCCCACGTCAGCCCCGACATGATGTTCGTGGTCAGCACTAGGCGCTTCATCGCGCGGCGCTGCGTCGAGGTGACCTTATTCTGGCCCGGTAGTAGCGAGCAGAGGTCCTCCAGCATGGTCTCAACCGGGGCAGCCTCCTCGGTGATCGCGCGGCGGGCCTTGCGGGTGCGGCCAGCCGCAATGTCACCCATCACCTCCACCAGCGCTGCGAAGCGAGCCGTGCCGGTTATGTTGCGCATCTTAGTAGACGCGCGCCGCGCCTCCTGCAAGGACGCCTCCAGCTCCGTGGGACTCTCCTTGAGTAGCTTCTCACCACACGCGCGCATCAATGCCAGTCCGCACGCGCACGCGCACACAGCCTGCACCGCTACCACGGAGGCCGGCGTTGGTGAGGAGGAAGAGGAGGCGTCGGACGCCGTCGCGCCATCACCGCCGCCGTGGTCCAGGAGACGCGTCCCTTGACGAAGCAGCGTTCGAAGCAGCGACATGACAAACACCACGTCCACACCGTACAGGAGATAGAGCTGTGCGAGCACCATAAGCGTGTTGCCTGCAGCCGCCTCTTCCGCGGCGGCGAGTTGCGCGTGCAGAGAAAAGCTAACGCGTTCAACCAGCTCGGAGCCGACCTGGTTTCCGTGCAGCAGTTGCAGCCCTCGCAGTAACCCCGCGAACGGCAGCGTGCCAGTCGTGCTGAGCGGGCCTGCCTCCAGGCGGCAGAGGCGCTCTATCTGCTGAGCAAGCCCCTTCACCACACTCACTCGAGACACCCCCGGTGTCGCCATGTAGTCGCTCAAGTCCTTCGTGAGGTCGACGACGTTCGCTGCTGTCAGCTTGTTCACAAGGCGCCGCACTTTCTCCGCCACCTCCGCAGGGACCGGCGCCGGGTCCGCCAGAGAGGAGGCGGTAGGGGCCACAGCCCCAGCAGCGGCAGCACCGGTGACGGACATGGCTGCGTCCGCCTTGAGGCCCGCGACACGTGCCTTCTCCGTGCAGCCGTTCGCCGTCGCTCGCACACACTTCTCGCTCTTATCCTTTACTGCTTTCTCATCCTTATGTCGCTTGCCGTTTTTCTCGGCTTCTGACGTGACGGCCCGCTCCGCCCGCTGACGTTTCCGCTGCCGCTGAAGCTGCTCAGCCGCCCTGCTATCCCGAGCGTGTTGTCGTGCTTGCTGACGTTCCTGCGTCCACTGTTTATGCTGCGTAATGCGCAACTGCTTCTTATCTTGCCGCTCCTGTCGGCGCCGTGCTTTTCGGTCACGCTGGCGGTCGGCGACTGAATCAGCATCCGACGCGGCACGCGAAGGTAACGCACCGTCACCGTGGTGGTCATAGCGGCCGTGCTGCTGCTGCTTGTGCGAGTCATGGCGGTTACTAAAAGCGGAATGCAGCCTCATGGATCGACCACGGCCGTCTTGACCGTGATAGCTGTCACGCTGCTGATCCTCTCGACCGCTGCGATTACCGCGGCCGTAGCCCTGGACGGACTGACCCCCAGCGCGGCGCATGGGGCGCTCACGTTGGTGACGAAAAAGAGCCCACACAAAGTGGATGGGGTGCCGTCAGGCCCAAAACGCGTTAGCGAGGGGAGCAATCCAAAAGACGCAACATGCACGGAGCGGGAGCAAGAGACCGCGACAGGCTGGCAGCAAGCCTTTGTGTATCGCCGAGTGTGCAGCTGCACAGATGCGTGGGGTGGCTCTGCAGGTGGAGGCAAAAGAGGCAGTCGAACACCGAAGAAGTGACGCGCGGCAGCGAGTTGGAGCGCACCAAAAGAGCACACAACAATAATCATAAAGCGATAGCAAGAGAAAGAAAGAGAGAAAGAGAGAGATGCTTCCGAGGTACCCTTGTCATACGTGTATCTGTTGATGCGCTGCTGGCGTCCACATGGAGGCTACGCATGGATTCGAGGGGATTAGGGAGGCGAAGAGACGCCGTGTGCATGTGTGCAACGAAGCACAAGCACGATAGAAAAAAAGTGAGGAGAAGTGACCCAGAGCGACTACTGCCGCGACGCAGAAGGCAGACCCGCACCAGCAAACCTACACACACACAAAAGAGAGAGTGCCTTTCATGATCACATTTTTCCTGCTTGCCTCCCCATGCGTGTCCGCTCTCCCCCACACAACACGAGTCAAGCGCCGCTCTGACCCCTGCAGGCCCTGCCACAGGCCCCCCATCCGCGCCGTGCCAAGCAGAGCGAGAGACACGCCCGGTACACCAAATGCGCCGACTCAGTCGGCCCGAGAGCACCGCCCCATGCCCCGAACTCTGCCCGCCCACCCGCGGCCTCGCAGGTCGCCTCACCGCAGCCCTCCCCCGCCCCCACTATGCCGGGCGCCACCCCTGGTGCATTCTCTGCTCAGAGGCGGTGTGGTGGCGCCGGCTCCCCACACACCAGTACGCGGTGCGACGGCCGGGGGTCGGATACACGCTCCAGTCACGTCGACACCTCGCCCATCATGTGGATGGCGCAGACGCGTGCACCGCCGCAGCACCGCGCCCACGGCCCCACCGCCGGCATCAGCAGCGATGAGCCGCTCTGTCCTCCCCCCCCGCAGCGTGGGGTGCCTGATCCAGCCCCCACGAGAGGGGGCTCGGCATTGGGCCGGGGGCATAGGGGAGCTGCTCGGCTTCGCCCCGCATGGTGGGTCGTGCGGGACCCTGAGGATGCGACGCACTGAGCGGTGTGTGTCCTCCCTCCCTCCCTCTCTGCGTCAAGCGGGACAGGATCGCATGAAGCGAAAAAGAAAAGCGAAGAACTCAGTCACCCGCACAGAGGTGCGTACGCCACGCACGCCGCACGCTCCACCCACACCAGACCATCGACGCCAACGTACAAATTGACCAAAATGAAAGAAACTTGCCGGCCTCGCCAATGAGGCACAGACTCGTGAAAAATATGCCGCGCTCACGGCGCTTGTTCGGCGCCAGCAGTAGGTGCACCGTGTCCTCCACAACGGGCCGAGAGACAGTGTCGAGGATCCAGTCCACCACATACGCAGTTTCTCGTGGAGAGTAGACAAAACGCCCACCTATAATCCGGTAGAAGAGTGTCAGTATCATCAGCGTGAGCACCGAGAGGGAGGCGAAGGATGTAAAGCTCGTAAAGAACAGCGGGGTCGACGTGAGCAGCGCGGCGGAGCCGCCAGATCCGCTGCTGGTGGCGACAGCGAGAGAGGCGCACACCATCAGGCTGGCGATGGAGACTGCTACCGTGTGCAGCTCAAAGAATCCGTCTGCAAGGTAGAAAAGAGTCAGCTGCTGAAGCTGCGTATCGAAGAGCACGACAGGCTCTCGAAGCGAGCTGAGCTGCATGCTTCCTAGTCTGCGCAGGTGGCTGGTATATGTCGTCGCTTGCTAGAGAGGGAGAAACCGCTTGTATTCTTCTCTTATATCCACCACACAAGAAAAGTGCGGCAGCTCCTCCTATGTGCGCTCGCTTGGCTTGACTCCCTGCCCGTCGGGCGCACGCGAATCTATGCCGGTGCAGCGCAGCTCCTCGCTTCGATGCCTGTGCGGAAGAGGGGCACGAAGACAGAGGGGAGACAAGAGACGAGAGGGAGAAAAAAAAACGGAATGTACGGAGAACACAGCGAAGCAGCCGATACACTCAGACACACACCATACGTTCCATATCTTGTCTAACGAGCCCGACCGACAGCCCAATGCTGGAGAACGCGTCCTTCGTGTGTTTATGTGTGATCAGCATGACGAAAGCGTGAGAGAGTACCCGGGGGGAACGAATTCAAGATGGTCTCAGCTAAAATCATCACCACAGTGTCATCACCCAGACCTGCTAAGGTAAGCGATGCGGGGCCCAGGAGAGGCACAGTACAACGGTCTGTGTGTGCTCCACTCTCTTCTAGCTTTTCTTTGGTGCAATCTGAGGACCTTCACAACTCCGATTGGACACATCAAGACGGTCTTGAGAGAGCCCCAATCACCTCCACTCCCAGCCGCGCGACGACCGTGGCGTTTTGTTCGCGGGAAGGCGCGCAAGTGTCGGCGTCCGCCCCACAGCACACGTCTGTGCACATCAGCCCTCTCCCCTGTGCCCCTCAGCGGCACCAACGCCAGCATCCTGATGGACGCAACAAACGAAAAAGCAGCAGCGATCACCTCGTGTAGTGGAGGCGAGCGCGCAATGGCCAAGTCATTGCAGCAGGAGCCGCGTCGTGCAGCGCTACTGCCGCCGCGGATCCGTCCACCACTTATTTTTCTCCTCCCTGCGCACAAAACACCTGCGCAGCGCTCACTCCACTGCGCCACGGACACCGACACTCCACCTCATCACTTGCCAGAGAGGTCCCTCCGCATGATATCTACCATGTTGTTGTACCGGCTCACCTCCGCAAGCTCCTGCCGCTTCGCCTCCAACATGCGGCCACCTTCCTCCGTTAGGTATCGCTCATACTTGGGAAACATTGGCGCCAGCCGCTTGTACTGGGCATAGTTGGCCCAGCTAATCAGCGCGCAGCAGAGGCACGTGTACCAAGCAAACGGGTGGCTGCGGCAGCTCGCCGTGAAGCTGAAGGTGCGCACCTGGCGCACAATGCGGAGGATGCCGTGCGCCATACCTAAGAATTCCTTTTCTGTGAGAGGGATAACAGAAAAAAAGAAGACAGACAGTGTGTGTGTGTGTGTGTGTCTGCCTGTTGGCCATAGGGGAAGAAGTTAGCTTGTGATACTATACAGAGATAACATGAAAGGCAGGCAGAGAGGGAGAGGAGAGAAAGAGAGAAGGAAGAAAGCACACACGAAAGATGGTATTGCAGACAACACAAAGAGCCGCATCCATGTGCATATACATATACAGATAGATGTACCATGTATACATCCCTCTCTCTCTCTCTATATATATATACATGTACATACATATGTGTACACGAATGCATGTACATATAGAGATGTATATATGCACATGCACACACACACACAGACATATATACATATATATGCATAGATGTATATGTGTATGCATCCGAGCAAACAAACGCACCCGCGTGTATGCCCCTCCCCCTCTCTTCAATGTTCTGACTATCTGTCGCTCCCTCAGTGGAAGGATCTTCTTGATGCGTGACTGTCTGCGGCCCCGCCCCCCGCCCCCCTCCCACAGACACATACATACGCATCCTCCGTGGGGAATAGGAAAAGACCATGGGGCGGAAAGGGGCATCGAAAAGGAGAGGCGGGTGCGCGGGGCGGGGAGGGGGGCGTGAGGAGACGAAGGGGTATACCCAACAAAGGCTACTTTAGAAGGCTCTTATGATCACAGTCGAACACATACTCACAAACACGCTCTGAAGACGAGTACGTGCCGAGTTGCAGCGAAGTAAACGAAAAAAACAGACGCTGCGGACGCACACACACTTAATTGACAGCAATGCGCCCCATCACGCGCCGACACAGAGCAACAGCGCCCGTAACTGGGATGGCTAGCGCAGCACTGGCAGGTTCTCTTTTCGTTTCTTGTACTTGGTCTTCCTTGCCCAAGTGCGTTCCTCCTCAGCGATGCAAGAAAGGAGGGTAAGAGAGGAGGCGGGAGGGGCGAGACTTTAGCGCCACGACGGGCAGCGGAAAAGATGCGCATCGAATGGAGACGCAAGGAAGCCAAAACAACAAGCCGAGAAACGATATGGAAGAGACGAGAGAGAGAGAGAGAGAGACGAGACTTGCGAGGCGATGAGGCGCGGGAAAGAGAGGGAGTGAGAGAGACATACGACAACGAGACGGAGGAGGGTGGATGCTCTCGCACGCACACAAATATAAAAAAGTGGCGTAAGACATAAACAGGAAGACGAATGAAGCACACCAGCATTCCCTCTCTCTCTCTACTACCCTCCTTCCCTTCGCTGTCTCATGGCGACGCACTTCACCCAAACCACCACCCCCTCGGCCTTAGTGTCAGCCTTCTTTTCCTCAGCTTCACGGCCTTCCACCGACGTGCATCAAACCGTCACACGAGTGCCGATCAACGTGTTGTCCTTTGGAGGCGCACTCTGCACCTCCTTCTTCTCCGTTCAACTGTGCCTCTGCCACCCACAGAGAACCTCGCTTGATTCCCCCCGCCCCACCAGCCGCTAATAAAGTCCGCCGGCTTTGCCGCGGGATCAACGGCGGAGACCTACGGCAACCTTCATGTCGCGGTACGTGGCCCCTTCTCCATCACACCGCCCGCCTACAGAATCGGAGAGGCACAAGCGTGTGCTAATCCGATTCTGTGCATTCTCTACGATCTCCCTCTCAGAAACTACATCATCGAAAGAAGGGTGTGTGTGTGGGAGGGGGGGGGCGGATGGGAGAGGGGGGAGGGCACGGAAAGCAGTGCAAAACCCCAACGGGGGCCCACAGCAACAACGGCAACGACATCGTCGACAGAGCCGTGAACAAGCACGAAACGCCACCAGCGAACACAAAGAAACGGAATGGAAAACAAACGAAAAACCGCTCGGGCGGCAAATCATCAACCGGATTCTAGAGTGGAAAAACCGGAGGGAGGCCGTGTGACGAAGTGTCTCCCCTTCCTCTCGTCCCCTTCATCTGCACTGCCACCACCCACCACCCTGCCTCCCCTTTCCTGCTCTCGTTCCCTCTCAAGCGAGCGGTTTTTTCTTCTCTGCGTGAACGCGCGTTGCACTCCATTTCTTTTTCGCGTCCAGACACGCCCGCCAGCCTCCTCAAGAGCCACTCACGCACGGGCTCCTACTTTTTTTTCGTTTAGAAGTTGAACTGACCGCTGCCGGCGGTGGGGTTGGCCTGCGCAAAGTCCACCATGTCAGCACCCATAGCATCGCCCATTGGGCCCGTCTCGTCCTCCGTCGTGAAGAAGGTCTCCAGGATCTGAAGCGCGATGCTGTACACGTTCTTGTCGGCGTGCGTCTGCAGCTGCTCGATGGAATCTACGCCACCGCAGTCCATCACCTGTTTCGCTACAATGTTCTCCTCCGTGCCGCCCGACGTCTTCTCATCCTCGCCGACCTGCAGGAAGCACTGCACCGCCTCCAGCGCGACCGTCACGATCTTCGGGTCGTACGTGCGCAGCGTCTCGCACAGTGGCGGGATGACGCCAATGTTGACCAGGTACTTCACCTGCGCCACTGAGCCGCAGAAAGTGATGTTCGCAATGGTCCACACCGCCTCCTTCCTCACGTCGAGCTCTGGCGCGCTAAGACACTCCAAGATGGGGATGCAAACATTCGAGTTCACGAGCGCCTCGATCTGGTAAGGCTGGCCGGCAGCAATGTTGGAGATGGTCCAGCACGTCTCCTTCCGCAGCGCACGCTTCGGGTGGCGCAGCAGCTCAGCCATGGCCGGCAGAGCACCACTGTTGATGATAACCTGCGTCTGCTCGTCCGTGCCGGCGGCGATGTTGCCAATGATGCGAATCGCCGGCAGCTTCACGTTCGTACTGGGGACGGACAGGAGCTGCACAATGCGCGGAACAGCGCCGGCCTCGAGCACCGACTGCACACGCTCCGCCGGTCCGTCGCTGATGTACGAAATACCCCATGCAGCATCCACAATGAGCTGGTCATCGGAGCTGTTGAGGAGGTCGACCAGCGTCGGCAGCGCGATCGCCACCCGCTCCAGCGGCGGCAGCGGCTTGCAGCGGCACAAGTTCGACACGGCCCATGTGGCGTTGCGCAGAACGTGAATCGGCTGTTCCTTCACGCTCAGCACGTTCAGCAGTGCGACCATGGCTCCGTGGCTCAGCGCCTCGTCACGGCAGGCGGCGCCCTCACCAGAAAGGTTGCCGATGGCCCATGCGCTCTGATCGCGGCAGTCCGCGTTCGGCGAACCCAGCAGCGCAACGAAGCGCGGAATCGCACCACAGGCGACGAGCATCATCGTGTTCTCCGACGTGCCTGCAGCGATGTTGGTCAGGGCCCAGGCCGACTCAAACTGCAGCTCCGGGTAGTCCTCGCGCTGCAGCAAGTTCACCAGGTGCGGCACAACGCCGCTCGATGTCACGACATCGTATGGTGGGTCCTTCTCGACGGAGAGGATCTTGCGGATCAGCAGCGTGCCCTGAAACACCTCACGGTCTGTAGGCCCATTCATGCACATGTTCACGAGGGTGGGGAGGAGCTGCAGGGGCACCGAAGCGGGTGTCGACCTGGCGTCGTACGACCAGACATCCTCTGGGTTGGACGCCTGCGCCACACTGCCGTTACCACCAAGCATATCAAAGTCATCCTGACCTTCGGCGCGCAGGAGCTTCATCACTTCGCCGTGAACCCTGTGACGCACTGACATGAGCTGACGCTGGCGACGCTCAGCACCAGCTTTGGTGCTGACGGCGTGCTTGGCGCCCTTTTTCTCCTGGTTGTTGAACATCGCGTCGTCTGTGTGGAGAGAGTATTGGCTAGGTGAGCGTGCGGAGGAAGTAGGACGGCTGGCGTGTCTGGTATGAACGCGAGTCGCGTTCAATGGGTCGAAAATGCAAACGCACACGCACGAAAAAAAAAGAAAACGAAGACAGTCACACCGACGCAGTTCGTCGCAGCACGTGTATGCGCAGTGCCCGTTGCACGCTATCCGTCGACGTGGGGGGAGAGGGGGAGGAGGGAGAAACAGATAGAGAGACAGCGAGAGAGCGAGAAAAGGCACGCTGTGCTTGCTGCGGAAGATATACGGTTCAGTGTGGATGTGTGCACGTGTGTTTTATTGACTTGTTTGGCTACTTTTTCACGCTGTTCACTTTTTTTTGCCTCGTCGTGGCGCGTCGTTGCAGCGTTGGGAGAGACGCAAGACAAGACACACCAAGGCAAGGGAGGGAGGGAGGGAGGGAGGGAGAGGGAGGGAGGGAGAGGGAGAGCACACCAAAGACAACGATGGACACTCACTCGCAACACGTGTGGACGACCGCAAAAGATAGACGCGCACACGCACGGAGGTACCCAGGCAGTCGCAGACAGTAAAGGCAGCAACACGCCAGTTCTCTCTCCCTATTCGCCTCGTCCTTCTCACTGCCTCTTTCGTTTGTGGTAGTTGGCGTTCGTTGGTATCGTTCGCGTGTTCGTTCGGCTTTCCCGTTTGACTGTGAACCGCGTGGACCAACCCCCCACCCCGCGTGACACGTGCAGAGCGAGCGCGCGCGCGCGAGAGAGAGAGAGAAAGAGAGACAGGGGAGGAGAAGGTGAGGCGTGAACAGGAGACCGCGCATGTGGAAGTGAGAGAAGGGGGTTGGTGGATGTGAGCGCCTCTTCCTTTGTTCGTTTCCTGCGCAAGCCGTCACAGTGGCGAACGGACGGGAGGATACCGCATCCCGTCGCGAGGAGGGGGTGGCGTGAAGCCCGACAATCATTCTAACCACACGAAAAAAGGGGTGCTGTCGCGTAGATAGCAGAGCGGGCTGGGCTGGCACCAGGTGGCACACACACACACAACTTCGCCCAAACTTTAAAGCGGTGGGAGTCGGCCTCTCTCCCCTGCTCGCCTCCTTTGGCCGCTCCTTCAGCCGCCCCTATCCGGCTGAGCCTTCTTTGTCATTGTCACGTGTCTTCTGGGCTTCAACGTGCGCGCGGTAACGGCCGCCGACGTAGTATGCGCGGCACACCACTTCGAGAAAAGCAAGAGACATGCATAGCACCGCCATAACCGCGCGCAATGAGAGGAGCAGCAGGCGCAGCACCACACGTGCCCTACCTCGGCGTGCTCCCTCTCCTTACTTTTCCTGACACTCACCAGTGCAGCACAACCAGGCCAACGATTCTCCTGTCTGAAGAGGGGACAATGAGCAGCATCACACAGGCACGTGATGTGTCTTTCTTCGCCTCCAGGGAGGTGCGCAAGCTCTAGTCGCTCTAATCACCCGCCCGCTCATACTCGCAGGTCCCCAGCAGAGACTGAGGGAGACACGCATACAGGCACACGTCCACGCACACGCTGTACGTCAGAGTTGAAGGGTCCAGATACGACAGGTTAAACTTCAGGAGAGCGCTCCGATGGAGCTCACGAAATATATATATATTAATTTGATCATCAACGGTACGACGATGGTAGTGCATCTGTGTGTGTGTGTGTGTGTGTTTGTATGCGTGCGAGTGCTTTTGCGTGCCGGCAGAGTGCAGGTGTGCCCACAAGCATGCGCGCGCGTCGACGACTAGACCTACGCATCCCATTCGGTTACCTTCGCCATCACTTTCGTCTTTCTCTCGCCTCGCGGGTCTCGAAAGATCCATGCAAGGCACAGATACACCCACAGCGCATGCGCACAAAGTTTACATAGACATATACATCGCAAGTGCACCTCGAATACCGCACATCCCACGCAATCTTGCTGGCATCGCCAGCAGGCATCACCACTCGGAAAGATGATGTCGCTGTACTGATGCAGCGTATCCATCAAGCATTCCTCCTGCGAACTCTGTCGTCCCCTTCATGAGCACTCACATAAACACATACGCAACTTTCAAGCGTAGATACATCCCGTCTTGCTCTTTACTTTGACCTCAAGTATCTACCGGAGAGTGCGGCTGATGCGTACTCGCAAGCCCCAGCTCCCAAGATACGAAGCTGGTTGGTTAAAGCTGAACACCGCAAACGAGGAGGGAAAAGTGACACAGCACTACGCTGCGCCCCCCCCCCACACACACACACTCACTCTTTCCTCCCTCCGTCTTAGGGACAGCATGAAGGTGTCAAACAGATAATAATAAGAGACTCTTGCTGGCATCGCCAGCAGGCATCACCACTCGGAAAGATGATGTCGCTGTACTGATGCAGCGTATCCATCAAGCATTCCTCCTGCGAACTCTGTCGTCCCCTTCATGAGCACTCACATAAACACATACGCAACTTTCAAGCGTAGATACATCCCGTCTTGCTCTTTACTTTGACCTCAAGTATCTACCGGAGAGTGCGGCTGATGCGTACTCGCAAGCCCCAGCTCCCAAGATACGAAGCTGGTTGGTTAAAGCTGAACACCGCAAACGAGGAGGGAAAAGTGACACAGCACTACGCTGCGCCCCCCCCCCACACACACACACACTCACTCTTTCCTCCCTCCGTCTTAGGGACAGCATGAAGGTGTCAAACAGATAATAATAAGAGACTCTTGCTGGCATCGCCAGCAGGCATCACCACTCGGAAAGATGATGTCGCTGTACTGATGCAGCGTATCCATCAAGCATTCCTCCTGCGAACTCTGTCGTCCCCTTCATGAGCACTCACATAAACACATACGCAACTTTCAAGCGTAGATACATCCCGTCTTGCTCTTTACTTTGACCTCAAGTATCTACCGGAGAGTGCGGCTGATGCGTACTCGCAAGCCCCAGCTCCCAAGATACGAAGCTGGTTGGTTAAAGCTGAACACCGCAAACGAGGAGGGAAAAGTGACACAGCACTACGCTGCGCCCCCCCCACACACACACACACTCACTCTTTCCTCCCTCCGTCTTAGGGACAGCATGAAGGTGTCAAACAGATAATAATAAGAGACTCTTGCTGGCATCGCCAGCAGGCATCACCACTCGGAAAGATGATGTCGCTGTACTGATGCAGCGTGTGTACAACCACCGTACCACCACACACAGAGCCACGCGCATACACACACTCAGAGAGAGAGAGAGACCCGACACACACGAAGGGGACAGCGCAAAATGGAGCATCATCCACGACAGACTCCCTCCTTTCCCACTGCAGCAGCCTATGCGAGTGCGTGGAACGAGAAGGGGAGGGGTGTGACCCCTCTGATGTCTTCCGCTTCTCGCTCTTCACTTTGACTTCAGTTCATCTATGTTGGCAAGAGCTGGAGGGCACGATGGCGCGCCAGCCCTTTGCGGAGATGAGAAGCTGGTTGGTGAAAGCTGCCTGCTCCCGGTGGCTGTGTGTGTGTGTCTGTGCGTCTGTGGGGAGGACACCCCTCTCGTGAGCACAGAAAAGTGGTAACGAATCTTTTTTAGTTCTCTCTCGTCGAATGCTTGCGTAGGTGTGCACTTGAGCACGCCCACCAGAAGGCTAAAAAGGCAGTGGACAATGTGCTGAGAGCCCCACAGTATCGACAACAACGCACCGACATACGTCGCACCACGAAGCTCGTGCATCTCGTACGGCCTTGATGACAACAACCTCTATCGAGAAGGAGAGTTCGAAGTGCCACGATTAACCGTACTGGGACTGTGAATAGTAAGCAGAAAGCTGCTGCAGAGGAGAGGGTGTGAGGCTGGGTGTCATCACAGTCGTGGGAGTGAGAGCAGACAGGCGCGTCCCCGAAGAAATGACACTGCAGTGCTCTATCCATCTTCATCTATGCATGCATGCATACGTGTATGTATGTGTGCACTCCGTACCTCTTTCATGCCTATCAAGCGCACGAGCGCGCCGTGGAGCTCGATGCATACGATCAACGTGTAAGGGGTAGGGGGGCGTTGGTGTAGAGGGTCTGTGAAGCGAAAGATAGGGAGCGAGCCTGCAGTGCACGTGAAGACTGGGCAACGCGAAGTTTCTACTGTGCACGTCTGCCGTGTCACCTCGTGGCACGGCGCCATGCCTGCCGCAGAGAGCTTGCTTGTTTCCTTCGCAGCAGGTGGATGATTGGAAGAGGAGGGAGGGGAAAAGAGAAAGAGACGACGACGGCCGAGGGACAACAGCGATAGAGAAGAGGAAGGGCGCAGTGAGCGAGGCTCATGGATGCAGCAGGAATGTGAGATACAGGCAGGGAAAGAAAGAGAGCTTGCAAAGACGAATCGAGAGCAGACACAGGCAAAGATACAGAGACCCACGGCGTCGGGCTCCTCTGTCTTCTTCTGTTCTCAGTGTGACTCCCTTCCTCGCGCGATGCACCAGTGGTGGTGACATGACGGTCTAGTGGGATGGGGGATGGAGGATGAGGAAAGGAAGAGAAGCAGGGAGAGAGAGAGAGAGACGAGAGAGAGAAGTGCACATGTCCGACATTGCAGACTTTGAAAGGCAAAGGGTGACGGGAAAGACCGAATCGAAAGAAAGGAGGGGGGCATACCGGAGCGGTGCAGAATGGAAGGGAAACAACATGCTGTTGAGTGGCACCGAGAGAGAGGAGGGGAGGGAGGAGCGAGGAGGTGGTGATATGGTGCATCTGGTGAGTGCTTGGGCGGCGATTTCGCGGTAGAGCGTTAAGGCGGGCAAGAGTAAACAGCGGTAAGAGGGAAAGTAGGGAGAAAGGGAGGACACATGCTGGATGCCTTCGTTTGTGTTCACGGGTACAACAAAGGCTCTTCGCTCGAACAGCTGCACCCCGATTCGCATGCCTCGCGCTCTCTCTCTCTCTTTGTTGGCGAACATTTCTTTTTATGTTGTTTTACCGGCTGCCGTTGTTCATCTAACTTCGTGCGTGCGTGTGTGCGTGTGTGCATGTGTGTGTGCACATGGAGATGGTGAGAAGAGGAGGAGCGAGCTCAAAGAGGCCGTCAAATGGAGGTGAGCGAGGGCGGGGCAGCCGGCCGGAAAAAGAGCGCAGCACACCACAAAAGGAGCCTCTCACATACACACACACACACAAAAAAACGCACATGCACGGTGCGCCACACGAGCATTACCGCTACACAAAGCATGTCACGTGGCTCTCGGTTACGTTCGTCTTCAAATCATTATGGGAAGGGAAGGGATGCCCAACTCTGTCGACAACAGCAACGCAAGAACGCCGGCACAGACGCAGAGAACGAAAGGGAGGGAGAGAGAGAGACGGTGGCGGATGCCCGGGGTGGGAGAGGGGGGCCTAAAACAACACAGCCAAAGGGAACAACCGAAACACTGCTTAGACTCGCGCACGCCAACATGCGCACTTACACACAGAGATAGAAAAGGCACGGACAGGACGCGGAGAAGGAGTGAACCGCCAACCGCCGATAGGACAAGCGGGATTGGGAGGGGGACAGGTGGCCCCCCCCACACACCACCACCTTGATCAGTTGCGGCGGCGGCGGCGTGTCGCCAGCAAGCGCAGATCCTGCTCGGCCTTCGCGCGGTTGGTGATCTCGTCCAGCTGTGCCCGAAACTGCTCCTCGTACTCCTTGCCGGCGTTGGACTTCTTCTCGATGAACGGGTGCTGCTGAAAGCTTTCTATGATGAATGTCAGGCGATCCATGCCGCTGCTTGTCTGTCCCTCGCTCGCCACCAGCAGCACCATGAGGTAGGCATTGAGCACTGCCTCCGTGAAGGGCACATACTCGGTGGACACGCCGAGCAGCACGTGCGTCACGGCGTACAACACAAAGAGGCGCTTGTGTGGGTCATCAGGGAACTCCTTCATGCGCTTCGCCACCACGTTGAAGACGTGGACGGAGCGCAGCGGGGAGTAGAGCATGAGCGCTTGCCGGAGCGTCTCGCACGCAGACTCGCTGACGCAGTTGTCGACGAGCTGGCACACTGCCTGGATCTGGCTCGGGCTGATCTCGAGGCCTCTGGCGCCGCAGTTGTTGTACGTACTGCCCAAAAGTGACTGAAGGCGGTTGTCCATGTTCATCTCCGGCGCCTCGCGCTTGCGAGCGTACACGTTGGTGTCTGCACCGCCAATGCCGCCACCAGCAGCGCCGCCGCCCATCGCCGGTAGCACCAACGCCCCACCGGCACCCGCCCCGCCGCCGTAGCCGCCAGCCACAAGAGCGCCGTTAGTGCCGTCCAACTGCGCGCCGGGGCCGCGCATCATGGCATCCAAGTTGAACTCGCCACCGCCATTGTCCAGGGTTGGCTCGCCGATGCGGCGCCGGTCCGCCATGGTGTATGTGTGGTTGTGCTTGCCAAAGCTCACACGGATCGGTGTCCCCTTGATCATGGCGTTGGACAGCCCCGCGCGCGCCACCCGGGACGACTCGATTGTATCGAAGTGGCCAAACCCGATCCCGTTGCTGGCAACGAACTTGCTGAAGATGAAGCCGTCGTAAGGCGCGAACAGATCTTCCACGTTCTTGGCATCCGCATCCGCGGGGAGATGGCCGAGGTAGATTATGTTCGTTGGCGTTTCGTTGACAGGGATGCCGTCGGCGGTGAGGGGGACATTGCCGTAACTGTGACCGGTCATCCCCGCCGGTCCCTCTGCGCCAGCGCCGCTGCCACCTGCTGCATCGCTCGCATGCTGAGCGTCGTGGCCATAGTTCAAACTTAGCATGACCCCCTCAATCGGTCTGCCCTTCATCGTCTCAATGGCCATCGTGCACTGTTCGACCGTCTCGTAGTGCAGGAAGGCCATGTTGGAGCGGCCAAGACGGGAGACACTCGAAATGGGGCCGAACACCTCGAACACCTCAGTCAGCTTCTCATTCGTGATGTACGGGACTAGGTTGCCGACCCACAGCACGTTGGACGGCTCCTTGGCCTCCCGCTCGTGCCGCGCGCGGCGCGGCGGGGGCAACGGAGCGTCGCGACCGTGCTCCGCCTCGCGCGCGCCACGCTCGTCACGTGGGTCGCGGCTGCCGTCGTACTCGCGCTGACGACGGGCCCCAGGCGCTAGTGCCGGCGCGGGGTCCGTGATAGGCGGCTCCTCCACAACATTGGGATCATGCGGCAGGTTCATCTCCTCCTCTGTGTAGTCGTGCATCTTGCTGTAGTTGAAGATCGCGGCACCCAACTCGCGGCTCTCGATGAGAGCGTCGACGGCGGCCTTGGCCTCCTCGGTGCGCCGCAGGTGCACAAAGGCGTACGACTTGCCATCGTGGATTGAGATCTCCATGACGCGGCCGAAAGGCCAGAATGCGCGGCACAGCATGCTGCGCGAGTGAAAGGCCGGGTCGTAGCTGCCGACCCAGACGGTGTTCGTCGGGTCGCGCATCGGCGGGTTGCGAGGGGCTTCGTCTCGGTGACGGCCGCCGCCGCGGCGACTGCTCCGCTCGGGGCGCTCGCCACGGTCATGACGGTCGCCGCCACGCTCGCGCCCAACGCCGCCGCGGTGACCGCGTTCCCCCCTGCCGTGACGCCGGTTGCGGCTGCCGCCGTCATAGTCGTCGTCGTACCGCCCCGGGGGGTGCATGCCGCCCCGATCGCCGCCGTATGGATCCTGTGGGGGGTACTGCTGAGGGTGCGAGGACTGCGGCGGAGGCGCAGGAGCACCAGATGCGGCGTAGGGAGAGATGGTCGGCACCTCTGCGCTGATAGCGGACGGCGGCATCAGGTAGCGCGGCGCACTCGACGGTGGAGCACCACTGTGCGCGGGCTGTTGCGGCGGCACCGGCGGGCCACCTCCCAACGGCGGCAGAGGAGCGCCACCGCCGCTGTGGCCGGGTGGCATAGGATAGCGAGGGTATGACCCGCCACCAGCGGCTGCTGGCGCTCCCCCGGGGGGTTGCGGCGGTGCATGCTTCACCATGCCAGGCGGCATCGGCGGCGGGCCACCACTGCGCATGCCGGGTGGTTGCGGTGGTGCACGACCCGGCGGCATGGGCGGCGCTGCCCCACCGTGACCCGGTGCCTTGAATCCGGGGGGCATGGGCGGCATCGCTTTCATCCCCGGCGGTCGCGGAGGCATCTTGCCCGGTGGAATCGGAGGCGCGCTCATCGACGCGAGTGCACGTGTATGCACTACTCAGATGGGTGAGTGTAGGAGCGTCAGCGAAGCTGCGAGAGGCAGCTCTTAGGTGCCAAAAAGATGAGCAACGGTCGACAAAACAAAAAGAAAAGGACACGCGAAAGCCCGCACACACCTGCGCTCGTGGTTTCGTTCGTCTGCGCTGCGATGGAGTCTGAGCGGGGAAGGCAATGACCCTGCTGCCTCTCTCGTGGAGCTTCTTGCTTTCCTTCCTTTGTCTTCTTGGTGGGGGCAGGAGAAGGGACCTTGTCCTGTATCGCGGCAGCTTAGCTCCCTCACTGTGCTGGCTGAGTGTGTGTGCGTGTGCGTAGAGGGGGAGAGAG
This sequence comes from Leishmania major strain Friedlin, assembly GCF_000002725.2. Taxonomy (NCBI): domain Eukaryota; phylum Euglenozoa; class Kinetoplastea; order Trypanosomatida; family Trypanosomatidae; genus Leishmania; species Leishmania major. The sequence goes on along the minus strand of NC_007271.2, from coordinate 373,526 downwards.
GGAGGGAAACGAAAAGGAGAAGATGTAGAAGGCAGCGCCGGCCGAAACGGAGGCTTTCCTAGCCTTCCGACAAGAGAAACAAACCACGAGAAAGAGAGAGATACCGCTCCGCTAGACCAGAGACGCGGTGGACATGATAGCATCACCCGCACACAGATAAAGAGAAGAGCCGATCCGCACTTGCGGCGCGTAGAAGTGCGTATTCGTTTTTTTTTGTTTGTTTGGCACCGCTGTGCTGCTGCTACTTCCTTTTTTTGTGTGTGTGTGTGTGTGTTCATCGCTTCATTTCGTTCCTTGCTACGCCTATGCTGCACCCCCCCCCCTTCCGACACACAACACACACAACTGTTACTTCGAGACACACACACACACAGCTTACGAAGAGGAGGAGCAAGCACGAACAGAAACCAAAACAAAAAAACAGCGACAAACAACAAAGATACCAAACACCTGGAAAGCCTGTATATATATATATACACATATAAATATATATATAGAACGAAAAGAGCACCGCAGCGTGCACACCGAAAAGAGGAAGCTGCACACAAGCACTCATCCGCCCACACCTACAGATGTACATGCATAGCATTGCACCTGCAGTGTGTGCTGCCGTCACTTTTCGCTTTTTTCCTTTTTTGGGAAACTGGCCTACACCTGTCATGTTCAGCCTTGGTGCCGGTGCATCCACGCTCCTGCTCACTCTGCTAACTCCCGACCTCCCGCTCTCCTCTCCATAACACCCCAGTCGGTCCCGTTCTCTCGTCCCGCCCCCACGTCCCGTACTGCCTCGGTAAGGTGCGCCGCTGATGCGGCGATAGAGGTGTGACCAAGTGAACGAAGAGACGGCAGTACTGCACAGAGAGAGAGAGAGAGAGAGGAAGACACGTTCGCAGAGGCATATGACGCGTTTATAGACGCGGAGCTGCACTAATCGAGAGAGCGAGCAGAATAGGGAATGAGCATCGAGGGCAGGGGGGAGATGAGGCGATCGTCCGGGGAGAGGAAAGGCGAGAGGCAGGCGCATCAGTAAAAAGGAGCAGACACACACACACACACACACACACACACACAAACGCACAAACGCACACGCGCAACGCTGCTAAAGCGCTTGCGTGCATGTCCATGCGTGCAGTGTATCCGGATTTGCGTTTTTCTTTCGTTCTTGGCTGCGTTGTTGTTCTGTCTGGCTCACTCAGCGATGCAAACCAGAAGAAAAGAGCAAAACATGCAAAACCAAAATTCGAGGTGCGGAACCTGGAAGAAGAAAAAATGGAGAAGGGGCAGGTCTAACGAGAGCAGGCAGCAGAAGGGAACAGTGAGAAGACGACGATAGAGCGAATGTCTGCGCGCAGGGTCGTCTCTGCCACCACCCCCCGCTCCCTCTCGCCTTCTTCTCATGCGCACCGAAAAAAAAAACACTCACTCTTGCAGGCTCACTCTCGCTCCCTTCAGCGTCGCAACAGCCCCCGTCCTCCTCGCATTTGCCTCGCCCTCACCTTTGCGTGGTATGCGTATGTCGCCAGGGTGTGGGGAGGAAGAGGAAGAAAGAGGTGTCGGATGATAGATGCATGGAGACACTGGTAACAACGACGACAACAGTGAAAAGGAGAGGGGCGGCAGAGCGTGCGTGTGCAGGAGATACGCACAGATAAACAGGCAAAACAAAAACAGTAAAAATATTTATGCGGCATAAAGCAAACAACAAGACGGTAGATGGGGACACCGGGTCGAAGGAAGGGGGGGAAGGGGGGAGGGCAGCGCGAAAGCAAAACCATCGACAGAGAAGAGAGAAGGAAGGCCGGATTCCGCGCGATGCCGGCTTCGCGATACGTCGAACTCCCGGCGAGGCAGCGCAGAGAAAAGAACGGAGAGAAACACAAACGGAGAAAGAACAACAGGAGCAGGCGTTCTCCTGCTGTTTTTTTTTCCTTTGCGCGCTTGCCTCCCCATGCATGTCCGCTCTCCCCCACACAACACGAGTCAAGCGCCGCTCTGACCCCTGCAGGCCCTGCCACAGGCCCCCCATCCGCGCCGTGCCAAGCAGAGCGAGAGGCACGCCCGGTACACCAAATGCGCCGACTCAGTCGGCCCGAGAGCACCGCCCCATGCCCCGAACTCTGCCCGCCCACCCGCGGCCTCGCAGGTCGCCTCACCGCAGCCCTCCCCCGCCCCCACTATGCCGGGCGCCACCCCTGGTGCATTCTCTGCTCAGAGGCGGTGCGGTGGCGCCGGCTCCCCACACACCAGTACGCGGTGCGACGGCCGGGGGTCGGATACACGCTCCAGTCACGTCGACACCTCGCCCATCATGTGGATGGCGCAGAAGCGTGCACCGCCGCAGCACCGCGTCCACGGCCCCACCGCCGGCATCAGCAGCGATGAGCCGCTCTGTCCTCCCCCCCCCGCGGCGTGGGGTGCCTGATCCAGCCCCCACAAGAAGGGGCTCGGCATTGGTCCGGGGGCATAAGGGAGCTGCTCGGCTTCGTCCCGCATGGTGGGTCGTGCGGGACCCTGAGGATGCGACGCACTGAGCGGTGTGTGTCCTCCCTCCCTCCCTCTCAGAGTCATCCGGACCAGTGAAAGGAGAAGAGTAACGAAACAAAAATGAGGAAACGCACTGACAGGGGCACACAGCGGCGTCGAAGCAAGGATTTCGCCGCCGCTCTCGCGCTGTGCATCCCACGGATCAGAGAGGGGCGGGAGCACAGAGGAGAGGGAAGAGAGGGAGAAAGGACAACGACTACGCAGGGCTCTAGACATCGCCTCTCTTACGCAGGATAAACACGGCATCGTTTAGCACCGCATACTCGATGCGGAGGTTGCCCTCACATAGGTAGGGGAGCCTGGTCCAGCGAACGACCTCGAAGCCCATTGGCACCAGCACGTTCTCGACCAACTTCGACATGGACTGCTCAAAGGAGGCACCGCGGCAGCATTCCCCGCCCTGCATCGGGAGAAGCTCACTGGGTCTCTTCTGCTGCGGGCCGTCCTCGACGAACGGGCACCATGGCAGAACGACTGCGAGCACTAGGAGGCCGTTCGGCTTGAGCGAGTCCCGCATCTCCCGCAGGAGTGTCTCCGGCATGTCAGCGCGGTCGAGCACATTGTTGCATGCAATCACATCAAAGTAGCGGCGGTCTAGCAGCTGCTCCGCGGTGTTCATGTGAAAGGGGTCATCATGCGGCAGCACCTCGTAGCCGCGGCGACGAAGCCGCCACCGCATCGATACCGAAAACTCCGTCACGTACACCTTCTTGAATAGAGGGGCGATATTTGCCGTCACGCCGCCATCGCCGGCGCCGATGTCGAGGAGACTGTCGAACTGGAAGTCCGACGGCAGTGGGGACGTGAGCGGCGCCTGTGGCGGTCGCAGCAAGCGCCGGATCTGCTCCGTCGAGTACACGAACATCATACCACGTCCGACGATGCCTTGCGCGGTGGTGCGCGAAAGAAAGACAGAGAGGAAGTCCGCCAGCATCAGCTTCCACAGACTCATATTTCGGGAGCGGATAAGAAAGGCTGTCGTTTCCGCGTCGCAGTTGCACGCCTCGAACAGTTGCAGAAGGGAGTGTGAGATAAGGCTCGTCCTCGGCTCGTAGATGAGTGCAGGGCGGCCGCGATGACCGCTGATGTACAGCTGCAGATCTTTCGAGAGTGCCTGCATGTTGTTGTTTGCTTTTCCAGTACGAAAGGACGGAAAGAACAGACAGGGGGGAAAGCAGAGGAGAGAAACCGAGAGAGTAAGCAAGCCCTGCTGTCGTCGCGGCGCTTGTACGCCTTGGAATGCAGCTCGGGGCTGTAAATTTTAGTTTTGAGCTTGTAAGGAAGTAGGTCACCGGGCGGGGTGGGGTGGAGGGGGAAAGCTTTTCGGGTACGAGTTACGAGAGCTCAGTCTCTGCGCGAACACACGCCTATACCCACTCACACGCGCACCCGCTCAAGCACTCACACACCTCTTCAACCACCAGACAGGGGGAAGAGGAGTGACAAACATACACGTCCGAGCGTTGCCCTGTGTGGTGCGGAGTGGACAGGAGAGAATGAGTGATTGGGGAAGGGGAGACAGGAGGATCGGCTATTGCTACCGCGTCATAATACTGCCCGGGCCACCAAACGAGAGCAAAGAGTCCAACGAAAAAGAAGGAAGGGAGACCGAAAGGATGATGATGAGCCCGTAGAAATCAATCCCGGCGTGGATGGCTGCTGCTGCGATGGCCTCGAGTCAGCCACGGAGCCTGGAGGCGAGAGAGAAGCTGAGCACTGTGCCGTCAGTTGCTTGCTGCCCTCTCGCTCTTGCCTTCGAAAAATGCACTGTGGCACCCTTTCAGCGCCATGGGCATCTGCTCTAGGATGAAAACTCCAGAGCAAGGCAAAAAACTACCGAAACAAGAGGTTTGTGGTGTGCGTCGATGTGCCGATTCACTTGCACACAGGTCGGCGTCAACAGCTGGCCAACACGCAATTTCTCTCTCCATAGCGCAAAGACAAATCGATACTGAAAGAGCCTACGACCTCACGCACGGCCTGCCTGCAGAAGCGGCAGCGTTCGCCGCCCCCTTTTGTTTTCACGTCTTGGCCACACCATTTGTGTGTCCTTGTTTGATTTTTCTGGGGGGAGGGAGGGAGGGAGGGAGGAGGTTTTAAAGTGTGCAAGGTGGCCTGAGTTTTAAGCGTGTACCTGACGAAATAGGGCTTGCGTTTTGGGATCTCTCGCGTTTTCTCGAATTTCCTGTTTGTTTATTGATGGAGGTGAAGAAACAAAATGAGAAACGAAATGTGTCTGTGTGTGTGTCAGTGAGTGAGGGGGGGGGGGGGGCAGGGCGGGTGTTAGGAAGCAGAAGGATAAAGAACTAATTGATGCGCCCATGCTCATATGAGGGAGGGGAGAAGGCGAGGGAAATGAATACTCCTCTTTTCTCTTTTTCAGTCGCCGGGCAGAACCTCGACCAGCACCCGTGCGCCTTCTCTCCACCGCGACCATCCGCCCTGTGTTTCTCCTCATTCAACTGTTCGCAGGCAGCGATGGTCGCATCTCTGGCCACACACGCATACACGCTCGCACAGCGATACGCCCGTCAACTGATACCCGCCCCCCATCGCTACCCCACACGCACCGGTGCGCCAAGCATATGGGTTAGGATCCAGAGAGTAAGATACATTAAGTGCAAGCTACGAACTGATTGAGAGCACACAACACACAGAGTAGCAGCAAAGCCGGCCAGCACACAAATCCGAAGGGAAATGACGACACCGCACGTCACATACGCACATACACACACAGATACACACACACAAGCACACAAACACACGACACCATCGTCCAAGCGTCCCACAAAGACAGCGCAAAACCGCCGCCCACTCATCAGACGACAAGAGAAAACAAAGCAAACATGGTAAGAGATTTATATCATAGAAATACAAAAGAAGAGATGCAGACTGGAGAGACAGCGATGTGGGTAAGGGATTCGCCACACACACACACACACACATACACACACACAAGCGCACGCACGTTCCTTTTTTCATTAAGCCCTAACACACAGCACGGCACCTTTACACGCATATACACACATACAGGTGTATATGTATATATACATATATATACATATATATATATATACATACATATATATACATATATATATATATGTTTGCACACACATAAAAGTGCGCATACCCGCTTCTCGGTCTGCTTCTCTGCTTGGGTCCACTTTTCTTATTGCTTTGGAGCAGCATTCTCTCTTCCTTCTGCACGGCTGGTCTGCGCTGCAATTCGCAGAGCTTCGTGAAATGCCTGCAGCACCACCGAAGCTGTGGCCGTTGCGGGCGCGATGGACGCGGCGTTTGTCAGCATCGGCGTAAGCGCGGCGCGCACCTCAGCTGACGGCGACAGCTCCACCGCCTTGGACATCTGCTGCACCAACTCATGTACACCGACGTGCGAGGCTTCGGTTGCCGCTGGCAACGACAACGGCGACGACGAACGCGCAGTCGACTTCAGCCTCTTCAGCGCCGCCTCAAGCTCCACAACGCGCTGTTGCAGCTCAAACGCTTTTCTGTAGAAGGCGGCAAACTCGTCGACCAGCGACTCCAAGTCCTGCACCTCGGGCAGGGCCGCTGCCATGGTGGTGCCACCGTGCGGGGCATCGCTGATGGCACTAGAACTTTGCTCATCAGTTGCAGCAGCTGCGATGTTGCTGCTACTTCCCGGTGCAGCAGCACTCTTGAGCACCGGTGATACAGCCACGGAGGTCTCCGTGGATGACACGGTGCTCGATGCACTCACCTCGTCGACGCCGACAGCCTGTTCCTGCAGCGCGTTGGCGTAGAAGCGCGCCTCGGCGCTGGAGGCTTTGCAGCTTTGTGATAGCGCGACTCCACCCGCCTTGCAGGCGGACGCGGGTGCTGAAATCTGCTCGGTGCCGCACGCCTCATCATCTTCGCTGCCCTCGCCGCCATCATCCCCAAACATGAAGTCTTCGATTTTGACCGAGTTTCTGTGGCACAGCGCCAATACCTCCTCGTCATCAACGTCGTCCAGCCCAACCACCCCCTTCGCTGGTGTTGGAGAAGAGTGGGCCCAGTTCACCGCCTCCGTTAGCGCAGCCGGATCGACAATGGGTTGCACGGCTTCCCGCGGTGTGGCAGTAGCCGGCACGATTGCCGGCCCGGCGTCCTGTGCCTCCCCCGCGGCCTCGCCCAGCACAGCTGCCGCCTGCGCCTTCCGCCGCAGCTCCACCTTCACCTCTTCCAGCTCTCGTTGCTTCGCACGCAGCACCTCTTCCTGCTCGTGATACTGCAAGGCAAACTGCGGATTCCGTGAGTGGATCAGCACGCGCGGTCGACACATCGTGTCCACGACAATGATGCCGATGTCAAGGGAATCTGCGCCTGAAGCAGGGGCGCCTAGCGTGGGCAGCCGCCCCGCACACGCTGCGGGCTGCTGAGTGGTGCCGGTGCTACCCGTGACACTACTGCTGCCGCCGTGCATCTCGTGCTGAAGGCGGCTCATCAAGAAATCTTTGTCGCCTGGGCCGAGGCTGATGCGACGGGGTCGGTGGTGAAGGCTGCCGCTGCGACTCGACCTGCCGCTGCCGGCGCCAGTGCCACTTCCACTTGGGTTGCTGCCTGTCAAGCCGCCAGAGCGGGATGAGCAATGCGGATAGGTAAAGCGCGGGTCCTTCCACGTGGTCGTCTGCGTTGCGGTGTCGATAAAGTAGCGTCGGCCGTCGTTTGTGAAGTGCTCCTCCCAGCTTGGCGGCAGCTTCTTCAGCCCGCGCCGCGAGCTCGCCAGCGTCACGTGCGGGATGGTACGCATGCGGTATCCTGTCACAGCTAACGTCAAGTCACGGTTTAACCGGCTAAGCGCTGTGATGGAGTTGTACACACATATGAGAACGGAGGTGAACATGTTGCCGAAGCAGAGCGCCGGCACAAGCATCGTGGCGGCGTGGTGGTGCAGTGGCGGCGGCATCGGCGTGTTCTGAATGGACGCCCAGCTCTGCTCCTCACCGAGCGGAATCGCCTGACTGCGGGCCTGCACGGTCGACACCAGCCAAGCCTGCGCTGCCGGGTCTTCGGCAAGGCATAGCATGTGCATTGTCGCGCACCGACACGTGTCGGTAAAGGCCGTGAGCGAAAAGAGCAAGGACGAGCCCGACTCTGACTGCAAGAGGGGCAGCTCCAACGCCCGTGTCAGGTTGTCCAGGCCGACGTCGAGCGCGGAGAGGGCGTCGTTCGTGTTCTCAGCCGACATCGCTTGCGCGTTGAGCACGAACGAGTCCGTCGTGGGAGACGTACTGGCCGCCGCGTTCACGTCGCCTGTCTTCTCCTCGAACGCAGACGGTGTCGGCGGAGGCGCAAGCTTCAGCACGAGCTCCGCGTGCTTGTTAGATAGATCCAGCAAGTCCACCACGCTGGTCGAGTCGAAGGCGATGAAAGTGGCCTCCATACGCACAAACCGGTGGTGCCGGGAACCGATAGACGGGAAAACGAAACCGTGCGTCTGCGAGGTGGCACAGCGACTGTGCACGCCTTCGGTGTGGTCGCTGTCCGAGACAGCGTCGTCTTTGCCGCCGAACGGTGGCGACACGCTCCCCGCCGCACGGGGTGGAGCTGACGGCGAGGCGTTGGAGCCAATGCTGTCGGATGCTGCCGCAGCCCAATCACCGGTCGGCTTTGCGGTGCAGGTTAAACTCGCCGCCTTTGATAACTGGTGCTCCTTGCGGTCGAGCAGGCGCTCCATGAGAGTGCGAATGCCATGCGGCAGCAACCCGCACTTCTCCGGGGTGCCGATCAGGCCCATTTGCTTCATCTCCTGCGTTGCGCCGTACACAAGCACGATCGAGCTGAGGCAGTGGTCTACGACGGCAGTGATAGCTGGGTTCAGCGTCGCATTCAGCATCGGCTCCAGGGAGGACGCCAGTCTGTAGTGGATCGGCACTCCAGCCGCAGCCTCCTCCGGACTGCCCTCTGCGGCAATGAACTCCACATTGGTAATGCGGCCCAGCAGATCGTCAACGCCGTACGTCACTGGCGGGCTGTTCACAGCCGAGACGCACTGGTGCAGCGCGGCACTGTCTTCGCTCAATGGATCGTAGTTGAAGGCAGCGGCGTCCAGCACCGGGCCGCCGGGGTACTGCGGCTGAGGATTGCTATAGTCGATCGCCACCAGCTGCAATCCACTGCGCAGCATGGAGGAGCTCATGCGCGTGCCCACGGGACTGTGCACCGGAGAATTGCCACCGCTGCCGCTCCCATGCGGCGTTCCGTTAGACGGCCCCTTCCCCTGCAGAGACTGCTGGCAGATGCTGTTGGCGGCCGCGCTCGTCGTGGTGCAGGCCGGGTGGAGGAGGGTCAAGGAAGGCGGGGTGATGGAAGAGTCGGCGGGGCTGCCATGAAACGACCCGTTGAGCACAAAGTCGTCCTCGGCGGCCGGCTGCAGCATCACCGCCCAGGGCTCGCCAGCGAAGGACTGCAAGGCGATGTTCATGCACCAACGCACGCAGCCAGTGTGCGGCGAAGAGCCACCACTGACACCGCCAGTGCCGAAGCTGTTCACCAGCAACGGCAATGAGGTTCTCGTTGCCCCGCTTGAAACGGCATTAGTAGCACCGGTAGCCAGAGCGGACGCCGCCGAGGACTTGTTGTGCGTGTGCTGCGAGGAACCGTTCGCTGTGGAGCTGTGTGGGGACTGCTCCTTGAGAAGCACCGCTGCGGGTAACATGAAGTCCGCGCCAAAGCGCTCCTGCCGCCCGGAGCACGGAAAAAAATAAGCGCCCGCTTTTGCCTGCCCTCGACTGTCGTCGGTGCCCGTGATGGTGATGATGCGGCCAAGAGGGCGAGGGCAAAGACGCCGCCGGGGTGGATGGCGAAGTGGAAAAGGAACGGCGAGGGAGGGGCTTTCGGTCCGTCAGCGAGGGAGGAAGGAGGTTACGGTGCCGCTGCTATAATCGCTACCCTCGCGCCCGCTCGTTGCATGTTCCCTTGTAGAGCGAAATGTGAGTTGTGCGCGTGTGAGTCGGAGAGAAGTGTCCTCTAGGCTGCAGTGAAAGGGCGCCCTCCACAGCGTCAGACTCGTTGGGCCGCCTCCTCCCTCTCTCCCGCTGCCTTGCTTCGCCACCCCTGTGCTCTTGTCAACCGGGAGGGGACGGGGTCGTGAGCAGCAGCGGTAGTGAACAGATAGTGATATGCACGATGACCTATGCGTCGTACGCGAGCGGTTGTTTCTCTATGTGGGTGTCGGTGCACGTACGTGTAGGGAATGAATGAGAGTGTGTATAGGTCGGCGGGAAAGCGAAGAGTAGATGTCCGTGTTGCGCGTGTACGGGGGTCTGCGCCGTATAGTGCCGCCAAGTTGGACCACTCTCGCTCTCTCGCGCGCGCGCGTCAATCTGATTCGTTATCGTTTTGGTCCCGCTTTGCCGACGCAGTGGCGGAGCGGAAGCGGGTGTGGGGGAGCAACACTTGAAAAGCAACGCAGCGAAAAGGGTGGCGACACATGCACGGAAACGTGCGAGTGGCGACAGTGGCTAGAGCAGCAGTAGCAGCAGCAGCAGGAGTGGGAAAACTGAGGGAGAAGGTAGATGGGTACGGGGGAAGTTGCCACGAAAAGGTTGTGAGGCGTGGGGAGGCGGAAGATGAGGAGAAGGTAGCCGAGAGTGGATAGCAGCGTGCGCTGCGCGTATGAGCATCACATACCGAGAGATGAACGGTGGAATGTGTCGCCAGGGAAGGAGAACTGGTGCAAGCCACTCTCTCCTCCACTTGTGCATCTTCCCCACCCCCCTCGCTCGCGTCACGCCGCGTGGTAAGTAACACAAGTATGAATGAATGGCAAGATAAGCGATGAGGTATCGGTGTGGAGATAGCTGCTGTCGCCTGCACCGCTGTCGGAATGAGCCCTTTCGCACCGCCTCTAAACTTTTTTTTGGTTTTCCGATCCCCGAACTTTGAGTTTTCTGCAGTCGGCCTTGTTGCTTTAAAAATGAAAAGCAGCAGCAGCGCACCGCGAGGCATCTACAAGAGGCACACGCATGTGTGCACACGTGTGCGTTGATGTCCGTGTGCCATCCCGCTGACTCCGCCACGTTTTGATGGTGTGCATCTCATCCAGCACGCTCATACAAACGCCCTGGTGACTGCGCGCGCACTACGCAATGACCACAGAGCCGGTAGATCACAGGCGGACCACGTTAGCGTGCACATTCACTACATGCAGCACACGAGGGGGACCGCTTATGAGCTTCGTCGCTCGAAAGTCTGACGGCAAATTCGTTTTGGGGGAAGGGGGAATGAGGCATTGCTGTTAACGTGTCATTCTACTACAAACAAGTCAACAAGTGTGCGCGCATACACAGTGACAGCTCGCCTGCCTCTGGTGCATCACGGTCACATTCAGGAACCAGACCAACCAACACCGTTTGGCGTCGCTCAGCCCACTGCAACGCCACTGCATACAGCGCAGCCCAGGACCAGGATGACGCTCGACATCACCGCAACGAAGCCAACGCAGAGAGGCGGTAGGCGGACGCACATGTTTGCTGAATCACCGACGCGATTCGCAGCGATGCCGGACAAACATCGTCGCGACCGCAAGTCTCTCCGGCACACCGCCAGCGCACGCCTGCCCGCCGACACCAAGAGTCCGCCGCCGTACCCGAGGTACAGGCTGCGGGCTTTCGGCTTCCCCGCAAAGAGTGTGGGGGCACGGACCCCTGATGCCACGCACTGAGGTGGCCGGCATCGATACGGGCATCCGATGGCACAGGCACACACATAACAAAAAAAAGGGCTAGCGCAGCGCACAAAGTCTACCGGCATTCTTGCGCGTTCCATCAGCGCCTCCCCCTTGGGGGAAGGGGGGGGGGGGACCGAGGCACCCCTTGGCCATGGAGGTTGAGATGCCACTCGTCGTGGTGTTCGCTCGCGCCCTCCTCGATACGGAGCATGGGGTTCTCCGGAACGCGCGCTCTTTCGCCTTTTGCCGTCATTTCATTTGAAGGCACTCACTCGTCTGTGTTTTGCTGCTCGAGGGCGATGCGTAGCTCCATGCGCGTGAACACCCGCCTCTGCAGCCTCCTCACCCGCTGGCGCGCATTGAAACCGCGCACGACGCTCTGCACCAGCACGGCAGATCGATGGCGCAGCGCCCAGTACGCCATTTGGCGCTTTGCCTCACGGTGCACGAAGTAGTCTAAACCCGTGCGCCGTCGCGTCAGAGAGCCGAGCGCCACCCGCCGGATCAGCGCAACCTCCGCCCACGAGATAGACACCATGAACAGGAAGTGTTGGTGCCGGCGGCATAGGTAGCCACGTCCAACCCGCTGAAGTAGCCGCAGCGCTTTCGACATTAACGGTGGAGCCGCCTCGCGCCCTAGAACCTGTGCCGCCGCCACGAAGCACGCCGGCTCAGCGCCGCCCTCGACAAGGATGGGATCTGCCTTGAAAGCATCGCCCTCGTTGTCACCTTCGGCGTCGTCGTCATCGCTGCCGTCCAAGAGTGAAGAGGACATGGCCGCCTCCTCGACACCGCCCAGCACCCACAGCTCTGGGGCCATGCCCTCCGGCAGAGACGTGCTGAAGATCTGTGCGGTGAAGCTCGTGGTGTTCGCAGTGGTGCTGCAATTGAAAGGGAGGGAGTTGATGCTGTTGAGGGAGCGAGCGCTGCGGCCGCTTGTGGCGACGATGGAGCCCTCCATCGGAGAGAGCTCCGCCCTAGGCACAGCGATGGGAAAGCGTCGTCGTGGAAGAGGGCAGCAGCTGGCATCGCTGCTGTCCACCGCAGCACCGACCATGTCGGCATGCGGTGAGCCCTGCACAATGAACGGTGACGGTGGACTGCGATATGGCGACCGCATCGAGTAGGCCCCCTCACTGCGTGATGCTTGCCTGGAGCTGCTGGCGCTCATGGTAGCAGAGATCGACGTACCGACCGCGCTGGTCACTGGAACAACAGCCGCAGCAGCAGAAACGGACGTCTTCATTGTAGCAGAATTCACTGAGGGCAAGTAGGAATCTCGTGAGAAGGACACGCGCAGCGACGGTGGCGACAGCAACGACGGGCGTGGCGGCGAAGGTGCTCTGCCGGTGGGAGGCTGTGCTTTCCTCGTAGAGTTGTTGGTGTCCACGGACACGGCTGCGGAAGAGCTGGGAAGCACAACCGTCAGTGTCGGTACAAGAGGAGACGCCACAGCAGCATCGCCATCGCCGCTGTCAGTGTCAGCCACCGTGACGGCGGCAGGAAGGGGAGCAGATGAGGGAAGGCTTCCACGATGCGCCCGGGTCGCTCCCGCTTCCTGGGCACCCTCGCCTGCTGCCACAGTCCCGTCTTCAGCGCCACCAGCAGCTGCCCCTCTTGGCTCACTCGGTGACCCTGAGCTGAGCATGTGCGACGGCGGATCGGTGAACAACACGCTGGACCTCCGCTTGGGCGACACAAAGGCTGGCGAAGCAATGTACCTTGCGCTGTCAGGGGACACAGCCATCGTGTTCGTCTTGCCGCGCAACGTGGCAGCGGTGCTGCGATCGTCTGCCAGCTGGACGCTGTCGCCAACGATGCACACCACGCCCTCAGACTCAGAGAGGTTTGGTTCTACCTGCGAAAGCAGGGAGGCGGGGTGCGCAAGGTCTGTGAAATGTCGGCCGTTGACCGGCCTCAGGCACCGTTGCCCTGCCATCAGCGTCACGAGCGGCCGACTGGCCTCGGGCAGTGACGGCGTGCTCTGCGGCAACGAAGCCGTCAAACGTGTCGGATCGCTCGGCTGGTACGAGGAGGAGGCCGAGCGCAGACCCGTGATTCCGCTCAGTACAGCCGCAGCTCCTCCAGCAGTGCTGCCGCTTCCAAACCCGTCGGCTACGCCATTCTCGTCCATCGACGTCGCACTTGGCGACAGCACCCGCATGTGCTGACACACCCGCTTGTGAAGAAGGCCAAGAGGCCTTTCTTGTCGCTCCCGGTAACTCAGTTTGCACTGCCGCCTGATGAGACACCCGCGACCAATGCGCTGCAGCTGCAACAGAGACTCCGCGATCATGGGGGTAGCGTACTCATCGGCCGACGAGGACAACCGACACGACGAGCTCCGCGCCCCATCAAGCGACATGGGCCCCTGCGAGGTACTACTCCCTATGGTGCTCGCCGACGGCCCTTTCGCAACAGCCTGATCGAGGAAAGGAACTGTGCAGCTGTGAGTGACGGCAAGTTGCTCCTGCACCATGCCCATCCGCTCCGCCGTGGATTCGCGGAAGGCGGTGGAGGCAGCGTCCTCGGTGCTGCTTTGCACCTTCAGCGACGGCGGGGCAAAAAAGTCCAGGGGCTCACCGGCAACGGGACGCGCCGGAGCAACCGCACCGGCGCTCGGTTCGCCACCTGCGTTGTTGTCGCCATGAGTGCTCGGACTCGACAGCTCGTGGCCGCGGCTCGCGGCGCTACTCTGCCTCTGTGGCACAACCTCAGGCGTAGTAGAGACAGTGTACATGGATATGGCCAGCAAGAGTGTCGCTGCATCAACGGACGTACATGCGCCCGCGTTCGCCGCAGCAGCAGCGTCGTCTCCATCAGACGAGGCGGCCGTGTCACCGGCCGTCTCGACGTTTGGCGCAGGTGCCCAGGTGCCGGAGTCCTCGCTGGTGGAACTGCTCTGTAGGCCGCGCATGGCAAACAGGTGCCGCAGAGACGACGCCGGCACTTTGTTTGGTGAGGCCTCGTCAGAGGAGCAGGTGGGCCGCTTCAGTCTCAGTCCAGAGAAGCTGGAGAGGTTGTTGGGAGAGGAGTGGGTGGCAGCAGCGGCGAGAGACGAGAAAGTAGGGATCTTCTTGGACTTTGACGACGTCTGCGAAGCGGCGTTGTGCCGTTGCAATGACGACTTGGACGTCGCCGTCGCCACCAGCGAGACATCGCGTGCCGACACGTGGACATCGCTGGGAGTCGTCGACGCCTTCGCTACGGTGGCGTTGATCGGGAACGTCGGTGAAGCCGAGAACGCCGTCAGCGGCGGCGGTGGGAAGCCCTGCAACGGCTGCGTCGCCAAAACCCGGCTCGACGACGTCAGCGTCGACGCGCTGGGCCTATGTGGCCCCGGAAAATGGTCGATGCTGAAGGCTGCGGTGGTCGTCTGCGTGGCCACCCCGTGATGGTGAAGGCTGGGAGGGGCAGGCGACGCGCTCGTCGAAGCAGTGGGAGACGAGGGCATCGATGGGTCGGGTGTGACTAACGTGTGGTGAGGCGAGCGCGTCACGGCCGGCGCTGCGGCGGCCATCGCCATTGATACGGCAGCGCGCTCGGTGGAGCTACTTGACGGCCGCCGAAAAGGCCTCCGAAGGTCACGGCGGGCTATGTAGCCGCGCCCAACCGCCTGCATCACGCACGCCACCAGGTTCATCAACAGCGCGGCGGTGTCAATCCACCCCGAGAGGAGCCCAGACTCGGAGTTGGAGGGTGGTGGAACGGCCACCCTGACGCCACCTGCGTCACCCGGAAACTGCGTCGCGACGGCCAGAGTGGTCCTAAAGAGGGACAGTGGCAGAAAAGACGGCCACCCGCCGCCCTCGTGCAAGTTGGAGTCAACAAGAGCATCAGCCGAGCGACGACTCAAGCGTGAAGCCGCGCTGGGCCGGCAGCCCGGAGACACCGGTGGAGCAGCAGTGGATGCGGTCATTGCAGCGGCGCCATCATGCCTGACAGTCCCCGATGCGGTCACAGCCTCTGCGTCAGCTGCGTGTTCACGGGCCGCCGCGTGAAGCTGCAGATCGACCGAGATCGCGGGCTCGGCCACGAGTCGAGACTCCGCACCGTGGTCGCTCTCGTTCGCGCTGAGGGGCGGCGCGTTGGCGGTGAAACCCTTAACAGCAGAGAAGCCGCTCATCGTCAGCGCCGATGGTCTCGCAGACGCGCCTGCGACGGCGAGATGGCTAACGACGCTGCCGCGGTCGCGCCTCAGCGGCGGCGACAGGTGCTCTTCCGATAAAGCGGCGACCAAACATGACGCAGACCGCTCACATGACGCGCGTAGTGTGGGTGACTGCTGCCCCGGCGGCGAAAGAGCATCGGACGGGGGTGGAGACGCGGTGGCGCCAAGGTTGTCATAGTCGCCGCTACGGCGGCTGTCTGCCGCGGCATACAGTGTGGGGTGAGAAGAATAGGTCAGCAAGGGGCTACTCAGCTCTGGCGGCGCGTAGGCACTCGGCCGGACAGCCCTGTCCTCTGGCGAACAAGCCGACAGCAGCGGCCCCGCAGGCTTCGAGTCGCGATGAGGAAAGCGGCACGCCTGCATCGGCGACGGCGGAGTGGCCAACTGCAGCAGCGCCCGCAGCCCAGTGAAGATGCTTCGTAGCGGGGAGGACGTGAGACGCGTCGACAGCGAGTCCCCTATGCCGTTTCGGGTGGCATTGTGCGTCCTTGCATTCTTTACGCTCAGCAACGACGCTGTTTCCGGGTGATGCAAAACTTGCTCGGTGGGTAGCGCGCCAGCGGCGTCCGTCAAAGAAGCCAGCGAGCCGTCGGACGAGGCCGTCATAGAGGGAGTCTTAGAATCCCTGGCGAAGGTCGGCGGCGCCGCGACAGCCCCGGCCCTTCTATCGGTATTGCTGTCGTCGCAGAGTTGCTTGTTTTCGTGCTCTGCGGAGACACTCGCCGCGTGGTCGCTGAGTGCAACGGAGACAGCGCCACCAGTCAAGGAGCTTGGGGTGAAGCTCAACGGGGTGCTGATGCTGCTCTGATGGCAGAGCAGGATGTTCGCGTGAGGGGATGGGCGGAGGTGCAGCTGATGCTGCTGGAGCGGCGGTGGCGGCACTGGCGCACGCCGCGGCATGGCCTCGCCGCTGTCCCCGCTCTCGCGACTACGATTCAGGCTGCTCTTTGCGTTGCTGCCAGTACCGCTACTGCTGCTGGCGACGCACAACGGAGTCGCTCCTGCTGCCGTGGCGAGATGGTCGCCGGTGCCGTATCGATGAGCTGTGTTCTGCTGTTGCTGTTGCGGGAAATCATCGGCCGCTGTCGGCGACGGGCCCGCGCACCGGAGCGCCGCAGCGCTCATGAGGACCTGCATGTACCTGTTCACATGCTTCGTGCGCGGCCGGGCACCGAGGCAGCAACCACTCCCACTGCGAGTGGGTGGCGTGGGAGTCAGCGCTGGCGCAGCTGCGTGGCTTAAAACTCCGCCGCGATCGGTCAAGCCATCCGCTGCGCTTTGACTGGAAGAGATCAGCCGCGCGTCTCCCATCTGCTCGACATCACCGGAGGCATGAGCAAGCTCCGCTGGCGCATCGCGCACATTCGTGCCTCGACGATGATCTCCTTCATGGATGAGGCGGCGACCTCTGCCACTGTGCCTTCGCCGATGCCGGCTCCCCGACTGCCGCGTTCCATCTGACGCCGACATCTCGTAGGGATGCGCTAACGCGCCGCTGTGGCTGTAGCGCACGTCAGTCGATACGGCGGTCACGCGCTTCGGTGCACCTGGGCAGCGATGCGAGGACAGCATCGCCGCACCCTTCGTCGCGCCGACGGGGCGGTTGGCGCGCTGCAGGAAGGAAGAAGTGTGCAGGCGCAACCGCAACGGTGGCCGCAGCACATCCGGATATCGGAAGCGCCTGGTGTTGAAGAGGGGAGTGCTGCTCTCCGTCAGCGGCGTCCCCGGCACGGCACCCCGCACAAAGACGACGCTACCAGCAGTCGCCGTGACTGACGAGGCAGCTGGCGGTGGCGGCGGCGAAGGAGTGTCATACAGGTGCGCCTGACCGTAAAGGCCGCGGGTGTCTTCTGATGCTGCGTTGACGGAGCCTGGCGCGCCTACAGCGTTGTACGGGTGCACAGGGTCACTTGCGTCGCCTTTTTCACCGCTGCTGAGCGGCCCATCGTGCGAACGAAGTGTGGTAATGCCACACTCGCCAGCTGTCACACGCCCTCTGCGCTTCAGCGGCGTCGCCGGCGCCCGCACAGCTGCTTCGGCCCCTCGCATGGCAGGCGTACTCATGCCTCTGTGCGGCACAACGCCGGCGTCCGACGGCAAGGAATCCCACGCAGCACCGTCACTACTACTGCTGCCCACGATGTGCTGTGGCGGCCTCACGACGCTCGCCCTCGCCAGCTGCGCGGACGCGGCCGTCGGCAGGGGAGGCGGACTCTCTACGAGGCAAGAGTTGGGCTCTCCCAAAGGAAACTGGAGTTGACGCAAAGCACCCGCGGTATCCAGCACTGCCGTCGCCGCCTCCTCCTCCCCTTGCTCATGCGCAAGATCCATCGCGGTGTGGTACGGGTGAGGCATTCCTGGCGGCTCTAGCGGCGAGGTAGAAGAGCAGAGCAGCCCTGCGCAGAGCCGACGCATCGCCACCGCCGGGGCCACGCCCCAACGCTGCAGCATTGCCACCAGCCTCGGCAGTGTCACGACACTCCACATATGCTCATACGAAACGCTTCGGCGCACAGCACGCGGGGTCTTGTGCCAGCTGTCCCAGAAGGCTGAAGTCTCCGCTGGGGGCGCCGAGACGACAGCACCGGTCGGGCTTGTCGTGTACAGAAGCGCGACAGGAAAGCCGGGAAGGGCGCTGATCAGCTGCTCGGCGAAGAGGAGAAGCACATGATCTTTGCCGCCGTCGCATCGAGGTAGCGCCGCCTCGGCACCGCTGCCGGGCTTGGCCGCGAGATCTTGCTGGGCAGTACGGTACGTCGAGTCAGTTCTGTTACTACCGTGGCGGCTGTGGCTGCCACAGCCACCGCGCTGATCCGGGTGCATGGCAAGCCGTGCTGCAATGGGAGCCGCCGGAGTGTGGATGGAGCAGATGGATCGTGTGCGTCGCGACACGGTGCACAGCTTCGCGCCGAGGACGCAGAAGAGAGGGAAGGCGATGAGTTCGGCTTTGTCGTTGCGGGAGCCGCGCTCGCTCCAATGAAGCAACGACGAAGATTGCATGGGCGACTGGGACATCGAAACCGGCGCCACCACTGCGGCATCAGAGGCGATCGGCGGCGCCACTGCGTTGCCATGAAGAAGAAAAGAGACGACACTGTCAATCTTGATTAGTTGCGACTGGCCCTCCGCCGACGGTGTCATTGGACAACACAGCGTCGCAACGCAGTCTTGCAAGGCGCGCTCTCGCAGCAGCGGGGCTGAGAGAGCGAGATAGACGTCGTAGGGAACCCAGTATGCTTCTGCCGCTGACGCACGCCTGGCGTCGGTGTGAAGCGTCATCGACCACGATGCGGCATCGTCGCTGCTGGCCACTGGAGGTGAAGAGGGTGAAGTGCGAGGGACACGCGAGGCGGCGGTGTCGGCGCCCACGCTGGCGCACGCTGCAGAGGTGACAGGAGTAGACGAAGATACGCAAGCGATCGCAGAGGGTACGCTAGTCCACGCGTGCGTCAGCAACGGCGGCGGCGAAGATACTATGGCCGCCGTTATGGCCCTCATGCGTGCCTCCACATCAGCCGACTCTCTCTGTGCAGCGCTGCGAGCCGTCCACGATACTGTCCTAGCGTTAGACAACGGCTTTGCCGTGGTATTGTGTGCTAGAGCCCTCTTGATTGCAGTGCCGTTGTCGCTGCTGCAGGTCATGGCAGAGATCGTCAACGCCGCCTGCCACTCGCCGCGAGCGCCAATGTGAGTATGCCCTCGTGGGGCGGCCTGATCACCGCGTGCGCGCTCCGATACAGCAGCATCTCGACGACAACAATCACCCGTGGCGCGTATGTCAGCAAGTTGTTGCACGCTGGCGGTGCCGGCAGACGGTCCTACCAATGGCGCCACGCCGAGCATCTGAATTGTTGAATGCGTACACACACACACACACACACACACACACACAAAGAACGAACAAACTAATAAGAATACTCTTGTCAATAATAATACTGAAAAATGCATAACCTCACTCTTGGCAGAGACACGACAGCACAAAAGGAGGGGAGAGAGAGAGAGAGAAAGAAGTGGGGGGAAGTAACGAAAACGTGCGAGCGGCTAAAGGTGATATCTATATATAGATATAGATATATAGATATATAGCCTGCGTCCCCACCCACCCACCCACCCCAAAAACACGTAGAGGCGAAAAAAGAGAGAGGGACCCGCGTGAGCGTGTCTGTGTCTGCCCGTCTGTCTGTCCCTCTGGTCTGTCTGCGTCCGTGTGTGTGGAGCTCACAAGGCAGCAGAGGCAACACAACTTGGCCCGCACGCAAGAGTCAGCTCAATTCTTGAAACAGGAGAGAGGACGAGAAGAGTCGATCAGCCGGAAGAAGAACCGAACACCACAAAAAAAAGTGGGAAAATGTTTAGAAGGGCAAAAAGTAAAATGAGAAAAATGGGGCCTTCGGCGGGAGGAGTGAGAGAGTGGAGGAGAGAGAACAGCGGAGGGTGAGCCAATAATCATCTCCAAAGGAAATGCACACGGAATCTACACCAGCGGTGCAAGTGAGCAGAAAGGGGCGAAGACGTCCGTCAGGTGAACGCAAGGACGATCAGCGAGAGAACCAGGGAGGAGCGGCAGAAAAGAAAAAGATCGAGAGTCGCTGTGTGCGGTGAAGGAAGAGAACACACGCACAGCACGCGGAAACACAAGTGCGCACAAAATACACGACTGTGATACCAAACAAAATGAGGAGCAAGCAAAAATAAACGTTACGCCACGCACACGCATGTATATGTCCATAAATCCATATATAAATATGGATAGATACATACGCACATATATATATATAGATGGATATCAAACTAACGTTGCAAAAAGTGTTCCAGAAAGGAGAAACAGTGAAGCTGATGGGGGGGAGGCGGCGGCCACAAAATGCACAAGGCAATAATGTGGTATCGTCTGCAGAAGAGAGGGAGGGAGGGAGGGAAGAGATGGGCGGCAGAAATGGCTTTCGTTTGCGTGTGTGCGTGTTGGCTTGTGTATAAATGGGCGGCACCAAATGCCTTGTAGAACGAAGCGTGAAGAACCACACGAAAAGAGAAAACGCATTTCACATGCACGCAGACGCTGAGCCGGGGTGTACAATGCAAGCCCAGCGAGAGGATCACCGCATCGAGCAGTAACCCGATGAGAAGTAGGACGCCACAAAGCGGGCGAAACCGAGGTGCATATATATATATATAATGTATGGATGCGTGGATGGATGGGCAGAAGGACAGAGAAGGGGGAGGAGGCGCGACGGCGACGAGCCTGGTGAAGAGTTGAAGACACAAAAAAGAACAGAAGAACGAGAAGCTGGAAACAGAGAAGAGGGACCGAGAGAAAGGGAGAGAGAGCAGAAGCGAAGCAAGTAGGGCACAGACAGACGCGCAAAGAGAGGGGGAGAAAAAGGACTGCACAGATCAGTACTGCATGGGAAGACGAAAGAAGATGCGTTCTCGGTGGCCTCCGTTTTCGTTTCCTTTCGTTTTTTGTTTTTCGCCCCCTTCTCTCTCTCTCTGTCACTTCTCTTGCTGCTTTCACCACGTCAAACAGCTGTTCGCTATAAATATATATGTAGATAGGTATATGCGTATAGAGAGGTATATGTGTATGTATGTATGTGTGTCCGCCGGTATAAAGAGAGAGAGAGAGAGGTGTATGCGCGTGTATATGTTCGCCTCGCTAGCTTCGTGGATCCTCTCCTCCTTGGAAGTCAGGAGAATAGAGGCGTCGCGGTGACGGTGTGCGGGCGTGCCGATGTGCTTCGTGTGCGCATGCACATGCATTCACACCCCAGAACCGTCCCCTCGCTGAGACACACACACACACACGCACACGCACACGCACACGCCAAAGCGAATCTGCAGAGAGAAGGTGTGCGGGCACAGACAGACAAGAGACACAGTGGCTAGTGACGGCAAAAACAACCGAGAGCAAAACAAAAACAAAAGACACGAGCACAGACACGCAGAGGGCAATGAGAGGTGAGTGTGCACAAAAAATGAGAGAGACGGTTCGGCACACCAACGAAAATGCCGCACTGATGAGAGGAGGCGGCGGCGGAGGTGGTGTCGTGATGTGGCAGGGAAGCGGGCAGATACACGAGAAAGAGACAAACCGCTGGAAAAACAGATAGGTAGCCAAAGGTGTGAATGACGGGAGAGAAGAGGTCAATCGTTGGCACGTCGCAAACACACACGTGGTGTGAGGGTGTGCGACGGTGTGAAGTACACCGTAGCAGAGAGTCTGCGTGAATAAGGAAAGGCAAGCCTGGTGTTTTGTTGTTGCTGTTGCTGTTTCGCGCGTGCGCCGCCTCTCCTGTGCGCACTATACCGACTGGTAAGATACTGGGCCGAAAAAAAAAAGAACGAAAGAAAGAGAGCAGCGAGCGTTTGAGTGTCGTTGGGCGTATGAGGGGGAGGGGAGAGTGGGAAAGGAGGAAAGCAGGAGGGACAAGTTTTCAATATATCAGATTCCTTTTGTTGTTGCGAGCGTCCCTTGCAGACCTCTGTCCCTACAGCGATGCAGTCACTCCCCCGCAAGGGCTTGCGGCAATACCTGTCGATCGCTATACCGCTCTGAAAAGACGGCCCACGGGGTTGTGTGTGTGTGTGTGTGTGTGTGTGTAATTGAAACGCGTACAGTGCGGAGGACAATGAAAACAAAAAAACGATGGCGATGGGCAATAGACCGTAGAGAGAGAATAGTAGCAAGGCGGGAGAGGGAGAGCGAAGAGAGGCACTTTAGCGGGGGGAGGAGCACAAAGCAATTTAACAAGAAAAAAGAAAGGCGGAACTGAGTAACTCCGACAGGGGCGGGGAGTGTGAGCAGAACACGCAACATAAATGTCAGATACATGCTAAGAAATGGAAGTGCGGGAAGGGGTTCTATTCGGGTGTGGGCGTGCAGACGTGCGTGTGGTGATGATCGGGCAATCGCGAAGAGTATATGACGTGTGCGTGCGAAGGTGCGAAGATATAAACGTCCGAGCCGCGCGCACTCAAAGAGACGCGAACGGCGTTTGTGTGCTACTTCTCTCAGCGAAGTACTAGCACGCACGTCGGTGGTGGAGGTGGGAGCAAAAAAAAAAGAGTAAAGGCAAGCAACGAATCGGAGAAGAGCAGAGAAGGGGTGGGGGTCCATGCACCCACGTGCGTGTGCGTGCCAGCCATCGCGTTGCGCCGGATGAATACGAGGATGCAACATTGAGTGATAACAAATAAGACATGGAAAGAATGAGAAAGAAAGGAGAGAGAGAGAGTATGTGCGAGTGATGATGCACGTAGCGGTAGCACTTGCCTTCGCCTTGTCTTGGGTAAACCCCCCTTCCTCCCTCCCACCTCATCCGTCCCAAGAGCGACGTCCACGACGGCCAAAGGCAGTATTCACCTCGTCCATGCTATCAAAGATATGTGGGGTGATGACCCCCCTCCCCCACATACACCGTGTGAAAGACCCATGCAGACAGCGAGAGATGAAGAGACGGCACAACGGAGGGTGGCGCTCACGTGTCGGAAACATCGACTCGCGTCGCAACAGGAGTGCGCCGGCCAAGAACGAAACAGAAGTGAAAAGGGTGAGGGGCGCTCACACCCCACGCACAGGATTGCCAAGGAAAACAAGGTGTCTGGCAGCTCCAGCGTCTCCGTCTCTCTGATCCCCATAATCCGCCGTCACTACTCCTGCTCAAAGATGAGCGCATAGAGGGAGAACGGCAAGCGGGGGAGGGGTGGGGGTGAACAGCGTCAGTGGGGGGGGGGGGGCGGTTCATCATTTTTTTCTGCGGCTTTGTCTTTCGTACGTTCGCGCATCCGCGCAGCACAACAACATCGCAAAGCCAGCACAAGGCACACACGACAGCAGAGCCACGCATAAAGAAGGAAGCAAACGGAGTAAGGAGCGCGCGAGGAAGGCAGAAAGAGAGGTAAAACCTTTGTAAGCTGCGCCAGTTCTTGCCGTACTCGTGCGTCGGTGAATGCGATCGGCGGCGGATTTCACAAAGAGAGAGGCGGAGTGCAGGAAGGGGGTGCCATTTCCAAAGGCACGGCAGCACGACGCGTCGTCTCACGCTGCTCAGCTTCGCGCGACGAGCCGGCAAAAGAAGGGCGGTCGCTCTCACAATGGGTGCGGAGAAGCTTCTCCAGTCCTGCTCAGTTGGAGCCCAGCAGCGCTGTGCGCTCCTCTTTGATGAAGCGACGCAGCTCGCCAAAGCAGCGCAGCTTCGCCACCCCCTCCGGCGCATCCACGCCCATCACGAGCCAGCGGAATAGCTCGCTGTCCAGCTGCTTCAGGAGCATGTCGTACTCATCCAGCATGGACGCGTCAAGGGTCTCGAGCTTACACCGCGCAAAGTGGCCAAAGATGAGGTCCATCTCCACCATACCGCGGTAGCGTGATTGGTAGATGAGCCGACGGCGCTTGCACTCGACACTCTCCTTGGGGTCAACAGGACGGGAGTCGCGGAACGTCGTCCCGTGCGACATGGCCACATTTCGAGCGCCCTCTGCAATCTGCGGCTCCACGTCAGATGAATCTGCCGTGCCGGGCGTCGCCGGTTGGCGCGGGGACTTCGCCGGTGTGCCGTCAACAGTGCGCCACTTCTTTAGCAGCTCCGTCTCCTTCGGTGAGGCAGCCTTCACGGCAGCAAAGTCCTGCGAAAACACCTTCTCGCGTAACGTCTTTGCGATTGCGGAAGTGAACGGGTTAGAGTCGGCTGCGCCGGGCTTGTCGCTTGTCACGCTACTGCACCAGCGCGGAGAAACACACGTAGCAGAAGCCGTGCTAATGGTGACGGTGAGAGGCGCGGCAGCAGCAGCAGCACCGCGCGACAGAGCGAGCCTGGGCAACATTTCCTGGCGCAGGGTGGACGAGGCGATAATGAGGGGAAGATGGAGAGAACGGTTCGCGAGGGGCTGGCGTGGAAGCGATGTTTCGAGTGAGAAGCGTCCACATGCGAGGAACGCGAAGAGGGAGCGGAGCAGTTGCAGAGAAAGAGAGGAGAAATCTGGAAGAGGAAACACATTTGAAGAGAGTGGAGCAGCAAGCAGTGCCATACATGGCGGATGAGCACACTGCCAGGGTGTTCAAAGTCCATCGGCGACAACAGAAACGGCTGATAGCCCGCCGCGCTGCGGTAAAGGTCGAGCTGAGTGCAGGACATTTTGTGCGATGAGGCGCGTCTCTTCGCCTGCCCAAGCCTGTGTAGGTGTGGCTGTGAATATGTCTTGTGAACACAGAGAGAGAGTACGCAAGACGAAAGAGCGGGGCAAGGGCAGTCACGTCCCCTGACGTGTCGTGTCAGCTCCCGCTGCACGCCGTGTCGATGAAGGAGAAAGGCGGAATGAGGAGGAGTAGGGGGGGGGTGATCGTCCTACATGCCTCAAGTACCAACGCATCCGCTGCTCCCGCGTTGCTTGTGTAAATCGAGGAAGAGCCGAGGAGAAAGACGGTGAAGCCCGTTGTTGTGACGCAGTGCGAGAGAGAGCGAGAAGAAGAGCGGGGCAGCCACGGAGGTGGCACAAGAAAACACTTGGCAAGCGCATCACTGTGCAATGGTAGGCAGTGCCCCAGCCGTAGGAAAGGGGTTGCCCAAAACTGCATACTCCCGTGTACACGCACACGGCGCAGCACCGAACGTTTCCACCAGCACCCCCTCCCCTCGCCGAACCGCCTGATCTCACCACGACCCACTACGCGCGGAGCGGGTCATGCGGTTCATGTTGCTCTTCTTGCGTCGCCTAACCTTCTGCTCTGTGACGATGAAGGATGGCCGCTCGACGAGGCCGGCCTCCGCCGGTGGCACCCAAGATGCTTTGTGCAGAAGCGTCTGCAGCTTGCGCAAACAGCCCTCTTTGTTTTGCAAGGCGCTACGGTGCTCGTGACAGCTCACGACGATGGTTGTCCCGTCATTGGTGAGCGCTCCGCCAGCCTCGTGGCGGCGCAGTGCGGCAAGTAGCTCTTCGTCGAAGAACTCGGACAGGAGCTCCATGTCCGCGCGCAGCTCCACCTTGTTACTGCTGCTATTCGTGCCTTGGCCACCTGGGCCACTGCCGCGCATGGTGCGAATCTCGTAGACGCAGGGGTCGATGTTGATGTGCTTTGGGCTCTGCAGCCGATAGTACCCTGCCTCCTTGGAGCTGGTGTGCGACGCACGCGCTCCCTCCGTCAGCGATGACATGGCACCCGTGTGGAGGTGTGGGACGCAGCAGGACAGTATCGGCGACGGTGCCAGGGGTAGCCGACGGGCGTATACCAGGCCCGCACTGAGCAGCAGCCGCACTGACATGCGAGAAAGTACTGCAGTGAACGAAAACAAAGAAGAGGTGCAGTGGTGCGAGGGCAGCAGATGAGTCACCGCTCCTTCGCTGATTCGAATGCCGCCTCCCTTCGGTCCTGCGGTGACGCAATCACTTCGGCAGATGCAGGAGTCCGCCCTCCGCCGTCTTCAACATCTGCGCGAGCGTGTAAGGACACACGCGCGTTGGCGAGGGACACAGCAAGCACCAGTAAGAGAGCAAGGGTATAACAGTTGGCGAGAAAGGAAGCGGGTGCACGACAGGGAAGCTCTACACAGAGAGAGAGAGAGATAATCGCGCTGTGGCGCCGAGCAGGGATCGTCGTCAAGGTGAAGAAGAAACACCGCTACGGCGAGCGCGCGCGCGTGCACGAGGGACGGCAAGGCAAAGGCAAAGGCTCGCGAGGCAAGACAAGAAGGCAAGCCACCGCAGGTAACGTCGAGATGGACCATTCTCACCTTTTCCATAGGCCGCTGCCCTCGTCGCCGAGCTTACACGAGGCCTATGCAGGCATGGGCCTTGGCAGTGCACTAAAGGGTGCGAGCTCTCCTCCCCTGCCTCTTGTCCACGGGTGCGCGCCTTGCTAGTGCCCAGGTGGGTTCTTCTGTTGCCTGCATATAGGAGCGGGTGGAGCCCGTGCCGCTGACCCTTTGCTCCAGAGTGGGGCTGTTCGAGCCGCCACCACACCAGTGGAGCGTAGCAGCGCTGCCGCCTCCTCGTGCGTCTTGCCTTCCTGTCGTCTCTTCGTGTCATCCGCGGTGCAAACGCTGCCTAGGATCCAAAGCAAAACGAATATCAGTGCAGAAGCGAGAGGCGCTGAGCACCGTGCGGTCCGCACGCACAGCCACCGCCGTTCAAAATGCGCAAGACGCGAGGCAGCGCACGCGTCTCTCCTCTCCTCCACGTTGAGCACCATTACATCGAGTACACCGCACAACAAATCGCCCCGCACATGGAAGGCGAGAAGGCAGAGCAGCAGCCACAGGTGAGGTGAAAGCAGAGTGAGTTGCGAGTCCGCCGCACGAGCACAACTTCCCTGGTGTGCTGGCTGGCAATCAGCTCATCCAGCCCGCTTACAGCAAGGAAAACTCCGCGTCGGTCAACGCTGGCCAACGCAGTGCACTAGGCGGCGTTCTTGCCGCTCTTTCCATCAATGAGCCTGTTAAGCCCAATCGACTTGTCCACGGACGACCCAGATGTGTACGCACGGTTTGTGTACCGCTCACGCATCTTGCGCAGGTACTCCAGCATCACGAATGTTGCAATGTTGTGGGGCGCGGAGCGAGAGAAGAGTGCCAGGGAGCCCTTGTACAGTCCACGCACGCCCTCGATGCGGTATATCTTCCACGTCGCTACGGCGAGGTTTGAGGAGTAGGCCATGGGCTCACCGGCGCGGTGATTGAAGGATCGCGTCATGACAACGTCTAGCGGGTTCATGACGCACATGACACATGAGGCGGAGAAAATGGCGGCGCAGATGTGCACGCGGATGTCAGAGGCCGGCCATCCCATCCGCTGGCAAATTATAGGCTTTGCCACATCGTACGCGGTGAGCTGCGCGGCGGAGCCAACCAGCGTGCGCTGCGCCGCGATGTGCGAGCCCTTCCAAAGCGCTCGCAGACCGCCTGTCTTGTAGATCTTGTGAAAAGCATCCTTCACGCCAGCGTAGTCGTACTGCTCCCCAGTCGTCGCCTTCGAGAGCACATCGCCACGCATCGTCACAATCGTGTTGCGCTGCGATTGCAGGCGCGTCTTCACCAGCTGGAATGGCGAGGAGAAGTAGCTGCCCACGAGGCCGCACAAGGCACCCGCGAGCACCGAGATGTAGATGGCATCCGACCCACACGCATAGCTCACCTCGGCACGCGCAGCAGGGTACAGTCCTACTCGAATCCCGTTCTGCATCACCTGCCACATCACAGACGATACGAGGCCCTTTTGTAGAGCACGCAGGCCCTCTTCGCGAGCCACACGAATCATACCCTGCCCCAGGTTGTCGTACACAACCTTGTACTCGCCGCGCTTGCACAGCTCGCCCTGCAGCTGCATGCGTGTTCGCATCACCTCAAAAGGGTTGGAAATGACAGTGGCACACATGGAGGCGACAGCCCCATCGATATACATGTCTACGGACGACATCGGCAACGACTCGCTTCACTAGGCTGAAGTGAAAGTGATGAGACGAATTAGACAAGATGCACTCCAACGAGTGAACCTGCTTCCTTGTACGTCGCGGCGGTGGTCGTGCGCGGGCACAGTAGAGAGAAGAAGAGGAGATGCAGACAACGTGGCTGAAGCAGTCCTTGCCTCCACATCACACAAAAGGCTGATAAAGTGACGATGTGGGTTTTGCACAGATCAGGCACACACAGACAAACACCCACATGCTCGTTTGCACATAAGTGGCCCCGGCACTGCTCTTTCCGCATTTGCCGCGCGGGCACCATTCGACGCCGAGTAAACCCCTTCCGTGTATGCCTGTGTCTGTGAGGTAAGACAGCGAAAGTGGACCGTGTGAGCAAACGACGCATGACTAGCTCAGAGGGCGAAGGTCTCTGGTCTATCGAACATCCGGCGGAAAATGCCGATGAGGTAAATGCGTGCTCGTGTAGGTGCCCAGGGCAGATGTCGAGCGCTCAGCGAAACCCAGCCGGCGCCCAGAAGGAGGGAGGGCACACCAAGAGCAGGTTAGATTTTCCCTTTTTTTCCTTTGGCCAACGTGTATCCATTGTCCCCCACACAACACGAGTCAAGCGCCGCTCTGACCCCTGCAGGCCCTGCCACAGGCCCCCCATCCGCGCCGTGCCAAGCAGAGCGAGAGGCACGCCCGGTACACCAAATGCGCCGACTCAGTCGGCCCGAGAGCACCGCCCCATGCCCCGAACTCTGCCCGCCCACCCGCGGCCTCGCAGGTCGCCTCACCGCAGCCCTCCCCCGCCCCCACTATGCCGGGCGCCACCCCTGGTGCATTCTCTGCTCAGAGGCGGTTCGGTGGCGCCGGCTCCCCACACACCAGTACGCGGTGCGACGGCCGGGGGTCGGATACACGCTCCAGTCACGTCGACACCTCGCCCATCATGTGGATGGCGCAGACGCGTGCACCGCCGCAGCACCGCGCCCACGGCCCCACCGCCGGCATCAGCAGCGAGGAGCCGCTCTGTCCTCCCCCCCCCCGCGGCGTAGGGTGCCTGATCCAGCCCCCACGAGAGGGGGCTCGGCATTGGGCCAGGGGGGAGAGACGAAGGAGGGGAAGGGGAAACAGCGCGTCTGCGCCCGTGCATCGGCGTTAGCACCGGAAAGGAAACACACCCGCACAGGCACCAGAGCATAGTGGCGGTCGAGCATACTCACTTCTGTCGCGGCAGAGGCGCATCACAAAGTAGGCAAAACAGAAGGATACACACAAACGGAGACGCGCAACACGGAATACGGAGGGGCTACCGAGATCACCCATACAACCATACCATCACACATGCCTATGCTACGGGGAGGAAAAAGAGGGAGGGGGGCTTGAGCAGTCAGACGCAAGGGTGCTAACGGAAGCAAAAATAAGGAGAGAGCAAGCGCAAACAGCGGAGCAAGCGACGTCTTCAGTGGCACACAGCAGCGCCACCTCCCTCCCCCCCCATATGCACACGCGTACATGCACCCATCTAGTCTGTGAAAGAAAACGGAAGGGAGTGGAAAAGGGAGCCTACCACCGCACCGGCGCGCGCACGCACGCGGCGACGAGAGAACGCCTTCCGGAGGGTACGTGCACGCCACACGAAACAGGAGAAATCGCTAGTTAGGCGTAAGTAGATGAGCGGTGTGTGAGAGAGGAAAAGGGGAGAGCGTCTCGACATCCACACGCACGCATACCTACAAACGTGCACGATACACCTCGACTGCGTGCATCTGCGCAACCATTCTTCCACGCACGTGAGTGTTTGGAGTGCGTGCAGAGGAGGGGGGCAGAGGTGAAGCGTGGGAAGCGGTTTCACTCAGATACCCTTGCAAGCCATCACGCGATCCCGTTCTGCTCTGCTTCTTGCTTCAGCTACAGCACCACCAACGGCTAGCTCCCTTTTACACGAGGCGACGCGTGAAGGTACGCTTGCCGTTCGGGCAGTCCCACACCCAATGGCGCATGCTCGCTAGAGCCACCTCCAGCTCCGGCATCGCCTTATGACGCAGCTCCTCGGGCACCTTCTTGCCGAAGGAGTCGACGGCCTCCACGCACGCGCACAGGTAGCGCTCACGCTCCAGCGCGTTCCACACGCAGCGCTGCACGTAGTAGCGCGCCTTCGCGATGCTTGTGTAGCATCGCTCTGTGCGGCCGGCCCAGAAGAGAATGTTCTTGAGGTAATTCAGCTTGCGCAGCATATGCTCCTTTTCTGCCGTCTTGTGCGTGCAGTTGCCGAAGATGTAGCGGTAGAACGGGTGGTCGTCGGTGTAGATGGTCTTGTAGAGCATCTCCAGCGAGTTCACACGGTCGCGCCAGTACGAGTCGAAGTCCTCGCACCACGAAACGTGCAGCAGGCGCTCTGCGTCGTTCTCCAGGCTGCTCAGCAGGTAGCGCTCGACCGCGTTCAGCTTCAGCCCCGCCGGAACATCCGCCTGCGGCACATGCCAGAAATCGAAGCTGCGGTACTCGGACTGCGAGGTGATGCGCTTCAGCCAGCTCTCATTGCACGCCCAGCCCTCGCACGGCACGGAGCCCCACGTGGTATAGATGAAGCGGGCCGGCACAGTCGTCGACGCCGCGGGGTTAGCGGCGGTGGCAGCTACCGAAATACCCGACAGGGCCGTGGCGCTCGCCAGGCACGCAAGACGGCGCATTCCGCTGTGAGCACGCATCCGTTAGAAGGAGCTTCTGGCGCGACGAGAGGAACGGAAAATAAGAAGAGATGCGGGTGGCGGTGATAGGAGATACCCTTCGCATGCTAAGCAACGATGACTCCACCATATCGACAATGTCACGTGTGCGTGTGTGTGTGTGTGTGTGTGTGTGTGTGTGTGTGTCGATGTGCGGGGTCGGGCGTGTGAGGGGGTACAGATGGTGTGCGAGGGCAGCAACGAGTGAGAGAGTGCGAGGAAGAGGTAGAAAAGAAGTAGGATGCGACATAGATGGAAGCATTCGCCGGGCCGCTCTGCCGCCCTCCATCACTAGAGCTCATCCCCGTTCGCCCGTATGCGTCACTGCATACGCGTGTGAGAGAGGAAGAGGAAGAGGGGGCCGGGTCGACGGAAGCGCGCTCACGCTCTCTCTCTCTTCCGCTCTGCTCCTGTCCGCCGCCACACGGATATCGGCTTTCCTGCGTATTTGACTTCTGCATTTGGCTTAATGCGGGCGTCAGCAGGGGGGCACTTAGCGTGCACCCGCCCTGCGCACCTGGGCCGTCCTTTCGCGAGTTCAAATACTTCACCCCTGCCCACTCGTGTGTGTGTGCGCGCGTGTGTGCGCGTGCTGAAAAGACAGCCCGACCAACAGCCGCCAGCGGTGAGCAAGGAGTCGTCGAGAAGAGCCGTAGAGGGTCTTCCATGAATGTGAGGATACAGTCATGGCCGCCTCCTCTATGTCCTGCGCGGAAGGCAAAGCACGGCTCACAAGGACGCACACGCCCGAGGGCCGCCAAAAGAGAAGAAACGCTGTCAGCACGCCGGGCCTGTTAGCGGTCAGCGAACACTTCGTGCCTCACCTTCCATCAGTGCGTGAGCTCACGCATACGCGCACACACATACGCGCGCTGCTGCTCCGTTTCTGTTGCTGCCTAGTACGGGCGGTGATACGAGTAGAGCTGGCCCATGTTGTGCGGCATGCCGTGGATGTACTTGGTTGCCTTGGCCAAACTTGCGGAGCGGCTCTGCGGGGTGCCGTCTGCGTACGTGTGCGTGTGAAACTGCGTCGGAATCTCGTACCACGCCGCATCACGAGAGGCCGGTGTGCTGCTGCTGTCTACGGTGGCCTCTTGCGAGTCCAGCACCTTTCCCAGTGTCGGCTCCGGCGGGGTCCGCACGCCTGGAGGGACCGGCATGCCGACGAAGGGACGAAACGGCATGTAAACCTCAGGCGGGGGTGCCGGCCCGTCGGGCAGCGGGCCGGCGACGCCACGTATGTGACGAAGAACGCCGTGGCCATACTGACGCTGCGCTCGCTGCGCAAACAACTCGGCAGCCGTCTCCATCACATGGCGCAGACGCGCGTCGTGGTCGAGAGGGCCGCTTTCCCCCATGAGCGGTTGCGGCGACGAGGACGATTTTGTGGTGCCATTGGACGCCGCATGCCCCGCGCCACCGCCCTTTTCGTGGCGTCGCTCCGCTGCCACCCTTCCAGCCTTTTCCTGACGGCGACGACGCTGCACGTCAAACAGAATTTCGTCCAACGTCTTCCCGTCGAACGCGTCGGAGAAGACACGATTGGCATCACCACGCACAAACGGCTTGCGATACCGCCGTCGCTGCTGCTGCTGCTGCTGCTGAAAGGTCGTCGAGGATGTTGACGAGGCCGTCGATGACGTGTGCTTCCGCCTTTCCGCAAATGCTGAGGACGGCCGCGCGCCGCCGGCAGGAGAGCCGGCCCTTGTACCCGCCTTTGCGTTGGCGGCAGACGGCGCGCCTGCTGGGGCTGTGGCAGACGGTTGCTGCTTGCGGCGCGTCTGGATGCCTAGTTCCGCATCGTGCGCACGACGCCTCACCGGGTCGGAGAGCACCTCATATGCCTCCGAAACACGCCGGAAGAGCATCTCCGCGTGTGCCCTGTGTGTCTCCTCCACCACATCGGGGTGGTACTTCAGCGCCAGTTGGCGGTAGGCGGTCTTCACCTCCTGCGGTGTCGCATCCGTGTCGACGCCGAGGTTTCGGTAGTAATTCAGCTTGGACGTGCTCGCAGCTGCTGACGACCGCGCACCGTGCGCCGAGGTGGACGAGTAGCGACGACTGGCTTGAAGTATCGCATCGCAATCCAAAGCGAACGGAAGGCACGCAGAGCCCAAAGCGGTTGCATATGTCGGTGCACCTCTCATCACCCGCGGTGCCACAAGGCGGTGACCCGCGGGCAGGGCACGCGCACAGCGCATTCGGAATCGAAAGGCAGAGAAAGAAACAACAGAAACAAAAGAGAGACAAGTGCGTGCACAGTGTGGCGCAGTGGCGAGGAGAAAAGTGTGATGTGGAGCCCACCGTCTGCCTGAGTACTGTATGGGTGCACCCACGACCTCCCCGCAGCAAGGATGGTAGACAGACAGACACACACACACACACACACACGCGTGCGCGGTGGGAGCGCCTTGGCAGAGTTGCACACTGCAGGGAACGGAAGAAAAACAAAGGAGGCGGAAGTGCATCACATCGAGATGGAAGTACAGGGAGAGGCAGCGCCTTACATGACCACGAGCCACAGCAACATCTCTGAGAGTGCCGCTACGCCCCACCTCGCCCTCCTCAGGCAGAGGAAGCCACCGTGCGGCACCCGTCCTCCCCTCTTTCTATCCCCCTCTTCCACACAGAGGCGCGCTCTTCGCAGCAGGAGAGGAGAAAACAGAGCTGTACGTGGAAATTAATGATTTGGTGTACTGACGACAGCGTAGACGCGGCACAGGCGTGCGTGTCCTCACCGATGGCACCGTCACGGCTCACCATGTCTTTGTGTACCTCGTGCCGGCTCTCTTATCGTTCTCCTCGTGTGCTGTGCTTAGTGAGCTGCGCGCGAGCAAGTGCGCGGGCATGCGTGCATGCCGTCCCACGCGCAGTCTGCGCAATAGCTTGACGGCGCTTGTGTGCACTACAGAAATAGAGCCAGCTGGAGAGGTGGCTGGTACCGACGCTCTCGCGTTCTTCTTACAAGGTCGCCGCCTGTGCGGTTGGAGCCGCCCTGCAAGCATCGTGCGGTTGTGCGTGTGCACAGGATTGAACGTAGTCCACCCACTGCCGCGCCGGCACCCACGCCTCTAAAGACTTGGCGACGTCGAGCAAGGACGACTCAGCTAACACTTTGAACCCCGCGGACTCCAGCTCAAGAGAGAGATGCCGCGGCATGAGCGTCGCAGCAGGCCTCGATGATGCTGCACTTTGCGTCCGCGCGTGGCCTACATCCCCGGCGATTGTGGAGTAGTCCACCACGAGCAAGACGGGCAACGAGCGACGGTGGTGAGGCAGCGCATCGTGGTTGTGCGCCCGCGGATCTCGCGCGCAGTAGTGCCAGCGAAGAAGCTCCGGCAGAGACGATCGAGCCAGCCGCCACACCCCGACCTCGCTGTTGAGGTCGATATCCTCCTTGAGGACCTTCCGCGTCGCGACGGCAGCGGGTGCGGCTACCGCAGTCGTCTTTGAGCAATCCTCGCGCACAGCCAGGTGCGTCCGTTTGCTCGCAGACGCGCCAGGACGCAGACACAGACGCAGCAAGGGCTGCTCGGTGGCACTGCACTCGCGCACCAGCTCCATCATGCCCTTCCCTTCAGAAGCGCCTGGGGCATCAGCAGTCACGGGTCCAGACAACGGCATTGCCGAGGAGGGCAGGCAAGCATCGGTACGAGTACCTTCGCGGCATGACCTGGGTAGGACTGTCTGCGAAGGCGCAGCAGTATCCTTCGTGAGTCTGGCCAGCACCGAGGACGTAAAGGAGGTCGAGGATGCAGACCAAGGAAACATTCCTGGCGGTGTCGACGAGAACGTCGGTGAAGACGCGCGTAGTGCAGCCCCCATGAAAACGGCAGGCCGGCGATGGCGTGGCGTCGCTTCAGCCACGGGCTTCAGCCGACTCCTCAACAAGCAATGAGTGCGATAGAGTCGAGCCACGCCGATTTCCAGGTCATGCCCTACCTCCACGCTCTTCCCATCGACGGCGACCGGGGTCGACGCAGCCTCACTCAGTGCGCAGCGACAGCAGACGGAAGACTCCAGCGTCGCCAGATGCACCTCGACAACACCGAGCGCTTGCCTGGCGCTGGCTGCCAGAGCGCCCAGCGCCACCTTCAATTCTCGCACCACACTCGACCACTGCTCAGGAACCTGCTCATTGCCTCCCTCGCGTTGCACCAGGCGGCGCGCTGCCTTGGGCAGAAGCACCACAAGCCTCAGCGTCACCGTGGCGTTCATCATGACGCTCTTGAGGTCCGGGTGCTCGTCGAGGTGCTCCCGGTACGGGTTGGTGATGTTTGGGTGTCCGTACACCTCCAACTCGAACTCCTCCTTCGACATGTGGGACAGCTGATGCTGCCGGGGAATACGCAGCCCGAAGAGGCCGCCGCCCATCTTCAGGCCCAGACCTCCCTGCATGTGGTTCGAGGCGTGCCGACGGCCATCACGAATGCTGCTGGTGATGGACGAAAGGCGTTTGTAGCGGCCTTTCCGGCCGTGGGTGTGACGGGTATGGACGGCGCCGGCCCGCTTACTGCGGCCCCGCAAAAAGTCGCGAGAGCCCCAGCGGCCCAGGTCAAACGCCGTGAAGCGAAGCATGGCTTCGCGTCATCGCCCTCCCTCCCTCACGCTCCCTGCCTTGGAGTGGGGCTAGACGGTCGTGCAACCGGCACGGGCCACACGCGCCAGCGACGATAAACCGAAAATGGAAGAGAAGTGTGTCGAGCGCCTCCTCCTCCTCCTCCTCCTATTACCTCTTGCCTGACGATCAGAAACGCAACGCAGCGGCACGCCCCGTGAGTGGCCCGGGATTGTAAAGGAAAGCCGACGAACAGTGCGCACACTCGTGTGGCTTCGGTATTGGCAACAAAGGTGATGTGCTCTCTTCGACTGCAGGGCACCAACTGGAGAGGAAGCCCACAGTAAACCAAAAGAAGACGCAGGATGAGAGATTTGGTACAGAAGTGTGTAGGCGGAATACGGTGCCCGCCACGGAAGACAAAGCTGCGCAGAAGATCGCGCATGCACAAACATACGCCGCGCGATGAGTTCTTGTTCATTCTTCAGCCTGTGCACATTCAGCGCCACACAACGCGAGTCCAGCATCTGCTCTAACCCCTGCAGGGCCTGTCACAGGCCCCCATCCGCGTCGTGCGATGCAGAGCGAGAGACACGCCAATACAGCAATGCGCCCGACTCAGCCGTCGGAGCACAGCCCCCTGCCTCGAGCTCCGCCCACCGACCCGCACCCCGCAGGTCGCCTCACAGCGACTCCCCCACTATGCCGGGCGCCACCGGGTGCATTCTCTCCTCAGAGGCGGTGTGGTGGCGCCGGCTCCCCGCACCCCAGCACGCAGTGCGAGGGCCGGGGGTGAGATAGACGCTCGAGTCACGCTGACGCTTCGCCTACCATATGGGTGGCGCAAGCCTGTGCACTGCCGCGGGTTGCCCCGGCGCAGCGCCATCCAGGGCCCGACCGCCGGCATCAGTGCGGCGGTACATTGCTCTGACCTCCCCACGTGGCAGGCGCTTCACCGTGACACCACCAGAGGTGGCTCGGCATTGGGCAGGGAGAGAGACGAAGGAGGGGCTGCGTGGCTTGCGCACAGAGCGGGGGGGCACTGGGCCCTGAGGTGTCACGCACTGCGGCATCACCCCGCCCCCATGTCATCCGGCCGCCTCGGCATGAGCCCACGTGCAAACCGCGCCCGAAACCAAAAAAAAAGAGGTGCGCCGTTTGATAAAGTGTGTCGGAGGCACGAAGTGCGCAGCGCCTCCGCCCATCAGCGCCGCGCGCCACCATCCCCCTTCTTCCGCTCTGTCTGATGTGCGCACGCACAAAAGCAAGCGCGACCGTAGGCGCACGATGAGTCATCAAGCTGCGAGAGGATAACCTGCGTCAATGCCAGCGGTGTTGAACACCACAGGAGAAATGAAAGAGACAGTACCTGAGGAGGCGCACCAAGGGTTAGCCATCGCAGTGTAGAGGTACACGAAAGGGGAGAGAGAGACAGCCATGAACAACGCGAGATGATCACCGAGCACAACAAGACAAGAAAAGACGACGATGCCGAGGAGTCAAGGAACACGAGAGAGGGAGGGCGAGACGGAGAGCGCTACAGGAATGGCAGTTGACGCGCACACACGCAACGCCCAGCGCAAAAACACGACACGAAAGGAGAACAGTGAGAGCGCAGAATAGGGAGGTGAGAAGCGGAAGTGGCGGGGCAAGGGGGCTGGGGGGGAGGCCGGGGGGAGGCCGCAATCGATGGCGCACGACGCCGCCCCTTCCCCCTTCCCCAACGACTCCATACAAAAGATGCACCGATGCGCTGCGCCCTCACTCGCTTCCCCGCTTCTCTGCCGGCGTGTGCGCAACTGTCCCGCTGGAAGTCTACGCCTGGGCAGCCTTGGCGTCCTCCAGCCATTTCTGGATAGCAGCCCGTCGCCCCTCCACAGCGGCCGCCACGTCGGGGCGCTTATTAAAAGCCGCCACCTTGTCCTCCGTCAGGGGCTCGTTCGTGAAGGGGTGCTTGCTCTCGGACAGGAGGAGGTGGTGCAGCGTCTCCTGGTTGACGTACACCAGGTCATTCAGGTCCTTCACGTCCGCCGGCAGCGCAACCGGCTGGAGGAGCGGGGTGGAAAGCAACGCATCCAAGGCGTAGTCCGGCGCGTCGTCCCATACGGCCTCCTCGTTGTCCACCTCCTTGGACACGGACACCATCGCCGCCGCCATCTCAGACGCCTTCCAAATGAGATCCTCCGAGACGAGCTGGCGGCTTACGATGGTGTGCATGACGCTGCGAATGTCAGATAGCGGAATGCTGCAGTGGCACAGGCAGCGGAGAAAGTTCTTGGAGCGCCGGAAGTGCGTGAAGCAGTCGACGAGGCGCATCAGGACCTCGCGGGGGCGGAAGTTGTAGAGATCCGCGTTCTGGATCTTCAGGCTCCGGCTGTTTGGGCCGGCGAACGCCATCAGGCTGCGGGCAAGCATCTCGCTGATCTGCCCAGCCACCATGTTCTGCGAGACGCCCTTGGGGAACTGCAAAGATAGCTCGATGAACATGTCCATCGAGGCGGTAAAGAGCATCAGGTGGGAGCGGAGGCTCATGCCACGCTCGTGATACGTCTGCGACCCGTCAGCATTCTCCTCCTCGTCCCGCTCGCTGCCGTCCTCGCCGGAGTCGGCGTCCTCGTTGCGACTCGCGTCGCTTCGCTGACGGCGTGTCTGCCGCCGCTGTTGCTCCCTGTTCGAGCCGTCGGCGGCGTTCTGCGGGCTGCCCGACGCGACGGCGTTCTCTGACAAATCCGCGCCGGCCTTCACCATCTCGTTCATCCTTGTGAGGGTGTCGATCACCTGATCGACTGCCTCATTCACCTCCGCCACCGCCATGTGTGAGAAGCGCTCGAGCATGGTGTTGTTCGCCTGCGACTCCATCTCCTCGCGCACCGGCTCGCACAGCAGGTTCGACTTGAGGAGCGTTTTGATGGCGTACGAGAGCTCGTACCGCACTTCGACTCGCTCGTATGTGGACTTCTCGACAGCGATGTAGCACTCCATGCAGGCGCGCACAATGTGGGTGTTGAACCACGGATGCTGCTCGAGCACCTTGCGTGTCGTGTAGTTCTCCTGCAGCCGCAGCAGGTAGGCCGGGAAGAGGGCGTGCGTGTGGGGCTTAGGAAAGTACTTGGTGTTGCCCATCAGCACCAGCATGAGGGAGATCATACCGTCGGAGTAAAGGCCGTCCAACGGCGCCATACTCGTGGCGCGAATCACGCAGTCGACGAGGCACTGCGGGAGGTAGCCCCATTCCGCTGGCGGTTGAGCCGGCAGGACACCCTGGTCATCCACTTGCATCACCGTCAGGAGCCAGTGGGCAAGGTGATTGAGGAACTCGAGACGGCTCGCACTAAGCTCAGCCGACCCGAGCAGGCCCTCAAGCAGGAGCTTCTCCGCGGTGAAGTAGTCACGCTGCTGCCGTGACGCCTGAGGATGGGTCGCCTGGCGCTCGGCGCGGTCATGCTCGTCAATGAAAACGGCGGCGCACAGCGTGACAGCACGGGCCGCGAGGAAGAAGAGATGGATGAAAGGTTTGTAGGGGTCGCGGCTCGACGGCGCGCGGGGCATCGGGTTGTCGTCGCCGAAGTGCGCCACTCGCTCGACGTCGCTGCCAAAGGAGACGACGACGCCGTTTGGGCCGTACAGGCGATCCAGCAGGTAGTGGGTTGGGATCTGGCGGTAGTCGTAACCGCCACTGCTGCTCATGCCTTCCTTGTTCGCGCGCGCCTGGAAGATAGGCAGCGCGAGCTCAATGAGAACCGACTGAAGCTGGATCATAAAGTAGCGAGAGCTGATCGGGCTGTCGTGGTGCATCGTCTTCAGGTAATCCTCGTTCAGCTGTAGGGCTCTGCCAAGGTACCGCAGTGTTGCGTCGCGAGCCGTCTTTATGTGCAGCAGGCCCTGCACCAGTCGCACGTTCATCTTCGCAAGCGTATTCATCTCCTGCTGTATAGTGTAGACTGTCTGCTGATGTTCATCCTGCTTTTGAGGAGAGAACACCTCTAGCATCGCGAGCCAGTCCCCGTGCGGCGCGCGCGCCGCTGCCATAGGCTTTGGTCCCAGGCCAAAGAGAACCCCCAAGAGCGTGGTGCGCTCGAGCTGCGTGCCGGTTGTGATGAACATGTTGGTAAAGAACGGACTCGTCATCAGCGCTCTCTGCAGCTGCGGGCAGGCGAGCAGCGACAGGAGCACGCGGTGCAGCTGCTTCACAACGCTCATGTCCCCCCAGGAGAGATGGGTGGAGAGTTGCATGAGGTGGGATAGGACCTGGTTGATGAGATACCCCTCGTCGTGCCGCTCAGCACCAGCGCGAGAAGCAATGTTGGAGAAGAGGGCGTCGATGGCCACGGCGGAGAAGGCGTCAGAGGCGAGGTAGGGCAGCAGCAGCAAACCGTAGGGAATCTTGGCCTTGAGCAGCGCGTACGCAGCGTCGCAGCTATCCTTCTCGAGGATTTGGTTCTTTGTACTCTTGGCCTCCACAATGCGCAGCATCTGCTCCGCAAAGGCGTCCTGCGTCTCCTGCATCGAGTCATGTATCGCTGCCGTCTGGCCGGCAGACGAGGGCGCCGCAGTCTCCGGGATTTGGGCCACGGCGAGATCGATGCTGCGCTGCACCATACCAAGGTCGCCACCTGTCACGGTTGTAATACGATCATTGGCGTAGAAGACGATGAAGGTGGGAATGGTGGAGACGCCGTAGCGGCTGGCGCAATCGCGGTTACGGTCGACGTTGCACTTGGCAAATATGACCTTGCTGGGGTCGTAGTAGCGCGCCATCTGCTCGAATTGCGGCTTGATCTGCTGGCACGGCCCGCACCACTCGGCGTAGAAATCGATCACCGTCACTACATCACTGCGCTGCACATACGATAGCAACTGGCCAAGGCTCGTAATCTCCAGCATCTCTGAAGCAGATAAGTCGGAAGGGTGGGGGAGGGGGGGGGGGCTATGTGTGGTGTGAGCGGAGTGAAGGGTATGAAGCGTCGCAGTCGCTGCGCAGGAAGACAAGAAGGGGGATGCCGGTGGTTCAACTGCAGAACACCTTCACGGCCCCAACTGCGGCTGTCCCGAAGACACGGAGCTCGAAAACAAACAAGTAAAAAAAATTAGCGGCAGGAGAAGAGTGCTCTGTGGATCAATGTGTAGCTAAGTTGCTTGTGCGTGTGTGTGCACTCCTCGTAGGAAAGGGCTGCACCCTCTCAGAGGGTCGCGGCGGTGGAGATAGAAAGCACGAGTACAGAATTGGCGCGCACTTTTTGCTGAGAGAGTGGCAATGGACCAACGCATCATGTGCCATTCATCCGCACGGCGGTGTGTCACCTGTTGCGTTTGGTTCCTCGACTGCAGAAGCTGCGAGGGAAGGCTGCCGTGCTGACGGCGGTGGAAGCAGCTGCGCGCACGGGTAGCTGTAGGGCTGACGAGAGAACGCGTGAACGGGGTTACTCTCTTCTTCGTTTCTTGTCATTGGCGTTTTGGCACGCTGCTAACGTCGCTGTGCAAGCACCGTGCGGGTGCACATCTCTCGTGATGGGTGAGTTTGCGATCAGAGAACGAAAAGGAGAAACATCACCATACAATGGATTGGGTATTGAAACCGAGCAGTCCCTCTCTCGGCACAGCCCCACACGCACGCACAGAGGCAGGTTGGTATCTGCTATTACATCGTGCGGAGGTGTGCGTGCCCACCTCCATCCAAGAGGCACCTCAGTTGCACTTGATGTTGTGCGCATGCGTGTGTTTGAGCAGCGTCGGCGAGGTGAAGTGGAGAAGCGCTACAGCCGCTCACCATCCCCACACAAGCACGCGTACATTCGAAGTGCAGCTGCGTACACCTTTACGAAGACGGTGTGATGAGGATGCGCCTCTGCTGACCTGGCCCTCCCATCTGCCCGCACTGCCAAGAGGTAGGAGAGGAAGTCGATCTCGTTGGTGATGCAGCGAGGGAGGTGTGGGGTAAGGCAAGAAAAGAGGATGGGCACCACCGCCGTTCACCCTATCCCCACACCGCCCCCCCCGCCACACACACACGCACACCTCAAGAAAAAGATAGAAGGCCCTCAGGCACACATAGCACTGTCACCTCAAGGAGTGTCGCGGCAGTCCTGAAAGCACTTGTCGGCGGGGCGGCCGGTGTAGTGCATGCCCACATCATCAATCACGTCATCCACCTCGTCGTCGTCCACTACTGAGGCGACCTCGGGTCTGGAATCCACCGCAGGTGTCGGCACTGCACCAGGCGCGCTGCCACCCGCTGAGCCCGCTGCCTCATGTAATGCTGCCGCTGCCGTGGATGCCGGCTCGGTGCCCTCTTGAGTAAAGAACTGCTCGAGCGGGTTGGCATCCGCCGTCGCGCGATACACATACTCTGCGTAGGCGGGGTCATTGAAAGGGAGGATGTGGTAGCGCGAGGCGAGCGATGAAGATGGATCGACGCAAGCGGCTGCAAGCGACTTCAGCGCCGCAGACGAGGCACCTGAGGCGTCACTGCAAGCCTCACGCGCATCACAGCTCGCGTCGCCTGACTCAGTACTCGTCGCCTTCGAGCTCCCCAAGTCGAATCGGCGCATGCGGAAGGTGCGCAGCTGCTCCTCAACCGGTTCCCATTGAAAGCCGTCGAACAGCGCGTGGCGGCGTAGCGCCGTGGCGTCGAAGCGGTGCGTGTCAGGGTGCACGCCAAGCCGCTTCTGCGGGTCCGTCAAGAGCAGCCGCTGGATGAAATCCTTCACAGCAGCAAAGCGCCGGCCGCCGCAGCACTGCTCCGCTTCCCCATCCGCGTCGTCGGCAAAGTTGATGCGGGGAAACAGCTCCTGTCTCTCCACGTAGGTGCCGTGGACTACCTTCTGGAGGACTTCAAACTGTGTCATACCAGAAAAGAGGTGCTCGCCGTACACCAACTCGTACACGAGTGCACCGAGGGCCCATAGGTCGCTGCTGAAGCTCCACTTGCACTCCCCCACCATCTCCGGTGAGACGTAGTGCGCCGTGCCGCAGAAGCTCGCTGTTCTCCTCCGCATACTGTGGATTTGAGAGACGGTGAGGCGGCGCCGTCGTCGCGCAGACGAAGAAGCACCGCCGTTCTCTGCTGCTGCGTCGCCACCGCCGCCATTGCTGCTTTCGGCCTCATCGACGGCAGCTGCATCCACCGGTGGAGGGCATGCTACGCCGCCGTTCGTCTCCGGCATATTCTCGGCCCCCCCAAGGTCCGCCGTATCGAAGTCCAGCAAGCAGGCGCGGTACTTCTCATCGAACGCCACATTCTCGGGCTTCAAGTCACGCAGCACGACACCCCTGTCGGCGGTGTGCTCGAGGGCTAGCACCAGCTGTGCCGTGATAAGTTGAATGTCGTGAAAGTCGAGGCAGCGGAGCGCCGTGCTGCTGGCCGGAATTGCCGTGGCCCGTTTAGATGGACCTGTCGACGCTGATGCTTCCGCCACCGGGGGACCGTCCGGCGCGGATCCAGTGGTGCCACCCGCTACCGTACCGGGACTAGACATACTAGCAGTCGATCCAGCTGCTGCCTCCTCCTCGTTATACTGCCGCACACGCTCCTGTGCCACGTATCGGATGTGCTGCAGCAGGTCGCCATGGGGAAGCCACTCGAGCACAAAGTAAAGCTCGTCCTCAGACTGGGCGGTGCCGTAGAGACGGACCACATACGGAAACGGAGCGAGGCGCTGCAGCGTCGCCTTCTCGTTCATGACACTCTGCACCTTACCCTGCTGCAGCACCTGGATCTTGGAGACGATCTTCACCACGACCGGCAGCAAGGGCGCGGCGGCGCAGCGTAGACGGCACTGCACAACTTGGCTAATAGCGCCGGAGCCGAGGGGGATCCCTGTGCCGAGCTGAAGCTGCTCAGGCCGGAACTGCACGCACGAAGCGGCCGGAGGAAGAGGTGAAGAAGAAGCTTGTGAGTTCATCACCACCTCTGTAAAGTTGCTGATTGAGCAACGGTCTTTAGGTAATAGCTGGTGGATAAGAGTGCTCACAGGGAGGCGCTGCACGTGTAAGTTAAGCGAGGCTGTGCAGGGAAGGGTGGTGGTGTGGGTGGTAAGGTGCGACGAGGAGAAGAGCAGCAACCCAGAAACGGAGGCAGAGAGGGACGGCGGAAGAAGGTCGAGGGGCAGCAAAGGGTGAAAGAGCATCGAGTCATTGACGGGCAGAAGAATGCGCGACAAAGCAAAGACATCGATCACGCGGAAAACAAAAGGGTAGCGAAATCCTCCCAACAACAGCACACGAAGAAGGATGGGCCACTACACTTATCATCATCATCGCCATCGCGTCGCTTCTTCGCCTTCCCTCTTCGTTATCGGAGGAGTGGCCTGCGGCCTCCCTGCAAACGGCAAGATGGGCAGGGCAGAGATGGAGAAGTGGATGTGGTGCGAGCGAGAAACGCTGTCAAGGCGCCCACTGCATGTTTTCGTTCTTCTCTCTGAGACTCGCACCACAAGATGAGCTTTCGCCTCATCAGCCACGAAGGGACAGTAGTGGCATGCGGTGGTGTGCCGAAGCGTCTGACCGCACACACTCACAGCGCGTTCAGGACCGTCATTAGGTGGCCCTCGTCGTAGCCATTCTCCGAGGCTGCAGAAGCGGCGGCGCCAGCCAAGTCACCGCCAATGTCCTCCAGCGCTCTGCCGCCACCACCCCACGCCGCGTACGTGGACGCCAAGAAGCGGGCGACAGCGTCCTTGTTTTCGCGCAGAAGCACCTGGGTGGAGACGCTGGAGTTGTTGTGCGGATCGACACCCCCACGTTCGCTGCAGCTAGACTGCGGAGCACATAGCATGATGTAGTCGACGAGGACACGTCGCACCAGCGCGGCATGAGCAACGGCCACCCCTTTGCAGACCGCAGCGGCCAGGCGCAGCACCCGCCACAGTAGTGCGGGGCACTGTTGAAAGAGCGACTGGAGGCCCGGCGGCAGATCGCTGGAGGAGCACAGTACGTGGAGGAGTCGCAGTGCGTTGTTACGTGCCATAGGATGGGAAGACGGGGGCAAGACGGGCTGCGGCGTCGATGGCCTACTCGCACATGTATCGTCATGGTCGTCTCCAGGCAGTGCCAGCGCGGCTGCAAGGAGGCGCTGCACCGGGCACGCCGGCGTAAGCAGCAGTAGCCGTCGCGTTGTAGAGCTGACGGTGGCGGTTGAGGACGGAAACAGCAGCATCGTCAACGTTTGCCACGAGTCCGCCGACACGATCGGTGATGCGTGAGTGAGGGCGGGCAGGAAGATGTCGA
Organism: Leishmania major strain Friedlin; assembly: GCF_000002725.2. Classification (NCBI taxonomy): domain Eukaryota; phylum Euglenozoa; class Kinetoplastea; order Trypanosomatida; family Trypanosomatidae; genus Leishmania; species Leishmania major. The sequence continues at coordinate 329,210 of NC_007271.2, read as the reverse complement.
GCTGCCTTCGAGTATCCGCCGCTTTCAGGACTACAGTCGAGGACGAGTCCGGTTCAACCTCTTCTGAGGACTTCACGGACGCCGCAGCCGGCGGCGTCACTACGACAACCGACGCTCCTCGCCTGTGGCGTCGCGGCTCTGTTGCGCGCGCGTCGCCGCTAAACAGTAGCATGAGTCTCTTGTGGAGCTGTGGGCAGCGGAGCAGAGCGCGGAGCAGCACACCTGTCGCAACCACGTCGGACTCCACGTTCGCGTCCGTTGTGAGGTGCGGAGACGGTCTCGGCTGAGAGCGTCGAGTGGCAGATGCGGCAGACGTGTGCAGGTCCACCAGCGCGCACAACACTTGGCCCACGTCGTACGTGCCACTGCGCGCACTTGCGCCGCCGCCTTTAGAATCAGGTGAGGCAGAGGGCTCGATCAACGCCAGCTCCCGGGCGGTGGCGAAGGTTTGGGGCGAATTCGGGGCCGGTGCTGTCGCCGCCCTCCAGCGTGCATCGGAGAAGCCGCTGAACACAAGGTGGCAGCGCTGCGCCGCAAGCTCGGAGGCGTCGTGGCAACGACCGTAAAGAAGCGCGTCGGACACAACCACCCCACCGTCGCGGCGGCACAGCAGGGCGAAGATGTCGGCAATGCGCAGCCGCAGCTGCTGCGCACCCATGGCATCGTCCTGCTGCTGTGATGGCAGATTGCCGCTGTCACCGCTGTCGCTGGGCGACGCGTGTGAAGGTGTGCGACTGTCAGCAGGTAACTCGCTCGTCGAATCGTCGTCCACCCCGTGGTGATTGATGCGGTTGCTGTAGGTATTCTGTCGTTCGACCCTGGCAGCGTGCCCGCTCCGCCACAACGGCAGCTGAGGACGACCAGCCCACCACAGGAGCACACGCAAGATCAGCGGGCTGAGTTCGACCACCGGCACAGGACGCGGCACGCATGAAGTAGGAGATGGCAAGTCCTGCGCAGAGCTCGTTGTCGGCGAGGCGGCTGGAAGCACCGATGGTGTCATCATTTTTGGTGGTTCGGAAAGGAGCGTATCATAATCGCCAAAGAAGCTGCTCAGCGCCGCATTCGTCCACTCGTCCAAATCGGCAGCAGAGAGGGCGTGGCCGGTTGTTGCGTGCCGGAGAACCGCAGCGACCGGCTCCTCCGAGATGTTTGGTGCACCGCTCCCTGCGTCGTGCGTGTCGCGCGCCGCAGAGCCTGCCCACGGTGCATGTAGCGGCGGAGGCGTCAAAGGTGTAGCTTCGAAATCTGCACCCAAGGTGGCAGCAGCAGCGGCGGCAACCTCGGCAGCTGGAGTGTCGCATGCGCTGTTAACAAGGCTGAACCACACCAAGCCTACCACCTCGTAGAGTGCCTCGGGCAGACGGGAAGCCTGAAGAAGGCGACCCTCCACGACTTGATGAGGGACACGTGTACGCATGGGGAAGGGATGTGTGAGGGGTTGCAACACAGCGCTCCCACCAACGTGCAGCACCGAAGAGGGAAGGAAAAAAAAACGGTGGGATTGAAGAAGGGAGGAAAGCGGTGCACCGCCCAGCCGCGGCACAGTGACCTCCCCGCACAGCCGCCTCAGTGACCGACTGGCTTAGAGGTGATGGGGGTGGCGATCTATGCACGGCCTGAGCACCGTCTGCGTTTGAGAAAAGAAAGCACGCACAAGGCATGGACTCACAAAACGACGGAGAAAGAGAGAGGAGGGGGGAGGGGGAAAGCCAAGGCAGGAGAAGTGAGAAGGCTGTGCAGAACGCAACGCCCATTCCAGTCGAGCAAGCGGAAGTCGGCAACAGGCAACTGTGCGCCAGAGCACAGACAATACAGCGTGCACACCGCCGCAACCACCGTCCTCGATGCCGCGAGCACGGGCGTCAGGTGAAAGGGCCAAGCAGGGAAGGGGAAGAAGACCTCGTGATTTCATAGCATCTCCCCACTCCCACGTACCTGTATGCGCGCATGTATATGTGTATGTGTGCGTGTGTGTTTGCTTGGTGCTTGATGGGGGGTGGGTAGACGCCGGGCAACGAAGAGAAAGCGAGAGAGACACGTGAATGAGAGGGGAGTAGCAGGAAGAAGCGGGCCAAGACACAGAGCCCGGCGCCCCTGCACCTGCAACACACACACACACACACCTCCACGATGTGTGGGTCTGCGTGAGAAAAAGGAGGGAAGCCGTCCGCAGCACCAGCAAGGCAGACAAACTGAGACTCGGACAGCTAAGAGAGAGGGAGGGAAAGACACACTGGAAGTATTGCTAGAACACAAACACACACACACACACAGACACCGAGACAGCCCAAGCACAGCCACGGAGGCGCTCGATCACGCACGGGCACAGCGTTGCAGAGGGGGCGCGATACAATCGTGGGCACAAGCACTCGCACCTCAAGCGCACGCGGCAGCAGCCGACAAAGAAAGACGCACAAACATGAACGTGAAGAAACACAAAAGGAGAAAGCAGTGCGCAGCAGTCCAACCGCGCACCTCCCCACGATGTCCCCCGCTCAGTCCTCCTCCTCCTCCGCCTCCCACCTCCACCTCTCCTCTCTGCGAAATCCTCGCTGACATCACACCTGAACCGTGACAAAAATGGCGCGGTCGCTAGAGGAGAGATGCGCCTCCAGGAAGCTACCGGGGGTGGTAAGCGGGGGCTGGATGCCCTGCACCATAAAGCGCACGCGGCGGACAGCATTAGGCGAGGCGGCAGACGTCGCGGCAGCCTCCGCAAACTCAAATCCTAGACCGCATTTCTCGGGGCGCTCCTCGTAGTCGCGCATGAAGGCTTGCACCATCGCGCGCTCCCACGCCGCCCACGCCGGCGGCTCCGGTGGGGTGCTGGTCATCAGCGGCTCCTGCTGCTCCAGCCCATCCGTCGCGCAACGCGGAGGGTCGGCATAATAGGGGGCGAGGGTGCGCAGTAGCTGCTGATACGTGCGCTCCACTTCACTGAGCACCGTCGCTGAAGCGTGCGCAGCGGTAGATGGCGATGTGTTGTCCGTAGGATGCTGCTGCAGTTGCTGGGCCTTCCACCGCAGAACGGGTGCACGGAACAGTCGCCACAGGAGCAGACCCAGAGGCAGCTGCTCCGGCTCCATCGTCGGAGCAGCTGCCGCCTCCGTCGTCGTTACTGACAGTGCTAGCGCCGGAGCTGCTGAGACGCGGTGAGCATCGTACTGTAAGTACCCACTTTCGCTCCGGCCTGCGGCACCACGATAGGCGAAGGGGAATCCGATGCGAATGAGGTACGCCACGTGCGGCCGAGGCGTCAGCAGACCGCGGAGCAGCTGCTGGTATTCGACCAGGAGGTATGGAGACGTGAATGCAAAGGGCGCCGAATACCCACCACCGGGGCTGTTGCTTGACGAGTAGCCGCCATTGCCTACGCCGGCGCCGCCGCTGCCGCTCGAACCGGGGTCGCGGTAGCGCTGCTGCTGGAGCTGCTCCTGTGCCGCAGCGTCAAAGGGCCGGTACAGGGCCAAACCAACGGCTGCCTGCAGCGCCGACTCAGCTTCGCGCTGATAGATGGCGTAGTTGCCGTAGAGCACAGTGTAGGCAGCCTTGTGTGCCTGCTTCACCTCCATCCGGATGTGCTCCTCCAGTCTGTCGTAGTTAATGTAGAGGGGCACGGTGCGGGCCAGCGAGCTCCCCTTCGTGAGGGAGTGGATGTGGAAGCTGAGCTCGAGCGGCTCACTCAAGATGGTGCATAGATGAGACTGCAGGAGCGCTGCTGCTGATGATAAGGGCGGGGATGACGGCGATGACGCCGAGAGGTGTGCCGCCCGCTCTTCGCGGACACACTCGTTCACGTAGTCCTTGACGGCACCTGCCGGATACAGCCACGACAGCGGGGTGTCGCGGACGCTAAACCACACCTGTGTCGTCTCCGGGTGCAGTGCCGCGGCGTACGGGCGAAACAGCTGAAGGAGGTCCCGCACAATGGCGAGAAGCATCGTGGTGCGCGGCAGCACAAACGCTGCGGGTGCAGGGCGGTCAGTGGGGTGTAGGATATCGCCATCAGCGAGGGAGACGACGACGGGCACACCGCCGATGTATTCCTTCTGCGAGCGCATATGAGCAGGATGCAATACCACGACTGCTGCTCTTGGTCATTCGCAGTGACTTTCAGAAGAAACGGGTCAAGGCGGCGCACAAGCCTGTGCTGACGCAATGACTCGAGCAACCACAAAGAGACGGAAAAGAAGAGGAAGAGCGAAAGTAGACGAAAGCGACTGCAGCAAGCAGCCTTGTAGCTGCTACGAGAGCAAAAAAAAAGAGCGAAGCATCAAGAAGAGGGGAGAGACAAGGCCTGAGCGGCGGTGTTTGTATGCGTGCATGTCGTACTGGACACAGCTTGTATTCCTTTCCTCTTCGTCCCCCCCCCTCCCCGCACAGCTGTGTGTAGCGAGCGCTCGAAAGCCCCCGTGCGCAGAACGAAAGAGTCGGGGCGGCAGCCGGTGGTGCGTGCAAATGGCGTCTCGAGCGCCTTTTCACCAGCTTCTGGTGCTGCCACTGCTACTGCTGCTGCTACCCCTTTCTTCCCCTTGTCTCTCTCTTGTGGCGTGCTTCCGCGGTGACATGACGAGGAGGAGCACGATGGGAGGAGATTAAGGGGAGGGCGACTGTCGAAACACATCACCCGCCGCCCCCCTCTCCCCCAGCGCGTCCTCCTCCCTCCATCGTTCTCGTGCCCTTTACCGAGGCACTCAACCAGTTGTTACGTACCCTTAAGAAAAAGCTGCGGCACAGTAAGGTCGAGGAAGAGAGGGGAGCTCCGACCATGAGAGGGGAAGAAGCACCTAAGATACGGTCGCTTCCACTGGCGCGTGCACTTCTCCACTCGCGCCTACAACAGATGGGACGGCAACAGCACTGACGGAGAGGGGAGAAGAAACAACAACACGTCGCGCAGCGAGACGCCGAGTGTGCACCTCCCCACTCCTACCTCACTCCTCGACATCACAGCTCGAGTGCGAATGATCACCTGTTCTTGCATGCACACCCTTGCCTCTCTCCCTTCGCTGTGCCACCCCCTCCTCCTTTGTTTGCCGCTGTCATCGAGGGAAAAGTGTGACGGCGGAACCGGGAAGGGTGTTGGAGTCGACGATAGCAAGCCTACATCGCACCCTCCAGCAGAGTCGCACGACCAGGTTCTCACTTGCTCTCCCATACGCGTACGTACAGAGAGAAGTTCTCTCTGTGGGGAAAGAGAGGGGCATGTGGACCGCACTTGCGCGGAGCTGCGCAGCAGACGAGGCTCAAGGTGAGAAGCGCGTGAAGAGGGTGTTAGCGGTGTTGGAGGGAGGAGAAGAAAACTGAGAATGAGGGAGACGTAAGCACACCACATAAGTCAGGCGTTGCATCTCCGCCCCACCGCACCCCCCCCCTTGCCGCCTTTGCCCTCTGAGCTTCCTAGCTGAGTGGAGGTTTGAGAGTAGCCAATCGCCCGTTGTGCGTCCCCCTCCATCCACTACTTCGCCCACACTTGTCCCCCGCCACGACCACCAACCCCATCGCTCTTACACACACACGCTCTGTTGAACACAAACAAACCACAGCGACACAAACACGAGGAGAGAGCGAGCATGCCACCGTGGGTCCCTCGCTTCGCTCTCTCTCGCGCTCTCCTCCACCGGCTCTCCTGCAAACTGTTAGTCATCTACGAGGCAAACTTGTTCATGGTGGTCAGCCACGCCTCGTAGTCCTGCTGCTCCGCCCAGAAGCTGTACAAGACCACGAATTCGCCCAGCTTCTCGTCCACGCCGCGCTTCTCCAGGTACGTCATCACGCAGTTCAGGAGATCGTAGTCTAACTCGTGCACCAGCGGGCCGGTGTACAGCTCATTCCGCTTCGCCTCCGCCTCGGCGCCGGTGTCCTTCGCGAGAGCTGCCTCGTCGTAGAAGCGGATGTTATTCAGCACCAGCTCACCTTCCTCGATACTCAGATCCGCCTGCATTGTCTGCCCATTCTTCTGTGTAATGTACACAAAAATGTTGTGGCTGTTTGCTTTGTCGGAGTCCTGGTTCGTGCTGTAGCGCACCACCAGGTCCTCACCCTCGAAAGACTTGGTGAGGTCGAAGGTACACGTGCCGGGCTTGCGCACCACCTGCCAGCCGGCTGGCGGCGTCGGCTGCTCTGGCTTGTCGCTGCGACCCATCTCCTCCTCCAGCTCTCGGCGGGTGGCATCGGCGAGCGCGGCGTCGCTGGCGGAGCGGCGCGGCACCGTGAGCGCCGTCGGCGCAGACATGGACGGCACTCGGGCGAATCCAGACGTGTGAGCGGATGCGGCGGTCCCAGCAGCACCGGCGCCACGGCAGGCGCGCAGAGCAGAGAGGCCCAGCTTCTTGAAGGTGCGGCGCATGGTCGAATCTGTAGAAAAAGGTATGTCGTGACGCGTGGTGAGGTACAAGTTTAGATTATTACGCCTTTGGACTGCCAGCAGTTCCGTGTCACCGGGGTGTCTGTGAGGAAGGACGAGGGAAAGGGAGAAGTCCGTGCGGGAGGGGTTCTTGGGGCCGGCGAGCGGGTCACAAACAGACAGAATGTGCGAGCAGCGGACAAGAGTCGGTTGCGTAAGAGAGAGAGAGAGAGCGGGGTGTGAGGGCGAGGGGGTGCGCAGGGCGGTCGGTGTGGGTGTGTGCGCGTGAATGCGAAGATGCGTAGATATACAAGGGAGAGAGAGAGAGAGGGAGGAGGATGGGCAGCGACAAGTCGAACCGACAAAGCCGAGGGAGAAAGAGAGTCGAGAGGAAGGAGAGCAAATCGCTTGTGAAACGTGTGGCGGCGCGCCTCACACGCACGCATGCGTTCGTTCGCAAGGGCAGAGAGTCGGACATGCGACACTCTCGATACGAAAAGAAAAGGGTAAGAAGAGAGCGAAGGCATTGCGCAGAGTGCCGACGTCGGTGCTAATGGTTTAGTGCGTGTGTAGAAGGGAGGGGGTGCGGAGATGGGTGCATGAAACCTCCTTGTCTGTGTAGGCATAAGTGTTGCGCGCCACCTCCAAGAGTGGTGTGCGGCAGAGGAGCGGGACGAAGTAGCGGGCGGGGCCAGATATAGCGGCACACTGCAGCCGTCACCACAGCAGCGGTGAAAGCGAAGCCCGCTAGCAAGTGAAAGTCGAGGAGTCCGTCAGCAGAGAGGCGCAGCCTTGTACACGCCACGACTACTGCTGCTCGCCAATGACCCCAGCCGCCACGTCCTCGCCCACCTGCACTAGCCCCTCCACCGCGCGACCGGGAGCGCTTACGCATCTGTCAACAGCTTTGCCTTGGTCTCTGCCACCGCCTCCTCCACGGAGCCGACTTCGAGCTCATCCAGCCATGTCATGTAGTATGGGTGTTCGCAGTTGTCCAGCAGCACTGGGCAGATGAACCACGGCGGGTCGACGAACACAAGGCCGTTCGTGAAGTGCTTTACAAAGGTACGCGCGCTATCCTCCTCGACCTGATGCAATGAGTCTTCGGGCGACAACCCGTGCCCGTCGTATTTCAGTCTAGAGGGGACTGTGGTGGGAGAGCGGGTGCAGCACGAAGATGGGAAGACAGGCTGCTGCAGTACCGCGTCAGCGCGTGCCTCTTCTTGTCTCGCTTCGCCCTTTTCCGTGGCAGGCGAGGTGCCGATGAGCAACTCGGCACGTGAGCCCGTTGACGGTATACGCGCAACATCGTCGCTCGCACACGCGTGGGTTACCGTGGTCGACCTGTTCAAGTGCATAGCAGCGGTGCCAATGTTCTCGACATCTTGGGTCAAGAGGCTCGGCATGCGGGGCGTGGTGCGCAGTAGCGGCGGCGCCACCATCAATGCGTCCCACGACGTGAGAACAGAGAAGCTGCTCTTGTAGCTGATTTCCCCATGCTGCAGCGCCAACGGCGTGGCTGGGTTCGGCGCGGTTGCCATCGATGCCGCCACCAGGCCCTGTAGACGAGCAGGTGCATCGTTCCCATGCGCATCCGAAGCTCCGTGAGAGAGGTGGGGTTGTTGAGTTGCCGTCGCGCCAACAGCGCGACGGTCGGGTTCGTGCCTGCGCACCCCCTCACTTTGTGCGTGAGAAATTCTCTCAGTGCGGGCGAGGCCACGGGAAGATGCCGCCGCCTCCGGAGGCACCGCCGCGCTTGTGCGGCTCTCTGTCGGCGAGGCTGGTGCACAGAGCCATGCAAGGTGCTCCTCCTCCGAGAACGGTACCGTCTTAGCTATTTTGAGAGATGCTGGCGCACCAGCTGCAGGCAGGACAGCGGGCGGCGGGGAACGCAGCAAGGGAGCCCCGACGACAGAATCGTTGGACGTGGTACCAGTCGCTGTGAGGCTTGCACCGAGAGTTTCGCCGCGCCGTTCTGCGCCTTCAGTAGCCAGCACTCGCGGAGGAGTCATGTACAAGCGCGTGCAGAAGAGCTGTTTGCGCTCATTGATTGTCTCCATGCGAGGCGGCTGTGTGTGCAGAAATTCAGCGAGTTCCTCGGGAAGGCGCTTATTGTGGCCGGCTCCCGTTGCACCTGGCGGTGCACTAACTGCGAGATTTTCCCTTGGGTGGACAGTAGCGCTTGCGTCGAGTGGGGCGGCCATGGGTGCCTGCGGAGACGGAGCTGGATTATTCATCGACATCGGACACGGGCGGCGCCGGTTGCCACCGCTGTGCGCACTGTCATCATTCGCATGTCGTTGGTGCTGCCGGGTGCCGTGCCTGTTGTCCGCACTCCTGCAACGGTGTTTATCATCGTCGTCAACGCCGGCGCGCCGCTCTTGTCCTTCGCGGTGACGATAGCGCCCATAGCGGTGTTGCCCCGAAGAGCTGCTGCTCCTGCTGTGCGACCAGTCATGCTTGCGCGAAATGGGCGACTTCACTCTCCCTTGCGTTTGATGCGACTCGAGGTAAGAAGCCGAAGAAAGCGGCGACGTGTTGCTGCTGCCATCCTCTCCGTGCCGTCTCTTCCTCCCCGTGCGCCGAGGTCGGCGGTCGTGGCGATGCCCCTCCCTTCTGGCGTCCTTTGCGGGTCGTCGTACCATGCGCAGGTCGAGGGCCTTGCGACTGACGTGTTAGAGCCGCCCAAGACGCAGACAGATGAAGATTGAGAGAGAACGAGAACAAAAAAGACCTACCAGAGAAGCGCACTTATCAGCTGTGCGCGACAGCGGACATTCTCCATCCGCTGCGGCGATGTGAGCCAAAACGAAGGCTGAAAAGGAGAAGGGGGGCAAGAAACTGCAGAAAAGAGGGTGTGGTGGACGACCTTGTCCACTATTGCACCACCTTTTCTGCAGCGTTGCGGACTCTTGGGGAGGGAGAAAGGGAGGGAGACACGGCAGAGTGAGGTAGCGCCTCCACGCACACACACACGCAAGCAGGCAGATACGCTCACGCACAGATTGCTTCTAGTTCAGGCACAACAGCAACGCCATCAGTGCCGCCACATGCATACGCACACGTACAGCATGCAGACGACCGTTCCGCATGCGATGACGGGCGAGTCCGCAAAGTTCCACGCACACACAGAGAACGGTCACAGTGGTCCACCAAAGGACATCGAAGAGCGACACGATAGATGAGCGAGAGAGATGGGCAGAGTCAAGCAGAACCGAGCATCAAGGCGGGCACATTTCTTTCCCTCATCCACACTGCTGCAAGTGTGTGCACAGCCGTAAAGACGGCTCGTGGAGCGGTTAGCAGAGAGGACGCCTTTATGGGCGATGGAGAGCGACGGCTTCCTCTTCTTTCACGCGGTAACAGACCGACCCGCCCAGAGAGCGACCGCGCGGCCGGATGATACGCATGCCAGAAGCAACTGCTTCCCAAAAAAAAACGCCCGTTAGCCCGTTTCCGTGCGTCCTCCGCAGACGCAACTCTTTCCCATCTCGCTCTTGCGCTGCTTATTCGCTTGTTCTTGATGTTGTGCGTGCGTGTGTGTGCGGACGGGCCGCTGACACCAAGAGGGCCGCATACCGGCAGGAATCAAACGCGTCTCTCACACAAGGACATCGCCAACCGTATGCGCCTGTGACTGTGTGCATGGACGAGAGGGCGGAGCCACACGCCCTCCCGCCTTCCTGCCTCACAGGGTGGAGGCATGAAGGGGGCCGGGTGGGCGGGGCTTACTCTGGGGTCTTGGGCAGTCGAAAAAACGAGAGAGAAGAGGCCATGACGTCACTGGGGCGCCTTCTCGAACAAAATGCAAACTGCACGTAGCAGTCACAGGTAGAACCAAAACCTCGCCTTCACTCGCCAACGAACACGCCATCGTCGCCCCCCCCGATCGTGCCGAGCCGTTATGTCCCGAGGAAAGCGCGCAAAGACGAGTCAAGAGAACGAGGAAAGGGGCACGGCCCGACCGCCGGCATCAGTGCGGCGGTACATTGCTCTGACCTCCCCACGTGGCAGGCGCTTCACCGTGACGCCACCAGAGGTGGCTCGGCATTGGGTAGGGGGAGAGACGAAGGAGGGGCTGCGTGGCTTGCGCACAGAGCGGGGGGGCACTGGGCCCTGAGGTGTCACGCACTGCGGCATCACCCCGCCCCCATGCCATCCGGAGTTATAAAAATGGTAGAGATGGAAAGGGAGAGGAGCAGGGGTTGCGGAAGGGGGTGGGGTTGAAATCCCAGACAATTACGCTGATCTGTGCGACAAAGTCGAGGACGTTGGAAGCCATAGGAGTGAGTGAAAAGAAGCAGAGGGCAATGGAATGGCCCAGCGTCAAGCACACAAATCGAAGCCTGGCAGCAGCCACAACAACGACCCTTGGAAGGCCAACTTCCAAAGGTCCATCTGCCCCTCGTATCAAGAAAGCCCGCGCCTCACCGCAAATTGCGTCGCAGGACGGGCGGCGATGAGATGACGTAACGCGCAGACTCACCGCCCGCACCTCCTTCTAGTCGCTTGTTCGTTCGGGCCCCTTCCCCCGAGTTCGCGACGCCCATCCATCGATTTGCCTTTTTTCCTCTTGTGCAGCACGCCCTCCCCCCGCCCCAAGAGAGCACTCACCCGAATGCGTCCTCCAAGAAACGGGACAGGGCGCCAAACAGCAAGAGGAAGACATGCCGGGGCACACACCCGCACACATACACACACAAACGAAAAACATTGATTGCAAGCCCGGCAAGGCGCGGGTGGGGCGGGGGAGAGGATGGAAACACGAAGCCGCAGAGTAACTAAAATATACAACAAACAAAAAGCGTGCCGATGTCGCTTAACGCGAATGAATGCAACACACACACAGGCATATACACATACGTACACACACACATAGACGAGGCCGGCATCGCAGAACACAGCGGCAAGGATGCTTGTTTCGTTCCACGAGAGAGAGAACGTGCGGAGCACATCAGCGCACCAACCAAGAGACACCAGAGAAAGTAAAAGAAAGACAAGAAAAAAAAAAAGAAACGACATATTCCGTGGAGCACTGCGCACATATGCAATGCACACCCCAGCCATGCAAAACTCATCACGCATGCGAAGTGTCACTGGAGCGGCAAGCAAGAGGAGCCTTCGCGCCCACTATCTACGAAACACGCACACGCACACACGTGATCCACGATGTGTCCACAGGTGCAGACGTGCTGGCACGACTGTCCGCTAGCACCGCACCGAGACGCAGCATCCACGTGATGTCTAGTAGAGAAAGCAAGGAATACACCCGGCAACAAGGACAGAGAAGCAGAAAAAGATGAGAGAGTGCGATAGAACAGGGACTAATACTCGCGAAGAGTGAACGAAGACCAGTGAGGGGGAGGGGGATAAGAGTGACGGAGCGCAGCGGCAGCGATGCACATGTCTGATGGAAACACAGAATAGCCGATCCGCGAGAAGATCACGAAAACAGCGGAAGAGGGATCGGAAACAGAAGTCAGGCGAAGGTCGAATGCAGAGAGATGAGTCGGACCTCTCAACGAATCCATCCCCTCCCCGCTCCCTGTGATACTGTTGGACGGAAGACCTTCACCTCGCTTTTCGCTTTTCGAGGTCCATACTAGAGCGCCCATGCACGCACACCTGGCGTGGCGTGTCCTCCGAGCCGGTAACGAAGACGTTTGTGCACGCTCGTCATACCCTTCCATCGCCCCCGTCCATCACCACACAAGCGATACGATATGCATTGCCCCCTTCCCCCCCCCCCTTCTCCCCCTCGCCTCCTTTTTCGCCCTCTCAGCAATCTCGCAGATGCGTCACAACAAGAGAGCCACCACGCAAGACGAAAAGAGCAAAATAAAGTGAAAGAGAACGGGAAGACACACAACCGGCCGATGTACCCCACGTGCACCCATAAAAATGGGGGGAGGGCGCGAAAGAGGAACAAGAGTTCCCTCTTGTATGTACAGCACACCAGCGCCAAAGGCGGAAGAGCCATATACCAACCTGAGCGCATACCGAAGTGAATCCACGGATACTGCATGTCAACGAGCAGGCAAGCACACGCACGACGAAAAGCAACGAAAGTAGCGCACCAAAGCAAAAGGATAATGATAGCATTGACGTGCTTGCGTTCTGAAGCAGGGGAGGAGCAAACGCCACACTGCAGCGCTTCCAGAAAAGAGAGGGGGGGGGCACAGCACGGGTAGGGGTGATGAGATGCAAAAGAAAGTGTTCTCCACCACCGCTCCGTCGCGGATTTCCCTCGCCGCTACCCTTCTGCTTCTGCATCCACCACTCCACAAAGCTGCTCACACAGAAGGAAGGCGGGAGAAGGGACAACGAAAGCAGGGGGAAAAGAGCACATAACGAAGGAAAGCATGAGACCCCTCAGACATACACACACGCACACTCACGAGATGCAGACACAGAGGTGCGTACCGTCTGCACAGTCGCCCTTCACGACACCACAGAAGGACAACAATGGAAGGCGAAGCGGAAACAAGTGGAGGGACTCTCCTAATGCTGGTAGGCGCGGTAGTCCTGCACCACGTTGACCAGCGGACGGTACACGTGCACCCCGTTCGTCGTGTCGGCGGATGCCAGCAGCCACTCCTCTGTCGTTGAGGAATTCCACGAGGCGTCCGTCACGCGACCCACGTGGCCGATGTGCACAAACGACACCTCCGGCGGCGCTAGCTGATCTTCCGAGTAGCCGAGCGGGAGTGTCGTCTTTGCCAGGTCCCACAAGACGACGCGACCGTCAGCGCCATAGCTCAGCATCACAGTCTCGCAAAAAGGCGACCACTGCAGACCCGTGATGGGGCGGCCGTGGTAGTTGAGCTCCCAGACCGGGTCTGCGGTGCGGCGGATGTCCCACAGGCTAATGCTTCCCTCCGCGCCAGCGGTTGCCAGCTGGAAGGCGCCGATAGGGTGGAACTGGGCAGCTGTCGCGCCGCTCGCGTGCGCCGATGGAATGGTGGAGCTGCCGGCGCTCATGCGAATGTCCCACAAGCGCGCGTCCCCATCCATACTCGAGGACGCCAGCAGGTGACCCTGCGAAGAGTGCCAGCAGCAGTCGGTGACGATGTCGCGATGCCCAACCAAGCGCTCGAGTGGCTGCGTTTCAGGGCCAGTCAACGCCGGGTCAACGTCCGACGCCTCGCGCACGTCAATAGTCAAGCGGTGGCTCACGTCGTAGTAGTTGACGTAGCCATCGTCGGCAGCGCTCGCGATGAAGCCGGGTTTCAGCGCGTTCCAGCTGAGCCCAAAGCCGCCACGGCGGTGCCCGCACAGTAGTGCATCCGGCACCGTGCGACCAGCCTCATTCTGAGTGAGATCCTGCAAGAGGTTGTACACCCCAATGAACCCAGACGCCGTCTTGACGGCGATAACGTTCGTCTCGGCAGGCATCGCGCGGATCTTCAGCACTGCCGCGTCCATCGTTAGCGTCTGCTCGCAGTGGAAGTGGCCCTTGACGTTGGCGAAGCGCTTGCCGGGGTCGATGCCGCCCTCCCGCGCGGGATCCACCGCCTCCACGCCGGCAGTGTCGTCGTCGCCATAGAGGCCGTACATGACGTCCTTCGCCGCGGTGACCGGCACCGCCACCTCCATTACTTTCACTGCGTTCGCCGCTCCGCTGAGCGGATGCGCCTGGGTACCAATCGCCAAGTACTGCAGCGTGTAGTCACGCTCCGGATCGACAAAGGCGCGATCGGGAATCCACTCCACCGCCAGAGTCGGCCACTCGACAACGTGCGTGCCACAGTACTCATACAGGTGCTTCGCCTCCGCTTCGAAGGATCGCTGCAGCGCCAACATGCGAGGCAGCGCATTCGCGGCTTGGCGGGTCGAGACGGCGCGGCCGCGGGCGCGGGCGTGGGTAGGGTGAGCGGAGAAGCCCTCAGCGGGCGCGCTACCTGCGCCACTGCGGCGCGCCGAGCAAGTGCTCTCCGAGTTATCGTCACCGTTATAGTCGTCGCTCATATTAGCCGCGCCTCCGTCGGATGCATCATCGCGCACAGCATCGCCGCTGGTTCCTTCTGCGTCGTGGCTATGCCGGCGGTGGCGCCGGCTAGCGTCGCCAATCTCCTGGAGAGCAGCTCCGATGTCATCTCTGTCGTCGGGGGTGATGGTGGCGCTTGCTGCCAGCGGCACTGCAGCGTGCGAGGAGGTGCCCTCCGACTTCTTCGGTGGCGCGTCAGCCTGGACCTCCCCGACCACGCATTCCTTGCGCGTTTCTGACACCTTCAGCTCCTTCGCGTCATTTCCTGGCGCGCGCACCGGCTTGGTATGTGTGCTGCTGCCTTCCCCGCGCAGCAACCGAGCCAGCGCCTGCGTGCGAGTCACGCGGCCGGTCGGTGGGGGTGCCGAAGGAGGCGCCTCTCTGCTCGGCCGCGTCGGTGACGGCTGCGGACAAAATGACGCGTCGGCGGCGTCGTTCACCGATCCGTTGCCGTGGTACATATCCCCCTCCTCGCGTCTTCTCGATGCTGATGTCGGGTGTTCGTGCGATGCGTAAAGGCCTGTGTAAAGAGAACGGAGGTGCGCAGAGGTGCAGTGCGCACCAGTGCAGTTGGGGTCGCCTGTCGGGTCGCTGAGGAGAACAACGAAGGGAAGCACGTGGTTTCACGGACTTCCACGGCCACTCGGTAAAGCCGCAGCACCGTCCAGAGAACTGCAGAACACGAGACGAGAAAAAAAGGAGTCGGACTCTGCTCCGCATGCGAGGGAGAAAGATGTCCGACAAAGGCACCCGGGGTGGGGCGCAGAAAATGTGTGCCAGTGCTTGAGAGGAAGAGCTTGACGACTCGCTGATGCGCTGCGATCCACCGCAGATCTCTTCTCTTTGTGTTTGTCCTCTTCTCTCGCCTGATTCCTCCTGTATGTGCGCGCAGAAACAAGGCGGGGATAGATTGGGGGGGGGGGGGCACAGCGGGGAAGATGCACGGGCGACCTCGCGATGCCGAGCCAAGAAAGGGTGCGAAGGACGAGAGAGGCAAGGTAGCGGTGATATCTGTATTCTTGGCTGTCTGCCTACATGCCTGTGCAAGGAAGGGGGAGGGGCAGGAGTGCCGCACGGTGCACGCTGGTCTGAGCAACGACAGGAGGCAACTGGTCGACTCTGTTTGCACGTCTGCTTGCCTTTCGAAGAGGGGGAGGCCTGGAAAAGTGGGAGGCGAGGGGGGGAGCATCGCCCTCGCTGTGCACAAATGACTGCAGTGCACACAAAGGGCAGGAAGCAGTGATTTGCAGCGACGAAGAACAAAAAGGACAGAGAAAAGCGGGCGTCAGCACGGCACGGACATGCGGGAGATGGTGTGTGCGCAATGGTGCGTGTGCTCGGCAAACCCGTCCATAGAGCCCTCCTAGAAGCCAAAGAAACTCGACACAGAAGACGGGCTCACCTGAGTGGTGGACAAGAGCGAAGAGAACATGAACGTGGGAAAGACAGCTTCCCCTGCGCGCCTTTTACTCATCCAGCGCCGCCATGTCACTGAGCTGATGTCCGCCTCGATGTTATGTGATGACGGTGTGGCTTTGCGGCCACACTGCTTGAGCGCGAAGGCCCGCCGGTACTATGCGCGCGTGTGCGGCGCGGCTGCCGGAGCGTGTTTGCTGACGCGCTGACACTCCGAAGTGGCACAGGAACCGCTGGCCGGCCGAGGTGCTGGGAGAAGTAGCCGTTGAAGTCGAGGCGCGACCACAGCGCGCGCTCCCAAGGACGCCCACCGAGGCCGAGGTAACCCGTGAACACCGCCACAACCTCCTGCTGTATACGCACCTCGAGAGCACTCAGCGTCGCACGCACCTCCACCGGGGTCTCATTGACGCCATCGACCGCCCAGTAGGGAATGCGATAGCGCATGCATAGGGTGTAGAGGGTTGTCGCACAGGTGTTGAGGGACTGGCACGCGCGAAGAAGCGGCTCGGAACCCTCCGTGAGGAACGTGGCCTCCGACACATGCCATATGAACTGGTCGTGGAAGCGTTTTGCCTGATCCACGCTCGTGCATGCGGCGGACGCGAGCTGCTCCTCGAGCTTCGCGGTAAACACGCTAATGACATCCACTTGCATATAGTAGCCAAGCGAGGACTCCATGAAGTGCAGAAGCTGAAACAGCGAAAATGCGCGGCGCAGGTCTGCCGAGGGTCTCGTGTTGGTCACCAACGCCTCTGAGAAGAGCGAGCGCGTCACCGCAAGCGCCTCCAGTGAGAAGCGGAGGGCGAGATGAAACAAGAAGAGTCGCTGGTAGTACTGCATCGCCTTATGCGACACGATCAGCAGCAGACCTTGAGGAGGGATATACTGCAGATAAAGAGCCTCAACGATGAGCAGGAGGTGCCGCGCCACGTCCTCTGTTGAGACGGCCGCACCACCGCCACCGCGGGTATGTCGGCCCGCTCGCGTCGGACCATCAGCGGCGAAGGCCGCATCCGCCTGCTGCACACCGCACAACTTCACCCGCATCGTGAACGCCTCGTATGCTGCAGTGTCGCGCAGATTGCTGACGGAGAGAGCGAATAAGAAGGCGTCAGACGCAATGCGCTGCAGGTAGGCGCTCCGGGCAGCCGTGACATGAGACGTGCGAGCCAGAGCATCTGCTGCATTCACCTGCTTCTCTCCCTCGGCATTGGCGCCCTCGGCCGCTTCGAGGGCGGCAGCGGGCGACGGCGACGGCAGCAGTGGCATCGTCATTGGCGACGCGGCCACACGCGCGCCACTGTCGTGTCGGGCCGGCTGCACGTCAGCAAGAACAGGCAGCACGCGCTCCACAAAGGCGTACCAAACGTCGCCGCGGTGACAGAGAAACATGCTGCGCAGGGCGGCAAGGCTCA
Organism: Leishmania major strain Friedlin; assembly: GCF_000002725.2. NCBI lineage: Eukaryota > Euglenozoa > Kinetoplastea > Trypanosomatida > Trypanosomatidae > Leishmania > Leishmania major. Next base: position 312,040 of record NC_007271.2, on the reverse strand, counting down.
CCTTCAGCGAGGGCAGATCGCCGACCTTCATCCACAATGCCTTGGACCACAACGTCTTCGCCGCCTCCACACGCGCCGCTAGCTCTTCTGCCACCAGAACGCCACCATGACACAGCTGCGCGTTGAAGATGGAGTGAAAAACAGCATTGGCGGCTTCGTCCTGGGTACCCAGAGCCAGCTGCTCCAGGTAGTCGCTGCCACCCTGCACATCCGTGTCGCGCAGCAGCACCCGCCGCTCTTTACCAGCCGCCAGTATCAGGAGGCCCAGTTCAGAGGACACGCCGAGCGGAAGACGGTCTGTGTAGAGGATGTGCTCCTCCCCAGCGCCACCGCCGAAACCGGCCGAGGCACTCCCCACCGCCGCCGTCGCCGCTGCGGTCTCCGTTGATTTGGCGCGCACAGCAATGAAGTAGTCTGGGCGTGCGTGCAGCACGACACCGTGGGCAATGTAGTGCGCTGTTGTGTAGAGCAGCGCGAGCCACACGCTTTCCCCTAGAAGACGCCGAAACGCTGCTGGGACCTCCTGATTGTGAAGAAAACTGTCGAGCAACGGCAGACACACCTCCGTCCGCTGCTGCTGCTCGACGATGGCCTCCAGGAGGGTGAACGTCAGGGCGTATGTAGCCGGGAGCGCCGCAAGCGCCGACGGCGTCTCGGCCGCCTTCACCGCCTCGACGTAGTTGAAAAGAATCTTCTTCACACCATTCGCAATAGCAGCCGGATACAGCCCCTCGACGCGCCCGACAGCGGCCTCCTGTGTGGCGCGCAGAAGCGTGTGATAGCTGCGACCCAGAGGCAGGGCACGCTGCAGAAGCTGCTGCTCTGTGGGATGAAAGGGCAACGCCTCACAGTACCTGCGCAAGGCTTCCGCAGAAGATGCACCAGCTTCGCTGTCAGCGTTCAAATCCTTCGCTGCCCTCGCATCGGCCGCTGACGAAGGTGCATCCAGCGACTGCCTCAGAAGTGCTGAGTTGAAGCTCAGCAAACTGCACTTCACCTCCTCCATTAGTGCCTTAGTGCAGCGCAGGACCCGCGTCCTCGTCGTAGTCACCGAACAGAGAAAGCCGGTTTGTGGTGATCTGGGGAGGACACCAAGATGGAGAAGCGGCAGGGGTGGACTGCTGGCAGGGTTGACGGTACAGAGCGAGCGTAAGTGAGAGCCCCACGCTCACGCTCACGAGGGGTGCCAAGCGGTGTATGCGGCTATAGGTGCGTATAGGTCTATGATGCTCTTTCCGTTTGTATGCGCTTAGTGGCGCGTGCGTCCTCGTCAAGGTGGGGTGCGCTGAGCCACTGCTGTAAGAGTTGGTGGGTGGGGTAGAGAGAGAGAGAGAGAGAGTGAGGGTGAGGGAAGGGTAGCGTATCCATGCGTGTGTTTGTGCTGGCCTCAGCTTCGGTGCGGATGTGGAGACGGGCACGGGAACGCGCATGCCTCTCTTTATGAGTGGAAGGGAGCGGAGGGCCGCTCTCCTGGACCGCCCTACGAGGTGCAGCTGATGGGGTGCTCGAAAGAAGGTCATTTTCCGCTGAAGAAGCATGCAGATGCCATGACACGAGCATCACGACCCGTCACTGCGGCCCCACCCTCTTTACGATGTGACGGTGAAGTACGAGAAGTGCACGTGGGTCAGTCGGGTCCCCCCCCCATCAGCGCTCACTCACGGTCCTTTTCTCTTACTTAGGGTGTCTGCTTTGGGGTCGCCGCAAAGGTGTGGCAGCGGAGGGAAAAGGGAGGAAGAGAGAAACGGAGGGGGGGGGGCGGTGGTCTAAACATGACCGAAGCGGCAAAGACGAAACGAAACACCTCAAGCTCAAGTGCAGTCACGGCGGTCGCACGCCTGCCGCGCTCTTCCCCTCCCCTCGCCTCAACGCCCCTCCTTCGGGGCCACGGCGAAGGACGAGAGAAGGTGTCGAAACAGGACACGCTAACGGCGACAGTTACGAGCAGCATAGCGACTAAAGGCGGAGCAATGTGGGGACTCGCAGTACTCGCACAAAAACGCATCGCACCACACACGCACACAATCCTCAAGTACGAGAAGAGCATGCGGTGAGCAACACTCACACAACCACCAACACGATCCGCTACCCAAAACAAAAAAGGCGTCTCCACCTCTCCGTCGTGTGTATGCGCGCCTCTCTCGCATACACTGTTGCGCTCGCCGTGCCTACGCAAGAGGCAAGGGCATGCAAATAGAAAACGGTTCTGTTCGAGCCGCGTCTGTCCATTCACTGCCACGGTGCATTTCACTGAGCGCCCCTCGATAGCCCCTACAGGGCCTGTCACAGGCCCCCATCCGCGTCGTGCGATGCAGAGCGAGAGACACGCCAATACAGCAATGCGCCCGACTCAGCCGTCGGAGCACAGCCCCCTGCCTCGAGCTCCGCCCACCGACCCGCACCCCGCAGGTCGCCTCACAGCGGCTCCCCCACTATGCCGGGCGCCACCCCTAGTGCATTCTCTCCTCAGAGGCGGTGTGGTGGCGCCGGCTCCCCGCACCCCAGCACGCAGTGCGAGGGCCGGGGGTGAGATAGACGCTCGAGTCACGCTGACGCTTCGCCTACCATATGGGTGGCGCAAGCCTGTGCACTGCCGCGGGTCGCCCCGGCGCAGCGCCATCCAGGGCCCGACCGCCGGCATCAGTGCGGCAGTACATTGCTCTGACCTCCCCACGTGGCAGGCGCTTCACCGTGCCACCACCAGAGGTGGCTCGGCATTGGGCAGGGAGAGAGACGAAGGAGGGGCTGCGTGGCTTGCGCACAGAGCGGGGGGGGGCACTGGGCCCTGAGGTGTCACGCACTGCGGCATCACCCCGCCCCCATGCCATCCGGAGTTATAAAAATGGTAGTGAGAGAAAAACATGACGGACCGAAAAAGAGTGGAAAAGGGGAGAGGGGAGGATGCGTTGGGGAACAAAACAAGAAGTACGTAAAAGCACGGCAAGCAGGACGGAGCCGCCGTGTGCGCTGATGGTCGCACACAGAGAGCAGAGAGAGAAAGATCGACGAATCAACACTACAACAGCGAAGTAACATCTCTCCCCGGAGGAACTTGTGAACGCTTTCATAAACTGACTCGGAACAGGTAATACACAGCGAAGAGGCACCGCGTCAACAGCCAGCGCGCAAGACGGAAGCGGAAGCCCGGTTTTGCACCGTCAGCGCCGCTGAAGAAGAGCCGAGGCGCACCCCATACACTGCCCCGGAACGGGCTCTTCGATAGTAGGGCTCCTCTGCGTGTTTCACGAACGCCCGCGTCACTGCAGCCCAAAGACCGGCGTCTTCACTGGGTACCTTGCCACGAATACCATGTCAAAATTTCTCTTCTCATGCCTCGTCATCGAGAAGGTCCACGCCACCTCGTGCGTGTCCCCATCCACGGTCACTGTCTCCCCCTTAACAGAGCACAGGTGTTCACCAGCCGCTGTGGCCGTCGGCTGCTCGAGCACCACATCGACATCTGCGTCGTCTGAGACGGGGTAGTTGTCCTTCACCACAACCGTCACCGGTGCAGCGCTCGCCAGCGCGAAGCACTCCACTGTGTACGCGTAGTGATACCTCAGCTGCGACTTTGTGCTCGAGAACACGGACGTCTTCTCCGACTCCGCACGCCTCACAAGCGTCCGGCTCACCTTCACCGTCTCGTCCGTGCCAAGCGACACCTCGAACTCCTCGCCAGGCGACACGTGCCCCAGCTGCGACTGGTTCACGAATGCGTTGCCGTAGAACACCTTCGACGGGCCAGCAATGAGCTCGTAATCCGTCGCGTTCACAGCAGTCGCGCTCAGATGCACCAGCGGGTCCACCTTCGGTACGCACACAAAACGCAGACGCGCAGGAAACGTCTCGCGCGCCACTGTCACCTTCACGTCCGCGTTGTTGTGCCGCACCGTCGCAAGACCTGGAATCGCGTACACCGTCGCATTCGACGACGAGCCGCAGCCCTCCACACACGCCGCCTCCACCATCGGCGCGACAGGGGCAGCGAAGTTCTCCTTCATGTTCGGCGTACTAAAGGAGATGGAGTTCGCCCCCATTCTCCTGCGCGCCAGCGGCCCACCGCGCAACGCGCATATCGCGGGCGCCGGCGGCCGCATCCAAATCGTCCAGCGCGGCCACAGCGGCGGCGGTGAGGCACCAGCATGCGGCGTTGCAGTGCTCAGTCGAAGCCGCACCTTCTCCCAGTCCAGCGACGTGCACTGGTGCACGTTCGCGGAGTAGAGCACCTCCAGCTTCGACTTCGCGTGGTTCACGCGCAGGTCGTACAATGGCGACCACCCCGCACCGCTGACAACGCACGACAGCTCCACCACCAGCTTCGTCCCGCTAACGACACCCGCGCCCACCACAAGCGTCGCCTCCAGCGCGCTCTTTGTGTGCAGTCGAACGCCGCTGTCGCCGCCGAGGTCGCTCAGCCGCTGCTGCGCCTCCTCAAGTCGCTCCTCCACATCTACCAACGTCGTCCTCAGCTCCGCGAGCCCGCGCTGCGCCTTGGCGCGCCGTGTCGCAAAGAATGACGCCATCGCGCCCCACTTCGCAGGGTCTTGCATGTACGCCTGCAGGTGCCCCGCGCTTTCCGGCGGCACAGCGCAGTCACCGCGCCCCGCGGAGTTGACAAAGCCCTTGATCCGCTCGAGGTGCTGGCACAACCCCTCCAGTGCGGCAATGTCGTCCTCGCACGCGCACTGCTCCTCCTCGATCCGCTTGATCACGTCCTTCTGCCGCTGCACATCCGCGCGCACGTCCTGCCTCACCGTCTCTCGCACGGGGCTGATATTCTGCAGCAGCACCGCAGCAGCCACAGCAGGGTCCGTCGCCTCGCCAATGCGCACCTGGAGCGTGGCCCAGTCCACATCGCCCCATTGCTCGATGTTTTCCACAACCGCCACAATGCTCGCGGAGGGCTTGAGCACCACTGGCGCAGAGAAAGTCAGCTGAGCGCAGTCACCGTAAACCGTCACCGCCTCTAGCTTCGGCGCCAGGGTGACGCGCGACATGGCGGCAGCGCCCTGCTGGGGGTGGTAATCGGAGATGAGAAGGGACTCACGTGTATAGGCGGGTGGGTGTCTGCGTGTGGGAAAGGGAGTCTGGGGAAGGAAGGAGCGAGGCGACTCGGCACGAAGGTGGGGATGAACACGATGTTAGAAACGAGATGAAGGGAGGGAGGGGGGCGCAAGTGAAGGGGGCCACCGCTGCGACACAAATGCGCAAAACAACAAAGAAACGCAATGCTCTCTTGCTTGGTCTTTTTATGTACTTGATTCTGGCGACGAAAAAGTGGGCGTTTTAGGGGAGGGGTCAGGTGCACAGGTGAGTCGATGTGTCGGCGTGTGTGTGTGTGTGTGTGTGTGTGAAGGGGGAGGAATGGGGTGATCCATGAAGGGAACAAGAGCACGCAAAGGTGGGCACAAAGGGGGGAAGAAAGCAGGAAATTCGAATGGGAAAGGGATGCGTGTCTGCAGCTCACACACGAGGGAAAGGGAGAGGAGGGGGGGGGGGGGGGCAAGGTGACTCTTTTGGCATATGCATACTCCTTCCTACCGCAGGCATATGAATGGAGTGTTTCTGTGTGTGTGTGTGTGTGTGTGGAGGGGGAGAGGGGAATTGCAGGCTTGATCAAACACAAGCAAGCATAGTTGCAAGGTCAACCCGCTACCACTCCTCCCATTTCTCCTCGTCCCCCAAGCGCGCATTCACGTCAGTGTCCCTTTCCCCGTCAACTCGTCTGCGCTCGAAGAAGTGTGATACTCCACCCGCCTGTGGCGGCGGTGGGCCTGTGCCCTTTCAGAGGCGCTGTCCCTTTCTCTAAGAAGCGTATGCATGCCATCTTTTCCCGAGCCTCTGCCGCCTCCCCTGCCGGCGCCCACCCACCCCCCTGAGCAGACACTGGTGGATGGAAAAGCAGAGGTAAGAGAAGGCGGGCGCCATGGAGGGTGAGAGAGGCTGCAGACGAGGGGCCGAGGACGCAGGGGAGGCTGGGAGGGAGCGCAAGAATACAACAGGCGACGCACACGCACACAGACCAAAAAGTCACCAAGAACGAGCTCGTTAAGAAGTGCGTCTCCACCCGCACACACACACACACGCGCGCGCGTGCACTCTGCCAAAGTCTCTGACACCTCTGCATCGAAGGGCTTTGGGGGGCGGCTCCGATAACCGCGGAGACGTCGGCCGAATACTGATGCACGAAAGGTGACGCACGCCCATCACACCAAAAGGCACGGTGTCTCGAATGAGAAATATATCGAAAAAAAAAGGCAACGCGAAGCAGCGGGGCAATTCTCACCTTGCACTTTTCTTCGCGTCGAGGACACCGCGGTGGATGCACGGAGGCAGAAACGTAGAAATGGAGAGACCGCCACGCGTGGGACCTGAGCGATGTGCGGAGAGGGAGAACGTGTGTGTGCGTGTGTGTGTGTGTGTATGTGTGCTTGTGCCAGAGGGCAATCGGCCCCCTCCTCTGGGATTGGACGAGGCACGTTTCTTTCCTCTACGCTGCCGCTATCGGAGAGGTCCTTCTCACTGATGTGGATACCCGTTTTTTTCGTTGAATCTCAGCTAAACTGCTCCTGATGAAACCTCTCCCGCTTCGTCTGACCGTCCTTCGTAATGCGGCCGTCGAACAGCTTCGTCGCCACCTTGAATGCCAGACAACCAGCAGGGTCGCCGATCTCGCGAAAGATAGTTGTGAGCTCGTGATCCATGAGGTAGGTGTAGTTTGTGTGCTGTGTCATCTTGCGCGTCAGATGCGCGGCTGCCTCCCAGTCCAGTCGATGCAGTAGGCAACGGACGAGCAGCAGAAACATATCCGTGTTCTGCAGATACCAAGCCTCGTTGCTACCAATCGAGGTGGTCTTGTCCAGCAAGGCGTGCCAGAGCTCGACGAAGAACTCGGCGCCGCCAACGTCCTCCTCGGCATCGTCTCCAAGGGTGGCATCGGTTTGGTGCACTTCCGCCAGCCCGAAAGGGCTTTGCGTCCCCTCGCCACAAGGACTCTTAGAAAACTCACACGTATTAATCGCCAGCTGAGCTGCCGGGTAGGGGTTGTAGACGGCCGAGTCCCAGAGGTATCGGGGCACGATGGCGGCGCAACTCCCAGTGTGTGGCAGGGTGGTGCGCGCCCGCCGCAGAGACAGCTGCAGCTCCGCCTGTGACAGCGACGATGATGGTGAGGCTGAGCCGAAGAAGAGCTCGTGTACGTCGGCAAAGTCCTTCGCGATGACGGCCTCGCTACGCAGCTCAGGCAGCTGATTATTGTTGTAGAAGAGGTGCTTCATCGAGTCACGAGACTGTCGTGCAGACCCGAAGAGGGCGAGCGACGTGTCGCGGGCATCCAAATACCGGCCCCACTTGGTCCGCTCCTCCAACCCCTCCGGCGTCAGTTTTGGATTGCGCGGCGGATGGCGGCAGCACCACTGGGCGAGCTGCATAAACATGAACTGCGTGCTGCGGGGTACACGTCCGTTACTAGCGGTGGCGTTGCCTGCGTCGACCGCGCGTCTGAGCACCGCGCGCGCCTCGGGCACCGTCCGGATGAATTGCGTCTCGTAGTTGCTCACGGTGACCAAGTCGCGCGCGCAGGGCACCGGCGGTGTACACGACGCCAGCATGGTCGGCCAAGAGGAAGGAGGCGAAGCGGAGGTGGGAGACGGCTTCTCCGTCGGCTTTTCAGAGAGCTCCTCCACCATCTGGCGCAAAGCAGCGTGAAAGGGCCGCTGCACGTCGCGCAGTGTTGTCGCGCTGACGCGACTCAGCAGCGTGCCCACGTCTACGAGATGATGGACCGAGACACAGTATGGCTCTCCTGACGCAGGCGCGGACGCAGAAGTCACCGCGAGCGACGACGAAGACTCTGCAGAGCTGGCGAGCGCTTCACCAGGCTGTCCCTTCGACGCTCGCGAGCTGGCAGTCATATTTAGGGCCTCCTGTGCCACGGTGCACCGCTGCTGCTCACAGGCCGCGCGCTGCAGTAGCTGAATGGCACCGGTGTCGTCCCCCACACTGCTTTGTACGAGACTCAAGGCGTGGAAGAGGTGGCCGGCGTTGTAGTGATGTGGCCCAACGCCCGTTTGGGCGAGCGGTAGCAATGTGGCAGCGACCAACTCCTCCATGCTGTTGGTCTGCGCATTAACAAAGGGCAGCGAAACCACTCTGGAAGCTGCATCGATGCCGGCGGCGCGGAGAGACGCCTGCATCGCCTCCACCAAAGACGTCAACGTCGACGTGGCAGACGATCCAGCCGGCACACGGCTGCCCCGGGGCCTTCCCTTGTCTCCGCCAAAGCTGCCTGTGCCATTGCTTTCAACGTGCTCATGCACGAGCTCGCTGGCCGTCGGCGGTCCACACCGCTCCACCTCCCCAAGTAGCGCCAGTCGCTCCACCACGGCTTGCACGCTCACGGTCCCCCGCTCGTACGCATCGAAGCAGCCAAACATAGCGCAGAATAGCGGAAACGTGTCGGGGTGCGTGAGCACGCTGCTCAACACCGACATCACATCCCAGTCCGTCAGCTCCACACCGAAAGCGCGTATCCACAGCGCCACCACAACACACGACGCAACCGTACTCCGATGGCTAGTGGTGGAGCAGTGGTAGAGCAGAGAGGAAAGCACAGGCGCGCTGCGGGGCGATCTCGCAGACTGCGGCGTTGCCGTGTCACTAGAGGGGTGCGACGAGCCGACCCCCGTAAGATCCGCAGCCGCCTGACGTGCCTGCAATCCTTCTCCCGAAAAGCTGTACGCGGCCACTGTCCCGCCCTCGGTGCCGGCCTCGTCTTCCATTACGTGGGTCCCGAACGCGTCCTGCGCCAGGGCAACAAGTCGCAACAGACGGGCCTCCACATCAGGCGGGCACAGACAGTGCGCACAGTCCACCATGCGGGCGTACGTCTCCAGCGTCGTTGTGCCGCTCTGCACCATCACCTCCAGCACCTGAAGCGCATTAGCTGCGTCATGGTGGTAGTTGAATGTGCGCAGCAGCGAGTGGAAATGATAGGCGGTGAGCTCCTCCCCGAGCTGCTCGCGAATGTACTGGAGTGTAGCACTCAAGTCCTGTGTGTTGTGACTGCTCACAAAAGTCGCGACAAGGGCGTTGGCCTTATACAGACTGAGCGGCGGAGAACGATGCGGCGCATCGGCGTACTCGCACGAGCCCGAAGGCGAAAATGATGGGTCGCTCTCATCATCCACACAAGCCGTCGATGATTGTGCCGCGGACGACGACCGCTTCTCGACCTCTTCCAGGGCCGCGCTGAGCCGCGCCTTGGCTGCCTGGTGCACCTCCTCTCGGTGGCCGGCCTGCCACCAATCCGCGATGAGTCGTTGGTTCAACAGATAGCTGCCATAGGCGGAGAGTGAGCGGCGAAACATGACTGCTCGACCCTGTGCGCATGCGCCTGCGGCGAGAGTGTGCCGAAAAATAGACGAGGGACACGCAACCCGCGCTGCCCAACACCACGCGCGTGAAGAATCGCGAGTACTTGCCAAGACCAGGTACGCGGGTGCCTTTCCGCCGCTAACTCTCTAGCGTGTGGGTACGCGTGGTGCGGCAGAGTTCTTGCTTGCTTGATCAAGCCGCTGCCCCCAGACCGGAGAAGAGGCTGATGATGCCGTGGAAGATGAGTGTTGGTGGCGCCGATGACACCCACAACCCCACACGCAAACACATGCGCACACTACGCGCACTAGAGAAAAAGAAGCAGCAAAGAGATGCCCTCGGAGACGACTTCCCTCGCTTCTCCAGGGCACCGCAGTCCGTTTCCTTCGCTTGTGGGTTCGTGCGAGCGAGGCTGTGTGTGGGTGTATTGCTGGAGCTGGTGTGTCCCATGCGTCCAATGAGAGGTAGAGAGGGTAAAGGGTGGGTTGAGGAGGGGACCACGTGCTTTGAGAGAGATGAGGGGGGGCGATCGCAGGAAAAACGGGCATGGCACAAGCCCGGACACGTTGGTGCCCGAGTGTGTGTCTGTGTGTGTGTGTGTGTGTGTGCGAGTGTGTGAGAGTGCTGTGCACACATGGCGGCAGTCGTGGATCCTACGCTGTCGGGAGACAGCAAAAGTGACGGCAACGATAGCTGCCGGTTATTGGATCGGGGAAGGGGGGCTCCTTCGTTTCGTCCTGCTTGTACTTGCGAGGCGCAGTGCAGCAGGAGTGCACACATCTCTTGCCCCCACCCCACAGACGCGCACCGTTTGCCTTGAATGCAAGCACAAACAGCATTGGACTACAACGCGCTGCACTGCCAGAGAGGTAAGCGGCGATAATGCACCTTCGACTCGGCGGGAGAGATCCCGCCCTCACCCGCGCATTCACTGGTGGCAGAGGATGAAGAAAGGAGGAGTGGGAGAGAGAGAGAAGGCCTCGCCCGATGCCACAGGCGGTGTGTTGCCCTCGTTCTTTCTATACGCGGCTGGCACTGCGCATGGAACGCGGGCACCCTCTCCCCGCCCTTCCATTTCTCGATGCCCTTATCGGTACTTCAAAGCGTTTGACGGCTCAGTGGTAATGTGCGTCGAGGCACAAGCACACGAAGGCGCGCAGATACGCAGAGACAGAGAACGCGCGGGCACACACAGACGCCTACATAAGGTGACGAATAGGCGCTTCAAACATCGCCAGACCTGGACAGACAGCCACGCACACACGCACACATTCTGAGAAAGAAGAGGGGGAGAAGATGCGTGCATGGGAGGGGTGATAGCGGCTTTTACCGGTCGCATTAACTCAATAAACCTGCCAAGACAGCCAGCATCCCACCCCGATCCGCGGCGCCCTCGCAATTTCTCTTTTCGTGCGTGCTGCTGCACGAGGCCCACCGAGGCGCGCTATAGCGCCTCGCTGCTCAGCTGAACTCGAAAGTATCGGTTTCTTCAATGGCAGCAACAATCTTCGCGCGAGCCGTCGCGTAGTCACGGTACGGTGGTAGCTTCAAGGTAGAGAAGCACGTTGCCGCCGAGGGCAGATGATCGGGCCCGGACGCATTCATCGCCAGCAGCTGAACCTTAAAGGGAGGCGCCAGGAAACGGAAGCCGAGTAGCGGCGGTCGCGTCATGGACGTCGCAAACTTCAGCAGCTGTCGCTGCTGCTCGCGGGTGAGAGACTCCACAACGTCCCAGAAGAGCCGCACCTGCGGTGTGTTCACGTCCTCCGGCTTGTCGTACACTGTATTCGCCTTCCAGTCCTCCAAGTCGATCTGCCCCGTCTCATCACCGCCGAAGAGCTTGCCGACCTCGTTACTGTCGAACAAGCGAAGACGGTTAGTGTCAATTACAGAGTGAAGCCCAGCGCAAAACGCGCGTGTCTGCTCGGCGGCCTCGCGGTTGAGCTTAAAGTCAGCGACGAGGTGCACGTAAAAGAGGCAGTTGCGCGGCGTCACGTGCATCTGCGCACCGTCAGGCACCAGCTCTACCTCCCTTGTGATGCCCAGCGCGTTCACTGTGTAGACAAAGGTCAGCCCAACCGCCTCCAGCTCTTCCTCGCTAAGCTGCGTGAGGGACATGAGCTGGTGATAGAGCTCTGCGTCGAAGCTCTTGAGGTTGCTGAGGGTGTTGCGGCGGCCCAAGATGGCGTTGCGAAAGTGAAGGGCGAATGGCACGTCTTGCAACACACCGTCGCGCAGCGCGCGACCCACCATTGCCCCCAAGAAGCGGATCTTCAAAAGATGCTGCGGGTCACTGGTCGCCACGGCGCTGAAGGAGTTCGGGTACACGTAGCCGTCTGGGGTCTGGCGAAACAGGCCGTATTCAGCCGCAAACCCCTCCTTGCACAGTGACACGATACACTCCCGGTACACACCGCGGCCGTACCCGGCCTCGAGCGTGCCGTCGTCGGCAATGAAGCGGATGTTGAGCATGTCGTTGCTGAGCGGCTTGTCGTGGAAAAGGTCAAAGGCGCCTATGAAGGTGCGTCCGCGCTGCACCACCACCCGCCGCTCGCTTGGCAGGGTCCAGTGGTGGTCCGTCTCCACGAGCAGCGCCGAGAGGAGCAGTGCGCGAGCGGCAAAAGGGAACAGGAACGGTGTGTGCACAAGCAGCTTTGTGTACCGAGTCGGCTGTTTCCACTGCGCGCTGCCGTGAAAGGCGGCGTCGTCGCCGGGAAGACGCACGTGGGTCACCGACGTGGTCGCGGCACCGGCGGTGGTGCTCGACATTAAGCCGCCCACAACGCTTCGCTCTCCGGTCGCGACGCTGGCGCCGTCAAGCTCTGCCTCTCCTGCCTCTGCGGCATCCTCCTCCACCACGGCGGCGCTCGCCGCATCCCAAGTGCGAAACAACAAACCCACCGCCGCCTCGGCAGCGACGGTGCCGACGGACATCCACAGACTGGTCGCCGCGGCAGGCACAAACGGGTCCGCCTCGTCCACCGTGTGCAGGCGGGAGAGCAGCAGGCAGGCCGCGCGAGCAACAGCCTCGCCGTTGGAGTCCGGTACGACGCCGTACATGTGTGACCGGTGCACAATCTCCTTCAGCGCGAGCACCAACGCCCACGACTCCTCTGTAGACAGCACCGCCATCTCGCCACCGCGACGCAGCTCATCGGCGAAGTCGCACACGTTCACATAGTACGCCAGCATGGTGAAGAAAAAGATGGAGAGCGACGCATGAGGGTCATAGAAGGCGAGAGGGTAACGCGGATGTGTCTCCCACGTTGGCAGCCGCGGGAGGGACATGAGGGCGGGCGCGGGGTGGGCAGCCGCAGACACGCGGCGGCGTCTAGCCGGCTCCTCGTCGGTGAGAGCCAGCTGCTCCTCCTGCTCCTGTGCACCCCACGCCGGGGGCTGGCACAGCCTCTGCAAAGCCTCGCCGGGCGGCAGCACAGCCCGCAGCCCCTCGCAGCTCTGCCAGTACAAACTCCAAAGGCGGCGCAGCAGCTGCGGTGTGCGCACCAGCTTCGCGTACAACGACAACGTCTCCTGCTGATAGCGGCTGTACCTTGGCTTCGAGAAGGTGAAGATGGGCCACGCAAACACGTTGCACAGAATCTCGAGTGGGCTCTGCTTCATCGAGGCAGACGACGGCCACTGAGCGGCAGCGCCAGCATCCATGAAGGGCGTCGTATTCGCCAGTGATGCAGCTGCTGCCGAGTCGCCCTCCTCGTTGCTGCCGTCTTCCACCGTCGGCGGCGCGCCGGTATCGGTGGGTGCCTCCACGGTGGGCTTCTGCAGCGCCATCAGGCGCAGTTTCTCACACCGCTCGTCCTGCGCGATGAGCAGTTGGAGCAGTTGCAGGCCACCCTCGGCGCTGAACAGGTACGAGGTTAGCAGGCGGTATTGACTCTGTGACGATGCAGCGACACCCTCGACATCGTCCTTCCCATCCACCGTGCGTCGCTGCTGCCGCCGACCGGTGTTGTAGGCGTAGTGATCTGCCAGAATGCCCTCAATAAAGAAATCCTCGCGGCACAGTCGCTCGCTCAGGCAGCTGACGCTGAGCAAGTACCACTTCACCACATCCGTGCAGGCGGCTAAGCACGACGGCGACACAACTGCAGTGCACGATGTCGTCTCCACGAGCTGATGGACACGCGGCAGCAACCGCACAAGGCGCCCAAGCACACGAGCACGCAGCTTCCCACCTTGCAGCCCACTTACGCCATCGCACGCCGTCAACCCCGTGTCCATGGCAGTCCGTCTGTAGCACTCCGCTACAAGCATCGTAAAGCACGTATCCACCACGTCGCAGCCGCCACGCTCGGGCCCCTCCGCGGCTGTATCAGCAGCGCCGAGCAGCACCGCCAGAGAGTTGGAGGTGAGTCGCTGGGACTCCTCCCCGGCGTAGGGAGCGCACATACAATACCAGCACACCTGCGCAAAGGAGCCCGTAGGCGGCGACAGTGGGCTGTGCCCGCCGGCTTCAGCCTGTGAAAGGGGCGGGAACGCTGCGACAAGTGGCTGCAGCAGCTCGCTGCACTGCGAGCGCACGCTCACCGGATGTGCCACCGTCTCTTGGCCTAGAAAACTGAGTGTCACGGTCAAGGCATGTACCGCCGGCCACTGATCAATAGACGCCGCTGCAGCCAACGACGGCGAAGCCACCCCCGTCGCTGCCATCTCAAGACCGCCGTGGCTTCGGCGAGGTGCCGACTCCTCGTTGAGCGTACGTGCAAACGCGGCGTTGTGTGCGACGATGACAGCCACAAGATACCTTGCCAGTCGCTTTACCAAAGATGCGCTGCTGGATGGCGATGCGTGGTTGCCCGGCACCGACGGCGTCACACGCGAGAGTTGCTGCAACAGCACGCAGAGGAGAAGGACCACATCTTTGGTGGGCAAAGAAGCAAGAAAAGAAGGCCACGACAGCGACAGCGGATCGACTGACCGATTGGCTGCGGCTGCCTCTACTGAGGCAGCCGCAGCCAATGCGATGGTGTCCTCCTCAGTCGTGTCCTCACCCTCCGCGCCGCGGTTGGTGGTTTCGCTGAGAGCTGTGTAAAGGCATTCGCTGTAGTGCCAGAAGACCCGCTGCCGGTACGCGCGCTGCTCTCCGAGGGGCGTTACCGAGGAAGTCTGAGGAGAGGAAAGAGTGACACTCTGGTGGGCCGCGGCAGTAGCGCCTAGGCCAGTCGCCCCAGGTAAGCCTGAACCCGCATCACCTAATACCGTTTCTGCGCGGCATTCGTTCTTTGCTGCAGCTCGGAAAGGCGAATCGAGGCGCAGCGGAATTTGTGACTGGTGGCGGCGCACATACGAGAGGCACCAGCACGCCGTGTGTAGGCGTGCCGTGAGCTGCTCTGTCTGCCTCGGGACGTCAGGCGTGTGCACAGCGGAAGAGACACCCCCAGAAGACGTCGACAGTAGAATTTGCTTCACGTCCGATGACACGCTATCCAGGTCGCTCAAGGCCAGACGCACCATCGCCTGGCAAGCAAGCCACTGGCGAATGGCGCGTTGCAGCCGCCGGGCGGCGCGCATGCGGCGCGCCTCCTCCTCTCTTTGAAGTCGCAGTCGTTGTGCATCTTCGATGATGCTGTTCCGCGTCTTGTGATGGTCGCGCGCCAGCTTCATGTTGCGCATGCGACTGCTGCCGTTGAAGACAAATTGGCTCATCTTCAAGGCGTGAAATGTGAGCCGCTCCCACAAACACTGCGGGAGCTGCGAAGCAAGTCGAGGCCGACCGTAAAGGGGGTGGATGGAAGGACGCGAGGGAAAGCGGTGCAACACAGAGGCCAAGCCAAGCAGAGGACGAAGAACTAAAGTGCACGCAATCCACGCTGCGTGTGTGTGTGTGTGTGTGTGTGTGTGTGTGTGTGTGTAATTCGATCTCGGCTCACGTCGCACGAAAAAACACCTCAGACAGTCTGTCAGTAAACGAAGAATTCGAGAGAGAGCCCCCCCCCATCGAACAGTCGGCCAAAACAGCGGGGGAGTAGATGGGGCAAGCCGAAAAAGAAGTGCAGGCTTGGCGTATGGTCGCTGCTGGTGCCCTCCCTCCCCCCGCTGCTTGCTGATCTCAAGGCAAATAAAATGCGCCTGTGTCCTTGGTGCACTCCCTCCTCCCTAAGATTCACAGCCATGCACAAGAGGCGCAGAGGGGAAGAAGGTGAGGGCGTGCGGGTCCGTGTATGCGAGCGACCGAGATAAAGCAGCGTGGTGAGAAACCTGCAGTGCGAAAACAAAAAGAAGGAGGGCGGAACGAATGAAGGTGGACAAGGCAGAAGTTGTAGATGCTTGAGTGGGCGTGAGAAAGACGTAGGATGAGCTGCAACGTCATCCACTTTCACGCACACATAGGCACACACGGGCACACGCAGACACGGGTATGTGGTGCAGCTCCGTCTGCACTACCTGCGCAACGGCGGACCGATGGTGGTGGTGGCGGTGCTCCTTTAGCCACAGTCACCACAAAGCAGTGAGAAAACCTGCACAGACAATAGGGGAAAAGTGCGAGCAGAAGAAATTCTTGATAGATAACTACATACACAGCCAAAAACAGCACACACACACACAGATGGGTCAGCAGTTGCGCCGCTACCGCTGAAAAGCGAGCCCCTTCCCACCACCACCACCTTCTCCTCCTCCTCCTCGCAGAAGGCATACGGCAGAATGGCGTGACTCGAAAAAGTGCAAACTCGCGGGTCTCATATCGTCAACAAAGCAGGTTGCACCCATTGTGTGTGTGTGTGTGTGTGTGTGCTGTCATCGATGCCATCAGCACCAAGTCTTCCAGGAGTGAGTCACGCGCAAAGTAGAAGAACGGTGGGAGGTGGTGTAACTACGGTGTGTCTACTTAAACTTGAATGCGTTACTTATGTGTCTTGCCACCACCCACGCGTGAGTGCACATGCCCACAGCAGCGGCGCTGCACCTTTACGGGTATGCGATAAGGGCCCTCGTCTTCTTTGTCGCGTGTGTGTACGTGCGCGCGTATGTGTGTGAGAGAGAGGAGGGACAATCGTGGCGGCGGGAGGGTTGTGGAGTGAGCTGCTGCATATGGAGCGCACATCCACACATAAACGACAAAGACCAAGACTGTAAAGCCAGGCAAAGGAAAAGAGGGGAACTGCACGTGGGCGCCCCGCAGCACCGCTAAAGACGCCTGCCAACGGAAAAGAAACGACAGCTGACAGCGCCGGCGCCTGAGCGGGCAGTGGAGTGCTGTCGGCAGAGGGAGAGAGGGAGGGAGGCTTTCTGGGCACACGGGAAACAACAAACAAAAAATGCGAGCACACACACACTCACACTCACACACGTATGAACACAAGGTGCGCAGATATACATATATACACGGGCTGACGCACGCACAGAAGAGGAGCCGTTCGAGTCCAAAACCGAACACGGCAATTCAATGGAAAACTAAAGAAGACAGATATGTCATGGTCGTCGTCACCGTTCGCGTAGCCCAGCAGCCGTGCCAGCATCGCTACCGCCATGGATTTCACCGACTCGCGAACGCGTGTGCGCTAGATATACAGACATCTACGAATCCAGAAATGGAAAAGGGGAAAAAAGTGCGTGAAGAAAAGGAAAAGGGATGGGAAACAAACCAAGACACCCGGAGAGAGCGCGCGGGAGGCGGGAGAGGGACGAGAGACCGTGGCGCGAGAGACACGAGCAACGCAGCAAGCGGACGACTGCTACACCGCCATTGGAGAGGCGGAAATGCAGAAAGCGATGAGGGGAGGGGAAGCACAATCCGCCAAAAGCGGAAAAAAGTCGCACGCAGCGCCGCTCATGTTGCGCACGCACACAGAGTCCATCGCATTGCTCTACCTCTCAACCAAAGCCTCACCTTCACCCAACCATAAGTTGTATGGAGGCGCTCTTCGATCGAGTGCCTGTTTCGTCCACCCCTCTGATGTATTTGTGCACTGCCCTCAGCTCTGCTGCACGCCCTGTGCGCGCACTCGCAAGCACGTCTGTACGCACAGCCACATACACAAACGAAAGTCCCTCATCACGCACCACAACTTCTCTGACCCGGTCTGCGAGACATTCCTGCGAAGATGTCCACATTCGAGTCTTGTGCTCCACCGCCTACGATAACGCAGTAGCGCCGTTGCACATCTACTGCCTCAACCGAAACCTTCGCGGACCAGCTCCCCGTCATCTACGATCGCTGCCAGAGCCGCTACACCGTCGCCATGCGATGGCTTGGCAGGGCAGCTCATCGTGATGCTTGCGTCTCTGCGCTAGTCACAGTGAGATTAAGAAATACACGCGCACGTCACGCCCCACGCAGAATCTTGATGGCGACATCATCGATCCACTGACAGTATTGATGCAACCCGGTCGGCTCCCCGTAGAGCTCGTAGAAGCACGCCCGCGCAAGCTGCAGGTCGCTGGGCTGCAGGGCGGCCGCGTTCTTCTCGTAGCGCTCAATCCTCTCGAGCAGCTGCCGATGCCGAAGAGGGTGCAGCGCTAGTGTGCTGGGAGTCACCGCCTTTGCGACGTCAGTTCCCCGGGGAGAGGAGTAGGTGCGAAGCTGTGGGGGCGCACCGGCGCGCTGGTGAACAGAAGACCGCTCCAGAGATCTACACGAAGGGGCGGCACTGTGCAACTCTGCGTCATCGTTGTTGAGTTCCGGCAGTAGAGCCACGGAGCGATTAAAGCTGTGCGCAAAGGCGGGAGAGACGGTGCGGCGTTGTGGTGAAAGGCGACCGTAGGGAGTTTGGCTGTCGTACGTGTTGCCGGTGCACGACGGCTGCGGTGACACCGTGTCAGGATGGAGGGCGCGCAGCAGCAGCCGCTGATGTGCCAGGGCGAGTGCGGATACTGAGGACGGTGCAGTGTGCAACTTCGCCGTGTGGTGAGCGCTATGGCCGCCATACCGCCTTGGGTGGCGCGGCTGATCTACTGAAACAGCGCTCGCTTGAGCAGGGCTGGGGGCGCTGCTGTGTCCCGGCCTAATGATACCGTTGCCGCGCCGCACCACACTACTCGGCACCGCATGCCAAGAGTGCGGGGAAGGAGAAACGTTAGTTCCTGTTGGTGTGCTCGGGCACGAGGCCTCTGCACCCGCCGCAGCAGCTGAATGCGTGCTACCGACCGATTGCGCAGGGCGGCCGCGCCGACTCGCGCTTGCCGCCCGTGGCTTCTGCCGCGGCGTAGCAGGCTTTGATGATCCACGCGATGCAGGCCTCGAGCTCTCACGCGCGCTTGCGCTCTCGCGACTGTACGAGCGCATGCCACGCGCGCTAGACCCCCATGGAGAGGCAGTGCGAGAAGGCATCGACCCTTTGAAGCCCTGATGCCCTACACGAAGTACCCTGCTCATCCGAAGGCGTATTAGGTTCTCCTCCACGGCGAGGTCGCTTAGTGTATAGTAGAGGCGACTGCAGTAGCCTTGCCAAGCCGTGACGTCGCTCTTCTGCCTCGACTTTGTTGGCGGCACCGCCTCGTGCGACTGCGCCAGCAGCGCCTTAGCAAACTCCAGCTGCCGGAGGTAGCTGTCGAGGTTTTGCTCGACGCGCTCGAGAAAGCCACGATCCTGCGGCCGCACAGGCGCAGGCCGACCACCAGTTTGCAGCGGTTTGTCCCGATACACCTCCGCGACAGAGATGCGCTTGTCCCACGCAGCCAGCATCGCCGTGTGCTGCTCCATTACCGCGTGCACGTAGCGCTTCACATCCTCTTGTGTGCTGATTGCCGGCGTGCCGGCCTCCTCGGAAGGCTCCGGAAAAACAGACAACGCCGTCTTAAAAGGAAACTGCGAGTTGGAGGCCGCGCTGCGAGCTAGCACCGGCGTGGAGGCCTGGCGGCGGCGAGCGTGCGAAGCGGAACGATAAAGCACCATCTCCGGTCGGCTCCTTGTGGCGCCGCCTCCGTCGCACTCGGCAGTCGCCTGCTCGCCGTTGGCTGCTGCGGCCGCGCTGCTGTTAGTCGCGCCGTGGTGCGGTGATTTCAACAAGTAGGAATGACGGATGGAGTCGTGCCCGCGCACCAGGATCGCGGAGGAAGCCGCCATCGCCTCGAGCGAGGGACGAGAGTCCCCAAGTGAAGTGCCGTTCGCGTCCCCGCAGGCACTCAACGGCCGCGTTGTGGTGACGGGCTGTCGCGGGCTGTCGTTGGTGCCGTTGCCTCCATTATGGCTTGGCGTCGGGCTAGGCGCAGCGGCGGGTGCGCTGTTCTGTGTCGCCTTGACAGCATCGCAGCTTTCCTCCAACTTCTCCCGCGGAGGCTCCGCTGCAGTGCCGTTCGGCGTTTCGAAGCGCGGCGCTGGTGGCTGCGGCGCGTCTCCTTCGATGCCGCAGAGGTCAATGTGCACCTCACGCGGCTGTGGTGGCGGCGAGTTCTCCATTGAGTGCAAAAGGCGGAAGGGAAAGCAGGTGCACACCTCAGCCCGACGAGTGTCACGGCACGAGATGTAAAGAATACAAAGTGAAAATAAAAAAAGATGACTAGAGGCTAGCGTGGAAGGACGACGATGCTCTGCTGCACACCTGGAGGGGGAGAGAGGGGGGACAGATGTTGAGGAGGTGCAGAAAGATGCGCACGGTAGCGTACGATTGCAGCTGCCACACGCAGACACGCCCAGAGAGGCAGCGAGTGCAAGCGAGAGTGTCTGTGTGTGTGTGTGTGTGTGTGTGTGTGTCTGTGTGAGAGAGAGGGAGAGGCAGGTGGCGCCACACGTACGAAACCGTCGCAAAAACGAATGCACAGAAAAAGTACAATACACTAAAAAGAGATGTGCACGTGAAGGAAGGGGGAAGTGGAGGGAAGGGGGAGGGGGGGAGCACCAGGGAACCACAAAAATAAGCTACAAGAGAATAGGTTGGGTATGTAGGGAGAAAGTGAGGAGTCGGCGATGGTTCACATGTGCACCCCGCGATTGAAGCTGGCTTGCACAGGCACAGAGAGAGAAGGGCGGGTGGGGCACTCGAGCTGGCTGTGCGGATGCGGGGTGGCAAGAGGTAAGAAAAGACAAAAGAAAAAGAGCGGGTGGGTGGAAAAGACAAAGAAGTAAGACGTCAACGGAGCAGTCGGCATGTGCGGCACACAACAAGGAGCACGCCGACGCGATTTACATGCAATACACCAGCTCGAAGCGCAAAGGAGGTGAACACTGAGCGACGCGGAGAGCTGAAGGCTGGAAAATAGAAGGTTAGAGATCAGAAAGATGCGCCCGTGCGTGTGTGTGTGCCTCTGTTGCTGACTATGAAGAGGGGAGAGGCTGCTTGCGTATGAGCGGTTGCGTCTCTCCTTCGTTTTTTTCCGCGCCGCTAATGTGACTGTACAGGTGACCCTCCTCTATAAGCTGCGGAGGAGGGTGGAGGAAAATGAAACGCCCAAGTAGAGAGCAGCGGGACTACGACTAATGGCGTGCGTGTGCGTGAGTATCCACTTCTTCTCCTTCGGTTGATCTCAAAGGAAACAGCAGCAGATGCCACCACACACGTATAACGAAAAAAGAATCGCGTACGAGGAGAGTCGCGAAGATGAGTAGCTCGAGGGGTAATCGAAGTAAGGGTGTTGTTTTCGGCGTTCAAAGTCTCTTTGGGTATGCGTGAAACATGAGTCGGTTCGCGGTAGAGAAAAAGAGCGAGAAGGAAACTGCAAGGGAGACCGCGTGCGACTAGCGAACAAGAAACGCGGCATGGGTTGCGCGAGGGAGAGAAGCAGGGGGGGGTATGACGCACACAACGGCGGCAAGCGAAGATGGTAAAGATACGCACGAGATATCGGCATCCCGTCGAAGCGGGGATCAGTGCGTCGAGCAATGCCACGGACGTTTCATGTGAGTACACGTGAGTGGCGAGGAGCGCGGTGGCACGTGCACGGGCGCGGATGTGGAAAAGACGCGAACAAAAGGTGCGAAGAGGGTAGGAACAGGAAAGGACGAGTAGAACGCTGCACGTGGTGCGGAGAGAATAACGAAGAGACGACGGACAAGAGTCGTAGCGCCTTGAGTACCACGGCACCATGATCGCGACGAGGGGGGAGCGGCGCACGCAGGGGGTGGTATCCCAAAGAAGCATCATCGCTACATAGGGGAGAAAGGAGGAGGAGGGACTCCCAGCTGCGAGGAATGTGCAGCCCCTTTTTCCCGTTGAGCAACAAAGGGAGAAGAGGGCAAGGAAACAGATGCGTGCATGCGCATGTGCCTTCACCAACACAGGACGCGATTTTCTCTTGATGGTGTGCGTGCGTGTGTGTGCGGACGGGCCGCTGACACCAAGAGGGCCGCATACCGGCAGGAATCAAACGCGTCTCTCACACAAGGACATCGCCAACCGTATGCGCCTGTGACTGTGTGCATGGACGAGAGGGCGGAGCCACACGCCCTCCCGCCTTCCTGCCTCACAGGGTGGAGGCATGAAGGGGGCCGGGTGGGCGGGGCTTACTCTGGGGTCTTGGGCAGTCGAAAAAACGAGAGAGAAGAGGCCATGACGTCACTGGGGCGCCTTCTCGAACAAAATGCAAACTGCACGTAGCAGTCACAGGTAGAACCAAAACCTCGCCTTCACTCGCCAACGAACACGCCATCGTCGCCCCCCCCCCGATCGTGCCGAGCCGTTATGTCCCGAGGAAAGCGCGCAAAGACGAGTCAAGAGAACGAGGAAAGGGGCACGGCCCGTTCCGCCGGCATGAGTGCGGCGCGCCGGTTCGCTGGCTCACGACGGAGAATAAGGCACGGGGAGAGAGCGAGAGCTGGTCGCCGGCAGTCCGCTGACCACAGCACGTCTTTACCATGATATGCATGGATGTGCGTACGCATGCATGCGGCCCTGTTGAGCAAAAGCGAGCGAGAGAAAGGGAAAAGGCGGGAGGGGGGAAGGGGGGAAGCACGCAACAACAACAAAAAGAAACGCGACAGACAGATGACTGCGAAGAGAAAAGTAATGACAGAGGGAAGGAAGCAGACGCGCACGGCGGGGCGCATGGTACCACAGCGGCACGCACGCGTGCACAGAGGCACAACCGCAAGTTTCAAGGCCACGCACGCAGGCACAAGCGATAAAAGTTGCAGGTGCGGGTGCGCGGAAGTGCGTGCGAAAGTTCGACGTGCGCTGGCATTTTATTGCCGCCTGCCCTTGAACTTCGTGCCCATGCCCTCTCCGCAAGCGTCCGCAGTCCACATCATAAACACGGTTCGTCGGCTCCGGTGCAAGTGTGAGTGTGTGCGTGTGATGGCAGTGGAGGACAAGAAGGGCAATTCCGTTCGTGCAACGCGCCATCCTCCCATAAGTCAGCGAAGAGATGCATACAACGGCAGCGCATCCACCTCTGCCGCGATACAGCTGAATCCGGGTCGTCATGGACGAGTCGCCCTTCTGTCGAATGTCGGCACGCGTCTCTAACGGGCTCGGCTTGTCCTTGTCATGTCCCTTCCTCGGGTACGTGCTGCGCGATCGGGGCCAGGCGGAGACCCGGCTGTGTTGCACGCCTTGGCGTCTAGCGTGCGGGTAGCAGCGGGGCTGGCCTAGGCGCGTGCCGGATGAGCTCAGCGAGGCAGTTAGCCAGCTGCAGGCCAGGGTCCTCTGGAGACCCTGCACACCCTGCCTGCGTGACATGTCCCCCCTCAGTCGCCTCGAGCAGCGGCATTCCACAATGTGGTGCGGCGGCTCTCCACACTGGAGTCTGGAGGACTCAATAGTGCAGCTCGGGGTGTTCTTGTCATGCCTCTGGCGTCTGCGCCTCATCGGCCCACCCGGCCGGATGTAGGAGATGCCCCATGCTTCGCACACATGCACCCTGGGGCTGATCGGCGTGCACCTCTGCGCACCTTTCTCCTCCACCACTCGTGCTCTCCTGACGGCCGCGTGCCTCGGTTAGATGCGGTACACCACATGCCAAGTACAGCTGGCATACGCGTGCGCACAGTTCCCGCACCAGTGGGCCTCGGGGTCCGTTGCAGGACAGCGATGTTGTCTGGTGAGTTCGCTGTCGGCATCTTCCGTTTCCGCCGATATTACAGGGGGGCATGCGCGGATGGCTTGCCCGCATGCGCCGTGACAGGTGGGACGATGCCGTGAGTCTGTGGCGACAGGGGGTGGGGGGCATTCCGCCTTCTGCTAAACCCGCAGTCCTCTCACAGGAATGGGCACATCCAGCGGAAGGAGGCCGCGGACAGACGTGTCTGGACGCACATATCTCACAGCTTGCCGTTCTGAAGGGGCATAGGGTGGGCAGCGATAGACGCTCGACGTGGAAGTCCCATGCAGTGCCCTGCAGACATGCGTGATCAGATCACCGCATGCCGTTCGGCGGGTTGAGGAGGGATCGAAATGAAAAAGGTAAGGGGGTTAGAGAGCGCATACAGAAGAGGAGAGTAAGCTGCACGCACAGGCACGCACACACTACACTGCGATCCACCTCGGTACGGCTCTCCCCTTTTTCCCTGCACGTGCGTGGGCGCACTCGAAGGCGTGCACGTCTTTGTCTGTCTATGTGTCTCTGAGCGTGTGCATACGCGCACCTGCGTATTTTTTTGCGAGAGAAGGATTGAGGCGACACGTGCGATTTCGCTTATTCTTCCAGTTTTTCGTGTGTGTCCTTGGAGGCAGAAAAAAACGGCGGGGCAACAAGAAGGGCGCCGCACCATGAAAGGAACGCACGCGCGTCATGACGGCTCTGATTTTGCGCGGTTGCGGCTGGCGCACGACGCTGTGCCACCATCTGAGAGGGTGGTGAGCCAACAGAGGCAAGCGTGTGCGATTTTGATCTTCTGATTCGTGTAAACCGGTATCTTCTCCCCGGCATCACGTCTGCAGCTCCGCGAGACACGCCTCGTCCGTCCGCAAGGTTACGAGGCTGTGATTAATCATGAACGTTGCCGCCTGAGCGCTGAGTCGGCAACAGAAAGCCACATCATCCGGCTTGGCTGCCATGGCGGCAAGGAAACCACCGGCGAAAGCATCACCCGCGCCAGTCGCCAGGAGTTTCGCCGAGTGGGCGCAGGTGGCCACCACAGGAACCTCACCAGACTCACCCGCACTGGCGGCGTAGATGATCGGCTCTGCCCCACGTGTCATGATGACACGGCGCACACCGTGCCGGTCGCACATCATCTCCGTCGCAATCTTCTTGGCCAGCACCATGTCGGACATCTCGCTTGGAACCCACTGCAGCATCATGGCAAGGTCGTACATCTCCTCCGGGTTGCCTATGATGATGTCGAGCTTTCCGAGCACGTCGACGAGGCCCTCGCCAAAGTCGTCGAGCACGCGCTGGTTGGCGAGGCCCATAGCCGCTAGCTGCTTGAGCCCATCAGGCAGCGTGTGGCAGCGCGAGCTGGTCATCAGTTGCAAGGTCTGGCGGACACGAACGACACTGGCGTACGCAGTCGTGTATACTGTCTTTGCGGAGCGCTGTCCTTCTTGAGCCGCAGCAGAGCTCACAAAGTCGTCTCTCAGGGAGCTGGCAGACGACGGGTGGACGACAAGGGTGCGAGAGTTTCCGTCCCTACAAACGACGCACAGTCCGCTGCGCTTGTCGCTGCTCACCTCGAGTTCCATCGTGGTGCCGTCGGCCTCGGCGGCGGACCGAATTTGGTCGCCGTGCTTGTCCTTGCCCACGCATCCCACGTACATGGCGTGCCCTGGCTTCTGAAGCACGTGTTGCCACACCCACTAAGCAACGCGTGCCATGTTGAGGTCAGAGCCACCGGGCGCAACACTAAGCGTGCGATGTGTCAGTATAGTCTCGAAGAGAGTGCGGTACTGGGGGATGTAGACGCATGCGCAGTCCTTCTCCAGGTTGTACTCCCTCAAGAAGTCACCGTCCACGCCGACGATGATGTCGAGCAGTGGGTTGCACTGCACATACAATGGAATGATATGCGTGTTAGACATGTCGAAGGTGCAGAGCGGGAGGTTGAGAGATGGAGGACAGACAAGATGACCGAGAATTCCGACCACGTTTGCACAACGGCCAAGGCGGTGGCTTCGCTCTAGATCTCACTCCGGTTGGTGTCTGCTGCCTCGCATGTTGCCGTGAGTACATTAGCGGAGCAGATGTATAGCAGCTGAGCTTCGTGTGTGTGTGTGTGTGTGTGTGTGTGTGTGCGTGTATGTGTACGGGTACGTATGCTCTCTCGTTGACATCGCTGGCAGCTACTGAGGATACCCGAGAAAGAAGCGGCGGAGGCGACCAATATGGACGGGAGAGTCGCGGAGGAGCTACGGAGGCAAATCTCCACAAGAAGTCCTTGGGAACCAGAGGACGGAAGAGAAGCGAGCGAGACAGAGAAGCAGAGAAAGGAAACCGGAAAGAGGGAGGGAAGGGAGGGGGTGAAATACTCTGGCGTTCACGAGAGAGAGACAAGCCGAGGAGAAAAGAAAAAAAAAGGAGGGAAGAAGGGGGAAAGAACGAATTGAGATGCGTGAACGATTTCCCTTCCGTTTTCTCCCTTCTGTGAGGAGGGAAGTGCGTCTGCACTTGTGTGAGTGTCTGTGTTTCGTGTGTGATCTCCGCGTGTGAGCTAGCGAACACTGAACTTTGTCGGACGACGAAAAAGGAGAGTGCGGCGGCTCTTGCGTTGCTGCCCTTGTCGAAGCCCTCGCTCGAGTGTCTGCAGTATGGAGCGACAAGGGGAAAGGCACTGAATGCGTCAAGGAGGACGAGGGCGGGGGAAAGGGAGGGAAGGGGAGGGGCAACGGTATGGACACAACACACGAGAGGCACACCGAGGAAGCGACAAAAAAAAAGGGTGGAGCGCAGTACGTGGAGCTGGGTGGTGTCCTCGAGACGCGCTCTGAATGATCAGCCTATGTGAGGGAGAGGGGGGAGTGTTGAGAATGTGTATAGGCAGAGAAGGAGAGAGGGACATGGATGGGCATGTAAAAAGGAACTAGCTTCACACGAATCAGTCGGCACAAGCTTGATTGAGCGGCACGCGTGTGTGCGTCGGTCTGCAGTGTGAAGGCATGTGGGCACTGAACACTGTGATACTGCCTCCGCGATCTCTCGGTATCCATCCCTTACCTTGTCGGTCATGGCCCACAAGCACTGCCGCTCACAGCCGCATGCGCAAAGCAGACGCCTTCCCACCGCATGTGTGTGTTTGTTCTTTCACTTCTTAGACTCAGTAGTCGTCAACCGGATGACATGGGGGCGGGGTGATGCCGCAGCGCGTGGCATCTCAGGGCCCAGTGCCCCCCCCACTCTGTGCGGAAGCCACGCAGCCCCTCCTTCGTCTCTCCCCCTGCCCAATGCCGAGCCACCTCTGGTGGTGGCACGGTGAAGCGCCTGCCACGTGGGGAGGTCAGAGCAATGTACCGCCCCACTGATGCCGGCGGTCGGGCCCTGGATGGCGCTGCGCCGGGGCGACCCGCGGCAGTGCACAGGCTTGCGCCACCCATATGGTAGGCGAAGCGTCAGCGTGACTCGAGCGTCTATCTCACCCCCGGCCCTCGCACTGCGTGCTGGGGTGCGGGGAGCCACCGACCCACCCCTGAGGAGAGAATGCGCCCGGTGGCGCCCGGCATAGTGGGGGAGCCGCTGTGAGGCGACCTGCGGGGTGCGGGTCGGTGGGCGGAGCTCGAGGCAGGGGGCGGTGCTCCGACGGCTGAGTCGGGCGCATTGCTGTATTGGCGTGTCTCTCGCTCTGCATCGCACGACGCGGATGGGGGCCTGTGACAGGCCCTGCAGGGGCTATCGAGAGGCGCTCAGCGAAATGCACTGTGGCAGAGAATAGACGCACACTGCTAAAAATAAAAAATAGGCGCACCCGTTCCCACTCTCTCCTGTTTCAGACGTCCTATGGGCACAGATGTAGGTGTCTACGTGTGCTATAGTATGGGTCGTCAACTTGACCGTTGCCTGTCTCAGGGACTTAAAGTGGACAGGTACACGAATACACGTGAGAGAGTCACAACAGAAAATGTCGGCAACCTTGTCCTCCAGCGCTTTCATTCACGGGCACACGCACACGTGGACACCCTGGCCCAGCTACACTACTTCGACAAACAAAGAAAACAGATGCGCAACCAAGGCCCTCAACCGCAAGCTACTGCTTGGCGGGCGTTACACAACGCACTCCGTGGCATCTACAGACGCTTCTGTGCGAGAAGGGGTAGAGGGAAGGGGTTAAAGCAGGCTGCGTGAACAGCATGCGCGTGGAAAGAGCCATGTCACTTGGCATGTATGTGGGTGGGTGGGTACGTGAGTTTGCTGCGCGGCTGTGGCGGCACACCGTAGTATGCGCTGATCAGCGGCGGAAGTGAGAGAAGGCGGAGAGTCAAGGAAGAGTCGCACACACACACACCATTTTCCTTCGGTGTATGCTCCATTTTTGCGTCTCACTCCTTTTAGCTTAGCAGCCGGCCTTTGCTATGCGACTGTTATGCCCAGTGCCACCCCACAAGGGTGCGAAGGGGAAGCGGGGGGAGCGGAGGAAGTGTTTCGTGGCAGACGATAGGGGCGCAAAGCAAAGCGCGAGTGAAGCACAGGAAGGCCCGGCATCTGCCGCGATGTGCCGATGTGCACCCACAGGGGCATCGCCGTTCCCTCCTAGCTCCAGATGAAACGATGTCCCTCCCACTCAGGGAGAGATGGACGGCTTCTCGGGATAGGTGCAGCCGTTGTGCTGGATGATGACACCGGCGGCGTAATTCCCCACCTCGCAGCACCGCTCGATGCTGCAGCTCATTGCGTACGCGGCAAGGAAGCCGCCAACGAAGGCGTCGCCGGCGCCGTTCAGGTCCACAATGCTGTCCTGCGCGATGGGCTGCACCGTGACGGAGCCGGTCTTGCCGCTGCGGGTAGCGTACACCGTCGGCTGGCTGCCCTGCGTGAAGACGACGAGGCGGTCGCGAGTGCCGCTGTACGGCAGCTCCATCACTGCCTTTTTAGCCAACTCGTGGGTGCTGGCGGGGTCCCACTTCATGGCGTCCGCAAGTGCCTTCGCCTCGACCTCGTTACCAAAGATGACGTCGAGGTACGGCACCGCCTTGTTGAAGTTCTCCGTGAAGTACTGCAGCACGAAGGGGGCGGAGAGGTTCATCATGAACTGCCCACCCGACGCACGGGCCGCCTCCGCGACCTGAAGCACATAGTTCACGTCGATCGTCAGCGTGAAGCCGGTGAGGTAGCAGAGCTGGCAGCCCTTCAGCGTATCAACGACATCGCTGCTGTGCATGTGATCCGCGGAGAGCAAATTCGCTGCGGACAAGTTCGCCACCAGCGAGCGATCCTTGCCTGAGATGCACACGGCGCACGAGCCGGTGGGTGCCTTTGTCGTATACTCAAGGTGCATGTTCACCCCGTCCTTCTCCGCGGCTTCCTTGAGTATTTTGCCGTACTTGTCGTCCGAGACGCAGCCAACGTAGTTGACGAAGCTGCCCTTGGGGGCCTGCGCGATCCACTGCGCCACGCGGGCGGTGTTGAGGCCAGAGCCGCCGGGGACGTAGGTCACGTCGGGGTGCTGCTCTAGCTCCTCGAAGATGCCCTTATGGATCTCCTCCATCAAACAGGCAGACGTCTTCTGCACCTTGTACTTCTCTAAGAACGCATCATCGACAGGGGCAGACACGTCGAGGAGCGGGTTGCACTGAATGTAGAGCTGCGGAAGCGCGGACATGGTGGAAGAGGGTAGGAAAGGGCAGTTGAAGCCGGGAGAAAGACAGGCGCGGCGGGGAGGTCGGTGAAGGTACAACTGTAATGACGAATCACAATATAACGGAAACAAGATGCTTGCGGGCTTGTGTGCACGTAGATGCAATGGACTTCCTGTGCAGCTTCTGCGGAGTCGCACAGAGTGGCGAGGCACGAAGAAGGAGACGTAGACGACAATCCAAAGGAAGGGATGCGAAAGAGACAACGAAAATGTGAAGGACACGGTTAACGCCGGTGTTGCAACATGCAGACGCATGTACACAAGCAAGTGCAGGTGTGGAAGAGAGGGAGAGAGGGAGAGAGGCGGTCGAGGGAATGGTAAAAGAGGAAGGATAAAACCCAGGCAAATATGGAACAGCCCTGCGGTGGGAGAGGCAACAGCACACGTGCGGACGGCCGCTGCCAACATCCCTGGCCCCCTCTCTCCCTCTCCCTGCGAGCTGCTGAGGGAGAGACAAACGATACCTTGTCTCGTTCGCCTCCGCTTTGCTTTTTGCAAGGGGGTGGAAGGGAAGGGGAGCGACGAGCCACACTGGCTCCCTGTTCTGTCACAGCAGCAGTGACGTGAGTGCACACAACAGACGCACAGGCTGCAGCTGTCTTTTTCGTACGCGCCTCTCCCCTTGACCCGTTCACAATGGCGAAAACGAGAGAGACGCATACGCAGAACAAAGTGTTCCGGTGTGCACATGCACGCAAACACAGGTTTGCATGTGCACACCGGAACCTGTCTCGGTAGTGCGGACTCGGACGCCGTGCTGCTTCTGCTTGGTTTCATTGGAAGAACGTTTTTTTCTTCTGATTCCTACGAATTGCTTACCGTACGCAGTGGCCCGGTGGAGGTACCGATAGGGGGAGTGGTGGAGGGACCTGTCCATGGCCGTGCGTAGACCCCCTCGCTCTTTTTTCCCCGTTGTATCGAACAAAGACTGAGAAGAAACTGTAAAAAGAGAGGACGGGAATCGTGGCTACGACAGGGTGGGGGTGGGGGGTGCGGGTTACGTGGAAGAGGGGAACATTGAGCAACGTAGAAAATGCAGAGAGGGATAGAAAGAGCACGGAGGTAGCGGCGATGAAGGAAGACGGCGGTGGTAGGAAGCAAGGACTGGGGAACCCTTCTCGCCATCCATACCTTCGCTTTCGTCCTTGTGAGCTCCGCTCCGCTTCCTCCCTCTCTCTCCCTCTCTCTCCCTCTCTCTCTCTCTCTCTCCCCCCCCCGCTGCTTTCACTACGCTTCGCATCTTTCCTCCCTCGCCATGAGCCACCTCATTCTGTGTTTCGCTTTGTCTTTAAGCTTCCTCTTTCCTGTCCTCATGCTCCTCATCTCATCTTGAGGGGGAGACGTCATCAGCTCATGGTGTTTTCACCATCACCACCACTCCTGTAACGCCAGCGAGCCTCTGCTCTCTGGCCTTCGAGCGTGTGCGACGTTGCTCGTTGTCATATCGTCCCCGTTCCGCGCACCCGTTTCATTATGCTTTTTTTTTGTTCAACGTCGCGCACACACGCACGGGTGCGTTTGAACGGCTCTGCTCGGGGTCTGCGTGCGTGGGCACGAGGGAACTTGTCCTCCCTGCCCCGCCCGCCGTGCCAGTTACTCTACTACTCCGCCACGCCACTACGCGCCCTCCCTACCTCCCCTCATCTCTTCTGCTTATAAGATGACTTTGTTGGAGGAAAGGAGAGTAGAGAGTGGGCCGTGGAGAGAAAGAGAGAGCGGACAAGAATACGACTATCTCACATGACCAACCGCATACAGACTACCAGAAGATGACAGACTATCCCATCATCACTTGCGCGTGTCCACTTTTGCTGTCCTTATTACTCTTGGTTGCTTTTTCTTTTCAAGCTGCGTTACACTACACGTACAAAGAACAAAACACCATATAGATAGAAAGCGAGGGGAGGGAGGAAGGGCGCCTGGGAAAACAAGCACACAAGACTAAGAACGTAAGAAATGGAAAGAGGCGGAGAGGAAAAAGTGGCAGTGGTGGTAGGGAGGTAGGGGAAGGGAGGGGGTGTGCGATGTCGCCGCATCGCAGTGAAAACACGAGAAGTGGGAAGGAGATAGGGGCTAGAAACACACACACACACACACAGATTAGCGCATCGCCCACAAACAACAGCATATAATATATTTTAGAAATGACCTCCAGCGTGCAGCCGTGAGCACAGAGAAGAAACACAAAAAAAGGAGCGGGCAAGATTCGAGCAGCTGCCACTAGGCCAGCGTGTCGCGAAATCAGCGGGGGCGATGCTCTCTCTCTCTCTCTCTTTCTCTCTCTCTCTGTGCGTAATTGTCGTGTGTGTGTGTGTGTGTGTGTGTGTGTGTGTGATGCACGGCTGTTGCCTCTAACCGAGACCAGAAGCAAGCAGCAAAAAAAAGGATGTAAGAGGATTAAAGCACCACACTCGAAACGGAACGCAGGCTTCCTCGAAGAAGCAGGTCGTGGATAGATAGAGAGCGCGCAGACACAAGCGAGAGTGAGCGGCAGCTTTCGTGAACTACGAGCTACAGGAAAGGACGCAGCTCCTCTCATTCCACTCTACCCCATCCCATCCCCCATCCCTCTACCTCTCTCTGGTATATCCACCCTACCTAGTCGACGCACCCTGCATCCGCTGCTGCTCGAGCATTTGTACTCTTTTCTGGGCAGGGTGCCCGTGTGAGTGAACGCATCGAGATGAAGTGCACACATCAGCATCCGCGCACACTACCAGATTTCATCTCTCCACCTTGTCCTCCTTTTCTCTCTCTTCAGGTAAAGGTGCTGGAGTCGCCCGGCCCCACTGCACATGGTATCGCGCACGTTAACCTGCCTTCGCACATCGGCGCCCCTTTAGGGGACGGAGCTGTATGCGTCTGTGTGAGCGTGCTTTACTTCGCCTTCTTCAGAGACACCGCCACCCCTCTCCATTCACACCACCTTTCTTCTGTCCGAGCCGCGTCATCAAGGGGGTGGGAATGAGGGCTGTAGAAAGAGGCTGATGAGGGATGCGACAATGACACCAACACACACAGACACACATACGCGCACACAGACCGCCACAAAAAGTGGTGAAGACGACTACCGATGCATGTCTGTATGCGCGTGAGAGCATGGCATCCTTTCCCCTCGAGCGCGCTATCCTTCTCTCCCCTTCGCTCACTCATTTTAGCGCAACGCAGACGCGGTGCTGGACCAGACTTCAGACGCGGCGCCCTTCGCGTTCTCCTCCAGCTTCTTCGAGGTGTTCGGCTCAAAGATGACGAACAGGATGAGGCCGACAATCTGCAGCACGAACGAGGTAACCAGCAGCGCGTAGCCGGCGCCGAAGCGGGTATGCGTGTTGGTCAGGAAATCTAGGCCGCAGAAGGGGGTGTAGTAGAACGCCGTAACGATCGCCCATGGAACAGTCGTGGAGCCGATGGCGAAGACGGCGAGCAACATCACAGCCTTCTTGATCTTGGAGCCGCAGATCATGTACCAGGACGCGCCGAAGAGACCGACAAGAGAGAAGATGGCCACAATGCTGAACGCCTCAGCCGCCTCGAAGCGGACATGCATGTCAGAGCAGTTGACAATGGGCGAGTCCGTGATGCGAAGCGAGTAATCAGGCTTCGAGCAGTCGCTGTGCAAGCCCCACAGCGTGAAGCACGGATTGAGCTCCAGTTCAGCACTAGAGCCCGAAAGGTCCTCTCCCCACGAACGGATCATCAGCATACCCAGAGGGGTGCCGCAGACCGTAAAGGTCATCGCCACGAAGGAGACAATGAATAAGATCACTGCACCCACGTGCTTGCTGTACTCCTGGTTGTAGAAGGACTTCTTGTTGGCCATGATTGCCGACGGAGAGTGAAGAAGAAAGAAAAAAGGGAAAAGAACGTGAAGTTCGAATGCTCTCTGCGAGATACTGCGTGAGACGAGAGAGAAAACAACGAAGACAGGAAGAGGGAGGGCACAGAGCAGTTACACGGGCCTCTTGAATTTTTGGTAGAAAAGGACACTTCACTTCACTGTCGAGGCTGCATAGAAGCATGTGACGGGGCGGTAACAGAGCTAGCGCGGAGTGGGTGAGAGGGCAAAAGAGAAGGCAGCAACGGGGGGACGGAGTCCAAGTAGAGGAAGGGGCACCATGCAGAAGCACACAAAGGCCTGCAGCAGAGAAGTGAGGTGGGCGCTGTAGCCAGGCGTAAAGACATATCTTTTTGAGAAAGACGCCACTGCTGCATAAAGGCACACGACAGGGGTGGGCGGCAGGCAAAACGTGCGTGTCGTGGCCACAAGACGCGGCGGCTACGAGCGGGGCGCGGTGCCCTGCGCCCCCCCCCCCGCCACCACCACCACTACCCGATCATATGAGTGAGGGGCACAAGGGGAGTGACAGGAAACTATACGGTTTGAGGGAAGACGCACACTTCTTCGATCTTGTTTGTTTTCTGCGACCTCGATCCCACCCCTTTTTCCACTATCTCGCGACACAGCAGTTGCGCGAACGGGGGAAGGAGAAAGTGGGGAGGGAGGCAGTTATGTGCTTGCACGTTACTCTTTTCGGTCTGACTTATGGCATGAATCACCCGATCCGCTCCTTTTCCATTTTTTTTTCCGCTGTACGTCATCCATTATTCATTTTGCAGGGGGAGGGTTGCGTGTTTGCGTATGCGCGCACCCTCATCCTCAGTACGTGGAAAGGGAGTCGGCGGCGGGACGATGAAAGTGCAACTTCTTCGAGCGGAAACAAGCGAGCAGAGATGCTCATGTGGGCCACCTTGTCCCTTCCCTACCCCCCCCCTTCCATCTGAAGAGCAAATGACAGTGCCAAGCGAACAAAAAAATCGGGCAGCACACACACACACACACACACACACATACAGGCGCGTAAACAGACGTGTGTGTATGTGTGTGTGTGTGTGTGCGTGTGTTCTACCCAGACAATGAAGAGAGCGCGAGCGAAGCGTGAAAGAGGGAGAGGGGGATTACCAGCGCTCAGCAAACACAAACAAAAGAGGGGAGCAAATAGAAAAAGAAAAACTCAAAGATGAAGCACGAGCATATAGCACCACATATGGCTATTGAAGGAAAAGGAAAAGGCGGGGTGGGGGAGAGAGAAAAGAGAGCGAACAGGAGCAGAAATCGGGGGAAAATCGGCAGGATGAAGAAGGTGCACTACACGCAAAACGCACATCAACGCAAGAAAGCAGAAAGCAGAGCAGCCAAGGAGGAGGCAGCATTGCCGCCCCCACCTTGATGATCACGTCTCTCTTCTGTTTTTGTTTTTTTTTTCGTTTGTTTTTAGGGGGGAGCATCGAATCACTTCCTACTCTTTTTTTTTTTGCGTCCATGTGCAGGCCTCTTCTCCATTCGTCGTCTCTTGTCCTACATACATATATATATAGTTTCTCTCTCCTGTCTTCGGCTGTGCATTCCGTGGTCAGCCGCACCCAGCAACAAAAAAAGAACGTTTTTTCTCTTGCCCTCTCTCATAGCACGAAGTAAATTCACCTTTTTACACACTCTGAACCTCGTCTCCGGGCATAACTGTGTGTTTATGCGTGTATGTTGAGTGTTTGTGACCACAACTTCTTCCACGTAAGGCGGAGACAAGGATGCTTCAAGCCAGCGCGCCGGAGGCACAGAATAGAAAAAAAACATGACAGCGAACGTGCGCGGCCGAAGGTGAGATGAGCTGTAAACAGGCATGGCATACAGGCAAAGAAGCGCAGACACTTGCTTGCGATTTTTTGTTTTTGTTTGACGTTGAGCGTCCGTTCATTTCTTTTGATGCATTTTGCTTCCGCACCTCCCCCTGCCCGCCGCCCGCCTCGCTTCTCCGCTCCCCTTTTTCGAGCTCCCGAATTCGTTGTCCCGCGCTTGAGCTTCTGCGGTCCACCTTTTCCAGCGCACACGCACACACACAGCGAGAGACAGGAGAAGAAGGGGGTGGGGGTGGGGGTGGTCAGAGCGCGAAAAGCAAAAAGAAAAAGACCGAGGTGTGAGCAACACGAGCACAACAGCAAACAAAACATTGCACAAGTCGAAAGATCGGTGCCTCTGTCTCTCCCTTCCACACGTACGCTCTGCGAACAAGACACGAGGATTAGTAACACAACAAGACAAGAGAGTCCGTGAGAGAGAGAGGAGGAGAGCAGGAGAGAGTGCCACACGCGCACGACCGTTCGGGCAACAGTGGGCAAAAAGCGAGGGCAAAGCAAAATGTGATTAAAACGGGAGAACAGAGAAGAAGAGTACAGACCAAACTCAACGTCTATGAGACGCACCCGTGGTGATGCCTGGGAGGTAGGGAGAAGGGGGTATTGCTGCATCAGACGGATTTCTGGCTAACAGCGCGTGCAGCAGCCTTTGAGCTGTTGTGCGTCTCCCTCGCGGGAGACAGAGGCAGGGAGGTACCCCATTCCATGGGCCATCAAGCAAAGATTATAGTAAGTTGTATTTTCGCTTTCGCGCGGTTGAACAACTCGCTCTCGCTCCCTCCTGAGTCGCTGCTCGGTGCCTCCTGAAGGAAGTAAGAGAAATCAGAAGGGAGAGAGGGAGGGGAAGAGAGGGGGGAGGAACATTACAAACCTAACAAAGAAATCGATTCGTTTTCGTAGTGAGTAAAGGAACAACAAGAACACAGAAGAGAACAGTCACAGCCATGGTTCCACCTCCGACACATACACCAGCACAGCGGAAAGCAATCACGTACCAAAAAGGGAAAGAGCGCTACATCAGTGTGCGTGTGTGCACGTCACTGCAAGCACACCTCTGTATATGAGCGTTTGTGCACCTGCAGCAAGCAACGAAGAGAGAAAAAGAACACAGAAGAATCATGTGCGCGTACGATCGAGCGCATGAGTAAGTCTGCTACTGGTGTGTGTTGGTCTGTCACGTTATGCTATATCAGCCCATCATTTGCGTCCCATACATCACGCCGTCAACCCTAAAGACGCATACGCGCACTCACACATGCCGATTGTGCATCACGGAAGCACCACCGCTCCTCTCCACTTCCTCTCGCCTGGACGAAGATATCCTCTTTCACATTATAATCAACAGAACCAGGCCAATCACCTGGGTGCACCACGCCGCAACCGTCAGACCGTAGCCAGCGCTGGCCTTGAACGACTCACGCAGCACAGAGCCGAGCGGCACGCCGTCCGCCTTGCCGCTCGACGTGTTGATCTTCACGGTCGACCCACCGCAGTAGTTGCCGTGCCACACCGCCGTCATGCACACCCATGGGATCAGCGCAAAACCAACCTCAAGAACGGCAAGCAGGACCAGCAGCACCTTTGCCTTAATGCCCATGAAGTACAGGCCACTCATCAGGCACGACAGGAATGACACAATAACAGCGACAATGTAGAACGCCTCCGATACCTGGAACAGCTGCTTCGAGCGTGCGCACCCTATGCTCGTCGGGCGGTAGTCGTAGTTGTTGGCGGTGCAGTCATTCTTCAGGCCCCACACGGTCACGCACGACAACTTGCTCGCGCCGCCAACG
Source organism: Leishmania major strain Friedlin (assembly GCF_000002725.2). Classification (NCBI taxonomy): domain Eukaryota; phylum Euglenozoa; class Kinetoplastea; order Trypanosomatida; family Trypanosomatidae; genus Leishmania; species Leishmania major. The sequence goes on along the minus strand of NC_007271.2, from coordinate 275,569 downwards.
TTCATGCCCCTGCCACGGAACTGCGATATCGGCGCAGACGTCACGAGGAACATGAACACGATGCACGAGCACAGCATACTCAGCGCCACATCCATGCGGCCGCGGAGAGCCTCGAACCCCATGATTGCGAGAGAGGGTGATGTAGGGGGGATGTACGGCGAAGAGCTAGCGAGGGGGAATGGCGCGGAAAGCAGCGGACAGACTGTATAAGAAGAGAAGCAAGTGTGCAAAGTGAGAGGTGAGGGTGTGGTGAATCGCGGTTAACTTAGCTGCGGAGGTAGAGGGCGGAGGGGAGGCGGGGAAAGAAGAACGGCGAAAGTTGAGGTGCACAGGAGGGAGGGAGAGAGCTGAAGGAGGTGTGCGTGGCACAGCGAAGAAGAGATGGGAACAGAGGCCATTCCGGCACATGGTGAAGGACCCATCAAGAGAAACTCGCGCGTATCTTGAGTCGTGCTGAGTTTACGCCCCCGCGTGTAGGTGCACGTCGGTGTCGGATGGGTGACCGGGGGGCTGCGCCGCGCAGCTACAGCACACGCAGGCACGCCTCATTAACCCCGCACTCGCTTCTGCGCGGCGGCGTCGCGCAATCAGCGGATAGGCTCCGGCAGAGCACGCCTCAGCAGGGGTGTGCTGTGGAGATCAGCGGAGCGTCATACACAAAGACAAGCAAGGCGTCCCCTCGTTGCCTCTTGGAGGTTCAGGAGTTTGATTTCGTGGAGATGGCTCCAGTCATACATACACAAGTGCACACACAAGCACAACTCTCTCGAGAAAGGGGAAGCACGAAACCACCAAAGAGTTGAAGAAGCCGCCCTTGGCGTGCACGTGGGGCAAAAGGAGGTCTACATGTCTGCTCTCACAACACTCGCACACCAGAGGCACGCAGGCTATATCGCATTTTCGGAACGGAAAAGGGAGCTCAACACACGCTTAGGCTTGCTTTCCACAGATATCAAAATCAGCCTGACAGCGCAGAAACGAAAAAAAGAACGTTTTCAGCCCACCGAGTGCGGGTCGCCTCCCGTGATCAAGCGGGTCTGTGTCCAGTGGCCCTGCACCCCGCCGTGGCGCAGCGCAGCAGCCGCCAGCTGACCCCATTAAGACAGTAAGAAAGAAAAGGATGGAAAGATAAACGTTTTCTGTATGGCACGACAAAGAACAAAACAGAAGGGGCACCATGGGTATAAATGACTTGCGGCCACCGCTTGCGCACCCACACCCGCAAGCAGCCTCCGCGTGGGCGGAGACCACCGGCGATTCACAGTAAAATCGAGTCCTCTTCGGAGTGGCAGTCGCGGTATCCCGTGAGCAAAGTAGCAGGTAGGGTGCGTTCACTGTGCGCGCCGGAGTGCAGGCGTGGGCAGCTTTGCGCACTACAGTTCTGCAGGCAGCACCGGCTCGCACAAGCACACACACGCAGAGCCCTGCATGACGAGCCCTACATGGCAATCAGCAGAACCAGGCCAATCACCTGGGTGCACCACGCCGCAACCGTCAGACCGTAGCCAGCGCTGGCCTTGAACGACTCACGCAGCACAGAGCCGAGCGGCACGCCGTCCGCCTTGCCGCTCGACGTGTTGATCTTCACGGTCGACCCACCGCAGTAGTTGCCGTGCCACACCGCCGTCATGCACACCCATGGGATCAGCGCAAAACCAACCTCAAGAACGGCAAGCAGGACCAGCAGCACCTTTGCCTTAATGCCCATGAAGTACAGGCCACTCATCAGGCACGACAGGAATGACACAATAACAGCGACAATGTAGAACGCCTCCGATACCTGGAACAGCTGCTTCGAGCGTGCGCACCCTATGCTCGTCGGGCGGTAGTCGTAGTTGTTGGCGGTGCAGTCATTCTTCAGGCCCCACACGGTCACGCACGACAACTTGCTCGCGCCGCCAACGTTCATGCCCCTGCCACGGAACTGCGATATCGGCGCAGACGTCACGAGGAACATGAACACGATGCACGAGCACAGCATACTCAGCGCCACATCCATGCGGCCGCGGAGAGCCTCGAACCCCATGATTGCGAGAGAGGGTGATGTAGGGGGGATGTACGGCGAAGAGCTAGCGAGGGGGAATGGCGCGGAAAGCAGCGGACAGACTGTATAAGAAGAGAAGCAAGTGTGCAAAGTGAGAGGTGAGGGTGTGGTGAATCGCGGTTAACTTAGCTGCGGAGGTAGAGGGCGGAGGGGAGGCGGGGAAAGAAGAACGGCGAAAGTTGAGGTGCACAGGAGGGAGGGAGAGAGCTGAAGGAGGTGTGCGTGGCACAGCGAAGAAGAGATGGGAACAGAGGCCATTCCGGCACATGGTGAAGGACCCATCAAGAGAAACTCGCGCGTATCTTGAGTCGTGCTGAGTTTACGCCCCCGCGTGTAGGTGCACGTCGGTGTCAGATGGGTGACCAGGGGGCTGCTGTTTTGGATATGGCAGCTGTTGACAGCGAGGTGTCGCGGCGGCAGCATCGATTAAACCACTACGATCGAGTGTGCATGTCTACTGCAGCTTTATGCTGTTGAATCGCCTTACGGAAGGTAAATACGAGCGTACGTCTGTGTGTGTGAAGGAAAAGGGGGCAGCTAAAGCGGGAAAGGGGGTTGAGAAAAGTACTTGGCAGCCATGCACACCTTCACCTGGTGTGTGTGTCCTTGCAGCGCTCAACCAGTGGCACCGCAGGGTACCACGCCGTCGTTGGAGTCTTCAGTTGCCACGGCTGCTCCTGTCTTGAAGGCGAAGCAGCAGCTTGTACAATGACCACTGTATGGAAGGGCGTGCACAAGGCCTATATCGAGGAGGGGAGTACTACAGCTTCCCGGCGGCGTGCAGGTCTTCCTTCAACGCCGCAAAAGGGGCGGACGAAGCGGAGTGATGGCGGGGATGCGCGACCCGCTCAACCGTGCGCACGCTTGCTTCTGCAGGCTCATCCGCAGACGCAGCGGATGCTGGCGTCACTGGTGCTGATATGAGGCGCACAACAGTATTGATGGAGTCGCTATCGACGTCGCTCTCCATATCTTCGATCCCTTTGGCGGTAAAGCGTCGCTTCAGCTTCGGCCATGCCCGTCGTGCACAAAGATCTTTGAAGCGCAGCGGCTCGCGCACGCCATGGACAACCCCGGGTAATGTGCGCACGCGCAAGACAACGTCCGCGGGCTCACTGACGCAGAACGAAGTCCAGCCGAGACCGCACACGTACAGATCAGCCTTGGGGCGCCGCCGATGACGCCCGTAGCACTCGAAGAGGTAGCTCCGTGTCTCGGAGAGCCGAGGCGGCCCGGCTGCGGTGCTGAGATCGTCCAGCGGAAGCAGCTGCTCATACGAGCCGGGAGGGTCCAGCGCCTTGCCCAGCTGCTCTCGCCAGAACGCATCGGATTGCACTGTATTCACAATAGCATTCCGCACCTTCTGAGACGTGTAGACAAGAAAGAGCAGCCCTCGCGGCGGGCCGCGCACGACATCGACGGCGGCGAGGCCGCCAAGGAGCAGTGTGTGTCCCGGCAGCAGGAGGAAGCACTGCGGGTTTCGAAACTTTCGAATAAGCGTGCGGCGCATCTGCAGCAGGGTGAGAGGAGAACGCTGGTGCCAGTGAGGGAGGAGCCCTGGTGTGTCGTAGATGTAGGTCTGTATCCCGGCGACGTCGTCCGCTTTCCCAGGCGCGGCTGCGCCCTCCGAAAGCCGCTGCTGCTCCTGCTTTGCAGTGTGCGCTGTGGATCCGAGAGATATGCGAACAGCGTTAACGGCAACTGTGGTGCCGGGCAGGGAAGATACCGTCATCAGCTTAGACGCCTTCTTGTCGTGGCGGCCCCGTATGTCGAGCATCTCTGCTTGATTCACGTTAGGGGGAGTGTACCACCGCCAAAAGACAGCCTTCTTCCCCTGTGCGTCGGTCTTTGTGTAGTACACTTTTCGGCTCTCCGGGTGGGGGGGTTGCGGCACGTAAAGGGCGTGCGCCATGGCATTAATCACAGAAGACTTGCCCACGTTTGCCACGCCGACAAAGTAGGTGGGCAGAGGCTTGTGGGGGCGACGCAGGTTCAAATTGGCCGCGTCCTCGATGGCGCTGATCAGGTGCGTGATGCCCCAGCCCCGCTTTGCAGACAGAGGCACCACTTTTTTGATTTGATGCTGCGGTAGTCCAAACTGCACCGCAATGTCCATCACCCAACGGCGCACGTAGCTCTCGGACACCAAGCACGCTGCAACGCTGCGATCCTTGCCAGCGTAGTTGAAAGAGCGATTCCGGATGCAGTCCATCTTATTCACTGCAATAATGACTGGATTATTCATGCTGATCAGACCGGGCAAATTGTACACCATCGAGCCCGGAAAGTCTGTGATATCCACGACCAAGACGACCACGCACTTCTTTTCCTTGAGGGCGCGGAGCTGGTCCGTGAAGTCCGGGGCAGACCAAACCTTGCGACGTCCCTCCACGCCGAGGTTTTCCAAGGCGTGACAGCGGTGGCAGGTGAAGGGGCGCGGGGTGTCACGGTAAAAGGCATCAAACTCCTCCTGCGTCATGAAGTCCAGCCACTCCTCTCCGACATGACGGCCGTGCTTCGCCCAGTGCGCCTGCAGCTCTGCCATGCGAGCCGCGTATTCATGGCGGAGCTGCGCCTTCGCATTCCGCTGAGCCACGTACTTTTCGATCTCGCCCGGCCGAACGTAGCCGAAGGCGTCGTCACTAAGGTTCTGCAAAAGCGCCCCGCACCCTGGGCAGCAGTCGCGGCCAGGCACTGGAATGTGAAACGACGAAGGAGCCTCCATGACGATGGATGCCTTGTTCTCCAGCACGTGCGCCATCTCCGCAGCAGCGTCCTGGTCCAGGACGTGCATCCCCTCCCATCCCAGCATCTTGCGCTCCATCTTCTCGCCGGCAATCTCCAGCTGATGCTCAATGGCAAACTGATCCTTTTCGTACGCGTCGAGGAGAACGCCGTACTTCATCTTGTCCGTCAAATTTTCCGCCTTTTTGCGTAACAAGCGCAGCCTTGTGCCTCGCGGCTCGGACGCACCCGTCTGTTCCTGCGAGAGCGAGTCCTTCTCCGCTTCGAGGTCAACCAGCTCCTCCGACCATCCCATGATCTTGTGGAAGAGTCTGTTGATGTGGCGGGGCAGCAGGATGGAGTCTGCCACCGCTTTCCTGGAGCGGCGCTTCAGGCCCTGCAGTTGAAGCGGCACCGGCTCTGACGACGGGTACGTGTCCACCTCCTCCACGTTCAGCTGAAGCGATTTGCCAAATGGAATGGTGGCTATCGGCGTTCCAGCCTGCAGCCGAGAGACCCCAGCCGAAGAAGGCGAAGACGATGGCAGCGCTGCGCGAGGGACGCCGGCGTCCTCACCATAAGGAGCCGCGAACGACGCCACTGGTGCAGCGGCACCAGCAAGCGCTGTGGAGGCGTCATCGTGAACGCCGCCAGTGGCCGTGGGCCCGTCAAGCGAGCGAAGCAGCGGAGCGCCGAAGCAATGGTTTGCCTGAGCAGCTGCGGCTGGCCCGCCGCCCCAGGAAGGCTGCTGCTGGGCATCGGCAAGGGCCTCCTTTGCAGCCGACGGTGGCATGTGGGGGCTGCGTATGCCGAGAGGGCCAGAGGTGGTAAGACTGCCCATGATCGTGCTCCCATCTTCATCGACCACATCGATGTTGGATGTTACCTCGATGCTACCACCCGTGGCTGCTGCTCTGTCGCGCCATGGTTTACTCGCACCGGGGCTGCGAACCTTCCGAAAAAAGTCATTTTTGCTGTACCACAGTGGCGGCACCTTGCGTTTCCACAAAACTGGCGTACGGCGCCACATGAACGCAGCTTTAATACTCGTCCGTTAGTACGTTAGCCTATTTCTGCTTGCGTGCGCAAAGGAGGGGCAGAGTTTGAGAGAGCGACAAGCCCCCCACCACCACAAAAAAAAGACGGTGCAGCGCCACTCCTATGTGCAAGCAGAGGCTGTCCATGTGGCAGACAGAGCACGCACACGAAAAAAAATGAGAAGATGAGATGAGGGAAGACACAACAGATAGACGGCACAAATGTGTGAAACGGAGGTCTGGGGCGTCTCTGATGAGGCAGGTCACGTAACGTGACGTACGCGTGCCGTGAAACTGCGCTTACATGCACACCAGAGCCATCACTCCGAAGCGCTCCGGCTTTTCGAAGATTAAGAAGCTTGTGCTGTCGCACACCTGGCACGGGTACGCCGCAACTCTTCTGCTTTCTACTCTCATCACTACCTCACCTCCCCACACACACACTCGACGGCGGCCAGTAGCGCCAACGCCTGGGAGAGGAGAGAGAAGTGGAGAACGGCTGGTCGAGTGCGCAACTGCCCAGCTACGCTATGTTGCCGCTTGTGTGTTTGGGTGTTAATACCACTCAGGCTAGTACACGCATACATTTACGCTTCTGATGTTCGCGGCGGGTGTGTTTGCCCCAGCACCCATCTCCAGCCTCAACAACGTCCACACACGCACACAAGAACGCGCACAAACAACAAAGACACAGAAACGCGCAACCATCGTCTCGGTTGATGCAGCACCGCAGCTTCGCGTGCGGGAGAGGGCCGCAAGCACCTCGACCTTTTTCTCTGGCTCAAACCGTGACTGCGTCTCCGTGTTTGTGTGTGGGTGAGGGTGTGTAGGAGTGTGCGCTCTAGTGCGTGTACGCATGCGCACCACTTAGCCCTAAATTGAGTGCCGGTTTCATGATTCACTCAAGCGCTCTGCTGGCTGCGGGACTGCGCTGCCTGCACCACCATCAGAGCTGCACGGAACTCCTCCACGGCGCGTCGCAGCTCGCCCTCCTCCTTGATGACCAGCTCCGAGGCACGCTGCTTCTCGGCCGACAGACGGCTTTCCTCGGCCTCGCAGCGCTCAATCTCTTCGTTGTTCGAGTCGATCAGCTTGTTGACGGGGGCGCGCATAAAGGCGCGGCCAAGGCCCTGGTACACCACGTGATCCGGCTTGAGCTTCGTGAGCTCCCCTACAGTGATCTGGCAGCGGCGCTCCGTTCGCTTCAAGGTGACCTGACGCGTCGCCATCGTCTTGACTGTGTCACGCAGAGACGCCAGGCGCTGCTGATGCTCTGCCACTGTTTTCTCCTTCTCCATCAGCTCCGCCTGAGCTGCCACGGAAACGCTGCTGCTGTTCGACATAACTGTATTCTCCTTGCGAGGAAAGGGGCAGGAGGGGCAACTTGCAAAATGTTTGTGTATGCTTGTGTGTGTGTGTGTAGGGATATGCACGTACGTAGATGTAAGTAATGGCCAACGTTCGTACAGCAAATGAAGTGCAGCACCACAAGCTGCGACGTGCCAGCTCGACTCAGCAGCATACACAGAGCAAGCACAGCATTGAGGGTGTGTATGGACAGAAAATAGACGGACAAAGGTGGGCAGGGAAGAGTGTAGGCGTGGAGGCTGGGAGGAAGCAGCAAGAGGGACGGCGTGCGGTGGTGAAACGCAGAGGCGGGTCACAGCAGGCATGGGGCACACATATATATATATATATATATATACTGATCCTGGTGTCGTACGAAAGAGTCACCTCATGTGCGCTTGAATCGCCCCTCCCAAGTTAGAAGAAACCGGCAGGAGGAGGAGCGAAGAAAAGGACAGCCCTCGCTAAAGGGCAAAGAGATGCGGCGTACATCAGCTTCAGCGCGCACACACATACGGCCCACACATGCACACGCGCAGCTTGTCTCTCTGGATAAGGAGGCGCAAACAACACAGCCCCTCAGCTCCCCACCCGCTCGACTCCTACCATTTATGGTCGTGTACTGCGGCTGTACCTCTTCCGTGCGTAGCGCGGGCGTGTATATCTTGCCGCGTGCTGCAGAGCGGGTGAAGGGAGGGGGAGGGAAGGGTCAACATCGCTAGGGCGGCGAAAGGGTGCAGATATAGAGGGGAAAAACAGACACGCGGAAAAGAGTGAAACAGCAGGCATTAAGAATGAGTATGAGGGCCACGAGAAGAGAGACGAGATAGAAAAGAGCCCACGACTCAGGCGACGAAAAGGAGAGGATGTTTTGTTGTTGTTCGGAGACGCCGCAGCCGAAATGAGGGGATGGAAAAGGGCACACGGCGGACGAGAGAAACGTGAACCTGGAGCCAGTGGGGGGAGGGGGGCGTCCACCGCGCATACTAGAATTTAGGGATCTCGTTTCACGTGGGTGCCGGCGGAGATCCCACAGACGCTTGGCGTACTGTATTCAGGGAGGAAGAGAGTTTTGCTCATTTTTTGCTGAGGAAGCAAACTCGGGAATTGGCGATTTGGAGGCCCGCCTCCACCGCGAGGCAGGGGGGGGGAGGGGGGAGGCCGGGTGTTGGAGGGGCGAACAGAGAGAGAAACGCAGAAACGAAAAACGGAGCGACCATGGCGACCTTGCGCCCGGAAACGAGGAAAAAAGGAAACGTACCGCAATGCCCTCACTTTCATCGAAATTCATCGACCCGTTAGGTGTACAGTGTATTGTCTTTGCTGCTCTGCTTTCCCGTCTGGCAATTGGCACCCGAATGACATGGGGGCGGGGTGATGCCGCAGCGCGTGGCATCTCAGGGCCCAGTGCCCCCCCCACTCTGTGCGGAAGCCACGCAGCCCCTCCTTCGTCTCTCCCCCTGCCCAATGCCGAGTCACCTCTGGTGGTGGCACGGTGAAGCGCCTGCCACGTGGGGAGGTCAGAGCAATGTACCGCCCCACTGATGCCGGCGGTCGGGCCCTGGATGGCGCTGCGCCGGGGCGACCCGCGGCAGTGCACAGGCTTGCGCCACCCATATGGTAGGCGAAGCGTCAGCGTGACTCGAGCGTCTATCTCACCCCCGGCCCTCGCACTGCGTGCTGGGGTGCGGGGAGCCACCGACCCACCCCTGAGGAGAGAATGCGCCCGGTGGCGCCCGGCATAGTGGGGGAGCCGCTGTGAGGCGACCTGCGGGGTGCGGGTCGGTGGGCGGAGCTCGAGGCAGGGGGCGGTGCTCCGACGGCTGAGTCGGGCGCATTGCTGTATTGGCGTGTCTCTCGCTCTGCATCGCACGACGCGGATGGGGGCCTGTGACAGGCCCTGCAGGGGTTAGAGCAGATGCTGGACTCGCGTTGTGTGGCGCTGAATGGGCACAGGCTGAAGAATGAACAAGAACACAGACAGCCGTCATGACCTCAAGATAATCCAACGCCCAGGCTAGCAGACGAAAAGCGTATCGCAGCAACCCTTTGGAGAAAACGAGGGGATAGCCAAACACCGGCGAAACCACGCTTAGCACGTGGGTGCGTATGAGTGGGTGTTTCTATGGAGTAGGGAGAGCAAGGGAGGTGCATGGCGCTTTTCCGTTTTGCTGTGTGAGCGGGTGTTGAGTCTACTCAAAGTAAAATAGCGGGCTGTGAAGGAAAGTAAGCAGAGAAGACTCCTTGCGCCCTCAGTGCAGCTCTCCCATCACTACCTTCGAAAAGAAATCAGCCTCCTCCTCAGCTGCCCAACGCCACTTCTTTTGTTGTTGCCTCTGTCCGCTCTCCGGCGGTGTGCTCCGCGTGTGCATCGCCTTTGTGCCCGTTGCGGGCATGCACGCATCGTGCACTAACGAAGTGACATGTGGAGCCCCAGAGGCACAGGCAGAGATTGGATAGCGGGGGTGGGGGGGGGGGGGGCAAAGGAGGTCAGGCAGCGTACCAGCAAGCACAAGGAAGAAGAAAAACGAAAACCAGCACAGCTAAAAGGCGATGCCGGACGGAGCGCGTCAGGATGTAAAGAAGACAGTACCAAAGTGAATGGGAGAGAGAGAGAGAACGCTATAAAAGAAAAAAGGCCGAGCAGAGAGACAGCACAGGACGCGGAGCGACTGGGAGAGGCACACACACACACGCACAGCTGTGCATAGGCCGGCAAGCGTGGAGGCAATCACCTGAATCTGCCCCTCCTGTGTCCTCGTCGAATGTGCGCGTAGAAAACGAGAGAGAAAATGCGTGAGGAGAGGCGCATACGTGACTTGGCAGAGAAAATGTGAAGAGCAGGCAGGCAACGCAAGAGGGAAGGAAAAGAAAAACACCACAGAGGGAGAAAAAGTGGGAGGCGGCTACGAAAAACGGCACAAGAGTGGAGACACGAAGAGAAAAACAATGCAGGGTAAACCTGTAAGCCTGTAGCATGTCTGTGTGTGTGTGCGTGTGTGTGTGTGTGTGCGTGTGTATCGGAGAGAGCCCCCTGGGGGAAGGAGAGGGGGACAAGAGAGAGAGGGCAAGTAGGACAACAAAAGAGAAAAGAGAGCTCCTATGTAGGCACTCGCGCACACACAGAGACAGACATGCACATCTCTTTCCGTCCAATACAATGCTCAAGAACATCGGCGAAAAGAAAAGGGATCATGTCGGAAGAGTTGCAAACGTGACGTAGGAAAAAAAAGATGATCTAGTACCATCAGGAGAACGCATGGAGAGAGGAGTATTCTAGATGTCTCGGATGCACGCACATCCCCATAAGTGCAGCTTCGCGCGGCAGCAGGTCTTCTGCCCCTTCCACTGCTACCGTTGAGTATCGCCTTCACGGAAGCCGAGCTCTATGACGGCGACAGTCCCCTGAGGCTTAGGGCCGCTCTCCTTGGCGCAGGCCTTCTGTGCGTTCACCGTGTTCTGAAGAGACGGCGCGGCCGACGCTTTTGTCGAGGAAAGATCGCCTTCGGCAGAAGAGTGTGATGAAGCCGCGCCGCTGCTCCGGCGCTTGCGAAAGCCTGTCGCCCCCCTCGACAAGGCTGAGATGCTTGACATGGGTGGCAGTTGTGGGGTGCTGAGTCGACGGCTTGAGTAGCCCAAGGAGCTGCTGCGAGTGCGGTGGCGCAGCGCGTGGACCGCTGACGGTGCCGATTTTCTCCGAGACGAATGAGCCTTTGAAGAACACGACGGTGCGGTGGCACCACAGGCGGTGCGGCTAATGTCGATGACGCTCGCGAGCGCGCCTTCCGTTCCCGACGTTTGCGAAGACGAAAGAGGTGCGGCCCCGAGGTCCGCGTGGTCGCGCTGTGCACTTTTACCTCGCCCACCACCGCCACCGCTGCAGCCGAGCAAGCGCACGTACGATAGGGTCAAGTCCGTTGCCTCTGTCGTCTTGGTAACGAGCCGCGGGTCGTCCAGCACCTCCTCCGTGAGGGGATCGAACAATTGAGCGAAGGGGTCATACACGGCACCGTCGGCGGCACCGTGAGCCCGCACCGACCACACGACGCACTTGGCGAGCGCCTTGAGGGACTGCAGAGCCTGCAAGGCGCCTTGACGCGCAGTCGAGCACTGCTTGGCCATCTCCTCTTTTTCCTTTTGTGCCGCGGCCTCCACCTCAAGCGAATGCAGTTTGAGGTGATCCAGCTGCTCCTTGAGCTGGGAGGCCCTGTACTTTTCCATCGTGGTCGATTCGTGCGCGCTGCAGCCCACGTCCTGGCGCTGCGGAGCGCCGCCGGCGAGCTCGCGCCGCACCGTAGCCGCACCGCCAGCGCGCTCAAGCTCCGGTATCCGCGTAGCTGTCATGTTCGCCTGTTCGATTACAGCGTACAGCATGTCGCGGTGTGCGCGCTGCATTTTCTCGATCTCGCGCTCGTAGAGAGAGCGCCACTGTGCCCGTGCAGGGGCGGATCCGAGGAGATGCAGCACCTGAGTAAACGTGATGTATAGCGCGCGCAGCCCGGCGTCCTGCGCTGTCTTGAGGCGCGAGCTCAGCCTCAGCACGTGCTCGCGCAGCTGGGTAAGCGGCTCCGCGTACGCGGAGTGATACATGAGAGATTTAATGTACGCGTCTTTCGGGGTGGTCGTCGTGAAGGGTAGCTGGAAAGGAAATTCCAGCGCCGAGTGCATAAGTGCGCTGTTCGCAAGCTTCGCAGCTTCAGTGGCATTTATCGTGTCGGCCGGCTGCGATTCACCAATCCCTTGGGGTGGAGATTCGAACGTGCTCGAGGCGCCACCGCCGCAGCTCTGCCATTCCCTCCTCACGACTGACTCCGTCGACGTTGCACCCACTGTGGACACGCCCTCACCGACGTAGGGCCACCTCGCCGCGATCTGCAGGGGATCTTGCTGCTCCATCAGCATCATCTCCACCTGCTCGCGGGTCGCCTGATGCATTGCACTTGCCTGGTAGTAGCGTCGCTTGTACACGATGCTGTTCATTTTGTCCCGAAAGGCCTCCTCAAAGCGCCGGTCCGGTGCCAGCGTCAGCACAAGGTCCGCCGCAGCGCCGTCGGCAGGATGACGCGGACTCAGGGACCCCAAGACGTTGTCTGGCAGGGCTCGGAGAACACGGCGAAGGCGCATGACCTCTTGCGTTTGAGCATCCACCTCGTTCTGCAGCCGCCGACGGTGTTGGCGCTCCTCTGCAGCCTGGCGCTCTAGCGTCAGCGAGCGCTGATGCGACTCGGTAGAGTAGCGGTGCATTGACTGTATCTCTGCACGTCGAAGCTCATGCTCCTTCTGGAGGTAGATGCACTGACTGCGCAAACGGCGACGCTCACAGTCGACCGTGCGGAGGAGGTTGCGGCAGTTCTCCAGCTGGGTACGCAGGTCGGACTCGACAGCGGCAGGGCTTGCGGCATTGGAAGTGTTCTCACCGGGCTCACCGTGAGAAATGAGGATTCCATTGGCCTGGAAAAGCGACGCCGCCTTCACAAACGCGGCGTCGGTGCTGTTCACGTCACTAGAGGCCTTCTGGAGCGCGCGGGTGGACGTTGCGATGATCGTGTCAACCATGCTGCAGAGCTGTCGCTCCGCATCGCTGTTCTCATCCATGACAGCACCGCCAAGACGATCCCCGTATGGACTCGGTCGAGTGCTCACCGCAGACATTGGAAACAAGCACGATCCGTTAGCAACAGTGTGTGTGTGTGTGTGGTGGGGGAGAGGGAGAAGACCCAAGCAAAAGCTTTGCTAGTGTTCGGAGAGTTGTGTCCACTTCTGGTGGCGCTCTTCACGGCAAGGCGCAGCGGCGGCAGTAGTGGTCGTGCACGTTCTCGTGTTTCATAGGGTGCTAATAGTTTCAGTTCCACCTACCGTGCCCGTCTATAGTGACAGTGCAAGGCAGCAGTGAAAGTTCTGTGTCCATGCGCAAAGAGAAGAAGAAGATATCGCGTGCAGCACCGGCGTGAAAAGAAAAAGATGGTGGAAGCAAGATAGAGCCCCTTACATGTGCTGTCGGCTTTGGAGACTCTGCCGGCGTTGCGCCGTCCCTGCACCAATTTCGTTGTTCCGCGACTGCTGCGGTGCGTCTATTCAGCGGGAGCGGAAAAGGGGCGCTTCCTAGGCTCTCCGTCTGCTTGCAGACTTTGCGGGCAGCGGCGTCGCTCCGCACGACGCCACAAGCACAAAACTACGCCAGCCGTGGGCTCTCCCCCTCCCCCATAGAGAGCGCAGGAAGCAAACGCAAGACGCGTCAACGGCACGTCCTCACCCATGTGTGCGTGTGTGTGTGTGTGAGAGAGAGAGACAGAAAAGCGCCAAGGTGCGCATGCGCCATTCAAGCCGCCCCTGCAGCCTTGTCGGCCCTGACAACTTCGTGTGTGGGAGAAGGAAAAGCTAAGCTGTGCCGGTGCTCTCCACTTGCCATTTTCGTCTGTGGGTGTGTATGTGTTTCTTATACGTGATCAGTCGTTCATGTAAGACCTCATTTTATCGCGCGCCGCGACGCCGCGCCCTCCCTTCCCCTGTTTCATGAAAAGGCCACATTCACGAGCCCTTCAACGAAAGGGGAAAGGGGGGTGGCTGCTCGACGTGAGCGGAGCAGAGGAAAAAAGAGAAAACGAATGCACCTGCTGCCCGCTCCTACTTGAGCGCGTACATCTTCAAAGGGAACAAGTCTGTCGGCCACTCCTCCTGGAAAGCTTCTTTCACCACTCGCACCCCGCTCTCATTGAAGAGTCGCTTGTAGTGTATGTCGGACCGCGTCAGGCTACTGTCCTCCTTATCCACAAGGAAGCGGTCACCAGTGGAGCAGTTCTCCTTGAAAAAGATGTACCCGTTCGGCGTCAAGGCCTGTTGACAGTGCTTGAAGAACTTCACAAAGTCGGCGTCGGTGAGGTAGATCGCGGTCCACTGGATCACAATCAGGTCGTATGTGTTTGGTGGAAGCGTTGCCGTCTCCATAGACGCTAAAATGAACTTGCCAACGGGCATGCCGGCCAGCTCCCTTTTGGCCTCCTCCAGCATGTGCTTCACCGGCTCCAGCAAGTCCGTCGTGGCGTACAGTTTCGTCAGCAAGTTCTTCGTAATCCTCCCAATGCCGGCGCCGCAGTCCAACGCACGGCTTGTTCCGTGGCCTGGCAAGCTCGCAATGAAGTTGCGAGACCCTTCAATGTCCACGTCATGGACATGATCCATGCCGCCCAGCACACCGCTCACCGTCGCAGGAACGGTGCGCCAGTACTCGAGTGCCTTGCCGTACCATCCCTTCTCGGGGTCGTACAGGTCGCCCGTCAGCTCCGCTTTCCACATTTCATCCGTGGAGCGGTACGTCTTACCGTTCGTGTCGCGGCCGCTGATCGGCAGGTTGCGCGACGACGCCTCCTTGCTCGGCATTCGAGCTATAAGAGTGGTAAAGAGGAGAGCGCCGCAGGCGTCACGTGCGGGGGAAGAGCAGAGCAGCCGCGACGACGCGTCAAGTGCGGCCAGCGTGGGACACCGACAGCGGAAAAGGGGCGTTGTAACGGGCCGTACGAGGAAGGCAGAGATAGTGTCGAGGAGCGCAGAAACAACACGAACACGTCTCTCGTGGCTCTGTGTACCCTGTTTTCCGATACCAAGAGGCACTTGTGCAGGGAACCTGCAGTGCGTGCGTGACGGTGCAATATGGATGTGTGTGCTAGATCAAAGCAGATGCCTCACTCAGGCAGGTCCTCCCTTTCTTCTTCACTTATCACGTGCACCAGACGGTGGAGAGTTTGAAAGGGGAAGGTGCACAAAGGCATGATGGGCATACGGCAGGCAGGAAAGCCATTACAGCCAGTGAAGAAGGGCGCCAAAGAAGAAACGGAGGAGGGGGCGAAGCGAATGGTGCGGAATCGGGGAGAAGGTGTAGATAAGATTGACGCACTGCTGAAAAGTACCACCAAAGAGGGGTACGAGCGGTCAGGGATGTAAAGGCAGCTGAACATGACAGCAGGCTGACTTGAGCTCCTCTATCGATGTGTGCGTGTGTGTGCGTGTGTGTGCGTGTGCAATTTCGTCTTCGTCAGTCAATCTGTGGGTGGCTGAGAGGAGGATAGAGCAGCGGTCGCAAAACGCAAGAAATAGCAAGAGGGGAACACGGATTGACTCTGCTTGGACAACATCCAGTAAAGCACACGAACAAAGTGTGTCCTTCCCCGTGCCTTCCCCTCAGTCGCCTCAGCAATTTCTCCTTCCCCACTTTCCCTCTTGCTGCAAGACTACCGAAACTGCAGCTTGGCGCGGTGTGCGTTGAGGTTCCAACAGGCTCACGAGTGCCCACAGAAACAAATAAAAAGCTTCCAGCACTGACCCTTTCGATGGCTCGAGCTGGCGTCTCATTTTCCTCCTCTGTGCTGCATGCAACGCGAAAAGTATATGTAGAGACGAAAGCAGGAAAAAAAAAAGAAAGGGGGAGGAACGTGTGAGGGAGCCGCGCTGAGTGACCACTGCTGAGACGGAGCGCCCTCCTGCAGGCCCTCGACCACCGACTTGCTCCCTCCTACGACCCACCTCCTCAGCAGGGAAAGCACCTTCTCATCTAAGGACACGAAAAGTGAAACATCTAGTAAACTTCCATGCTGGGAAACACGCGCAAAGGCCCACGCACCTCACTGCGCGAACCTTCTAGCGCAGCTCTCTTCTAGGCAACATAGTGAGTTCCTAGGCTGCGCTCCTGTACAAGATAAGGGGGCCCCAACTGACCGACGGAGTGGGTGGGAAGAACTAGCGGTCCCCTGTACCAGCTAGCAGAAGACGCACAGTCAGCGGCCCGCCCTCCAGCGCCCCTCGGGATGTTGTTTTCGTGGCTGGCGGTGTAACCTCGCCACTGCGAGGCCGGTGTGATCGCGGTATCCACGTCCTCAAACCCAAAGGCATTGACACTTGCCGTCCACGCACCGTACGGGTGAGGCAGCGCGCCGTCGGCAACCCTGAAAGCCTTGGCTCCATCTACCATAGCAGGGTCTGCAGCAGTATACAGATAGCGGCGAGCAGCGGAGCCGCCAATGGCGGCTTCCAGGTTCGCCATGTTGCCGCCCCACAGTGCGTTGTGCTGCACCCCCACGAAGTAAGAGTTACGCTCGTGGAAAAAATACACGACGAGCCAAACCACCCCGAGCAGTACGAAGATGCAGCCTGGTACAATGGCGAACACTAGCACGGCGACTTCGCTGCCGCACGCCGCGCACAGCCACGGGATCGTCGCGCCAGTAAAGAGGATCGATGGAGCAAAAGAGAACCAGAACACGGAGAACACAGCAACGGATTTGGATGGGTGCATGTAGAAGGGCTTCTCGCGGGTGTCGAGAAGGAAGAAGATCATGCCGCAGCAGAGCACAGCACCGTAAGCGGCGGAGCTGACAATGGCAATGTTTCGGTTGTGAGAATTCATTGTCGTGGATGTGGCGCATGTGCCTTGAGAGGCAATGCAAATAAAGCTGCTTCGCAACGCGCACGCAGTCCTGTGCGGCGATCCCTTGAGATGCTCCTGCGCATCCTGCTAGAGACACCCAAGTGGAATAGTAGGTAAATCAGGAGAGGTGGTATGTAGAGAGAGAGCGCGAGTTGACCGAGACGCCTGCGCAACGCGATGTTACTGGGTATACGCATGAGAGGGGCCACATGGGTAAAGGGAGGGGGACTGCAATGAGACGCCCGTGCCGTCCCCTTTTGTTGCGTGGGTTTTTTGTCGATTCGCGGACGAAATAAAAAGATGCGACGCGGAGTCCAGTGTACTGCCCACATAACTTTTCTCGTCTCGCTCTGTGAGCAAAGGATTCACTCGTGTCGCCCGCGCAGCGAGGATGGGTACAATGCTATCTTCTCTCCCATTCACTCGCCGTTAAGGCTTGCGCTCTTGGTTGTCGTTTTTTTTTTCGTCAGCATTACCTTACAAGCATAAGTCGCTCATCGCCTGAAAGTGGAGACAGGGACGCGTGGACAGTTCCGCGAACAGACGCCTGCCAACATCCTGCAGGTCCCGCTCTACACCGATCATCTTATCGAGGCACGCTTGGAGGACGCGAACGAGCACATCACCTTTCGCGGCTTTGGCAGCCTCAGGCTCGGCATGTCCAGCACGCTGACAATCTTGTGACGGCTGTACCACCCTGCCACCAGCGCCATCAGCGCGAGTACAGCCGACGCACCGCTGCTACCGGCGGTAGGAGTCGGTGCCTTTCGCGCCGCACCCTCCGCTCTGCTGATGGTGGAGATTGTCAGCTGCACAGGAATGGTGGAGCTTAAAGTCGAAACGGCGCTCTTGAGGACAGAGGAAGAGGCGTCTAGCTCGAACAAGTGGTCCGGCAGCTCGACGGTGGCCTCGAGGGACACAGCTGAGGAGGCGATGTTTGCAAAACTAACCGAGCGCGTAGCATCTAGAGGAGCGCTGCGTACCACAACGCCCGTCTTGTCGTCCACTACCCGCACCACGACGTACTGCGCAACCTCATTCCTCACATGCACTCTCCCGGCAACAGTGATGAAGTCAGTGGGGGCTGGCGTCGATGACGCAGCGAGAGCGCAGGAGAGCAAGCACAGCGCAAGCACCAGGGTGCTGCACAGGCGATTTTGGTAAGAAAAAAGCTTCATGGCGCGCGAGGATCAATACCGGCTGCCACATAAGCGATAATGAATACGGGAAAGGCTGAGACGGCGACACCGACACCGCGAGAGCCGAGCCATGGGACTCCGGAAAGCAGAGCAGAGCAGTATGGGGGAAAGTTAGATTCAATCCGCTACGACGGGGCCCTCAAAACAAGGTGCAAGAGAAAGAGGGAATGCATGAGGTCGCAGCTCAAGGGACTTGGTACCTTGAGCTGCAGCAGAGTGCTCTTTAGTGGTAGCAAAGGACCTCTACAGTATCGCCGCGGATGCCGGAAAAAAGGGGGCACATTATCAACCTCTCCATCATATACATCCTTCTGTGTGCGTGTGTGTATGTGCGTCATGACGTTTACAACACAAGCGAAGGGAGCACCGGCTCATGAGCGAGGGACAACGCTGGGTTGGGAAGTGTGCAGTACTTTGACTTGCGCAGGGATCAAACTACGCGTCGGCGCAGCAATGGAATCGCAGAAAGAGAGATGAACAGTAAAGCAAGTCAAATAATAATGCAAAAGCGCACAAGAGGAGACTACAAGACTGCCGCAGCAGAGCACACTGTCAAGTGGGCCGCCATCCCCTCTTGCTTATGCACACCGTGAGAGAGGAAAACACACATGAGCAACACCGAAAGCCGTTCTCTTTGACAGCACAAAGAGAGAACAGTGAGTAGTCGTTACACACACATAGAGAGAGAGAGAAAACGCCGGGTCCAACATGGGTACGCACTTGCACGCACACATTACAGTCGCGAAAGCAAACACGGAGAAGCCTACACGAACACGCTCATACAAAGAAAAAGTGGAATGAGGTGGGATTGTAAGACGTGTCGAAGGAAGAGACACCAAATATCGAAAATGGAGGAGGGAAAACGACAAAAATGTGCCTCTGGTCGGTATGGGTTACACAGAAAAGGGGGGAAAGGAGAGAGAGGCAGAGGAACAGCCCACACAGAGAGAACAAGCCGAGGGAAAACAAAAAAGAGGGATGACAACAAAGAAAAAAAACGTAGACACACACACCACACGCACAAAGAAGAGAGAAGCGAGAAACGAGCTCTTCTTTACTCACAGGCGGGAGAAAAGGAAAAGAGAGAGGGGAGATGCTGTCCGGCAGATTTGCATCCCTGACGACACATATACAAACGCGTACGTAGAGACAGATAGACAGGCTTGCAAGGCACACAGAGAGTCGTGCAATGCTATCACTGCTATGTTACCTTCACCGCGTAGCGGTCTCTCTCGCACCTTTCACCTTCGCGAAAACGCGAATGAAAAAGCGGGTCGAAAAGGAGAGACATTCGCACAGAGAAGAAAGGTAGTGAATCACAACGCGGAGCAAACTCGCATAGACACGACCACGTGCCCGCACAACCACACACGCACCTATACGAAATCGATCCGAAAGAGAGAGGCACAACGACCAACGCAAAGACGCACACATGCAAGAGCAGCGAGCAAGCCTCTTTTATTCGACTTTTTGCCTCCCTCCTCACTCCCTGCCCTTGCAGTGGCAGCAACAGAGGAATGCGGAGAAAAGCAGAAGGACAGTGGGGGAGCACGAAGGTCACTCGGCAACAAGAATGTTTTCTGCGACTCTAAGCCCTTCTGCTCTCCACTCAGTGAAAGTGACGGTGTTTCCGACGCTCCTGTAGCCCTTGCCTGCGGTCCTTTTGGATGCGGCACCGACGCCTCACAAGGGTTCGTTGTGCTCCCGCTAGCAGAGAGGTGGACAGCGGCAAATGTGAAAGAGAGGGAGAGTGTGTTAAAATGCGAGCCAAGCCCGAAGTGTGATCCCGCAAACAAGAGACGAACATGCAAGAGGATCAAACGAAGAAGACAGCAAAAGCATGGCGCGGAGAGTGCTGGCACACTTCAGTAAAACAACAAAAAATGTATAGAGAGAACGTTTACGTGGATGAAGACTATCTCTTTCTCCTTTCCGTTCTCTCTCTTTCGAGCTCTCCAGCTCTAGCTCGCCCCTTTCTGGTCACACGAGTGCGAGAAAAGGGAGCGAGCGAAAAAAAAACGGAGGAAAAGGCAAAGCGTATGGTGCACGAAATACGATCTGAAGACGCGCAAAACAAAGCCACGGGGAGAAGAGGTAGAAAACCAAAATAGGCACACGAGAGAAACACACACACGGTGCAATGTACAAGGCAAGCCGTCCAGCGCCCGCACGCAAGCGGCTCATCAGCGGGTGTGCCTTACCTCATACAAAACGCCAAATGGTCGGACGCGCACACCACACCAGAACAAACTATCCACAACCGGCGCCGCCACACACACACACACACACACAAGCACTATAGCCGCAAAAGCCATGTACAATCCAGTCGGTGGATGAGGACTCAGAGCAGAAAAATAACCGAATGTAAGAAGAAAAAGAGTTCAAAGCCCTACACACTCTGCAGTCACATTAGCTCACGATGCGTGCTCAAGCAAATCATGAAGCGCCTCCGCCACCGGGAAAAAATGGCGGTGAGAAACAGAACATGTAGAAAGGCAAGACCGAGAACAAAGGCAGAAGAAGGGACGCTGTGTAGCACACACATACACACACGAACATGAAAATAGGAAGGGAAAACACGTAGGAATGGACCGTGAGAAGAGGGAAAGTGACGATGCAGCCGGAGAAGCTTGACTGCCCCATGCTGACATGGAGGGGAGTTGAAGAGAGAGAGGAACCAGAGCCGGAAGATAAAGAGACAAGTGGGGGGACGGAACTCACTGAGAGTGTCTTTGTGGCCTGTGATGCGGCTGTGTGCGCTTTCTCTTTTTCTTGGTTGTGAGGAGCTGCGTCTCTAAAAATGGCCAGTGTGTGGGTGTGTGTGTTTGTGTGCGTAGTCTTGGTGCTGCGGTCACAAAAGCGATAAACAGCTGCTCATTAACACAAGCACTCGTGCATCCACCACACACACACACACACGCCAACACGTTTCTATTGTGCGACCACCTGACAACATTCGCCCACGGTTCTCTTGTGTGCACTGCGCTCCCTCAAAAGGCGAAGGAGCAGCAACGGCCAACGGCCGAGACCGGCGAAAGAGAAAGGAGGCACGAGAGCGAGCCCCTTAAACGAAAGAAGAGAGAAACGGAGGCAAGGATGAAGAGCCGACAGAGGAGGGGTGGCGGCAGACGAGAAGCAGAGAGAGGACGTGAGCGAAGCAGCGATCAAGAAGAGAGGTAAAAGTACGCAGGGGAGGGGGGCGGCAGGGCAGTAGCAAGAGCAGAAACCAGAGACGACGCACAAGAGAAACGAAAAAGAAAAGGCGTGAGGAGGGAGAAAAGAGCAAGGGAGAGAGGTCAATCCATGGCAGATAAACCCACAAAGGTACACAGCGTGGAAAGGTCGTTCGCTGTCGCAGTGACGACGGTGAACCGAGCCAGCACACTTCTTTCCGATAGGGGGAATGGTCTTCGAAGATTATTGATTCGTTCAACAACATCGAATTACCTCGCCCTCCACGTCTTCCAGTACTGCGTGCCCGACCCCGTTTCACTGTTCCGCCCATTCGTGATCACTTCTTACCATTTGGCGCGGCCAGATCGGTCCACCAGCGCCGCCGTATTAGTACCTTCCCGTCCCACCGCTCGCACGCACACTGGCGGCAGTAAACAAACACGTCGCGGGTGATAGAGAGAGAGAGGCGTGATCAGCTCGTTTCATTTAATACCGCGTTGCGGCTACTTCGTGGGCTTGTCGAAGCTCTTGTTCCCCGTCAGCTTTTTCCGCGCGGCTTGTGGCGCCACCTTGGCGGGTATGTGGTGCTCCACTTTCTTCACGGGGCCGGGTGCAGCTTGCTTCATCGGCACCCCAGCTGGGCTGGAGTTCGACGTCCTATTTTCACCTGTCACGGGAGGAGAGGCAGCATCACTGCCGTTGGTAGGTCTTTTCTTAGATGCTCTACGTTGCCGCAGCTCCTCTGCTATTGTGGGAGAGTGGGACGGGGACTTTTCCTGCTCTGACAAGTCTCTATCGTAGGTGTAGCCGGCCAGCGTAACGACTGCCTGCGACGGTGACTCATTTTGGACAATCACCTCGCTCGTAAACTCCTTCGCGAAGTTGTGGGCCGGGTTTGGATCGGGCGTTATCGGCGCCTTGAGCTTGCGCGCCTCTAGAAGACAGAAATCGAGGTTTGAAAAGCACTTATGTGCCTTGAACGCCTCCAACGTTTGCAGGCGGCGCTCGGGGTTCTTGTTCAGCAGGCACCGAATCAAGTCCTTTGTCTCCTCAGTGATCTGAATGTGGGGTGGGAAGGCAACGTCTTCCGTCAAAATCTTCATCTGCATTTGCATCGGATTTTCGTCGTAAAAAGGGAGGTCGTTGAAAAGCATCTCACACATCATGAGCCCTAGGGACCACCAGTCTACCGCCTTGCCGTGGGGCACACCCTTCAGCAACTCTGGGGCC
This sequence comes from Leishmania major strain Friedlin, assembly GCF_000002725.2. Lineage (NCBI taxonomy): Eukaryota > Euglenozoa > Kinetoplastea > Trypanosomatida > Trypanosomatidae > Leishmania > Leishmania major. Next base: position 253,396 of record NC_007271.2, on the reverse strand, counting down.
AGGTACTCGTTCGTGCCACAGTACGTGACAGCGTTCGGCTCGTGCACGTTCGCCTTGGCGAGCCCAAAGTCGGTCAGACAGGCGTGCCCGTCACGGTCAAAGACGACGTTCTCCGGCTTCAAATCGCGATAAATAATGTTGCGGCTGTGCAGATACCCAAGCGCCAGGGCTACTTCGGCCGCGTAAAACTTGACGACCTCTTCGTCGAGTGGAGCGTGTTGCTCAATGTAGGTGAAGAGCTCGCCGCCTGCTAGTAGGTCGAGGATCATGTACAAGTTTCCTTGCTCTTGGAACGAGTAGTGAAGGTGAACGATAAAAGGATGGTCGATCTCCTCCAAAATAATGCGCTCTGCAAACGGCGCCTTTATCTCCGCCTGCCGCATCTTCTCCGCGCTCATCTCCTTCATAGCGTACCACTTGTCCGTGTCCTTCTTCACTACCATGAATACCTTGCCATAGGAGCCTTTGCCTAGCACGAATTTCTTTTCAAAATCCCTAAGCGTCACCTTCTCGGACCCGGAGCTGCTCGAGTTGTAGTGCCGCAGCGTGTCCATCCACTCAGTTTTTCGTTCTTCTCCGTCTGCTTGGAAGTATGTAGCCTCTGCCTTTTCCGGCTGCACCGCCCAAGTGTTGGGCTCTGAAACCTCGCGCAGGGTGGCACACTTGAGGTCCAGCTCCTTCACCACTGCTGCACTGGATTCCTTGTCCCCCTTTGTCCTCCAAATGCGCAGCTTGGCATCGTCGATCTCAATGTAACGTGTCTCCCACCTACCGTCCGGAGACAGCACCTTCAAATAACCACTCATGCCTCTTATCCTCTGTGTCCGTGTGAGTGCCTACTGTGCTTTCCGGCTGTCGAGCTCCTCGCCCTTTCGTGTACGCAGTCTGGCCAGTTGAGAGAAGGGGAAGGGTGCCCTGACTACGAAGTTGAGGAATCTGCTGTGTGCACCGAAAAAGGGAGAAACAGAGACTCGGACCCAGATACCCAGCTCAAACAAAAACGAGCCAAGGGAGCCCCACGCACAAAAACTCACGAGGGCACGCACAAAAAAAAAAACGATAGTACCAGAGGTCGCCACAGACACAGGTTCCCAGGCGCTTCTCTATCTCTTTGTATTGTCTGTGTGTCAGTGGGGGGAGGGGGGGGGGGCAAGGAGCTTCAGGAGTGCCAGTGAAGAGACGAGAACCGAACGGTAAGGAAAAGAAGCCACTGCACCCTTCGACACAGAAGCAGTTAGCAAAAAAGGGGGAAAGGGTAAGAAAGAGAAAAGAAAGTGCGCAGCTGGTGCTTCCCCACAGAAAAGGAAGAGTGAAGACAATCGACAAGACTACGACGAAAAGAAATATGGAGGTGCTGTATTTCTCTTGTCGAGCCTGTGTGTGTGTGTGTGTGTGTGTGTGTGTGTATGTGTGTGTGTGTGTGTGTGTGAAGGGGCGCGAGTAAGGGATCGTGTTGCTGGTGTTGAGTCCAGGTTAGACAACACACAGCGAACAGAGTGAAGGACAAAAAAGAAGAGCGGAAAAGAAGAAAGCCGGAAAAGGCGCAGAGCCCAGAGAGAGGAAGCGAAGAGTGGGAGTGACAAGAAACAGAAGAACAGGTAGGGAAGGAGGGGAGAAGGGTGGTGCTGAAGGCGTCTGCTGCCGTAACAATCGAGCGGAGTCGAGAAGCGAGACAAAAAAAAAGAAAAGAAATAGGAGCAACCACGCGAGCTGACCACAACACACAAGAGGGAGCAAAGATATGAGGTTTGATCAAAGGAGTGTTTCGTGCGAGTGGAGGCAAGAAACGAGAACGGTGCTGCTTGGTGATGAGCGGGCAGACCCATGAGATGCGTCGGAGGCAAAACAACAGTTTAAAAAAAAAAGTCACGTCAATAAAAAGGAAGGGAGAAAAACGATGGATGGAAAGGTGTATGGGAACGTCTGTTTTCTTTTCCTTTGTTTTTCGTTCTGTTGCCTCTGACGCTGCTCTTGTCGTCGTTTCCGTTGATGCAGAACCTTTTTTTTTTCCAGCGCCACTTCCAGGTGAAACAAAGAGTACGCGACACAATCCTACACAGAATAGATGAAACGGGCGAAGGTGTGAGGAGAGAAAGAGGCGAGAGGTGGAGAGGTAATGGATGATAAAAGTGAAGAGACCGAGAGGGGCTCTGGAGGAGGGAAAGAGAGAGATCTAAGAGAAACAAACCAAATGGAAATTAGTGGTATGGTGAATCGAGTGCGAATCCGTTTTCTTTTGGAGTGAGTGCGCGTGGGGAGGCGAAAGTGTGCTTTGTTTTCTGCGGCTGTAGGCGTCCGACGTGCGCACACAAGGCAATGCAGTAGCAAGAAATGAAAGCGGTCCATGATGGCCAGGTAGGGGAGCGAGTCGTAAGGACGCACAAAGGAGTTTGAAGGGTGACATAGGAGAACAAGTGTGAGTGAGTTTCCAGCTGTCCTTGCTTGATGGCACGGTGAACAGGTGGGGAAAAGAGGCTGAGATACCACCGTCCTGCGACTCCTTGGCAAGACGACTGCTCTGACTGTCCAGACAGCACCGCTAGGCCCTCGCGTGTACGGCATGAGCTTCAGGTCTTAAACATGCCCCACTTATCCGCGTGATCAAGCCGAAGAAGAGCGTTTCGCTGCTTGTATGGGTGTGTGCTTCCTCTGCCTCTCTCTATGCCGCCGCTGCTGTTTGTTCTGTTGTTTTCCTCTCACATGTGGAGTAGGGCCCTGCACCTCTATGTTCTACGCCCATGAAGCGCTGGCGCCAAGAGAAAAATCGCACCAGCAGCTGCTTGTTTGGCGGTCCATGTAAGGTTGTGTGAATCTATACGGAAGCCCTGTCACGCACGTTTCCCCTGCCTCTTGGCCAATCCAGAGACGCAGTGTCTATATGCACATATACTCTCTTCTTCCTTTACTTGCGGTGTCGTGTGTTCTATTGTGTCGTTGATGCACCGCATCAGGAAGCAGTGATACGAAGCGGCGCATTGCTTAATGTGTCGCTGCTCCGCGGCAGACAACCACAATGCGAAGTAGCGTCGAAGGAGCAGAAGCTCCTCTCTACGTCGAATGACCTCCATACGCGTAGCTGCGGTCGAGGAAAGGGAAACTCTCCTGGAATGCGTGCGCAAGACATCCTGTAAGACCGCGGACGGCGAGAACGACTCACTCTGCGTCTCAAGAGGAGCAACCGTACCTGTGCCGAAGTTCGCTTCGTGTTCAGAGCTGCCCTGGCCCTCGGGCCTCGAAGACACGTGAGATACCACGGTAGTGTCCTTTGCGACTCCGCCGTGATCTTGGCTATAGCAGCTGCCGGCCTTACTCTTGCTCATTTCTCCCTCCGAAAGTTGCAACGCTGCGGTAGAGGTGCTTTGCTCACGAAGACGCGCAAGTCGCTCAGTATGGAGTGATGGCCCACGCGGCACCGTTGAGCGGAAGCTGCGTGAGTCGGTGTGCTTGGCATTTTTACGCGATTTCATCTGCACCTCTGACGCTGGTGAGCGGTCGAGGCAGGTCCGCTGCTCCTTCCTTTCGCTCAGGCGCACTTCACACCTCAGGAAGGCGCTGTCGCGCGATCGGGCAGTTTCTCGGCCAGGGACATTCCCGGAGGCACGATAGAGAAACTCCCGCACGAGTTCCAGCGTTTCCGCGTCCGGCGTGTCAACCTTGGCAGGCGCTATGCATACAGAGGAAAGCGGTAGGCCCGGTCGTACGTCTACATCTAGAGTCTCCCACCAACTGCGTTGGACAGCATCCATGACCTCTTCACGGTCCACCAGGTACGCATTGACCCAACCTTCTTTTACAGCGGCATCGTTAGCCTCTACCGACATACTCTGACTTGAGGAAAGAACAGCTTGCCGGGCCAGCTTTTTCGCGGGTCCGCAATCCGTCCCTCCAGTCCACTCAGCTGCCTCGACATGCGGGGCCACTTTCCTTCCGAAACGTGTGTGTGCGCCCTCCTGTGCAGTTGATAGCGTCGCCCTTTTGAACTCCATGCCGACAGGAAGTACCTGGGTAACGGCGAGATCAAGCTGCTGTAGTCCACTCGCCGAATTCGCCGCGGCTGCAGAGCCGGAACCGCATTCCCGAAAGCTCCAGAATCCGGACATGGAAGAAAAAGTCAGCAATGTACTTTCGAAGGAGGTGGGCCCATGCTGAATATCATGAAGGCAGAAGGAAGAAATACCAAGGAATCGAAAAAATTGCTGACTACGGCATCCTCCGCATCAACCCCTCCAGCGCGCAGAAGGCATCGGTTGGCGACCATTCTGGGCCACGCTAAGCGCGCGAGAAGTTCGCCTCATGCATGTCATACATCGAGACACACACGAACTTGTTGGAAAGTCGATGTTGACAACAAAGATGGGGAGATGCCATGTTGGCAACAATGAACCCGGAGAGCTATTAGGTTATTGCTCTTTTCGCTAAGTTCCCGTTTGAGCAATACAGGAAGAAGATACGATGGCGCGGACGAGTCTGCTCCAAAGACGCAGCCGCTCGAGTTCCACAGACCTCGACTAATCCGACCGTCACCGACAAACACAACACACGCGCGCCAAAAGATGCGGCAAGGAGCACAAGCGAAGAGAGATGGTGCAGCTTATCGTACTGGGATACCCGAAGCTCTGCTGCGGCAGTGATTCCCGATAAAGCGCTTGAGTGCAACCACGAAAGAAAAAATGCAAGTCCAGGCCCACCATATCCCAGCTGCTCCATTTCCCTCTCCACTGGCGCCCTACACACCACGCACCCCGACTCATCAGAGCTCAGTTCTGTGTGTGCTTGCTCACCGCCCCTTTTTTGCCTACTCCCCAGTGTCGCCACCGAGGATACGGAAAAAAGCATCGTCGGTTCTGCAAGCCGGGTCTCTCCTCTCCCCAGGCAAGGCGCATGAAGATAGGGAAATGTTACAAGAGAAGGTGAGCAAGAATGTTGATTGTGAAGATGTTTTCAACAAAAAAGGTCGACAAAGGTCATCCCCGCAGCAGCCGAGGGCTTTCTGAGCTCTGTGCCTCCTCTCCGCTCCCCACTGCAGCTCTGGAGCAGATAGCCGCCGGCCCTCTGAGTCTGAGCCGTTCACTTGGACGGTGCCGTCATAACTTCTACTGGCGCAAACTTGTACTGCGCGATCGGTGTTTTCATCTCAGTGAGTGGGCACAGGCCACACGGCACTGTTGCAGCACAATCTCTGTAGACCAGCACCAGGAGGACGGAAAAGGCAGCACAAAAACAAAGCCTGCTAGCCTTCGGTTTCCCTTTAAGATCCTGGAGAGCAGAGAAGGGCAAAGGGAGCACATCACGGCGCAGTGGCCTTTTGCACCGCCGCCACTATCTCTGCTGAATCGGAATCGGCGGGGATACTGCTCACGAACCAGTCCACAAGCTCAGGGCTCAAGTCGGGCTTGAACTTGTTAGGGTTGTCCTCGAGCGCTTTAAGTACTGCGGCACGCACTGCCATATCGTGAGTCTTGTTTCGATACGGGCAATCGGCCGGTGCTAGCGCAATGGCCACAACGGCCGTCAGCATTTGTCGCGGCGAAGCTTCTGCAGCATGTTTGAGAAGATGCTCTGGCAGCGTCTTGGCGAGAGCGTCGTTGGGAGGGACATCGTTCTTGGCAAAGGCGTTTTCAAGGCTGATGCGCAGCTCAGTGAGAGTACCAAAGTGACGACTGTACAGCGCCTCGCAGGCCGCGGCGCGGATGCTCTCGTGATCCGTTCCATCCTCCGGCATCTCACTCTCTTGGGGGGAAATCGCCTTTGCAGGCCGAGGCGGTCGCACTCCAACACTGCAGTTCGCAACGACAGTAAGAATTTCAGCGGAGGGCAGCTTCTGTGTGGATAGCGATGCCATCAGCCGTGCCAATGCTCGGAATGGAATGGTGCGGAATGTCATGAGCTGTATGAGTGCAGCGCACATGGTCTCTTGAATCGCGGAGGGAAGCTCGACGTTGGAAGCGTGTGCGTAGTTCCAGATGCGCGTCGCACTTCTAGCTCCCACAAAAGCGCTCACCTTCTCCAAACGTGCCATCAGTGCCCTGTGAAGCTCCTCGACAGCCGCCGTCAACTCGACACTCGGCTCACTGACCTGCTGTCTAATGTGGAGGATTGCGCTCATCAGTTCCCCGACCTGATCATCCGTGTGGAACTGCACAGTTTCTGTCACGCGAGCGAGAAGTTGGCCAATCTGCTTCTGGGAGGCGTCCAAAAACGGTGCGGCGCAAAGAAGAACGATGGCCTCCCGTGAGTGTATCCCGTCCACCCCTGCAAGAGCGCGTGCCAACGTCTCGTGTGCAATCTGCTTCCACTTCGCATTGTCTCGCGTTTGCATTGAGTGATGATGGAGGACAGACGCCAGTGTAGACAACTGCTGAACCGGCATCGAGGAGACACACGGCTCGAGATGGGAGAGGAGATCGTCCTGCAGCTTTTCATTCTCCTCGACTCCCAAGCGCTGAAGTGCCTGCAGCACCATAACTACTTCCACGGGTGCCATTTCGCGCATCACAGACTGCACAGCCGGCATGACCTCACTGATCATCACTTGCTTCGCCTCTGGGGGGGAGATGAGACCCAACGCGTTCGCGAAAAGGGCTACATTCTGAGGTGAGACGCCACCGATGTTGCTTCGCATCCATTGAAACGCCTGCTCCACCGCCTCCATCTTTGCTGGAACAGAGAAGGTGGCGGCGCAGTTGATCACGATGGCAACAGACCGCTCGTCTTGGGTGGAGGGGTCGATGCGCGTGCGACGCAGAAGCCGCCGAGCCTCTTTTGTAATCCCAAAGCGCTCCTTTGTGTCTTTTGCTTTCTTGTAATCATGCTTCATTCTCAGTAGCCTGTCTGCATCCTGCGTGAGGTACTGCTCCTTGCCACGCCGCGGTGCCGATTGGCGATCGTCGTAGCCCTGGTTACGATCATCGTAGTTCTGTCGACGATTGATGTACCCTTGCTGATCATTGTCACGTCTTTGCGGGCGATCGACGTAGCGCTGCTGGTGATTTTCATAGCTCTGGTTGCGGTTCTCGTATCCACGGTCGCTGCCGCCGCGGTTGCGCGAAACATCGTCGCGGTTTCCGTACCCGCCTCCTTGCTGCTGATAATGCTGCTGGCCAGGAGGGGGACCGCCGTCACCGTAGCCGAACCGAGGGCCACCACCGCGGCCTTCGTAGCCCCCACGCTGATGGAGCACAGCACACGCGCCTAGCACCGTGCTGTATCCCCGAGCCCGGAGTGGCGCGCCGGTCAGTGTCGCGCACCGCTGCAGCATCTAATCCTTCGCAGCTCGTTCCCTTTCTAGGCTTGTGATATGCGACCTACGGTGCGAGTACCCTTGTGAAGACGTTGAGAAGGCCAAAGAAAAGAGAAACATCTGCATGCTTGAGCCGTGTACGCAAGAAGGGTGGAAAGAGTTGCATACATTGGTGTGTGCATGTGGGTGTTTGTTACCGCACATCGATGTGCATGCACACCATATTACGTGATTGGCCTCCAAACGCCGTGCGCGCCACTCTGGAGGAAACGTCGTGACGACAGGCTCATGCGAGAGAAAGTGGCGAGGAAGGAGTATCGGTGCGGTCCCCATTTGGAGGAAAAGGGTCCCAAGAGCAGACCACTCAGGGATGAATGGCCGCGCAGGTGATGAGGGGGATGCAAGGCCGCCGTGTTCTCCTGTGTCAGTCTTTCTGTTTCCGAGTTCGCAGAAGATGCTACCAACCACGCACTCTTGGCAAAAAAAAGAGAAAATGCAATGTATCCGTGCCCATAGTAAATCCGCTAGCATGCACGTCTTTGAAAATAAAATAAGAAGCATGAAAAAAAGTAGATTTGTTTAAAACCGCCCATACGAACACTTGGGCAGGGCCCAAGAACTCAAAAACAGTAGACAGGCAATGATAAAAGCAGCAGTGATCAATGAGAAGCACTGGCGCAGGAGGCCACACGTGCTACTTGCGCGTATTTTTTTTTTGCAGGCGCTGTGTTTCAGAGCATCGTAACGAGTGTATTCCGAAGCCATGCGACTCGTGGACTATTTCCCTGTGTCCGACTCACTCTGAAGCCCCTCCAGGTATCGCTTGTGAAACTCCATCCGCTCCAGGTGGGTACCGGGGCGTTCCCGAAGCAGCTCCAGAATCCACCCATCTAAGAAGCTGCACATGGCCATATCGCGCATGTACTTATTATCGTCGATTCTCTTTGGTTGGAAATCAGCTGCTGAAGTGATCTCTGTCCCGTTCATAATGTCCTTCACTATGCGGAGACAGAACTCTGTGAGATTAGCAGGGTGGTGGGTAAAAATGTTGCGACAGATCATTTCATAGAAATCGACAATGCTGGCTTGGCGAACATAATCTTTCGCCCCTTGGATCGACTGTGCATCCTTCGTCCACTCTGGAGCATCCATCTTTTACCGCTTCAAGCCTCCACTGTTGCGAGATGCTGTCACTGTGGTGGCCGTTGACTGAGATACAGAGGCAATCGAAGCCCCTCCTCGAGCGATTTTCCTCTGTGTGTACGAGTGTGTGGATAGGTGAGTTTGTGCGTACGTTCGATAGAACTCCTACTCGCCAAATGTGTCTCCCTGCGGTGGCACGCAAAAGACGCAATGCAAAGAGCAATATTGTATCGAGAACTAAATCCTGGAAACGCAATGCACACAGTAAAAGCAATGATGAGCAAGGATCCGTCGAGGGGCTGTCGCACTTGTCTGCGAGATAGGAATGTTTGTTTGTTTCACGGCAGGATATCTGAGGAGAGAAAAGACCAGCTTGCTCGAGGCAGTGACACGAGAACAGAAAGGACAAAGAGTAGACAAAGCGCATCAAAAGGAAGGTGACCGCAAGAGACCCCGCCCTTCTGCAGCAAGCGCCCACCACGCCTCGGTGTTGGCCGCATGAATAGCCGTATAAGAGACTCTGGTGCTCTCTGCTTTGTGTCCACATCGGCCAAGCTGGCACAGCTCCGAGGACCAGTGTCACACAAACATGGAAATTATGCCAGTACCATGACTGCTTCTCCTCGGTGTCTACCAGCTTGACCTTAGACCACTCTCACCACCACATCACTCGATGGCAGCTGTTCCTGTTCCGAAGGACAAGAGGGCCACGTCCACGCGGAGGCACACGCGCATACGCAAAAAAAAAGGATACGTATGTGGTGTACAGATGAAAGGTGGTGAGGAAGTGTCAAAATAAGCAACGGCAGGCCTGTGTGTTCACTTGTCGGCTATGCTGCTGCAATGTACCGTAGTGTCAAGTTCTTTTGTGCCGTGCGGTGCCGTGTCCTTTACGTTTGGGGGGTTTTGTTTGCTTTTGGAGCCTGATGTGCACCGCACCTTGTTTGAGGAAAATGAGGTGACCGAGACACCAAAAAAAAAACGGAAAGGAAGTGAAAACAAAGAAGCAAACACGCAACCGGAGCAATTCGTTGTGTCGTCGCCGATCTCACTGACTTGCCGGGGCACCGCGGCCACGACCACGTCCGCGGTAGCCGCTGTAGCGCCTCAAACCGCCTCTGCCGCCGCGCTGAAGGTTGTGATCCATGGCGCCTCCTCGTCTGGCTGGCTCCAGGGTGTCGTAGATACCTATGTCGGCGTTGAGAGACGCTGTCAACTCAGCCTGCTGCCAGTTCATCTGCCCCAGGTGGCGATTTCCGTGGAACGAGTCCGGGTCCGGGTCGTCCCATAAGTCGGTCGCATCTCTGGGTGCACTGCGCCCCTCGTCACGCCCGCGGTAGTTTGGCCGACGTCCGAACCGCGCGTCCAGCATCTTCTCCATCGCGTCCTCATGATGTCCACCGCCGCCGCGTCCACGGCCTTCGTTGCCACCAGCTACGGCAACATCCCCTCCGCTGCCACCGCGACGACCGCCTCTGTCACTCCCTCTCTCTCCGACCCGCTCACCACCACCACCGCGGGTTGGGGGTCCACCGCGTCGACGAGAGCCGCCGCGACCACGGCCACCACCCCTACCGCTCCTCGAACCCCCGCGGTCGTCGTCTGCCGGAGCATCGCGACGGTGGACGTAGTCGTGGTATGGCGTTTCCTGCGGCCTGTCCAATGGCGCCGAGTAGAAATGGTCCTCCGGGTTCTCCTGAGGAGGCGGGCTGGGAGGCGCTGGATTCTCATATCGCAACCACGGCGTTTGCTGTATTGGCATTGGTGACACAATGGGTGGAGACACAATTCGCAAATTCGGGCTTGGGCTCCCAGTCGTCTTGCGAAAGAGAATCTTGGAAAGGTGCACAGCCTCGTTGTAAACCCGGTGCGTCTGCTCGTAGTGCTCGATGATGCGCTGCAGGACCTCCTCGATACGCTCGTTAATTATTGTCTCGGCTACCTGTGTGTTCTCCCAACATAGATAGGTGAGAGCTTTGAGTGCATGCACAGTTAACTTCTCCGTTGTCAAGTGCGCCCGCATTGCGTTCACAATCAGCGGAATCGCCCCATAGTCGGCGAGTAGCTGCCGATTGCTTTCAGAGTTGAAGGCAAATTGAGAAATGGCACGGCAGGTCGACTTCTGCAGAAGAGCGTTGTTGCTATGTGTGCGCATCGCTTTCAGAATCTCTGGAATGGCGTCGACAGCGACCCGCTCCTTGATTTCCGTGTTCCACGCAAGCGTCCCTAGCACAGAGCACCCAAGCTCCAACATCCGAAGTCGCTCAAAGTTGTCCATGGCGTGGGTCACACATTGTACGCCACCCAGCTCGAAAATTTGCTGCTGTGCGACTGTGTTGTCAAACGCAAGTGCGCTGAGGCCGCCACATGCGTTGAGTTGCACCTTTGGACTGGATTTGTGGGTGCGCATGGCCGCCAGTAGCAGCGAGACACCGCCAAGACGGGTCACAGCTCGATTGAGGTCAGTGTGCTCGTACGCCAAGTGAGCCAGTGCGTTGCACGCCTCCTGCTGCACCAGTTGAATCTGCGGAAAGCGCTTCATCGCTGCGATTACGGCATCCGCCCCGAAAAGCTGATAGAGCCGGTCCTTGTTTGACGGCGAGACTAGGGACAGCGTCACAATTGCGCGGCACGCCTCCTCCTGCACCTCGCTGATGTTCTCGTGCCGACGCATGGCGGCAACAATTTGCTCCAACGCCGCTAAGGAGTCCGTCAAGGAGACATTGCTTATGTTGGCCAGCGCACGGCACGCATGCTCCTGCACCTCGTGGTTGCTGGGGTGGTTACGCATTGCATCTACAACCACCTTGTAGCCGTGGTTCGCCGTGATCTGAGCAGCGTTGTCCTCGTTCGTCCACGAGAGGTACGACAGGGCCACGCACCCATGCATTTGTGCACGGTCGTAGTTCGGGTGCTGCGCCATCCCGCGGATAATAAAGGTGATCACCCCTTTGGCGCTCATCTCATCGCGGTAGCACTCGCTGTTGAATGCGACTTGCGCAAGAGCGCGACACGCATTCTTCACGAGGCCAGAGCTTGTGTAGTGCTCCTCTAGGGCCTTCATAATCACCTGTACGCCTCCCAGTCGCACCACATCCGCCTTCAGATCACTGTTCCAGCACATAGTGCCAATAGCGAGGCATCCGTTTTCTTGCAGTCGCGCCTTTTTGCCGCGACGCATGGAGTCCAAAATCAGAGCGACACCGCCATTGTCCACAATGACCTGCTGACCAGTCTGGTTGTTGAATGTCAACCCAGACAGTGCAGCACATGCCGACATGAGCAAGTCCTCATTGTCTGGGAACTTTCGCATGGCGTTCAGTACCAGCAGCAAGCCTCCCGACTCCGTGATGCTCGTCGTGATCGTTTCTGAGTCAAACGAGAGGTACGAGAGGAGACTGCACACCTCCTCTTGAATGGCGGCGTTGCCTTGGTACACGCGCATCATCTCCAGCACGCGCGGCACACAGCCGGTGGTGTAAATCTTCGCCTTCATCTCCTTCACGTTGATGGCGACACTGCACAAAAAGTGGATGCACTCAAAGACAACCAATTCCGACTTGGTGTTGTTAAAGAGAGACAACACACAATCCCAGTCAATATACCGAGATCGCGGAAGGTTGCTGAACACGCGCAGCACGTGGCCGCACAGCATTTCAGACTGCTGATACCGAGCCAGCGCATCCGCCAAGTACATCACGACAGGAGAGTCGGCGTCGACCATATTCGCCGCCCCAGAGCTGGTAACATTTGCAGCGATGCGCGCGACGTACGTGGTGATTTCTTCGTTTTTAATGTGCTCGTGCAGCACTCCCTCCAGCACAGTGATGCCTTTCGCGTCGACGAACTCCTGACTTACACGCGGGAACCGGTCAGGAAGTTCTTTGTAGTAAGAAGTGAACTCTGCTAGCGTACGAGTCACGATGCGGACAATAGTGGCATCACTGCAGTGGTTCTGCAGCGCGTTGGTGAGCTGCGTGATACCGTCTCCGATGTCGTACAGGTTGAAGTGGGATAAGAGAGTAGCAGCAGCGAGGACACTCCTGCTGTCGTGGGGATTGTTGCGCAGGGCATCCGCGGCGACCTTCGGCACCTCAAACTCAGAGAAGAGAGACACCGTAAAGTCGTCCGTGCAGTAGTGATGAATGAGCGCGCACACCCAGCGAGAAAACTCGGGCCAGTTGGCGTGCTGCCGCGCGATTCTAACCACGTTTTCCACCATCTCCTCCACCTCATCCGGCGACAGCTGCGAGCTCACACACGTCCTCAGCAGCAAGGTGACGTTCTGCGCAGCGCTACTCTCCGTGGATGTTTGGAGACGATTCTGCAGAACGGCCACACGCCTTGCAGCATCTGGTGCCTGTGCACATATGATGGTGTACTCTGGTGTGTCAACTCCTTTGAGATTAAGCTGCTGCATGGGAGAGCCACACACCATTTGATCGAAAATGTCCTCCATCCTTGTCGACGCTTTTTATCACTTTCCAGACTGACAAAGTGATGCCGCTCAGCGGAGGCGTGAGAATGTGACTTCGTAGGGAACCCAACAATGCTTTTCTTTGCCTTTGCTTTCCTTCGCGCGCACCAGTCGTCTTTGCCTCCCTCCTTACCGTGGTGCTGTAAGGGGATTAACAAGGCGAGCGCTAGCGCAGGAATGGCGGAGCACGGAACCAATACAGGTGTAAAGAAGAACACTTCAAAGTGTTCAGTACGTTTAGTAATATCAAGAGTGAGTAAATGAGGTGAAAGATGGTTCTTTTTCTCTTTTGCTTCGTTCTAGCTTCGCTGTGTGGTGTGGAAGCGGCGTGAGGAAGCGAAGAAAAGCAATCGAAAGCTCACAAACTTATAAATAATCAAAAGGAGGCCGCAAGAGAAAACGGTGCGAGTGGAGTCGGAGCATGGCATCCCATTGGTCACTGTCCAGAAGTGATAACACACAAAGGCGAGCATTTCCTACTGACGTCAAAGCCATCGCTAGGCGCGCTCACCTCGAGCTTCTCTTAGCGTTTCATCGCTGTGACGGTTTCTTTTTGCTTTGATTGGGTTACAGCGAAGGCGGCGAAAGGCTTCGGCGAGCTGTCGCTCGATACCTTGAAATCGTCAGACATATATATCTGAAACAGGTGCACCAGAGACCAATACGATCGCGCAAGCCTAAATAATTGGGGCCCGAGAAAAGGGACGGAGCTACAGAAGAAGTGGATAAAGAAAAGATCGGAAGAGAGCATTTTGCCGTTGTCTTTTCGCTGACGATAGTCGCCGTTGATGCCCTCAAAGACAAAAAAATTCTCCTAGAGGCCCCTCCCCCACTGCTAAGCTTACTTGATGGCGCGCACGTCGTTCATCTCGTTGCTGTGATCCACAAGCATGGCCTTGGCGAGCCTCTCAGCCAGATCAGGTGACTTGAGGATCGAAACAACGGCGAGCGCAAAGTAAATGGCGGTGCCGGGGCCGCGGCTGGTGAGACAGTTCTCTGACTTCACAACAGCTTTCGTGGAGTGCTTGACAGAAGAGGGCAGCTTATCCTCAAAGCCGGGGTAGCAAGTGACGGTATCCACACCCTCCAGCAGTCCCATAGGAGCAAGGGCGACGGCGGGAGCAGCGCAGATTCCGCCGTACAGTTTTTTACCCGCCCGAGCATTCTGCAGAATCTTCTTCAGCGCTTCGCTGTTGCCGAGATGGACGGCTCCTGGCATGCCGCCGGGAAGGAGTACCGCGTCGTATTCGACTCCAGAGACTTCTCCAATCAGAGCATCACACATCACATTCACTCCGTGCGCCAGCGTAATGGACTTTGACTCCATCACAGAAGCGAGTGTTACCTTGATGGCAGCGCGAGAGAGGACGTCAGTAATACTGATCAGCTCGATGTCCTCGGAGTGATCAGCCGCGACGACAAGAACATGCATGGTGCTTGGTTACGAGTGACTATACCGGTCAAAGTGAAAGATGAATGTCTCGAAAGCGCCAGAGGAGCCTGACGAGAGAGAGAAAGCAAAAGCCATATTGGAAAGCGCAGACAGTGAGCGGAAGAGCCTCGAGAAACTGGCGAGTGAGCCCATAGGATGGGCCCACCAGCCTGCCCGCATTACGAGCCGACATACCGCCACTGAAGAAAAGCATGCGTTGGAGAATGCGCATTCAGAGCAGGCGAAACAGCGTTGCGAGAATGCTGACGGTAGAACACATCAAAAGCATAGACATGTTAACTGCTCACTGGCATCTCTTTTTATGAACACGCCACGTTGATTATGGCGTGGCTTTCAAAACGACAGACATGTTTCCGCCAGCTGGAAGGACGTAAACACAGCACAAGTGGCCCTTGCCGTTAGGTTCTGTGAGCGGAACCAAATGACCTAAAAGATGAACAACATCCCCCACGCCAACGCTCTCCTTCGCAAACGCAGACAGTGATGCCCCAACTGTCCGAATCACTATCCCCATGGATGTTTGCATCTGGAAAAACGGAACATCGTACCGAACAGCAAACTCGACACAGTTAGTCGCCTCACTCACTCCCGGAAGCGCTACGCTGACGCTTGTTGGTGGCTCGGTGACAACTCCCACTAATGTTACTACTGCGGAGCATCCTGAGTGACGCAGCACCGGCAGGCGATCCAGCTCTGCTTTGCTGTCTTCCAGCGCTACAAATTCTTGAGGCGACTTTTCCTGAACCAATTCAGCTGAGGACAAGAACGTCTTTGCCGCCTTCGCAGGTACATACTTGGCGCTCGAGACAGCGGCTGTCGTCCGGCTGCTTTCGTTCAGCAGAGCATCAAGCTCCTCAGTCGCATCCCTCAGCTGACGACGTAGCCGTTTATGCTTTGCTTCTTCAAGCCGCACTTTTGTGTCCGAAACTGATGGGACGGTGTTAAATGAGCTGGTTGGCATGCCACTGGACTCAGCCATTTTTGGTGACTCGCGCTTCTCCGCATGGACGGATGTGTCGCAATTTTCGATCTCGTCGAAGACAGCATTTAGCGGATCACTGTGGTCCGCAGCATGATTCAACACTGAAGGAGCTTTTATGCCGTCCCACCGAACCCAGCGAGCCTGTGAGCTGCACTTGCGCACGCGCCGCAAGAGCATTTCTGTGGCGAGCGAGATTTTCTGGGCTAGACGTTGGAGCACTAGGAAAAAAAAAGAGTAAAGACGAGAGGAAGTAAGGGGGAGAGGCATAGGTTTTGCTACAGCGTTACGCCACCAACGACGCTTAAGAAGCCGTTGACTCAAGAGTATGGGCGCTACAAGAAGTCATAGTCGCTCTCAATTCATTTGACAGGCCAGAAGCCCAACACTCCATTCGATGAGAAAATCAAAAACGCTACAGGGCTGGCTTGTCTTCAATATTGTTGTGTGTGTTTCGACTGTGAGCTCAAGGCAACTTATTTGGGCAGCAAACCTGCCTTCACGTAATCCAAACGCTGCTTCTTCGTAAGCATTTGATCATCGATGAGGTCCATGCGCGGCTTTGTCAACGTGTTCATTTCCTTGCCCACATTCCATCGAGAAGGGCTGTTCAGCTCGAAAACGGATGGAAACGACTTGACTCTAACCTTTCCTCCGCTAGTGGCATGTTGAAGGGTGTACACCTGCCGCTTTGAGACAAAGAACTTTCCTGTCCAATCGCCAGTTATGTAATTCTCCTCGGGAAGAAAAAAGGACTGGCTCTTCGCGGTCATGTAACTCCAAAAGTACGGAGCGTTCAGGTTCATTGCCTGAGTGTTCTTGATGTGCGGCCTACGGTGGAACGGAAACTTACGTTGTCCCCTCCGAGCTAGGTAGAAGCCGAAAGTAGACTTGGCAATTTTCAAAAACCGCTTTTGCACCCCAGACACCGCGGCGGCAGGGCTGGGAATGTGCGCCGCTGGCGCGACGGCAGACGCACAACGGCGAAGCATCCTCACGGAGGTTGTATGTCGCAACTTTCAGCTGAGTCGCAGTATTGTGAAGAGAAAGTTGAGAGAGAGAGGAGAGTGTGTCCCGAGCAAACGGCAGCGAAAACAAGCATCTGACATGAAGCACTGCAGAAGGCAAAAGTAAGAACGAAGAAAAGTCAGTGCCGGCGTAAACCCTGGTTTTTTGTTGTTTTCGTGGCTTTTGAGATAATGGAATGTGATGGCAATATGGGTCCCGGTAGCAAAGTGGATCAGGCAAGGAAAAGATGTCCTCTTGCACTGCCGCGCGTAATGCACCCTTAGGGGTCCTCACTCAACCCAACTTGCGCACGTCGCAAAACCGACCCGTTCATGTCGTATCCGTTTTTGAAAATCTCGGCAACACTGCCCTCTTTAAGAGAAGGTGTAGATGGTGCTGTAAAGAGCTTCTCTTCCTTTTCCTTGTCAAAGGTGGCACCAACCTCGGTGTGCATTTGCGTCACTCCATACCGCTTCAGAACTTTCAGCGCAACTTCCTCTGTGAGCATCACACCAGCGAGGACCGCAGCCTCGCTTTTAGGTATGGAAGAATTTCTCTGCGTGTACTTCACCACTTTGTTTGTGACCACTTGCAGGGCATCGCAAACATCCAGCATATCGCGTGCAAAAGATCTGACTGCATCATTATGCGCCTGCTTTGATTGCTCCTGGGTGGCCTTTCGAATGTTTTCACATGAAGCAGCAGCGTACAGATTTTCCGATCGAAGTTGCTGAATCTGCCTTTTGCTGTCGCAAAGTTCTGCTCTCAAGGCTTCGTACTTGCCCTTGAGCTCCGCAACAGACAAGCCAGCGGTGTTTTCTTCTGTGCAGCATTTCCTTTGTGCTACGCGATGTGAGCAGAGGAGAGGCGCCACGTGTGCGCTAACTTGTCTGTGCATTCTCTCGTGCAGGTCCTTAGGGGTGTGTTCTGAAGCAAAAAAAAAGAGGAAGCCACACACGAGGGAAGTGGAAGTGGGAGTGCAAATGGAAGCAAGCGAGTACTGCACCAGGATGTCATGAATCAGTACCCTGTGGTCGAATCTCGCTCCCATAGTGAAAACACAGACAAAAACCGACTCAAGTAAAGACCCGGCTTCGTATTTCTTGCGTTGCTACTCAATACCTGCATTCAAGTACGTTTTTCGAAACTGCATTCGTTCGCCTTTGCTGCCGCAGTTACTCAGGTTCCTGTTTCGGGTCTTCAGATACACCGCAGTGAAGATCACAAGTGCTAATAAAATATGTGACTAGCAAGAGAATCAGGATCAAAAGGAAAAGTGACAAGTTCACTAGTTCCACATAGGCCGGGGCGTATCCTCGATGCTTGCTAGCTGAATGGGAGGAGCAGTCTACTGCTCGTCGCAGCAACTCACTTCAAATCCTGTTTTATTCTTAGAATCGCTCATCTCGCTAGCACACAAATACACGTAAGGCACACGGAACTTGAAAAAAAAAAGTGTCTGCCGTGTGCGTGCCCTGTTTCTCTCCAGCTTATCACAGTGTTAGCCCCCAATATAATATATCAGCCTAAGAAATAAAACACTTTCTGCTCCAAGACCCTCTCACTTGGGGGACCGCAGCGCAATGTGAACCTTTAGCGGTTAGAAAGAAAAGCTGCGCAGCATCATTGGGCACTGAGAGAACGACGTTTTGAACAGCACGAAAAACAACCCATCAAAGCGAAAAAAAGTTGCCGGCTCACCTCAGCGTTGTACTTTACGGATGTTGAGAAACACTGACCTGAGCTGCGCGAAGAACACGGCTCTTGAGAGTGTAACCATCCTTCAAAACATTGGAGATTGTGTCGGCAGGAGCCGTCTCAGTGGCCGAAGTGCTCACAAGCGCATCATGCAAGTTGGGGTCGAACTTTGTACCTACCGTGACGCCCATCTTCTCAATGCCGTGTTTGCTGAGGTTCTTGAGGAGAACTTTGTGCGAGAGCTTGACGCCAGTGAAAATGGAGCACAGAATCTTGTTTTCATTCAGCTCAGCCTCTGAAAAGGCAGAAAACGCCTCCACACCCTTCTCAAGCGTGTCTGCAACTTCCAGCATATCCTTACCGAATGAGCTGATCCCGTAAAACTTGGCCTTCTCCACGTCCTCGCGACCGATGCGGCGCGCGTTTTCAGCATCTGCTGCGCGGTACAGAATCTCCTTCTTGAGTTCCTCAATCTTGGCCTTGGACGCATCAAGCTCTTTCTCCAGCTGCTTGACAGCGGCAGCGGACACAACCTCCTCGGTGCCAGTCGATGGTGCTTCTTTCTCCTCAGCACGTTTCTCAGACTTGGCGTCAGTAGAGCACCAGCATTGGCTAGTGTACGCCACCGCGGAAGCACGAGCGACAAGTCCCCTTCGAAGTGACAGAGCTTTCATTTTAGATGATTCTTTTTATGAGTGTGTGTGTGTGTGTGTGTGTAACTGTGTGAAGAGTAACAGGATATTCCTAGCAGCTTCATGGAACGGGGAGAGCAGCAGAAAGATGAAAGAGTTGTGCAACAAAAAATAGTTTTCGTAAATTCTTTCGCTGGCGCATCCCATGCGCCCTCTTTGCGCCTTGAGCCTCAGTATTCCGCCGACCAAAAAAGAACATGATCCGAGAAGACTAATATGCAGAGGCAGACACCACTCTCCCCACTTAAAAGGCTTCTATTTCCACTGCTAAAGGAGATCGATGCTTTCCCTTTTGTTTTTTGTGCTTCCTTCGGTGAACTTTGCTCATTGTGGCACTGGTTATGGGGAAAAAAGACTTGTGAATACTAGGGAGGAAGTAGTGCATCTAATTCCCCCATCTCCACTGGTGTCATCCACGACTCTTTTCGAAGAAAGCACCACGCGTAGCGAAAATGACGCATCTGGTCTTTTGTCACGAAATCAGCGTTGCGGATGCCTAAGTCTGTCCGCTTCAAAAACAATGGTAGAGATGTCATGAATGCGTAGTTCAGCGTTTGAATAGAAATGTCGGAGAACAGGGGTGTTCGAACGAGTGTTTTTTTGTCCAGTACAGAAAGAGACACTGAAGTTCCACGGCAGTTGAACTGACACAAAAGAGGCAAAATAGGAGGGTTGTCTTTGAATGGAATCTCACCGAGTCGCTTTTTGCTCTCGATCAGCAATACAGAGCAGCTCTCCCCATCGAAGAATTCGATTTCGGCTTTCGACATGGCGCCCTGCGACACGGAGCCACAAGCTTCGAAAAACTCCGCTAGTGGCGCCGACCGATTCGCCGCGCCCTTCAGTTCACACAGAAGCCCGTCGCCGGGTTCGAGGTGGTCATGAATCTTTAGCTGAAGGGTGCCGCCAGCGCTCGGCATCAACCTCCATGCAAGCTCTACGCGCTGCAGTTCACGGAGAAACTCTTGCCATGTTTCCAAGAACAGCGGCTTTTGCACAAAACCATAGCGTTCAAAACAAATGCTCTTTGCATCCTCATCGTTCGCCACATCAAACATCGGCGGAGACGGGTTTCTCTGAAGGCGTTGACGCCTCCTGCCAAACTGAGGCGTTGAGCGTGCGCTTGGTATCGTAGTCGATGGCCCTACAACGACGTGGCGTAACAGCCGAAAGTAAGGCGACGTGATGAATCGCCGCATTTTGTTGACAATTTTGGCGATAGCTGCGGGGATTCTGAAGAAAGTGAGAGAGAAACATTAGATAGGGACGCTGAAAGTGAAGTGGGTGTCGCTTGCTCGCATAGAAAGAGGTCATCACCCGTGGATAAGCGGTTTCTCTTCATGCCCGCACGTAAAGGTGGCCCTAACACTTCTGCGGATTACAATTTAGTGTGAATGCAAAGGTTGCAACAAGCTTGACCTGTCGAAAACTGATGCCGGTAGCCCAAAACACCAAGATGACGCCGAAGCTTGCCGCGCCGCTTCAGCTACCTCCCCCTCCCTACCTAAACCCTTCCTCTTTCATCCTAGCGCACGCAAAGCCCCAACCGACGGTCACCGCGAGGAAGTCGTTGACGCCGACTTCCAGAACCTGCAACACAGTGCCCTGAAACAAGTGTGTTTTCCACCAAGCCCCAAACACCACAAAGCCCCCCCCCCATGCATCAACCCCCCTGGCAAACTAGCCCCGCAACCCAGATGAGAAAAGGACACATCCACGACACCGTTGCAACAAAATAAGTTCTCTTTTCCCCATTTCTCAGCACGGCCCCCTTTTCTCGAACCCAGCCCCCACCCCCCCCACCCCCTCGGTGCCCCACGAGGCCCCTTTCACACCAATCCAAAGAATGAGGGGCGATGCCGCGCTGCAAAAAAAAAGCCGATAAATACGACTGGGCGGCCAGGCCTAAAACAGCCGAAAGAGCGCTTATTAGAACGCCTAGACCTCCAGTGAAGCCTTCTGAGCAGTGCGATGCGTAAATCTGTAAGCGCATCCCACACTCGAATTCCGGGGCAACATAACCTTTTCCGAGCCTTTTCCGAGCCTTTTCCTCAAACATGAGTGTGGGCTCCCTATGGGCCAAGCAAAAAGTTCAGCCTCCAAAATCCAACACCAGCAGCAGCCAACAGCTCTTAAAAAAAATTGAAAAGCGTGTTTATTGTACCATCATCAGTGGGTTTTAAAAGTTTGGCCGGGTTTTGGCGAACCCTTTCCGCCGCATGGCGGGCCGTCATCCCTGCCCCCCCCCCCGGCAGCCCCCCAAGGCCCAAGACCGCTTCTCCTTGTGCCGGGTAAAAAAACGCAAAATCCCCTGCTGTGAAAAGTAATTTCGTAAATACCCCTACGGATTTTCAGACGATCTTCACCATTTTGCTTGGGTAGAATTCCTTCTGTTTCACACCCGCCAGCGTCGAAACGACTTACCACCAGAACAAAACACGAGCTTAAATCTTCAAATAAAATATCTGCCCACACATATTCTCGTTTTTTTACCCTGGTTTCGCACAGAAACCAGCTCGAAGAAACGGTTACCGGAGAAGCACCCCGAGCCCAAGCACATTTTTTCAAAAGCAGCCACGTCTCTAAAAAACCGGCACCACTCTCTTCCAAAAGTTGAAATCTTTGGTTTTCCGTTTGTATGTGTACAAAGCTGTTTTTTCTTCTAGGCCTATTCAAAAAACTCGAAAACCACGCATCCTATCACGCTGCCGGACCGCGAAACCTTCGACAAAATAAAGCTGCGAATAACTTTGCATTCTGCTTCCCAAGCCCTTGCAAGCCGGCAAACGCAGAAAGACGGAGAAACCAGCGAGAAGGCAACCGCTAGTCTTCTTAACCATTAGGGTCATGCAAAAAAAAAAAAGCAACGGCACACACCTCTTTTTAAAGACGTTTTAAACGAGCAGGGTTGAAAGCCCAGCCCCCCATAGAAACAGGAGACAAAAAAGCACCCGGGAACAGCCGCACCCTGAATTCGGTGACGTGTTGCGATCCTTTACCAAAAAACACTAATCTGTTTTTGCGTAAGCTTCTGAACCCAAACTCGTTGGCAAAAAGTGGGTTTAACTGCCATTTACACACCCCCCGCGCCCTCGGAAAAAAAAAGCACGCGCCCTTTGCCACAACCCGTGGAAAGAAAACATGCCGGGCTCTTCCCGCGCGGCCCTTCGGCAACGCCACCGCAACCAACATCTTTTTTTAAAAGAGGCGCCCACAAGCGTTATTTACCTTTCACCAAGTGTGCCAAAAGGCTGCTTTAGAAACGCCCTGGCCCAGTTACGGGGGCGCCAACCTTTCCAAACCCCCCAATCAAAAAAAAAAAACCAACGGGCGCCCCCGCACTTCCAAATGCATTACGCTGAAAGCCCTGATGAAAAATTCCAGTGGTTTATTTCGTTTTTACAATTTAAAGTGGCGGAAAGAAAGGAGAAACCCCATCTTGGCTTTTTGCCTTTTCCATCGTATGGGCGGGGCCAATTTTTCCACCGTGGCTGGGCGCTTCTGTGCGAATCCCTTCGGGAACTGGGCCCCAGCGTCGATGACAAAACGCCGCTTTCACGTCCCTGCATTTTTCGAGCGCAACACATTTGTGTCAAGGCTTTTGCGTGTGGGGGGGGAAAAAACGGGGGCCCGCGGCCCTTCGCAACCCGGAAGGTGCGGGCTTCATTGGTGGCAAAGGGGGATGTAACCGGGAAGGGGCAAACTGGAAAAAAAATGACGGCAGAAAAAAGACTAGCCAGGCTAGTTTTTTTTCGGGCCTGGTTTCTTTCCCTGCGGCGCCATCTGTTGCAACGAAAAAAAGCGATTTATGTATTCTTAACATTCTTTGTGTGTGGCGGCTTCTGGATGCGGCAAAGGTGCCGGGGCGTAGTTTCGTTGCTGAAAAAAAGTTTTGGTCACACGGTTTTGCCTGAGGAGCGGTGACAAAAGGCTTTGTTGGTTGCAAAAAAGTGGTCTTCTCTGCTGATAGCATCTTCTGCTGTTTTTGTATGATTTTTCTGTCAAGGGGGGTTGGTTTTCGTTGTTGCGCGCTTCGCTGGTTCGACAGGCCAGGGGTTGAAAAACACAAGGTTTTTAAATCGGCTATCAAAGTACTGTGCGGAAAAAAAGGAAATGTCCCAAAGGGCTTTTTGAGCCGAAGACGGTCGCTGGGGGCCGGGTTGAGAGTGGGGGCGTTTTGCTCCCGGCATAATCACACCAGCGGGTTGTACAGAATTCTTTTTTTCTGTTCTGTTTTGCGTGTCATTGTTTGAGGGCAAAGCTGTAAACGCAGTGTTCCGCAGGGCATATTCATGAAAGCATTTGGAATACAGCCGTCGCTTTGGCACACCAAATGTTTTTGAATTTCAGTAGCGAGAGTCAGCGCCCACATTGGGCGGGCGTTGGATTATAAAGGGGGGGGGGCGTTTGGAATTTCCAGCGCGGCAGGGGGGGGTGATTTTTCGTTTGGCCCCTCTGTTTTTAAACCTCGGGCTTTATGCTGTTGTATCTGTAAGCTTTCATATGTGCGCATTTGAAACTTGCGAACTTTTCTTTAAACATCTTTCGGCGGTTGTAGCGCCAGGTTTTGAAAGAGCTCACGGTGAGCACCGCTAGCGCGCAGGCCCCCTGGCAAAGAACGGTCCTATTCATTATTCCCTTCCCAATCTCTGACTAAAGAAACCTTTCTCTGGTGCATAGAAAATAGGTTTTTTCGTAAAGCAGTGAGCATGTTTGCCCTACTGGCTGTGTTTTCTTTGTTTCTATGGTGGGCGAAGGCGTTGGCATGTGTCACCTGTGCTGGGTTTGGCCGCTGACAAGTGAGGGTAATCGAAGAGAACCCGAAAAGGGGCCTTGGATCAGGCAGCCTTCAAAGAAAATGGTCTGTGATTTGGTGGGCGGTGGCGGGGGCAATAGGGGCATGGCAAATGCGTTGCGGGTTACGAAGGGGCAACCCCCGGTTCTTTACAGTCGCCTGTGTTCTCTTTATGAGAATTGTTTTGTCCTCAATGTGTAAAAAAAAAAATTGCTTTGCGTGTGCGGAGGAAGCTCTGAGAATGCGGCTGAACGATTTGTCGAATAGCGATAGGGGTGCTTTGGGTGTTACATCGAAGCAAGACCGTATCGATGTCTCGTCGTGGTTCTTGGAGGTGAGCTGTTCGATTTCCGAAGCGCCGGTCAGGCCCTTGGTGGTCTGGCCATGTGGCCCGCATGTGGGTTTTGTCGTTTAAGAAATTTTTGCCCGGAGAAAAATATGCACTAGGATAAACGGTAACGGACTGCAGCATCTAGCTGGAAGACGTGTGTCTCGCTTCCTCAGGTGTCATTTTCGTGCTGCGCAGGGTCGAGGCGATATTCAGAAACCTCAGTAATGCAGAAGTTCGTACTCTCAGTGTGTGAAATTTGGGGGGGGGGTCGAAGTGTGCGCTTCAGGTCAAGCATTTGTGCCAAGGGAATAAGAACTGGGATCCCTGGGCCAAACGGATCTTGGGAGAGGGGGGGGGGGAAGGCACACCGCCAAGCTCAGTTTGCGGACATGAAAATGAGTTCTGCTGCTGCAATGAACTCCGTTGACCAGCGAAAAGCAAGATCTTTCTTTTCTCTGCGAGTGCGAGGCTGACTTCGACCTGGCAGTGACAGAGGCTTCGTGTGGCGCTGGGGGGTGGAGATACGTGTGGGTCCGATTTGGTCGCGGCTGTTAACTGAGGTCCTAGCGCTCTGCAGCTGAGAAGCCGATGCGCCGTTGGCGGCGCTGCTCATAGACTTTCTTTAGGATGAAGTCACAGCAAACAGAGCAAACGCTTTATGTGTTTTTTTTTTTTTGACGGAGCAGCTAGGGTTTGTCTTGGATTCCAGCATGAGTTCCGACACCAGCCTGAGTGCGAAAAGCGAAAGTTCTCTCTGGTGGAAACTGGGTGGTAGTACCATTCCATAGGACTGCTTGCGCCTGAGACGCACTGCGGACAGGTTCAGCAGCGTTCTTTGCAGGCAGATTTTGTATCCTTTTGCCTCTTTCTATAGCCATATCTTTTCTCCCTCTTTCTTTTTTTTCGAGCCCTTGCTCTGTTGTCGACTGGACTACCAGAACTCCAGAAAGTAAATCTTACTACAACTTGTAGGCGAAATGGACGCTATTCATATTTTGAAGGAAAACGCACTGCGGCTGGTTTCGGCTGGGCAGCCCATTAGCGCGCTCCATTTGGTCGAGGTACTCTGCGAGCTGCAGCCAGACAGCGACGAAAACCGTTCCTTGAAGATTCGATGTCTTTACGAGCTGCGTGAGTTTGACAGCGTGTTAAAGCTAGCCAAGCAGGTGACTTTTGCGTGCGATCAAAACAGCGAGGTGTTTTTGCTGGCTGTGAAGGCTGCATTCGAGCTTGGGGATCTCAAGACATGCGTTCAGTACGCAATGACTCTCATCAACGCTGATTCATCGAAGGTGGTTGCGATGTGCTTTGTAGCCAAAGCTGCTGAACTGTCCGGCGATCCCGCGAAGGCTGTGCGTTTTTACAAAATGGCTCTTGAGGCTGACCCATTTTGCGGCGAAGCATTCAGCGCACTGACAGAGCGTCATCTTCTAGATCGCTGGGAGATGCTGAAACTGATCGATTCACTTTGCATACCAGCGGAGGTCGAAGTCTATCGAAGCACTCTGAAAGCACGTATCGGCTCTGATTATCTCACACCTGGTATCAGCGGTGTGCCTCGGACGCTGGTGCTGCTTGCTGGAGCGAAAAAAGAATATGAGAGCAACAATTTGCGCCAGGCACTCTCGTTGACGACAGAAATTCTGGAGGTGGAACCCTATCACCGCCAGACATTGTGTCTGCATCTGTGCATCCTTGTGGATTCAAAGGCAACACCACTGCTTTTCGAAAAGGCACACTTTCTTTCGAAGAACAAGTGCTACACGGAGCTGGCGGTGTACGCAATCGGGTGCTTCTATTACTCCCTATCGAACTACGAGCGAGCGGGGCGGTACTTTAGCCGCGCAAGTGAACTAGACTGCTATTTCGCTGAAGCGTGGGTTGCATACGGTCACTGCTACGCAAAGCTGGAGGAGGGCGAGCAAGCTCTGAATGTCTATCGCCGCACGATGAACTTTTTTCCTGGGCTGAACGCGTGTTGTACGTACGTTGGTATGCAGTACAGTAGGGTTAACCAGCGCTCCGTTGCGCGGTGCTTTTTTGAGGAGTCACTGCGAAAAAACTCCATAGATCCCCTTGTGCTGAACGAGCTGGGCGTTCTGGCTCTTGCAGAGGATAATCCCAAACAAGCACTGGAGCTATTTCAAAAAGCGTACGACAGCCTTCCGAATCGTGAGAATCCATCCGAACACAGCGATTGCATCCTGTTTAACCTGGCCACCATGTACCGTAAGCTGGGCCGCTACGAAGCCGCCATTGATTACTACAATCAATACGTCAGAAGCCGACCAAATGCCAGCCACGGTCACTGCGCTCTTGGCTTCACGTACCATCTCTCAGGAAACATCAAGGCTGCGATCAGCTGCTATCACACCGCAGAGAGTATCAAACCAGACTCATTTTGCCGAGATCTGCTGCGGAGAGCACTCGAACTCGACTTTGGAGCTTGCGGAAGGCTCTCGTGGGATTCTGAGAGGCCGCATCTATCCTTCTCACCCGGAGAAGTCTCTTTTTCGACAGTTTCGCGAAGGTTTCGCTCTGAGTCGACCGCTGCAGACAGCGTAGCCGCCTCTCCACCACCTAGAGTTGGTCGCAGTTTAGATTTTCAGCATCAATGACATCACTACATGCGAAAATAAAATTACCTTCTCGATGCGATACCCCTCTTCTCGCAACGCATAATGCTGCTCGGTTCACACACTCGTTCTCAATACGGTGATGCCTTTACACTCTGAGCCCACTGAAGTGTCAAGGACGGCATGGTTAAATCTCGAGTGTGCTTAACTGCATGCCCTTTTTCTTCACCCTCACATCTTCTCCTTTTTCATCTTCAGGTAAATCATTTTGTTTGCTGCTCCGTGCTGCTGCTTTGGTGCAGATGGGCCTCTGTCTACACAATCTATACTGATATTTGCCACGCAATACTTTTGCTAGCGCATGCTTTTTTTTTTCATCTGAGGCGTCGATCAAAAAAGAAAACGAAAAAAAGCTCATGTAAGAAGTGGGCAGCGCTCACGGAGAAGTTTGATTTGAGTGAACTCTAAGTTTTCTCTTTGCGCGAAAAATCTTATTGCGAGTGCCAAGCCTTTCAGTCATGAACTGCTTTCGTGGCTTGTTCAAGGATAAAAAGAAAAAAACACGCAGGAGAGCTTCATCACATCAGGTCGCTCATCATTACCACGATGCCTCCGTGTCAGATGATAAGGCGAAGGAGGAGCACACGCACCAGTGTGCGCAGCTTCATACAGAGCAGACTTCTTCCCATGACAGGGAGGCACCTTCGGTGTCAGAACCCAACGAGGCTCTTCGACAACAGACCACTAGCGAATCTGAGCAAGTGTCAGAAATAGATGCTTGTCAGGCTCCCGCTCAAGAACAACGGCCACCTCTGCGTAAGTGTTTACAACCCGCATATCGGTACACCTGCGGAAAATTTTCGGAGACTATTTCACGCGAAGAGGCGATGCTGGCGCAGCAGTACAACTTCTCCAGCCCTTCTGATCGAACTCACGCTGAAGCTACGGCTAGTTCCACTCGCCGCAATGTGGGAGATTCCAAGAACGGCGAGTTCGCCTCTATTTTCATGCAGTTTATGCATGGCGCAGTCGATCAATAGGCGGTTTTACTCTCGCGTGCGCCTCTACCTAAAGAGTCGATGGAATCGGCTGTGATGAGAGTTTTTCCTTTGTTTTTGCTTTACCTGCTAGGCAGAAGTTCTCTAGTACATTTTCTTTGTCATTGTTGCTGCCATTAAGCTTCGAGAAGTCCATGAGTCACCCTGTAGCAAAAAAAAAGCAAAAGTAAGCAAGCACACTTTGTCAAACACTGCTCTGCTAAGCGGAGGGACCCCATGTCCCTCCGCTAGTTTCCCATGCGCAGACGCATTACGTGGGTGAAATACCTCTTGTCTCCTGGTTTTTGTGTGGCTTGGAGACAGGTTTTGCAAGCTTTATCTGCTCTGACCAGCCTTACTATCGATCTGCCTGAAAAGAAGCAGAATGATGCGCTATCGGCGCTTGCGTGAGAACGATATTCGCTTGCACGTGTTTCTTTGCCTCTCCTTTCTTTGAAGATCTTTGTAGTACACAATGCGTCACTCACTGAGGTTTCTCTCGGCCACGAGAGCGCATCTTGCCGACTACATTGATTACTTGCGGCAGGTAGACAAAGAGCTCCCCTCACTTCATGATATCTTTCCAAAGTCTAACGCAGTCGAGGATGTGGTCAAGTTTCACGGGTCTCTTTGTGCCGCCATGGAGGAGAACGCGTACCCTCTCATAGGCTTTAAGGTTCTACCTCCCGAACATGAGGCTATTACTACCCTGCGCGGTACGCAGCCTGTTTGTTTTCCCATCTTCTCGAATCTTTTCCAAAGAAAAAGTGTATCTGTCAAGCAAGATCGACTCCAGTACATAGAAACTGCGATATGCCTTGAGGTCAAACATCTGGAAGACTGCAGCACGGTGGACGAAGCTTCACTCAACACCGGTGCATTCTCTCCAAGTCTTGAGGTGTCTGGGTCACGGTTTCCGTTCTACGCACCAACACTGACTGCAATGGCATGCGATCTCGACGGATGC